>NC_058109.1:32923443-33565489 GCF_914725855.1 Thunnus albacares | reverse complement strand
GTGCCTGAACTTGCAAAAAAAAAAAACAACTGCTGTTCCTTTGCTTAAAAATCACAAAGACGAAAAGTTAGCGTGAGAAAAGGCATGTGTGGTGTGAGATTGTGGGATCTGTGTCAATTGTGTGAATCTCACAAAGTGTGAGACTTGGCAGCTCTGGTGTCTGCTTGATAGGCAATCGATTGCCAACATGTTAGCCACAACGTCTTTATATGGCATATGTATTTGAAATACTGTATGTGTTTATTTCTTTGTTCTTCTGCCCCCAAGTGGCCGAAAAAACAATGCAGTTTTAAAGCCCCTATGTGTGTGATTTAAAAATTGATATAAATAAAAAAAAATCCCTTTTTTATAATTGGAAACCTATGTTCTCAAAATAATTAGCAACATGCTAAAATAACATAAAAATGGTAGACATAAAGGCTTTAAAGTAGCAAAGAAACTATATTTTAATGTTGAGATGGGACATAACACAGGTAGGGAATTAAATATGATATCTTCAGAGGAGATTTATTGCCAGTATGTTGTCACCCAAAATTTGTGAAGTTTTAGTGACCCTAATTCACTAGAAGTAAAAATGAAGAAATCTTGTAATAGTAATACAAGGAAATCCAAAATGACAACCTCTTTGTAGATGCTTTGTTCTCAGAGGCTGAAACATATCTTTCTCAGCTTTGAGCTTCATCGCTCAGGAGTGACCTGTGTCTGATTTAGCTGACCTGAGGATCAAAGCAGCATTGCGTACCTGTGCGAGCATCACTTGTTGAGTACAAAGGCTCGTGCTGTCAGACCCGACCCTCCGTGTAGCTGACCTGCAGCACCCAGGCTGACTCAAACGTGAACCCACCCAGCCTCAACAAACACACTGCTGGACAACTTCAAACACAGCACTCAGCTCTGAACTTCATTACCTCACATGAAAGACAAAGATTCATCTTTCCTTTGAGCCAGACATTTCGTTTGATGCAATGCACTGACCTATATGGGCACAGTGCAGGTTGGAGGTCTGTCACATTACATCACTACAACGCACTTACAGCATGACACAATTCTAATCTCTTTGGCTCCTACAATGATGTAGCTCTTATAAAGTAGTTTGACAAAACTAACCACACTTCACTATGGATATATATGGGGGAGCTCACTTCCGAATGTTTCTGTTACAGCGGCTCTTATGAGGCAGTTACTCTTCAGTGAACCTGGGAAGCAAAACATTTCAGAGTTGGAGGAAAGTAATTTTTCTCACTTAGCCAGGGGGAGAAGCGTGGGGCTGCATGAAGCACAATGGGGGTTTGAAGATGACCTGTCAAGCCACTAAAATCCAAAATAGCACTATTTTTTTAAGTCAGTGGAATGCACTTTTCCATGTCTAACAACATATGGTCGCTACAGTATACAGACACAACAATAAATCAACTGATTCTGTAGATACTTTTTCTGTTTTACTGGTTACAAAGGCAAGTGAAGTGGATTTAGAATTTGATTTGCCAACTTGACTTTTTTGCTGCCGGAAAGAACCTTAAGCTGTTAAACGACACTGTCCCACCCAGGGGACACTTTAGCCTCTGTAACTTTGGTTCAGGATCACTTACTCATTCTGACTTTTTGGTTGTAAAATTTAAAGAGCTGCCTTTCAAATGAGACCACAGTTATGAACAGTAACCTTTTTATTTTGGCTACATTATTTTCAGGCTGATGCACAAAAATAGGGGTGCTTGGTAGGTAACTTTGGCATTTCGCTGGTTTTACTGGTGAGAAGTCTTAAAGGACAGGTTCATAATTTCTAAAAGTCTGTCTTAAAACAACAGTCAGGTTTCCATATGAACACTGAAACAGGTTTTCCTCAATTAATCATTCCTCATTCATACTGGCTATTAAAAGATCCCCTTCAAATATGCTTTCAATGTAAGTGATGGAGGCCAAAATCCACAGTGTGTCCACATAGTCAGTTTGTGGAAAAATGCATTTAAAAGTTGATGTGAAGCTTACATGAGGCTTCAGCAGTCTGAGTTAGTCATATCAAGTGGATATATGCCTCATTTGCAGTCTTTTTAGCATCAAATTCCCTCTTTGTGTTTCCTCAGGCAGTGTTTCCCTGTTGAGCTGCGGTGGAAGAATAGTAACAAAAAGAGAGACTTTGGCACTAAAAAGACTGTAACGTTGAAGGATATCTACTTGATTTGAATCATTTGCACGACTGAAGCTTCATATTAGCTCCAGATAAACTTTTAAATACATATTTGCGCAGAAGGAGGACTGTAGTAGAGTTTGTACCCCATCACTTATATTGTAAGTGCAATATGAAGGGATCTTCTAATGTTCAGTATGAACAGGAGGAATGATTACAGCAAGAAAAACATGTTTCAATGTTCATTTTATCACCTGACTGTTATTTTAGGACAGACTTGAAAAATTGTGAACATCCTTTAAAGCAGCAATCATTTTTTTAGAAATTAATTTATTTGGCTAGTTGGGGTGCAGTGGAACTGACTATGACTACTACCACTACTGACTATTACCACATTATAAATTTGTCCAGTATTCACTCTCTTTGTAACTCAGTTTTCGCTGCATTAACAGCGTTTTGGCCACTGGGAACAGCAGAATATCGCAAAACTGACATATTAACACCTTATAACTTACCAACATGTTAGCAATAGTTGCCTATTTATACTTTTGGCAGACACAGAGCAACATTAGCATTTATTTGGAGCTGTATTTATGGGGGCAGCAGAACAACCTATAAACACAATACTATCACGTATAAAGTGGTTATTGTGAATGTGTCAGCCAATTTACATATCCATTATTTCTGGCCACCTGATGAATGTAAAAACAATATTCATTCTCCTTTTAGCTCTGTTTTGGTCTCTACCAACGTCTGAGAAACATATCTGACTCTTTAGCTGCTAAATGCCTCAAATGAAGTTGATGAGAGCAGAGAGGCTGAAGCAAAACAGTTAATTTGTGTTAAACCAAAACAATTAGCTGATATATTGTGTAATGCCTTTCCCATCACACATATTGTGATCCATTGATGAGTGCAGCTTTAAATCAGAGAACAGTAAATGAACACTAAGTGTCAACATAAATCATAAATAAAAAAAACTGTAATCACTATTGTAATAAAGATACATAGTTTATCAATTTGTCTATTATATATAAAATTATATTTTTTATTATTTTGGTTATGTATTTATTCATGGAAAGTTTAACAATAGGCAGAATTCTGTTCATGTGAAAAACATGAAGCTGAACCAAACAATGATAAGCTACATGTCAACCAGGTTCCCTGAAGGCCGGAAACAAGTATGTTAAGGTATGATGGAGTGAGCTTTCAAGTCTTTTCCCCTCTTTTTAACTGTCAGTGCCGTAGGGAAAGTCAGTGCTTGGTATGTCAGGGAAAGTCTCTCCCTTCCTCTGGTCATATATCCATGTACATAATGTATTGGCGCTCATTCCTCTTGGTTCACACGATACCTAATCAGTTAACAGACAGGGCTTTACATGTTCCACTCCTTTCAGTGTGGCATGTTTATGAAGCACAGAAATGCAAAGCCTTTAGGATGTGTCAATTTAAAGGTGAAATTAGTTATATTTTCATTGGATCTTGATCATAATTTGTATTCATATATTTCTGATCAATGCCAGTCACTTGTTTCTTCAATTGCAGCTGAGATTTCAAGTTTTCTAAACAGCCAAAGCTGGACTGGCTCTGTATCTTCTCGGCAAATGCTTTAATATCCTCTGGCCCCATGTTATTGCAACATTTGAAAGACTCTGAAAAATATCAGTACTAATGTGAAGTTGGACTATGGATGTATTAAGAGAGCAGGATACAGTGCAATGAGTTGAGCTGCAGTCCAAAAAGCATTTTTCTGATAAACCACCATTAAAATTGTTAACGTGGAGGTCTCAAATGGTCAGGAATGTCAATTACTCTTACTCATACTTACTATGACCTTATAAACCATTGAGATTTAATATCACAAAACCAGAAGGAGAAAAAGGTTTTTGTTATTTGCACTGGGTGACAATGGGAGGCACTACATTGGTGTTGAGTATACAGTTTTCTGAATAGATCCATGAGTGAGACAGGAAGGCAACATTTTATGTAATGAAAGTTGCACTAAGCAATATTTTATTATTTATTGTTTATTATAAATTAACAACAGATCAAATGACATGCATAATGTGAAAGGGCTTGTAGTGACAAATCCATTGAGAACTCTGCAGTTCCCCTCAGCTCTATGGAGCGTTTTAGTGTCTTTCAGCTTATTGTTTTCATTGTACAGCCTGTAATGTTTGAGTTCAGTCACATTGCTCTCATCAACCTCATATCCAGTAGCATCATTGTTTTGTTTTGTTTTGTTGTTGTTGTTTGTTATTTTATTTTTTTGCAGAAAAACTCTGATAAACCCACTGCCCAGCAGACAGAGTGAGTGATTAGCTGGTGAACACAGTGGAGCATTTAGTAGCTACAATGCCAAATGTTTCATCAGCCGCTGGTGGAGAACAAAACAGAACTAAAAGGAGAATGAATATTAAACATACATTTATCAGGTGGACAGAAACATGACTTGAAATGAATGATGACTGACTGTTGTTTGCTAGCACGTTCACCATTACAACTCAACAGTCAGTGTTGTATTTTCAGCTAATAGCTAATATTAGCTCACCACAGTATCAAATTTGCCAACATTTAACAAACATCCAGTGGTACTCTCATCATGCCTTGTTTTTTAGTTTATACAGGAGTAGAATACAGAGATGAAACTCTGAAGGTGAGACAAGCTAACTTTACTTTTTTAGCTTTTACTTGCTAGTCACTTGAAATGCTTTTTGCTTCAAACAGTCTGATATGTTTTTGATTACTGAAGCTGCCATTAGCTGACACTGCTTGCTGATATTCAAGTTAAATGTTATTGCTCATCAAAACATCAAATCTATGTATCCAGTCTAGTTTTTTCAATATTGCTCTTTAAAAAAGCCTCCTAAACACCATATACAGACTATCATGGATAGGTAGGATTTTCAGCTGAAAACATGGATAGGGGTAAGTTGACAGTATGTACAGAAAGACACACTGATGCTGTAAAAAAGTTTTTATCTATACATGGTTATTGTCTGTTTTTGTCCACTACTCCTGGACATCCTCCCTCCATCACTGTGTGGAGGTGGAGGTGGAGGTGGAGGAAGAGTCAATTCAAACTCATGTAAAATCCAGTCAGACTGTGCTGCATTTGTATTATTGCTTCAGGCAAATATGTTTGACCTGACTGGATATGACAAAAATATATATAATATTTAACCTGATTCCTCTAACACATCAGATTTTCCATCAGTGAATGCCACACATGCTACACTTTAGTGTTTTAAACCAGAAATGCAAATCTTATCTTTCATGTTATCTATTTTTAAATAACTGCATTTTTTAATCTGTGTACCTTTCCACATATACTGTATAATTAAGAGGAGCGGTGGGAGCAATTATGATAAAAATGAGGGGTAATTTTCCATAACGGGCCTCTCCAAGAAAAATACTCCATCACATGAAATAGCATTTCATCATGATTGCAGTTATGACAAAGAAGAATTAATCAAAATGAGACTCTGCTTGTCACATCAAGGAGCATTCCAAAACCCATTAAAACTGGGAAATCTCGATGACTAATCGTGAGTGTGCCGACAATTACAAGGTACGCCATGTGGTAAATAAAATGAAGATCTTACGCAAACTGAAGCTTTTCGATTCCTCAGTGGGTTTTGTTAGGTATACACAGGCCTCACAGACTGGTACCCCAACAGGACCTGGCGTTGCCGTCACAAAGGGAGTCTCTGCCTCTGCTTTGGAAGAAACACATCACATTTATCCATGGAAAAGCTGACTCATGATTTCATGGAAGTCTGCATGATAACATCCACTAATAGCTTGGATTGACACATTATTACCCTGGGAAGGTGATTGAACACACCAGTCAGTTGGAATCAGTGGTGTGGTTCTGTATTGAGGAAGCCCCCTGTGAGAAGAATGGGAATGTGTTTGTGCTCACATGTGCTGGAATGGAAAATGTAGGCATGTATTTGATGTGCTGAAGCTCAGACAGGTTACGCAAGTGTATTGTGCAAATGTACATTCTTTCAACAACGTACTAGTGCAGTAGGATTGGTGCAGTCTGCTGCCCTCTACTGTCAAACTGCTGCTCACTGACTGGGGTCACCACAAAGTTTAAGAACGTGACTGAGCTCTTTCTATTGGTTTCATTATGCAATATTTCCATGACATCAGACATGAAAATATAATTTTTGTCATTCCAAGGTTGAGATTTCAGCTACAGAAAATCTAATATGATCGGTTAAATGTCTGATGTTGTAGATTCTGCTCAGGTTACAATATGCTGATATTTACTTGTGAGCCTCATTAACCAGATTTTGGCTGAATATTTGACACTGACAAAAACTATTTGAGTCTTGCATTTTATTATAACAACAAAAGCAACAGAATTCAGTTGGCAAAAAAGAAATCATCAATGTACAAATATACATTTTAAAAATGAAATGATGGATGACAGTAAAACAGACTTTTATAGAATTTGCCAAACATGTAAACTGCAAACAGTAGTATCACTTTTTAAGATGAAAAGTAATGTGAGGGAGGAAAGTTTGGGAAATATGGATTACAAGTGTGTAAAATTAAACATATTTTTGTAAAGATTTATTTTGTAGATTACCTTATTTTAGCATTTTTATTGGGATGATTTCTATAATTTAATAAATGGTAACTATATTTGTTTTATATTCTAAAATATGTTTATTTTTGTGTAGATTGGAAACTTCATAACACTGCGCACCTTTCCTGAAGCGTTACTGTTTAGTAACTGTTTAGGTTGCAAGTGATGTATCATGTTTATTATCTGTGTTTTGTTGTCCTCAGGTTGCAGTGAACATGAAAGTTAACAAGTTCTACTTAAGAAACTGTCCCTGTGACTTTCACTTACCCACCACCTGAAGGTACTTTTAATGCAGTAACTATCAATTGTAACCTGTGTTAGAACAGAGTAGAGTAGAATAGAATAGAATAGAATAGAATAGAATAGAATAGAATAGAATAGAATAGAGTGTAACTTTATTGTCCACCAGGGTGCAAATTGTCTTCAGCTCACCGAAGCCTGAAGACGCACTACACATGATTCTTACAAGAAAGAGACAGCAAAGCAGTCAGTATAACAAACACAGAGACAAGGTCACATTACACATTAAAAACAGTTCATGTCATGTCTGTGGCTTAATTCTCATCTGTCACTTTTCAGAGGTAAGAATGCAGCTGGTACTTGGGATGAAGGACTTCTTGAATACTTTTTAGTATTTAGTTTAGTATCTAAATTTTTAGTTGCCAGAGACATACTCTAGACATACAGAGACATACAGCAGGTTTGTGGACTGTTTATTTTTTCAGTGGTTTTGTGGATTAATGAAATATTTGCTTCTCTCCAGCATGTACAGCATGTAACCTGATCAAACTGTTCAAGTTCTTGACAAGTTTTTTTTTTGAACTTACAACCAAATCTCTTCTTCTTCTTCTTCTTCTTCTTCTTCTTCTTCTTCTTCTTCTTCTTCTTCTTCTTCTTCTTCTTCAGCAGATGGAGTTTACTCAGTAGTCATGGAGTTGGACTCCTGGTCGATGACCTTTGACCTTTTCCCAGTCCATGATGTGACTGGTTTTGGCCAGCCATGTAAGGGAGTCCCACTGGGATGCTTTAAAGGATAAGTTCACATTTTTTCCAACTGTATCTTAAAAAATACTGACATGCACATTAAAAAAGTTATTGGTTGCTGTAATTGTTTCTCCTGTCCACAGTGGCCGTCACCTGGCAACAACGATTTTCTGTGTTTTGATTCGGCGACTACCTCTGATCCTAACAGCCTGTAGGCTTCACCACAGGCTCAAACTCATCACGCCGCTAAGAGTGGGGTGTGACTTAAAAAGGAGGAAATGGTGAGTAATGGATAATAAGTTTTGCGAACTAGTATCAAAAACATTGTTTATCGTCCCAGGTCAGATAATCAGACTTTAAGCTTATGTGGCTCTAATATGTTTCTCTTCATTGATCTGTGTGTTCTTTGCTGGTGAAGAGGTGAACACTTAAGGAAACTCACACACCAGTAAAATCATCTCCTGTATCGTTTCTGTGGTTGCCATGGTCACATGGTGAAGTGTGGCGACAAGATGAAAAAGTTTAACCATCATGAACTTTGACAGCAGCGGTAAAGAGCTATTTCAATGTAAGTATACTTTGTTTTCTGCAAAAATAAATCCTTCATTTCAGTTAAACCTAGTAAGAGGCTTCAGCAGTGGTTAAATCAAGTATCATATTAGCACCAAATTCCCACTTCTCTCCCTCTGTTGTGGCTCAAGAGGACAGCGTCCATGAAGGCAAAAGGAGAAATTTCATACCAAAAAGACGTTATTGCAATCGCAATATTGGAAAATAACCACTTGATGTATATATATCACAAACTGCTGAAGAGTCATGCTAGCTTCAGCTGAACGTTTACATGTTTAAGTTTCATTTGGTTGAGGACAGAAGATGGGTGTTTGTGTGTGTGCATGTTTTATGTACACTGATTTGTCAAGATAATACGAAAAATATTGAGGTTGAGTTTGTTACATAACTAGGTGTTACTAAATAAGAGGTATGGCCTGTATGTTGCTATATAAGAAACAGTGCCTGATAGTGAAACAATGCCTATCATGATATGAGACATATTTAATCACTTTTTATACAATCTTGTTGAGTAGTGTGTGAATATCTAACTTCTACCTAGCTATCCATCTCTCTATCCATTTTTGGTTTGGGTGTACTCTAGCAGGTATTGGTTAGCATACAGTCTGATGCAGTGAAGCGTGGTGCTGGAGTTCATTTACTAAACTGCCCTCACAGCCTGCAGCTGTTTGAAGTAAAATCAGCCCAGCACAGAGCTTCTGCTCCCAACTACTTCACCATCCACCAGTAAAAGCTGAGCTCCACTTTCTTCACATCTCCATTTACAGTCAGATCAAAGCCAGGCGGCCTGAATGCTCAGCGTCAGGGTCACTGATCACTTTCTGTAACACATTGCTTTCATTTCATTGCCTAAGCTCTTCGCTTTTATCAGAGTTTTACTGATGTGGCTTTTTCAAGGGTGCGCTGTTCAACCTTGCTGCCACATTTCTACAAGGAGACTGTCTTCCACCCAGAATTTTATCCTTATGGGCTGTCATATCCTGTCTATCAACATTTATATTCCACATACTGTATACATTTATAACCAGTATGAGATACTATTGTAAAACCTTCCAATAACATCTGACTAATTAAACCAATCTTTCAGTAGCTGACAGCTCTGTACAGTGGGATCATCTGCCACACTCTTCAGTTTTATGGGATTCATATAAAAATAAAAATTTTGCTGCAGGTATTACAGACTTTTTATTTGTATTATCAGCACAGAACCAAAAACAGAGAAAACACTAAGTGGCTAATATAGTTTAAGGCATTATCAGCAAACAAATACATCACTGTATTTGCTAGCTGTAACCCTGATTTACTGTAACTCTTATTTTTCTGTTCCAGGATTACTTCCAAACATGACATCAGCAGCAAATAAATGAAATACAGTTCTGCTGTTTTTGCTACCTCCATGAGACCAAGTCCAAGAAAACCCAATAAAACTTTGCTGTTTGTTATAATTCACACAAATAAATATGATTTTTATTCTGTAATCAACCCAGAACAATATAATGCAAGACAGGAATTGAAATCCCTGACTCCTGAGCATCTATAGCTTCATAACTCCCTGAGTGACATGCAGTGACAGGTGACAGTGACAAGTCCAATATTCACTCTCCTTTAGCTCTGATTTTGCTCATTACCAACTCCTGAGGGAAATATCTGTCTCTTTAGCTGCTAAATGCTCCACTGTGTTCACTGTGAACCAAAACAGTAAGGTTACAGCTGAACAGCTAAACAATGAGCTGACACATTACACATTGTCAATTCAAATATTGCTATTATACAAAATATTTATTATAGTTGCTTTAAGGATTGATGTCTTCAATAGAAACATATAGGTTTTAGAGTCACAGACAGTGTGAAGAAGCTGCTGCTGCTGAAGTTTTAGAAATGTATTATTAATAAATTACAAAAAACTTTGTTTTTTTTCATTGGGCTTATTGACAATAGGAGAAACATGGATAGTACAAGCCTTATTCTTTTAAGGCTGGTGATAAAACTAATATCTGAATGAAGTTTAAGAAAAACATCCTATTTTGTAAGTTATGTAATTATACAATAACTTTATAAGCAGACTTCCAGTAACATTATTCTGCTAACGCCTGATAGTAGTTAAACCAATGATGACAGCAGGGCGCAAGCAGTGCAGTGAGACGTGATGAACTGTTGGCATTTAAGGCGTTAGCAGAACAATGTTACTGGAAGTCTTGTCACATATATCTTGTTGTCTTGGTAACCCTTTGAAGTCAAGACAGATAATCAGAGATCACACCCCTGCATGTGTGGGACGCCACCTCAATAGCCGGATGTGTTTGGGCTTCAGCAGAGAGGAAAGAGGCCACCCAGTGCAGACCAGTGTCACTGCTTCACTGGCTGGGCAGTTTCCTGAACAAACCCTGTATCATCACGTCATACAGAAGACTGTGAGCCAAATGGACCACTAATTCTTGTGACAAATATCCTGTTTCCAGATGCTTTTACATTTTCCTAAATTTCAATTGTTATAACTTCATCATATTCCATCAACAATATTTGATTACAGTCTGGTAGATTGTTCCTCACAGGAAGAGATGTGCTACTGGTCACACTGACCGACAGATGTATTGTATTTTGTTTATTTACAGCAATGAGTACTGAGCACCAAAGATGGAGGCAAAATCAAAACAGTGCAGTATAACCCCTTTAGATATTTGAAAGAAGATAAGACATATGGCTTGCGGTTGGTGTGTTTTTCAATTTTGAACCAAGTCGATCCACTAAGCGTATCGGGGGTGAAAAAGAAAGCGAATGTGTGTGTGGGTTGCTAAATAAAAGCTCTGGCCTCTTGGACCTCTAACCATCTCAGGTATTCAAAATTGTCTTTCTGTTGCTTCACTGCATTTAAGCTACCATGAATAAAAAGCAACAGGTACAGTACATAAAAGCTGCACTAGCAAGCAGAAGCTTCACTACAGATAGGTGTTTTATTTGTATGTTTTCATGAATTGTTGCCATAATCAATATTTCTGTATCATCAGTGGACCAAAAGACTGATGTGAAAGAGTTCACTTGTAATGACAATCCCAAAGAGAATTACTGAGAATTGTATCACCCTTTAGCTCGCTGTTTTGGGCTTATTACCCTTAAACTTGTTTCCAGCAGCAGCTGTTTTCAACATTTAACATTTGCCCAGCGCCAAACAGCTGACAGACCAGGTAGGCGACTAGCTGGTGATCATAGTGGAGCATTTAGCAGCTAAATAGACATATTTTTGTCAAGAGTTGGTGGAGACCAAAGCAGAGGTAGAAAATAGAATGAATAGAGTGAATAATACATCATGTGGCCATGACTCCCCATGTCTACTAAATGTGTAAACAGGCAATTTTATAAGGTGTTAATATGTCAGTTTTGTATTATTCTGTTGCGCCCAAGTGGCCAAAAAATCTGTTAATGCTGCTTTGTGAAAATACCACTGCAGGCCTTAGGAAAAAAACAACAACAAAACAGATATTAGCTAAACACATAAACACGTTGTTCACTGCAGATATGACGATTTTTGGGACATGTTAGACATTGCTCTCCATCACCATCATCAAAACACCAAATGTGGGAATATCTGTTCAAACCTGAGTTCAGACTTATGGATAATCTATGACAAGGACACTTAATGTTGGTTTTCAGCCATCTATAGTGTCATCCCAAAAATATGTGTGTTGATATTATCCTCCACAACCTTGTATTGGTCAGACAGTGGTGTTTATTTACATGGTGACCTGTGATAGATTCACCCACCCTACTTTCCAGTCGAGATCTGTTGAAATGTGCAGCGTATATTAATAGGCTGTGGTAGCAAAGCACACCCTTTCCAGGGTGTAACTCATACTAAATGTGTGTTATAGGAGTTAAGATAAAGCAGGAAAAACAGTAAAGATAAGGACTTCTCAGACTTGGTGTGAACCAGTTTATATTCAAAATAACATCTATATTAAAATGTTGCTGTACTAAGAAGAAAATAAATAAGTTTTCATTTACTTTAACACAGAAGTCTATCAGCTGGTGACACTTCTCACCAGTAGGTGGGGATGTTGGCTCACTGTTCACTCAGGATGGAAATAGTAACAACACAGAGACGTGTGCAGCATGCATTGATGTGGAAAAACTGACTCTGACACTGTGCTAGAATTTAATCTGTACTTTTATTGAGAAATTGATAATCATTTATTGATTTATTGGTTTACAGATATAAATGTTGTGTGGCGGCTGAAACTGTACATGCTGTGTGATGCCAGCAGACTGATTCATTCCTGTAGACTACACAGGAATTTGTCTAATGAGTACAAGATTGCGTGATTTTTACCCTGAGATAATTACAACACAGTAACATAGAAAGATATGTCCAATAATAAGGAAAGAATATGACACTTAATATGACACTTAATAATAACATGATCAACAGTAACACTACATTAATATTCTCAGTGCTGTAAATGACCATACATGACTTGTTAATGTTTCCTAGTGTGTTTTGCACTGAATTTCAACAATTACATTTCATCAGATCACATCTTTTAAAAAAAATAATATACACCAAATGTAGATAAAATGTATTATTTGAAGCATCTGCTACTTTTTTTTAACCATGTTAAAGAAATTGGGTATTTATGTGGAGTCCCAAAACAGACAAAAGTGAATTAAAAAAAATAAGTGAATACATCAACAAAAAACATGTTGCTTAACTAATTAAAATATAGTTTAAAGGAAATATAAGATTTATGGTTTTTTTGTATTTAGCAAACACACACACACACACACACACACACACACACACACACACACACACACACACACACACACACACACACACACTGGACTCCAATCCATGATCTGTATGTACATGGACATGCCCATCTCATTGTCACATAAGGACGAGGAAAATAGTCAGTGTTGCATGGAACATAGGAAGGAACAAAAGGAACAAAAACCAAAACAAAAAAAACATAAATTAATAAATGGTGAAAGAAAAAGGGAAAACTATGTAGTTTAAAAATAAAAATGAGCTAGAAAAAAATATATTTAATAGAGCAAAATAAATGAAGTTTTAATTTATTTTATCCACTGATTGGTGGTTAAGGGAAAAAAGCATTTTCTTTTTTACCAACTGTTTGGAGGTTAAAGGAAAAGGCTTTCTATTTCCTTTTACACTCCATTTTAATTATTTAACTAACAATTTTATTGTTTGATGTATTCAGTTCAGTTGAGTTTTGACTCGTCTGATAGGCTTTTAGTACATTTTGTCAGCTTCGGGGCTCCTTATGAGACAAGTGCCCTTAACTTCTAGTGCTGCAAAGGTTTCTTCAGACATTTTCATGAATAATTCTCATAAAAATTAACATTTACATAGGGGGAGGTCAAAGAACAAGAGTCTAAAAGAGAGTAAAGCAGAGCACAAACCACCAGCTCAGACTTGTGCAGTGACCCCTGCAGCACCTTGCCACTATCCATACAAACAAACTGCCTGAGTCAACCCTAGCAACGGTGGTGCATAAAAGCTTAATTATGTTAGCAAGAGTCAAGCTGAAAAATACTTTGGTAAATACAAATACAAAGTTTGTCACAAAATATGATTGTCATTAAAGTCTGCAAAATGTCTGACAGCTTGATTGAATCACCAACCTGCCAAAGACTGAGACAGAAAAGCAAACAGCAAGTTCTTTGGCAACATTTTACAATTTTCTTGATTAATGCTTGATTGTTGGAGGGCAGTCTGCACATATGAAAGTTTAGCACCATATGAAATGTCCAGTCCTTCTCTGTTTCTCTCTGCTGTTACATAGTGCTGGATGTGATGAAGACATAGATCCTGGCGAGGAACGAGGTGAATGTCCCCTGCCTGAGCAGCTTCATCTCAACATCTATCAGGAAGTCTTTGGGCTCTCGGACTTGTCTCTTCAGGTAGACAGCGCCTGTGAAGCTGTTCAGCTTGCGGGTGCTGAAGTAGCCCTCCTCGTTGCCCTTAATGATGCTGATGACTATGTGGTCACCCGAGTAGGCGGGGGAAGGTCCTATTCGGAAGATCTGTGCAGGAATGATGATGTTGGTCTGGAAGCTGAGCTGGTAGTACGTGATGCGAACGGGGGAGTTCTGACAATCTAAGGAGTTGCTGGGACAGCTGATCCGCTCACAGCGTCTGAAACCCAGATTGACATAGACAGACAAGGAGAGGAAGAGGGTGGGTGAGTGAGAAAGTAATTGGATGCAAATGTTCTAAACTCTCTTGGAACAGAAAAACTTTTTGTGAATGCATTTTACTGTGAAAAACGTATTTTGCTGCCTACACACTCTAAACTGAGACAACAAGTATAATAGTAATTTGTAAAGGTAGCATGAGCACTTTAGGATGATGGTTATGCAGCGATTACATTTCTCTACTGGCATTTCAGCAGCGAAGTGCCTTCTGAGCTTTGAAAAGTAACAGTGTCTTTTTTATTGATTCTGCAGCATGCAGTTGTACAGAATTATCCAAACAATATAAATAAGGGAGTTCAATAAAAAATTTTTAAAAAGCATGTATCTATACAAAATACTCGGTAATCTCCAAACTTAATCATTCAACTCTGTGTCATTGGTAACATAGTTTCACTGTACCAAATGATGCATTTTTGAGTATCCTGCTTGTGTTATTGTCTTTTAGCCCAGCCAATGAGAGTGCTACAACCCTACTGTCACAGCTACCGGCTGCATACAATCCTACTAATGACCTGTGCTGTACTCTGTAGGTCGCTGCTAACCACATTTAATCTAACCATGTCCCAGTTCAGTTTCAGCCGGGGGCCTGTGTTGCATATCACATCTCTCTCTTCCCTTGTTTCTTACATCTGTACTACTTTATCAGCTATCCAATAAAGGTGATCCCAATGAAATGGAAATGGTTAGAACTCACACCATTAATATAGCAAGGTTAAGCTAACTAATATCGTTAACATTATTTACTGGTCCACACCGAATAATCAGATGTGACGCTGATGTTTCTCTGACATTGTTCATTTTTAATTGATATGTTTGTTCACCGCTGATGAAGAGGTGTAGAACTGATAGCAGTAAAATTAGTTCCTGCATGATTTTTCTCGGTGTGGTTTCTGTGATTGAAAGTTTTTAAGATTTTTTAAAAGATGGCAGCTGCAGATAGTCCTCGTCACTGCCCGATTTGCATCGCTGCCCGATCTGCACCAAACATGTGCAAGTGGGTCCACCATCTTGGACAGCTAAGTACGGCAACACCACTTGGACAAACAACATTAGAGTTGAGTTTTGTCACTGCCTGATCTGTGTTGCACATGCACAAGTATAAACAGCGTAATCTGTACAAGAGAGATGTAAACTTAAACATATATTTTGCATATTATTTATTTTTATCACAAAGTAATTTCCTGATTATTTGAGAGGTCTTAATAGCTTTTTTGTTCGTTGTTATCTTAGAAATAGAGACAAAGAGTTGTAGTTCAATACAGTACAGTACTATACAGTACAATGTAGTTCAATAGGTGTGATCTGAAGCACTCTAGCCTTATGGATGGATAGGTGGGGGTGGATAGGCTGGGGAGATGTAATCTCTCAGAAGCTGATAATACTCGAAACTTTTCATTTTTGTTGATGTAGTAGTACAGTAGTTATTGAGCAGTGACAGAGGACTGTTAAAGTCAACTCTAATGTTGTTTGTCCAAATGGAGTTGCCATACGTAGCTGTCAAAGATCGGGCAGAGATGCAAATCGGGCAGTTACAGTCCTCCATGTTCTCTCCTGGCATGGCTGACATCTTGTTCATACTGGAAAAACAGAGGCAGCAGCAGCGGCCCTCTCTGAAAGAACCTTGCCTGGTCACTCACTCAGTTTTAACATTTCCCTTGTCCATTAGCACAGCACAGGATGCATTACATGCATGCATTACAAATCTATATTTCTTCATATTAACATGGCTATATTATTATGAAAATTTTAAACATGGGGCTTTGGCAGACCTCAATTTACAGTAAGTTAAAGGGCCTTATTTTTTTCCAAATTATTTTCTGTAGTTTTCCTTTTTTTATGATCTCATTTGTTAGTTCAAAATTAAGTAAATAAATAGCTATTTTTGCTTTTCATACCTTGTATCATTGAGGCTTAATCTGTCAGCACACATCACAAATCTAAATGATTGTATGGTAGCTGTACAGCACGACAGATGGACAGAATTAACAACTAGCTTGTGAACATAGTGCAGCATTTAGCTGGCAATAAGATAGTAAGATAATTATTTCAAGCACTGGTGGAGACCAAAACAGTGCTAAAAAGTGAGTAAATATTGGACTTACATGTGTCAAATGGACAAAGACATGAATCCAAATGGATGCTAATATGTATGCTAATGTGGATACATAAATAGGCAACTGTTTGCTAACCCTTTGCTACAACAAAGTTTTAAAGTGATAATATGTCAGATGTTATGTTTTCAGCTTGTTCCACTGCCCCTAAGTGGCCAAAAAATCATACTATGCCAATAAAGAAAGCTGGCGTCCTCAGATGGACACTTGCAGTGTTTTTCCAGTCTCTATTCTGATGTTCTGTGACTGCTTATCTGCTTATCACACAGAAGAATATACAGCCTGGAGTAAAGCTTGGTATAGTGCACCATAAAATGTGCACAGCTCATGCCAAAACAAAACTGTCTTGTACCGTGCTCCAATGAATCACAGGGTGGCACTGAAGGCATACCAGGAGACATTTTAATCTTAGCCACTGCCAGGTCTACTCATGAATGAAAGATGTCTCCCCATGCCAAGCCAGGCCACGTCACACTCGGGTTAATAAGGTATCTTTTGATGACACTGATAAGATATGCCTTGTGGGCTAACTGGTCTGTGTGCTGTTTCTGTCCACTGGAGCGCAGAGCAGGGAGAGCTGCAGAGACGGCCCTGGGAAGCACCGGCTGATCAAAGTCATCTGACTTCATCGTGCCGCTCAATGGGAGTCATGTTCAGTTACTAGCCAGCCTCAGTATCTGCCATAGGTTCACAGCTAATAAGGACCTTCTGCGCAGCACACTGCACTGCAAGGACATGGATGTATGGTATTTCTCATTAGAGGAGGACGGGCAGACAGGATCTACAGTGGAGGAAAATCTATCGAAAAAACCCATGGACACAGGTCAGTGCTGAAAGGGTCAGTACATCAGGATATAACTGCCCGGGGTGTAGCAAAATGACCTTAACATATACAGTGAGCAGAGACTGTTCACCAATAAATATCCCAAAATAAGGAATACCCAGATGCAACCAAGGGGAAAGTTGCTGTTTTGAGAAAAAAAACCTTGACTCACGTGTCTGACACCTTCTTGTAGTTGTGAGGGCAGTCAAAGGAGAGACATTTAAAGCCTCCTTGCAGGTTATAGCAGTTCTGTCCATATGAGCAGTTGTGTGTGCCGGTTGTGCACTCATCAATATCTGAAAAAAAATGAATAAAGCAATAACCACACTGACAGTATCTGAAAGTTTGATTTTGAACAGAGCAAAAAACATTTTTTGGCATTATATTTTTGTCTTGACACTGGAAATGGTTTCCTTTTTTGGGTTGAAATTCCATCATATAATTACATAACTCATTCAACTTGACAAAACATTTCCACCTTAAGTTCGACTTTTACTATTTACTATAATATTACTATGCTTTTGTCAGAGTTTTCAAGCATATAACATGGTGTTCATCAGCAGATGGAGTTTGCTCATTTGTCATGGAGACAGTGTTATGATTTCATCAATGGCACTTTTAAGACTTCTTGTCAATGTTAAGTTAGAGTTAGGTTAAAGGTATAGTTCAGCATTTTGGTTAATACACTTACTTGCTTTCTTGCTGAGACTTAGATGAGAAGATTGATACCAGTCTCTCCAGTCTAATATCTGTCCATTAAATATGAAGCTACAGCTAGCAGGTGATTAGCATAGCTTAGCATAAAGATTGGAAGCAGGGGGAAACAGCTAGCCTGGCTCTGTCCAAAGTTCTTGCTATTCTTACTAATATTGTATCTTGTTTGTTTAATTTGTACACAAACTGAAATGTATGACATTTCTTGGAGACCAGTGGCTGGGTGCAGTGACTTCCTGGAGTCTTACCAGACAACCAACAGAGACCAATATAATAATTCTTTATATGTATAGCACTCCTTTTAACAAAGTTACATGACAAGACTCTAGTTATAGTACATAACTCCATGTGAAACCACAAATTGTTTCTGTTTGTACAAATTAAACAAACAAGTTACAGAATGTTCATTAGCGCACTGTTACCCCCTGCTTTCATGTTAAGCTAAGCTAATCACCTCCTGACTGTAGCCTCATAGACAATTTAACAGACTGACATGACAGTGGTATCGATCTTCTTATCTAAATGAGCATATTTACCAAAAGGTCAAACTTTTCCTTTAATGCTTAAAAGTAAATTGGTATGTATGAAATTATAACTACAGAGCTTGCATATCAACAGATCTATTTCCATGACAACTGAGCAAACTCTGTCCACTAATGAAGAGTGGACCTTGAGCTGAGATTGCAGTGAAACTGTATCAAACGTGTTTCTGAAGATGAATGAGTTATGTACAAATTGGAAAGAGCACACTCATTAAAACTTTAGTCCTTCATATTTCTAGTGGTACTTTATAATCCTCACAGCCTCAGTCTGTGTTGTAAAAGCTGTAAATGTTATGTGACAACATGCCAAATGCAGATTTTGGGGAAGTGTGGTGCTTGTGTGCTCATTAGTTTTCTTTATTCTTTTAAACAGGCTTCAATCTTGTTTTTTAATTATTTTTACACACAGGAAACATAAAAGAGGCTAAAGACTGTCAGAGTCACTCTGGCATGCACAATAAGTGCAGCCACTTCCTGCATTTTTAACAAAGTTCCTTTTCGGTATTTTTTTAATTCTCTTAACGATAAGTTTGAAAGTTTCTACTAAAGACAAAATATTAGATGAATAAGTAATGGCATATTGCAGAGTAATTGATATCATAAATGAATGCACAAATGAATTCATCTGCGCATAAAACACATCAACACAGTTTATACTTCATTTATAATTTGACTGGGACCAATTACAGTAGATTTTAATGCTGGATGTAAACAGTGTGTCACATATGTCTGCCTGTAGTTTCCAATTTGTGGAAAAATACATTAAATGAAGGAAACCAAAACCTCTTAAACAGCTTTTTTCTCTTAACATAATTTCAGTGACCTTTGAAAGTTCTCAAATGTAACACAAAAAGAAATAAAACTATAGAAAACAGTGTGTTTCAGAGATGGGAAAAAAAATCAGATCTATTTTCAGTACATTTAATGGACGTGTCTATGGGACATGTTCATGTATGTTCATTGAGGCCTCACCTCTGCAGGTGCGTCCGTTGGTGGACATGACATATCCATGAGAGGGACAGGCACACTGGTAGCTGCCAGCAACATTCACACACTGGAAGGTACAAAGATTCCCGATGCTCTGGGAGCACTCGTCAATATCTGTTAAAAAAAGACACACACACACTCAACAGTCAGATTAGAGCGCTGTGAGGAAGCCACAGGCAAGTTCAAATGAAGCAGTAGGACTTTTCCTCTTTATCTTTGTGTGTGTCTGCGTGTGTTCTCTACACCTATGTGACCGTTTTCCCGTCTGAGCAATTAACAACAGGAGCTATCTTAAGGCCGTCACCCAAAACAAAATAAAATCTGTTACTGAAGACAACTGTCATGCTGCTATCAGTTTGGTCTCAGCATTCAACCAAACATTGTATCATTATTCAGATCAGTGGAGTCTTAATATTAAGCTTTTGATTTGATTTAAGGGTTATTCCTTAAACCTGCAGTGCGGAACTTTTACATATAAACGAATGTCTGTTACATTCAAGCCCTTGCCAAATGAGTTTACACAATGCTGATTAAGCCTATCACCGGCAGATAAATCTCTGTATTTCACAGTATACAGAGTTTTTAAATCTCATGTCAGGAGGGACATTCCCGCACTGGCCCTTTGAATGTGCACCCATAGACGTACGCTGGCTGAACCGGCTAACTTCCAGTTAGCCCTCCGCTACCTTGAATGGGGATAAAATAATTAAATCATGTGGCTCTTCTAGACTTTCTAAATGTTATCTGACCGAATGGATCAAATTCTGATAGTGAAAGGAACCATTCTGCAGGGGTTGTGTGACGCTCAAAACAATTTATCCACCGTTGTGCAGTTGCAACAGTAGTGACAGAGTAGACTTCAGCATTACGTAAGAACGTGTTGATAGTGTTTTTGTAATTACTTTCACTGCCAGAAGGGGGAGACAAAAGTCCCGCACTCCAGCTTTAAAGCAAGTGTTTCTAAAGTCCCGTTTCAACCAAAAGTTCCAGGGACTCCTCTGGAACCAGAGGAACTAATGTCAGGCACTGAACTTGAAACTTTAAGTCCTTGTTGTGCAGTCCTGTTTGCATTTCCACCCTATCTGCAGAACCAAGTAAATCATGCAAATTAAACCCATGAGGAAAAAAACAACAACACAGATTTGTCCTGTTGTTTGTATTTACTACTGCATGATTTAGATGCAATGAATGAATGATAAAGAAATGCAGAGAGCATCTCTCAAAAAATAACGTTTTATTTCTCTCATTCATTGCTTTGTTATCCGTACCACTGCTCTCTCTCTTCATTCCCTCCCTTGCTTGCTAAACCACCACCTCGCTGTCGCTCTCTTTTTCTCTTGTTCTTTTTTAGAATGAGTAGGGAAGCCGACAACAAAGCCTAACTTTACTTTTAACATTAACAAACAAAGAGAAATGCCCTCCCCTTGTCCTAAATCGATACTAAAGCACTTTCTTGTCTTATGAATGAAGCGGTACAAAAGTTGAAGCAACTGTGCTGTGTGTGTTTGACCAATCAGTGATAGTCATCCCTGCAAACCCCACCCCCAAGGTTCCTGTGCTTTTGGGGGGTAAAATAATCTCCCTGGAACTTCATTTAGACCCTGGATCCTTTGGTGGAAATGCAGGTGGAGGAACTGAGTTTCTCAAAAGGTTTTTTAGTCCCTGGGGAAGGTTCCTGCAGTTGAAACGCAGCTTAAGACATTGTTTTGAATTTTAATTAAAAGTGTTATAACTCCTACAATCAATCAGTCCTAAGAAGAACCTGTCTACTGTGTTACCCAAATTCAGTTTCCCTTTCTGCTCCTATAGAGCTTTGATGTTGAATACCATTCAATTTGTACTGCTGCAGAGACATACAAAGAGCACTCCAAAGATGTAGCATTGAATTCTTTGTCAGACTCAGGAAGGACAGTTAAAAAGATAAAAATGGATACAACAGAACCTGACAATCCTCACATTCTTCTTTCCTTACAAGTAGCTGGTGTCTACATTACCCACAAAGCAACATGACTGCTGACAGTTAGGTCTTAAAATCAGATGTGTTACAATATGCTAGTAGCACCTAATGTAGCCTGGAACTGCTAACCTCCAGCAGTGCTGAGGAGCTACAGAGGTCTGGTAACCTCACTTTTTTCTAACTCCACACCCCCAGATGTTCACACCACAGACACAACCAACGCTGACTCAAGTGACATCACTTGAGCAATTTATCAGATTTAACACAGCTCCCTCTGGAGACACAAAAGACTTTATACTACTTTTTTCACATATGTAATAGTACTCCCTATCACTGGGTAACACACTTCAATGTGTAAAATTAGTGGAGTTCCCCTTTAACTGCAGTCTCTTCAAGGGAAGTTGTTGCTGAAGCCATGTGTGTATGTGCTTTTTGAAGAAGTTCCTCTTTTCTGAATATATGAATGCATACAGTTGCTGATGCAACCAGACTACAAGCCTATATGAACTAGTTTTCTGCAGTAAACCTTGTATCTTTAAATAAATAATAAACTGTGGATGCAGGACTGTCAATACCTTGCCTGCATTACCTTTGACTGTTACACTGGTACTGACATTCCACTCTCTTCTGGCACCACAGTATGCAAAATCTAGTCTTGATTTGTTTGTTTTTTTATATTGATTCTACTGCCAACTTTCATTCATCACTAACAGTTTTATTCTGCTGTCTCAACAAAGGGAAAAAATACTGAGGAAAGACCACCAAAACAACTAGTGTTGAAGACTAATTTAAAGCTACTATGTGCAGAATTTTTAGATGATTAAATCTGAGGTGTATGGGCATGCGTTGTTTGCTACTACTACACATACGAGCTTTAAAGGTGCATTAATCGTTTTTTTTTTTCTTTTACCCCAGCAAAGCGACTTCATAAGTGAAAAGCACATATATACAACATATTATCACAGTATAATGTTGTTGTGACTTACATGCTAGCCCTCCATTGTGTATTTATACATCTAACAGACATGGGACAACTTAAATATTCATTTGTGTTTTTGTCCTAACTGGCTGATGTAACTCCAGTATTCGCTCTATTTTTAGCGCAGGTTTGATCCGTCAACTCCACCAGTCTCCTGTTCTCAATCCTTGGTAGAAAATCCTTATTGGAAGCAAATTTTCATTTACCTTCACAAGTGTGTCCATCCTCTTTCAAGTAGTAGCCTTGCCGACAGTAGCACTGATATGAGCCATAAATGTTGGCGCACTCCTGGCTACAAGGGTTTTTGTCACATTCATTCACATCTAAGAAAAGAGAAGCACACACATGATTAGAATTATTTCTGTTTTTCATGTATTTAATTGAATTAACTGCATTTAACCATTTAGGCAAAAATGAGCTCCACCCACAGAGGCTTAAAGGGTAAGTTAACCTCTTACCACACCCAACAGTGATGTCACATTGTACTGAGTACACTTCTACATCACTGCAGTGGGTGAGAAAACCACTGGATGTCAGCAAAAACAAGATTTTTCAGGGGGTGTTAAATTGCTCGTCAAAAGATATCAAAGAGAAACATCAAAAGAAAAAAGTCAAGGAAAAAGGCTTCAGATCACGGATGTATTAAGAAATGGATACAGTGTTGGAGGGGGGGCCAAAAAAGCCCCCCAAAAAATCAACTTCCAAGTCTAAAAAAACATGGATCTTCTGCATCTTTGTGGCCAATAGAGCAAGCGTACTAGTGAAAATAATTAAATCATGTGGCTGTATCAAATTTATCAAATTGTGATAGTGAAATGAATCATTTTGCGGGGGTTGTGATGCCAAAAAAGTGTATTCACCGTTTTACAGCCGCTCCAGTGTACATCATGTGACGGACCCGGAAGTTGTAATTACACAGTTAGTCTGCTGTGCTAAATTGTCTTCAAAATTCAGCACTGTTCCTGGGGGCTTGCTTCAGAGTGTTTGAATGACTACAAGTGCACCACAGCAATGAGTGCTTAGAACCAAAGATGGAGAAAAAATTTGAAATGACACAGATTTTCCGCACATTACCACTTCAGTCATTTTAACGGTGCAATGATGGCTTCTGAAGCTATTTGTTATTACACTGATTCCCCAAGAAAGACAAGCTTCAAGTGTCTGGAACAAATTAATCTGAAAAGCACTAATCAAAATCTAATGATATCGCACAGACATGGTTTTATAATAAACCCTGATAAATGCAAAGCTTCACCTTTGGATGAATGTGAATGGAAACCTTCACAACTTGATAAAGTTCCCTGAATAATGGCTGTGACAAGCTGAACGTAAAGTTAATCACGCTCTTGGTCAGCTTTGCTCTTTGAAGCATTACCACGTCTTCAACGCACTGATGACTGACAGCACCTGAACCTGGAAACCATTATATAGGCACTGCTAGAAGCCGCCGCATCCAGGAGATGGAAACTAAATTAAATTTCAACAGAAAACAATTTTTGCTGATAACAAAGACTTACAAAGGACTCATAAACAGTTCCATCAATATATATATATATTTTCTGTCCGTGTGAAAGCCTGCACTGGGCTCTTGATGTCAGCACTCTCCCCAGAGGCTTATCTCTACGCCTTATGTTCTTCAAGGAAAATAAGATAGTCCATCTAAATAAGGTGGCATTTAAATGTTCAGTGTGTTGTGTAGTATAGCTTACCTTCACAGTTCTTGCCATCAAATGCTAGGGAGAAGCCGGCTGTGCATGAGCAGTGGTAGGAGCCTGGGGTGTTTTCACAGGTCTGGGCGCACAGTCTGCCAGGATAGCGCCAGCACTCATTTACATCTGTCAGTGCAGGAGTAGGAGCTATTAGACGGAAGACAGATACCTCCGGGCCACTAAAGACTCTACGCCACTACTCATTCAGACATATAAAAAAATTATATGTAGGGTGACTTTTTCACCTTCTTAGCTAATTTTTCAAATCCCAACGTACATTTAACAGTATGCTGAACATTTCACAGTGGTTTTCATATTAAAACGTTACTGAAACAGGAACATTCAAACCTATATTATCCTATTGGATTTTGGAACAAAAACTTCAAAACTACTCCTCTTCCTCCTCCACACACTGTTTGGTCTGTTGCCTCCTCCTCCAACAGTAATAGGGGGAATGTGTGTTTACATCTGCTTTTTGACCCACCTGTTATCTATCCCTCCCTTAATTTGTCCTGCCAAACTGACTGCTCTATGAAATATACTTTATGAAGGCAAGACACTCTCCGAACGTTATTTTCATGTTGTCTTTAATGAACAGGTCTGTGTTATTTTAAGTGAAACAGCTGTCGATTAAGTCGTGGTTATAATCTCTGCTGAATGAGGAGTGTCAGAACTTTAAAACATGGTGCCATACATTTAAATAGCCACATGTTTAGCTAAATACTATGGAAGATTTTAAATGCCTAAATAAAATAAAATCAAACCATGAAACAATGTGAAATACAATATACATAATTGCAATTATTTCACCTTTTGTTTTTCATAACTGAATGAGTTGCTTTTCACTGTGACATGGATTTTCCATGCCACTACAAATCTAATCACAATACAGAAAACAAAGTGAGGAGGATTGAATTATAGTGTTATCCAGCAGAGAGCAGCAGAGAACAGCCAATACTAAATTCTAAGTACTGTCATTAGGTTTAATGAGGAGGTGAAGGGGAACTTCTTTTAGAGATGGAGATGCATCATCAATTGTGCCATGGTAGATTTTGTTTGTACAGCTTCCTGCAGCACAATTCATCTTATATCACAAAGGTAACTAAATGCACAGTCTGTAGTAGTGTCCCTGTAGCCAGCTGGTTCCACAGGAAACTGTTTTAAGACAAAGCCAGTGTTTTAAGATTTACACATTCTGGAGTCTGTTTTGACAGTTTCAGTGTTTGGGCAAGAAAAATTCTGTTTTAGTATGGATGGAGGGCTGAAATGGAGAGAAAAAGATGTATTTACAAATCTTCCCAGCTTAGTGTGAATGTACTCTCAGTCTTTGACTGAACAGTGAGTGGTAAACTGAGATTTCTGATGTCAGAATCATCATCGTTTTGTATCACTGAGGAGTCAGACTGCAGTTTTCTCTATAAAATGTGACAATGCATTGCATTTCTTTTGTTCCACTGTAGGAACAAAATAAGGAAATAGTAAATAAAGTAGTGATTTCAGCCACAGCCCTGATCTCCACAACCACCTGCTCACCTGTTCCACTAGATCCAGCCCAGTAACTTGAATTATGACAGTCTCTTCAGTTAGCATGAGATGTAGGCTTCACAAGAATACCACTCTTGCCTTTTTTTTTACTGGACTTTAGACTAACATTATTAAAATGTAACACTCATATCCAAAAGTATTTCAAATGTGCAAATAGAATCTGTTCTGTTGAGTTAAATCTGACACATTTACCAGACAACCTTTGTTTCTGTGGCTCTGAGCTTTAACTGAACCAGTGGGATAATGTCTGCCTCCAGAGCAGCTCTGGTTTCAAAAACTGTTTGGACGACTAAACCTCCAACTCGCTCATCATCACCTGACACAGCGATACATACCGGTGCAGACTTTGCGCAGGGCGTCATACTGGTAGCCCGTCTGACAGTCACAGCGGTAGCTGCCAACGAGGTTGTGACAGATCTTGCCCGCTCCACAGCGGTGTGTCCCCATCTGACACTCATCAATGTCTGGACAGTCAGAGACAGATAAAGCACCTTAGCAATGACCCACTCTGCACCTGACTGGCTCTACCTTAAACCCCTGCTCGCAACACTAAATACAGTATAAATCACACAGTTACAAACACATACTCTTCTCTTTATTGTGCTCACTCTCTCCCTCTTTATGCAGAGCCACAAAATCACATTTGACCTCAAATATTACTCAGAATTGTAACACTACTGTCTAATGATGCTTACTTAACTGTGTATGTATGTATGTATGTATGTATAGATAGATAGATAGATAGCTAGATAGATAGATAGATAGATAGATAGATAGATAGATAGATAGATAGATAGATAGATAGATAGATAGATAGATAGATGTGAATTGATTAGTTTGATTTGAGCCAATTTTCATATGATTTTAAATTGATTCATTGTTAGCATCATTTATCAAGCAAAAAAGCTCTTTGCAGCTTTTTCTTGATTATATCTGTATCTCTTGAATACCTTTGAGTTTTGGACTGTCGGATAAAAAAAGACATTTGAAGATGTCACCTAGGGCTCTGGGAAATTAATTGATTAATATTGATTAATATACTATATAGTCTTTATATATGCTATATTCACATTGGCTGTTTCACCTAATCCAGGCATATTGCAGTATTGACGAGAATGCAAAAATATTGTATATGACAACATGAAATTTCAAAGATAGGAGATGACATGATGATGAGATCTTGCTTGCTCATTCAGACCAAGAAAACAGCCAATCACATCACTCCTTCTGCCCTGTTTGTTTTGAGTGGCATACATAGATTTTGTGTAGATATGAAATAAAGAGATCATTGGGGAAAATGGTGTGAAATTTAAGGAAAAAAGCACATTTTGAAAAAAATGACTGGTAACTTGAAATAGTATTTCACATATATATATATATATATATATATATATATATATATATATATATATATATATATATACACATATATATACATATACATATATATGTTGTATGTGTGTTTAAGAGGTAAACCTCACCGACACATTTGGATCCATCGGGGCTGGCGTGGTAGCCGTGGCTGCACATGATGGTCTTCTGCTGGCAGGTGTAGGAACCCACTGTGTTGATACAGTTAAAACCTGAGCTACATGGCTCACTCAGGCTGCTGCACTCATTTATGTCTGCAGAAACACAGAGAGAGAATCAAGCCTCAAGACAGCTGAACAAAATGATACTTCTACAGGAGAGTGATTGTTTCAGGTTTAATCTTGATTGACAGATCTGCCTACTGCATGCTTATTTCCTCACAGTAATATGAACACAGCAATTATGGAGTTGTGTATTTACTTGTTGACTTGTTGGCAGTAATCATGCCTTCTGAGCATGTAATGGTTCCAGTACTTGGTGCACGGTGTAGTACACATGTGCATGTGGCTATGTGGATATGGGTGGTGGACAAAAAATAGAGACATGCAAAAGGATTTTGACTTTGAAGAAAATGAATGAGAATGACCGTCAAGTTGAACTGCAATTGGTGGTGTCTGTCAGCTTTGAAACCGCTTTAACAATCACTAAGTGAGCTAACAAAGCCCCATGAGGGAACTAACAAGGTCACTGAAACAGTGCTTGAATGGCAGGTGCACTACTTGTGGAAAGGCAGGTCAGTCTGGAAACATTTCCAAAACACAGAAAAAAACAGAAGATTTCCAAAAAAAGAAACAAAGCCAAAGGAAACCTTCAGTCCTCTGTGATAGATCTGTAATGTAAGTGCAGTCATCTGTTAGTTGTCATTAGGCTTGATGATTACTTTGCTCTGCATGGCTGTATATCAGCTGAGGAATATGAGACACTTTTATGGTATCAGGAGCACCCAGAGGTGCTAAAAAGGCTACCTGATGATATTCCCACATACCAAGATGATTATGTTTCCCTACACACTGTTTAACAACTTGTAAAGTAATTTAAAGAAAAGCGGATGTTATATGGCCTCCCAAACCGCCAGAGCTAAACACCACTGCACCTTCGTGGGAAGTAGAAGTTCCCTCCTCCTTCATCTCTCCAACAGCTGCAGGGTTTCATGATGCAGTTAGACACAAGGCTGGATCACCAATTGGGTGAAAAAAGAGCTCCAGGATTAATGTGTGTTAACAGTAAAGAAGTGGGAATTATCTTGTTAAGATGGCACCTGTCAAGGGGCGGGAAAACAATTTGTGATTCAATAAATAGAAACTGGGGTTATTATATTTGGGCTGTAACTCCAGTGTACTGTGTGCCAAACAATCCACTCAGAAAAAAGCTTTTTTTCATTTCCATTAATTTGGAATCATCAAAGTGTCATTTACTGACCAACATCACTGGTTAAATGTCGTAAAAACAGAAGTTGGTATGTAATGGAGTAAGAGGGGGAGAAAAGAGTTGTGTCTCTGGCAGTGGAGAGAAGCCTCTGTTCTGTGGCATTTTTTTCAAAGTGCAAGGTTTTAGAAATTAAACAGACTATGGACTGAGTTCTTTTCTCAGTTGGATTCTGCAGTGTGTTGGTCAGCTGTTTTCATTTGTTAGTGCTGGAGTTTGGTGCTCCACTAACGTGGGTCAGCTGGGTGATCGGGTACCAAGTATTCACTAAATGCTTCATCTTGCTAATTATTAAGTTATGAAATCCAAAATGCACCCAAACGCTTGTCTTTTATGAAGATGAACTACAAGCTCACTCTAGCATAACCCTTGCAGTTGATTTCTTCCTTTTTAGTTCTATCATAACATCATTAATTAACGTTACACAATACATTTCTGGCCTTCGTGAACCTATTCTAAAGATAAGAATCACGATTCTCATGTGAACTGATTTTTTTGCCAACCTGTTACAGTCTTTTTAGTGCCAAAGTTCCTCTTTTTGTTACTATACTTCAAGCTCAACAGGGAAACACAAAGAGGGAATTTGATGCTAAAAAGACTGGCATATATCCACTTGATATGACTAACTCAGACTGCTGAAGCCTCATATAAGCTTCACATCAACTTGGAAATGCATTTTTGCACAAAATGTGGACACACTGTGGATTTTTGGCCTCCGTCACTTACATTGAAAGCACATTTGAAGGGGATCTTTTAATAGCCAGTATGAACAGGAGGAATAATTACAGCGAGGAAAACCTCTTTCACTGTTCATATTGAGACCTGACTGAAGAAAGACTTGAAAAATTGTGAACCTGTTCATTAATCCAGCCAAGGACAGACAGTAGGACAAGGAGCACTGAATCTGTTCTGAAGACAAAGTCTGGGGCCAAAACTCTCTATTAGCTATTTAATGGTCATGTGTTAGGAGTTTCTAATATTTTGTTTGCCTTCTATGACTGTTCGTGAAGTTGAGAGCCAGTAGAGAGCCACACTGACAGCCTCTTACCTATACAGTTGCCATGGGAGTCCTGTGTGAACCCGGTCATGCACTTGTTTTTGGGATTACACAGGAAAGAGCCCACTGTATTCTCACACACCAAGCCCGTGCCACAGTTATGGGTTCGCAGAACACATTCATCAATGTCTGTAAGAAAGAGCAGATAGTACATTTATGGGATAAGCATAAATGCAATGAGTCATCCTGACAAACCAAAATAATCCACACTACATTCAGTGTATTCAGTGACTGTAAATCTGCTGTCAACTCTCTCAACTTCAGTCTGAGCGTTCAGCTTGTTAACAGTACAGTAGGTGGCACTGTGACTCAAGCACAGAATAAACAGTTGAAACATCCCTGAAATCAAAACTTCCACTCTGTCAGTGTTTAATTTGAGGAAAAATTCCCCTCCCATAAAAATATCACTTGTTCCAACTCTGCAATTAACAGAAGTTGAACAAAACTTCTTAAATGACAGTTATTGAATCTCATGAGCAATGGATGGCGTTTAAATGGAAGATTTGCTCCTTTCGTTTTTTTTTTTCTTTGTGCCGCAAGCCAATTTCTCAGGAGTTAATGTTATATAGGGCTCTGAGATTCGTCCCATGGTACACAAGTGGAAAGTCTTAATTTGAGCTTTTCTCTACCAATCTTCATCAGAGGGATGCATTTCTGACGTCACAGGGAAGATTTATCCTTCTTTCATGCAGCTAATTAGTTTTATCCTTGTTGGATGGTCGACTAAATATCACCTTCAACATCCAGCTACATTGATTAGTTCTCTCTGGTGCCAAGTGCTGATGACACAAGTCACAGAGCTTTCATATGCTTTACTGCCTGCGCAATGCTTCCTCTCTGGGTGATTATCTTGTGACATATTGAATCTGGGCATCTGCTGAAGCACAAACATCACTACTGGGGCCAAAAGAATTAGCATAAATCTTAATGAAGCTTTGCTGACTGAGCTGGCTTTGTGTCATGAGTACAGACACACAATCGTCACAGTGCGATTGGAATCTTTGGATGAAAATGATTGGAAATAATCTGTCCATTTTTTCTGATTTCAACACATTGCTCTGGGGATTTGTGTAGATTTTTTGTGTCAGTAATGTTGATTGTACTCTTCTGCATCTGAAAATGGCTCGAAGATAAAAATGAGTAGTCTAAATATAGCCTGTCTTTGTTACAAAGCCCCTCTGAAAACAACTGTGTGCCATCAATAAGGCCAGGATACTCCATTAGCCACAACACCTATTTGTGATGTACTACACTATAGTCTTGTATTCAAGGATTTGTGAGACCTAAAGAGGCCATTTAAGGACAAATTATTTTGGACTTCTTGCAGTACAATTAGAGAGAGCAATAGAGGGGAAGAGATGACAAACACTAGGACCAGAATAGCCTGTGTGTGCATGTACGAGCATCTATTACACAGTGCCAGTTTGAGCCAGGGGTGTTGGATGTGTGTACTGATGGTTGCTGGATCCTCTTTAAACTGCTGAAAAACTGGCAACTCTGAGTATCACACTCCAACACACACGAGCCTCAGCCAAACATAACTGCCAAGTTGTGTTAGGAGGTGAAAATACACTGAAGGTAATCTTAAGAGTCTCACAAAACGAATGCTACAACTTCATACAGTATGAATGAATATTACGGCTTTCAGCTAGATGTATCACAGCCAAGAAATTACAACAATATTGGACAATCCACACCTCACAATTTACAGTGCCAATGAAGGAACTCTTACTTTTCGCCTTGCCCTTTATGTAGCAAGGCGAAAAGTATGGAGTGTGGCGGTCAGGCTGGTGGTTGGGCTTGTAGTGAGTCTGACTTTCATGCGAGTTTGTGTCCTGTGTCAGACCTGATATTAACATTTGCCTTTTTATTAACAGCAACCACAATCTTTCCCTAACTTAAGCCAACCGTTTTAGTTGCCTGACATTAAAGTTATATTGCTTAATTTTTTCCTGAAATGAAATCCCATTTTTGATACTATTTATAGTCATACTTTGGTTAGAAATAGCCAATGTATTCATGTTTGGAAATTACCTCTCATTATAAAAGTAATGGTGACCTATCTATAAATAAGGGGCTCAAATGAAACAGCGCAGCATATAATCCAGTGTTACTGTATGTAATTTTATCTCATCGATATCAGGCTCACTGTTTACTGTTCACTCTGCCTGTCCTTCCTGTCTTACACTAAAAAAAAAACAAAAAAACAAAAAACCAACATGTTCTGCATATTAAAGAAGACAGCATCAGAATTTCCACTACTTCAGTGGCTCTGTATGAGTGCTGGGTAGATTGGCTTAATGAAATACATCAGCAACAATGAACTCACCCTCACAAACACTGTTCCTCAGCTGGTGGCCTGCAGGGCAAGTGACCTGCAGCTCGCATACAAATGAACCCACTGTGTTCACACAGCGCTCGCTGGGTCGACAACTGTGGGTGTTGGTCACGCACTCGTCCACATCTGCAGAAGAAGAACAAAGGTGACTGTGTGTGAAATGAGAGGGGGCAGAGGGAGACGGACAGAGATTATGAGGTGGAGGTGAGATGGGACTCTCGCAGTTTGTGATGGACAGGACCTGGATGTAATCCCCCCCCCCCCCCGCGCTCCCTGACTGTCACTGTGATGGGGCTCAGTGAATCAGCAGCAGATGTACGTCAGCAAAAAAAAACTTAAGAAACTAACAAAGAAAGTCTTTCTTACGTCAGGGAGTTTGAGGCATTCTAGGAAATTACATGTTTTGCTTTTTGCCTGCATGAAAATCCAACAGGTCATTCCTTGTTGTGGTCAACATACTATGTTAAAGTGATTCTCAAATTCATTGATGAGAAAAAACAAAAAAAAAAGGTTTGTGGAAATTCATCAGTAATGCTCCTTAAGTTATAAAACCTCTGAGTGAGGATGATGTACGTGTCTCATTGACAGTTGACCAAGACACCATGTTAACTGGGGGGACAGACAGTATATACCATTCCATACAGTGTATGGAATGGTATTGATGATTAAAGTTGCACTAATCTATATTTTTATATTAGCAATGGATCAAATGACTATATGCCATGTGAAAGGAGTCACTTGTAATATTGAACCCACATAGAATTATTATTATTATTGAATCTGCAGCTCTGATCAGCTCTATGAAGTGCTTTATTGTCTTTTAGCTCATTGTTTTGGTTTAACAACCTATAACTTCACTTTTTTAGTTCAGTCTCTCATCAATGTCATTTCCAGCAGCAGGCTGCTGTGTTCAGCAAAATAACTGATAAATCCACTCTATTCTACCTGCCCAGCACCAGACTGCAGAGAGACGGATATTTTTTCAGCAGTTGGTGAGGACAAAAACAGAGCTAAAAGGAGTAACTGAACATTGGACTTAGATTCATCAGGTGGCCGGAAACATGACTCAAAATGAATGCTAATGTGGTTCTCTGTCTGCTAGACATTGTGTAATTTGGCTAACACATTCACTGTAACAACTTTATATGGTGATAATATATCAATATTGAGTTTATAGGTTGTTCTGCTGCACCAAAGTAGCCCACAAAATTCATTAATACTGATTTAAGGACAACAATATTTTTCATTTTGATTTTCATTTATGGGTAGGTTTTTAAGCTGTTTAAAGCACAAGAGCAAACTGGCTAATTAGCTATCTAGCCTGCAAAGTGATGTACTGTGGTAATTGATGCTTGGTAGCCTATTCAGCAAGAAATGTGCAACACAAGTAATGTCTCCATGATTGGAGATAATTACCACTTTATGCAAATAAGTTTAAAATGAAATTATTTGAGTGGCCATGGACAAAGAATCAATGGTATTCTTGCTGGTATGGTGGTGGTGTCTTAAACTAAAAAATGTAAAAATAAGGGAATTCAACTTTAGCTGGACTGAATGTTTTTAGTACCACTGATACTGCACACAAAGCTGTGTCCTGCAGTGCTGTTTGGTGGGCCACTATATCAACTTTAGACAGTGAGTGCTTTGTAAATCCCAAGTCAAATTTAAAATATCAGGTCTTGGCAAAAGTGAAGTGATATTTTGCTTGTCATGCTTGTTTGTGTGAAATAAAATACACAGTTGCAAACCTTTAAATCTTTATCAGTCAAACAGCACCACAGCCGGTAAACAGGCGTTGTTGATTTATGACATTAGTGGGCTCATGCCGAGACAGTGGATCGTGACTCTGTTGTGGCTCATCTTTATCAAACTGCTGCATTCCCTTATCATGCATCGCAGCGCATGGCCGATTAGCTGGATGCGCTGATAGGGTTGGACTGGGATTATTGTGTGTGAATTTGTGCGTTTGTGTGCATGCAAGAGTGTGGCAGTCATCCAGATTTGAAGATCACCTCGAAATATGGCGCATTCCACAGGGAACCTGACGAAAAGGTCTTGTACAAATCTGCATGAAGGAGCCAAGGCTCAAAACAAAAAGGAGGAACATATTCTCCTGTGTTGCCTGTGTATCCGTTGGCAGTCCCTTGCTGAAATGCCTGTCTTGACTTTCAAAGCTTTTGCTACGGGGAATTTGAATGAACTGTGTGCCTTACAACACCTTCCCACAGGGAGCAGAAGGAGGAAAAACACTGATCTGAGGTTTTCAGCATTTACCTGGTGTGTGTGTAACACCCTGCAGCTTTTTTGCTGTGAGGTAATTCACCTACCAACACTGCACAAGCATCACCTCTCACAGCACAGAACACAGTTTATTGTATTATATGAAGTCTCTGTAGATTTGCAGGAAACACATTCTTACTCACTAAAATTAACAATTCTCTCTTTTGACATTGGCCTGTACACTCTGTAGACTCTACAGGACTCATGCTGTTGTGACATACTCTTGTTTTGGGGCCTGCCTTCGCAAATGTCCCTGTTTGTTCCTCAACTGAGAGACATCTGTTGTCTTCGTTGTAGGGAGGATATTTCCAGGGGCAAATCACACTGAGTCCACCCTGTCCTCTGGGCCCTGCTCTCTGTCAAGCCTAGGGATGGACGGGCCTGTTTCCAATGTTTGCGTATTGCCAGTGGTGCAGAAAGTCGCCTTCTACTTCCACCGCAGGGCAGCATTATTTCCAGTGCGTCATTTGAAGAGGGAAAAGAAAAAAAGAAAAGGAAAAAGTGCCTACTGCCTCAAGGTCCCTACCTTTCCTGACTGGTCTCTGGGGACAGCCACATTACACAGTTGTGAGGAGTGAAGTGATCCAATACAAGGCAGAAACAAAGAGTCTATTTTTTGAAAAATAAATAAAAAATACAAATGCTTAGTTAAATGGAGAAGGGCGAAAGCAGTTTTAGAAAGATTTCATCAAGAGACCGGAGGATGTCTGGTAGGCAGCACTATTATGCAAAAGCAAGAAGAAAACAAGATCTTTTTGAAAAGTTCAAGCTGAGGTAGATGAAGTAAGCCTTGGCTTTATTGCAGATTTGGTTTGAGACAGGAGGGTTAGGGTTACACAGATGCAGACTGGTGGGACTCATGAAAAGCTGGGGATTAGGGGGTTAGGGTTAGATCTCAAGCTGTGAGAACTCAATAATGACAAACGTGAATACAGGAATATGTGCCATTTAAAGCATGCATATGAACAACATTTTTTCCAAAAAGATATGGGATTCTATTTTAATCACAGACACCAGTAGAAAGCACCAGGGCACCAGGGCATGTGCACAAGGTCACTGAGTGCTGATCCAACTGCACCTGCAAGTTTGAGTGCTATGAGAAAAAATGCTGGGCGAGGTGAAATATAAACCAGAGGGTGTGGTGATAAATGATTTTTTCTTATCCAGTCATATTAACCATTTCATATCTTTTAAACAGCTATATCAATGGTGTGTGGGTTTATTTTGCAACACAATAATACACTCAAGAACTGTTACAGTCACAGATCCTGATGTTGGCAACAAAAGAATTAAAAAAGTAAAATTTTGCTGGTTGCTTTGAGCTTGTTTGTGATTAGTAAGGTTAATTTTAATTGGATTTGGTTATGTTTACATATGACAATGAAGCCACTGCGGCTAAAATTGTGAGTGAAGCAAGAGTTTGTTCATTAAACAGTGAACAATACAGTTTATATGATTGCATTAAGTTTGAAAATCCCCTCCAAGAAAGTTTTAAGATATTCTTTGAGTAATAATTTGTGTCTAATATGTTTTATCTATGAAAAAAGTTCAACTACCTTGTTAGAAATTCTTAAAATTAAAAAATTAAGACCCACGTAATAATGAAAACTTTTGGGCCCGACCTGATCAAGATGGCGGAGTAGAACTCCCTCTGCTCCAGTTCCTTTGTCTTTGTTACAGCAAAACCTTTTGATAAGACGACTTTCAAGTCTATCACACTTGGAAAAAAGAACAATAACTTCTGCCTGCCTTGTATATTACAATGTCGCTGTGATCACGCAATTTCAAAACCAAAGAGATGGTTGACAAACCACAAATGGATGACGATGAGACTACCGCGTGCCAGCTGACAGTGGCCTATCTTGCATCTACCTTGAAAAAGTCAGTCAGGCTGAAAAGAACTTCAAAGAAAGATTTGAAATTTAGAAAGTCAACTAGGAACCACACAAGAGACCCTATCTAAACATGCTGAAGATCAAGACCCAGCGCTCAATCACCTTAACACTGCAGGTAGGGATCAAGAATGCTGAAGACACCACATAACAACACAGCAAAATACTGAACCAACTTGAAAACAAATTGGTGTCCCTTGAGGAGATAAGAAGATGAGACAACCTGCGCCTAATCTTCCTAAAAGAGGGAGAGGCAAGGGGAAATGCATTGGACTACCTGACGACCAACATCCCCAAGTGGTTCCCACATCACTCTGAAAATCCACTGGAGCTGATGCGAGCTCATTGCATCAGGCCAATGCAACTTATATCTGCTACTCCAAGAGTCATGATAGTGAAATGTCTGTGCTTCACACATAGAGGCCACATCTTGAATGAGTCAAGAAGAGTGCCTGTGAAAGTTGCTGGCCACACTGTTCAATTCGAACCAGATTACAGTGACTGTATTGCCAGGCAGAGACGTCCCTGCTATAGAGACAGAGTGCAATTAAGTCCCCCCACCTTGGAAGAGAAAACAATTCATTGCTCTCCATTGACTTTGTATTGAGTGAAGGTGCCTCCTTGTCATTTCTGTCTGCTAGCAAACAGAAAAATGCTGCTGTGTGGTGGGATGACCTACCAACAGGGTAAAGAACCCAGAACTAAGTCTTTATAAGCTGCTGCACTGAAAAACTGAGCCTTTAAGAAGACAAAAGTAGATAACGTTAAAGGGTTGTGTGCTGTGTGGTGGGAGAGACAGACCCGACCTGAGCTGCACGGACAACCTGCAGCTCAAGAACCTCCATAAAAATGACACATATACCTGGACACACTGCTAGTCACAGCGAACAGGTTGAGTTGAGTTGAGTAAAAAGAGAACAGCTGTTCAGTTGAAAGTTATGCAGTGTTTGTAACAGATGTTTAAATCACAGAATAGCTGACCTGCATTCAGCTGAAATAATAACTTTAAAAAGAGCCTGAATGAGAAATGATTGCATGTCTGTGCATGTAATTTCCCTGCATATGTTTACAAACTGTACTGGCTATATCAGCTGTTTAAAGCGTTATGCCAGCCTGTTATGTGGTGGAGTTTGCTACACAGTTGTGCTATCTTTACTGTAGACATGATGTCAACATTGCATTCATGTATTGCATCTTAACATATTCAATGTATGGGTTTCAGCATATACTATAAACAAACCTTTTCCTCTCTGGTAGACGTAAGGTGCTAAAATAATCCTTTGACATGCTAAAATCTAATTTTTTTCTACCAGCCACAGGCATTTTGTTAGCGTTTCAGCCCTTAGTTGCATATTATTCCGCTGGTTATTTTCTCCTCTGGTGGGCATAGTTTTGGCGTTGCCTCTCTGACTTTCAAACTCATACTACGCATATCTGCTGCAACTGCTTAAATTCTCTGTGATTTCAGCTATTTTCTTACTTATTTTCTAAGATATCCATTTATGTTTGATATCCAGTACTTAATTCAGTAAAGTAACTTTAATTCAGACCTTATTTGAGTATTAACAATAATTACAAGATGTTTTTGTTTCTTTCTTATTTGCTGTTCTTCTTCTGTCTTGAAGCTGAGTGGTTTTGATTCTTTTTGTTTTTGCACTCTTTTTTGCTCATTTTTGTTTGCAACTCTATTCTCCCCTTTTCTTGGGAGAGGGGTATAGGGCTGGGAACAAGAGGAGACCAGGGGGCATGGTGGTGGTGAATGTGGGACAGGACCTTATGGAATGATCTTATTTCTCTTTATTAAACAATTGTAGTCTAAACTCCATTTATGGTCTTCTCATTAGTGCAGGGAGTCTTACTTTTAATTTGACAAGTTTACATTATTAATTTCTAATTGATATTGTGGGTGTATGTGATGTGATGTGCTGTTGTGTGTAGCTTTGTATTTTGTATTTTGTATGGTGTGTTCTATGTGTTTTGTTTGTTTTTTTGCTTTGTACTGTTTGTTGTAATGCTGTTGTTTTGATTGTGGGGGACTAGCTTAGCTTAGCTTCGAGCTAATTCCGGTGCAGTGCATCTTTAATGTTTAAAACTGTACACTGTCCCAATCAATAAATCAAATCAAACTTTTTTGAGCATCTCTTGGTGGCACTGCTGTTTCTTTTATACATTCATGACTAACATTACACTACTATCTTGGAATGGGTGAGGCCTAAATATCCCTCAGAAACAAATAAGCATTACGGACTTCCTATGGAGAAAAAAGTAGAGGTGGCCTTTTTCAAGAAAAAATGGAAAATAGAGGTGTAGTAATCCTTGCAAAACATCCTTTTCAATATATGGATCTAGGATGTGGGAGAGATACTGAAAGGAGAGTTGCTTATATAAAATCAGTAGTAAATGGGACAAAAATGGCATTTCTCTCTGTATATACACCTAATGTATTTGATGCTGAATTCTATAACTAGTTAACTAATACAATACTTGAATTATCTGAATTTGCTCTAATAATAGGGGGTGACTTTAATGCAGTCTGGCTACACTCTTTGGGCAGAACTGAGATCACTGAGCCAAGAGAACAATGTCTGGCATCGAGTGCATTACGGAAATGGGCTACAGATTGTTCTGTTGTAGATGCTTGGCAGACTGCACACCCAGTGAGAAAATATACTTGTTTCCCTTTACGACATCAATCTTTTTCTTGTATTGACTACATTTTCATCTCCATGTCTCTCTCAGATCACAGAACTGTGAAAGGTATAATAACCATTTTATCTACTCCAAAGCATGCAGCACATTGGCATTTCAACTCCACACTACTGCAGAATGAAACCTAAAAGAAATGAATGTACAATTAGATAAATTTATTGTAACTAATAAACCATCAGATAATGATCTGGAAACAATTGGGTTTGCTTCCAATCTGACTGCAATCAGATCAATCATCAATCCAGACTGCAGGATATTCAGAAATTAGGAAAAGACATCTCTGAAGTATAGCAGAATACATTATGGCCTTGAACGTTATACGTTGAGCTGGTGCTTAAGAGGGAGTTACTCAGCAAAGACCTCAATCATTTATTCAGACACAGAGCAAAATTATTATCTAAATAGTGCACAACCAAGCCACTTGCTAGCAATGAAACTGAAAACCAAATATAACCTCTATTAAATCCATCACTGGTAATTTGTGTACAGACCCAACAGAAATCCCTCAATCCCTCACAGAAATTAATGATAACTTTGGTGCATCCTACTCCTGTTTATATACATCAGAGATAAGTTATGGCACCCAATCCTGCTCTAGCTCTTAAAACCCACTACAGCTTCCACTGCTTTCCCAGGAGGATCACATTGATCTTGAAGCTCCTTTGTCTTCATCTGAACTCCATAAAGCTCTTCTGTTGATGAATAAAGGCAAGTCACCAGACTTAGATGGTTTATCTCCAGAATTTCATTTAGCCTTCTGGCCCTAGGTAGGACCTCTCTTGATGGATATGATTCTCTCTGTAATTTCAAAGGGTTCATCCTGTAAAAAGAGTAACATAGCCATTATCCAAGATCCACAAGACTGGTCAACACTGATATCAAGCTATATGCCAAAGCGCTAGCCTCTCAATTGGAACCATATATGAATTTTCTAATTCGTAAGGACCAAATATTGAAAACTGCCTTGCCTCAGACAATGTACGTCGGCTTCTCCATATCATTGAGTTCTCTAATAACATTAACTCCTCAACAGCTGCCCTTTCTCTTAGTGTGGAGAAGGCTTCTGATCACTTCGAGTGGCTATGGGTTTTGGTAATCATTTCATTGCTATGATTCAAGTTCTTTATTCATACCCCACTGCTATGGTCTTGACAAGGAACACCTGTTCTAAACCCCTGTATCTCGTAGCTCCCATCAGGGCTGCCCTCTTTCTCTTTTGCTCTTTCTCTTGAACCTGTGGCCCAGGCTGTCAGACAATCAGTTTGTCATGAACCTATTATCATGCATGACACCAAGCACTTTATTTCTCTATATGCCAATGATATATTGCTTTTTATCCAGGATGTCCCACAGTCTCTTCCCCACTTTCTAAACATATCCAGTAATTTTAGTCAGATCTCGGAATATAAAGTTAACTGGGATAAATCTGCTTTACTGCCACTAAATGCATCAGCAAGACAACTGACCTCCATATTCAATATCCCTGTGGTTCAGAACATCAAATACTTAGGAGTGTTAATCCACCCTTCAATTGGAAACTTATGACAGAGGTAGAAGCAGATTTACAAAGATGGAAAATTCTCCTGTTAACTCTCACATCTCCATTATTAAAATGAATGTCCTCCCAAGAATCAAATTTCTTAGCTAAGTGATACCTTTACCACCACTTAAAGACCACTGGAAAAACCCATTCTCTAACATCGAGGTTTGTATGGGGGAGTAAAAAACCCGGACTGAAACTGTCAGCTCTCCAAAGACAAAAAGGTGATGGGGGATTTGGCGTACCTAACCTCCAGTGGTATCACTGGTCATTTGTACTGCGCCCTTTCACCAAATGATTAAATCCTGCTTATGGTGTGTCTTGGAGACCAATAGAAGAGAACATGGTGCACCCTCAGGTTACAAGATCTAGTCTACCTCAACATTTCACTCAAACAATCAAGAAAGAAATTTGGCTGAATTGTTACTGAAGTAACAGTGGGTGAGATATTAATGCATGGTCATTTGGGATTACTGTATATTTATCTACTTTATTTGTGCCAATTTAAATGCCAATAAAAAAAATTGATCGCAAAAAAAAAGAAATTCTTAAAATTATATTTTATTCTTCTCCCACTTTGAAAAATCCAGAAACTATGAAAATGCAAACATTGTTGATTTCAGATGTTTAATTACTGGACATCACTTAAGCAATATTACACAAGAGGGTGTGCTTTACCGTCATTGTTGGCACGACAGTGTCAGGTCAGGTACAGGAAAAGTCAGGAACGAGGTGTGTGTGCCGAATTCCGTAAGCATCATTGAAGTGCCAACAGTAAAGGTAAAGCACACCCTTGAGTGCATATAACAGTCATCCCTTAGTAACAACCTAGCAACAGAGATGATTTCTAGTCCCTGATTATGAGTCAGCCAGCCAACTTGAGCTCATGCTTTCTGGAGATTGCGGCATTTCCCAAACTGAATACATACCTCACATATAAACACAAAACTGCTTTGCTAGCTCAATCTCGTTGTAACTAAGATATCCGCTGAAATTTTTTTTTTTCCATGGACAGATTCAGCTACTATGTCCGCAAACTTCACAGACATTTTTAAACTAGTAGTGCCGTGTCACTAACACACCGCCATAGCTGATGGAGGATGCCAGAGTGGGAGCTATACTCTCAACTGAAGGGAAAATGGCTAAGTTTTGCTGTGCATGGGTGTGCCGGGTGATGATAAAGAGTGGAGAAGGGTTCGGGTTTTCCAGTGTGTGAGGATGTGCGTGTGAAACTCATCTCACAGTCTCAGAGTTCAATACACTTGGTAAAGGGTCCGTTTTGTTTTCCCCACAACTCCTAATCAGTTCAGTTCAATCCAGTTTCACAAACATAAAAGAAAGATAACTCAAAACTCCGTTCTGGGTTTTCACTGCAAATCCCCCCATAAAACAAAACAAACCAAAGGCGCTAGCAAAGCAATACAGTACATAAAGTAAAGCCAGCAGAAATATCAGATAGGTCGGACCACCGTGTTTAACTATATATCTTCAAACGTTACAGTTACGGCTAAAAATGACAACAGAAAGAAACAAGTTTGCCAAGTTTACATATCTCCACGATTCAAATCAACCACCAGTCCTCTACCTAGAAGTGACTGTTGTTATACCCATTAATTAACGCCCACACGAAAAGGCACATGAAACTTATGCTGAATCAATGGCTTCTGCAAACAACACAGACTGATAAACTCATAATTGTCAAGACTTGTCATGGCTGAATCCACATAAAAAAGCTACTCTACTGTCTCTATCAAGATTATATTCAAGTTTACACTAGCATCTTCAGTATCTGCTATCAGCCGATAGAGACTCAAGGTCATACCTATTGCTTTATATGCCACCTGCACTCCGATTTCAGCTGGTTTCCCCACCCTTGCTGCTGCTTAACAAGTGGCACACTGGCACAGGTCAATGGAGTACAGCCATTGGTACATGGAGATTGGTGACCTCATGTAATTCTCAGCATAGCTCTGCCTTTCATTTCAAACCTGTAACAAGGTCTTATTACTCAAAACACCTGTGTGCAGGGCCTGTATTTAACAATGTCTTATTTACATTATTTAGCGTTATTCCACAGCTGCTGTGGATTTGCAACAAGTATCTAATTTGTGTTCACTAATAGAATTACTAAATTATTTGCAAGAAATGGTGAGGACCCTGGACAGGAGACTGAATGAACACCAAAAATAGTAGTCAGTTGTCTGTGAACACTAGACCAAAACCACTCATAGTATGGAACAAGAAGTAGGGGTCAAAGGTCATCCACATCTGACGCCCGATACCATCCTTCAACTGAGACAGGGATTACAATCTCCCCCTCCTATATATGACCATCTTTTATTACTTTACTGAAATTCCATTTATAGGTCACGTGATCATTGCTAAACCATCTCCATGACAACTGAGCAACTCCATCCTCTAGAAGGCCACAAGATGCGATGTAATCTTAATAATAATCTTTTCTATTCTCAGCAAAACATCAAAGAAATTATTTTCACCCACACACCAACAGCTAGCCATGTGCCTCCTTATCTGTATGGAACTCCATCTTATTGTGTTCCTCTTTCCACCTCCATGTATTCTCCAAAATATCAAAAAGATTTTCAAGGTTGTGGAAACATCTTTAATCTGCGATTCAGTGCTTACGCCACAAAGTGACATTCATCATCCATATGAAATAGGTGGGTTGGGAAGCTCGGTGACGTAGTGACTACTCACAGAGTTAGTTGGTGAACTGCTGTGGCTGGCGAGCTCCTGTCTCATAACTTGTGGAACAACTTTTACCCTGATAGTGGAGGTTTAAGCTAATGAGCTATGATACCTTCCACCATTTGGACTCTCTGGCACTGTCAGGAGATAGGTTGCAATTGGACAACGATGCAAATTTACGAGTCAAAGTTCACCAAAATTGAACTTAATGAGAAAAATCTGCATTCACTTACCCCCAAGAGTGAATCCACTTATCGCAGCGATTCCATTGGAATGAACTGAATTAGCCATGAAATAAAACCTGGTGTGCAGGCCTTTATGCAGTAGTACTGCTTACACTAGTCTTTGCCCTGCCATGAAAGCACTAGCCTTGCACTTAGACTTTTAAAAGGACAGAATATTGAAACATCTCTATTGGGATAATGATTTGAATGGGTTTCCATTTGGAGTGAAACAGCTATGATGACCTTTGGCCTGGATTGGACCTCAAGGCTTCTCTCTGTTTGACAGGGCGGGTCCATGACTCTGAAAATGATGTGGTCGATTAGTGTAAGTATCTTCCGCAAGGTTTGGCTGAGTAAAATAATATCTCTCTCCAACAATCCCAGCCATGCAAACCTAAAGATTATGTTAGCAATGTGACCACAGAGAGGATAATGCAGTGTGCCTTGATTGCTATTTAGTGCAGAGTCTCATCCACAATTATCGTCCACATAATAACTCTGAAAGCTGATCCTCCTGCACTGTTTAGAGGAATGCAAGACAAATCTAACCTTGCCCGCAATGGTTTGTTTAGTCCTCAGAGTGAATTTCATAAGTGGGTGAAGGTGGCAACCACATACATTAGAGCTACAAACCGCTATGGTGTGTGAATGACCAGTGTGTCTGTGTGTGTTTGCCTGGGAAACTTAAGAATATCCTTTCACAGTTTGGTGATGAGCAGAAATAATGTCAGAGTGCTGATTAACCATCAAACAAACACATTTTTTATTCAGGTTATGCAGAGTCTTCTGCACACATCCCATCCTGCCTGTAACACTGGAAGGATCCTTGCTCATTCACACACATCTCCATGGGAACAAATGTGTGTTTCTATTCATTCACATTCATATGCAGCTGAAAACACCATAGGGAGAGCAGCAGATAAAATCAGCTTTATTTACCCTGTAAACTTGTGAATTAAAATATAACACAGCCATGATTAATCACATCAGTATTTCTGATAGGGGTGCTTACATTTGCTGAACAAATTTCAGAGGACTTTACTACAAACATCCTAGGTGTTAATGCCGTCACAGTGTTTTCACAGTTTTTATGATATATCTACAACAACAAGCACTACACAGTTTACTTCACAGTCTGTCAAAGCCTCAAAACCCCCCCTCATGTTCACATCTTGTGGTGCTTTGTTTTGCTTTTTTGCTTTGCTTTGTTTCATTTCAGTCGGATCCAAGTGTTGCCCACCCACGTGTTCACATGTGGGAACACTTTAGGAGAGAAAGTCCTTACTCTGCTCACTGAGTGAAGTGATAGGAGGGGAAACACTAACTCTTATGTAGTGCTTATGCATCCAGAGGTATTATGCTGTCTGCTGACAGACAGACAGATTAAATAAACCCAGCCAGGACTGCACTTCCAATGTATACATTCAGCGTTACAACTGCAGGGAAATCCATTACTCAAAACAGTAACTAAGCATTACATGATGTTGCATTTATACAAGCAAACATTTTTCATGTAAATATCACTCACTCTCTAACTATCCACCTCTGTAATGGCATCTTGTCCAGTTGACAGTACCATGTGGTGTAAGCAGGGATTTTCACAAGCAACACTTATCGAGTGGGTGTGCATCGAATTCCAGAGGTGGACTATACATCACTTTTTTTTCTCTCAAAAACTGCTGCCAAGGTTTAGCCCTGTTGCAAATTCATGGATCAATTTACTAACTATTACAGAAAATTTATTACTGTAAGGCCATTCGTGGAAAACAGTCTTTGGCACGGTAACAATTACATTCTCTTCTGGGGTGAGGTTTAAAGGTGCAGTGTGTAGAATTTAGTGGCATCTGGCGGAACGGACTAAATGGAACATAATATGCAAAGTATGTTGCACCGCCATGTTTCTACAGTAACCCAGAAAAGACAAACCAAACACTGGCTCTAGAGAAGGCCTGTCACGTTTTTCGTGTTCTACATGTTTGGAAGGGGAGAGGTATTTAGTTGGTTGCAATCTGGAGCCTCATTGATGCCAGTAAATCTTACACACTAGTCCTTTAATGTTGTTGGTCTACCTCTGTGATGACTTTTTCCCACAGTATAATGTTAACTTGGACTGTGTGGATGTTTTTCTTACTGTCATTTCACATTGATCCTCAGCTCCAGCACCTCCAACGAGCCTTTATTTGGTGAGCAGCTATCTTTATATTGTGAACTTTCCATTGTTATTAGTGATGTAGGTGACTCTTTTAGGATGTAATGAAGCTTAACAGGGTCCTTCAGAGCTACCTATTCTGATAATGTGTCCTGGATAGCAGTAGTGAAAGATGTATTTAGTTCCTTTACTTAACACCCTGCAATAAATCCTACCTTCATGAAGGTTATACTTGCCAGTACTGTCAAATTGTACTTGTCATACTGAGAGGTGTTTCTAATAGTTTGTCCACTCCATTTATGGCAACGATGGTAGATTATATATTATAAACACCTCTCAGTATAATAAGTACAGTTCAACAGTTCCACAAGCTACAGCCTCTGAAATGACCATTACAGTAAGTAAAATCAGCACCACTCTAAAACAGTTCAACCAAAACTGAGTATTATAACCTTCATGAAGGTAGAATTTACTGCAGGGCTGCAATAGGTGGACCTTATAAACTGGTAAAGTAGTCTATTGACCCCTTTTACTTTATACATTGTCATTTGATGTATTGCCAATATAAGAAATAATACGTAGAGTGATTTTAATCTGCAAAATAACTACTAACTATATAAATTATGTGTATACTTAATACATGGAGTGGAGTAAAAATGACTAGAAAATAGCATAACATGAAAATACTAAGGAAGGATAAATCTGGTGATATTCTGAAGTTTTTCACCAAATCCCATGAAAAGACCAAAGCCAACATTGAAGTGAACTATTAACAAGTATTGTGTGCGTATCTAAATCCTAATATAAATTATTCCTCTATGCCATAGTTGTACTGGTGACATGTTCCTTCATTACAATGAACACACACACTGCAGTTTATCTGTTGATCCAACAAACACCGTCTTTCAGCTCCAACAAATGCATGTTACTCCTGTTTGAGTAAAGTTTGCTAAAAACTACAGTTCCCAGCTGTTTTAGGAAATTATTAAAAAATTAAACTATATATTTCTGACACAGGTTTATGCCACCAGTATAACCAATGGATGAGTGCCACGGACATTATAGGGAAGTCGAAAAATACTAAAAGACATATTAATGTATTGTTGGTCCTTTCATGAGATTTATAGAAAATAACAGAAATATAGAGTATTGCCAGCCCTATTCTTTTTATTACTTGAGGAAATTATGTAATTTTGGTTTATAGTGAGCAGATACATCAATATTGTTACCATCCTGATTTGCGGACACCACACAGCACACGTGATTATTGTCATTTAAACTACAACACACTGCAGTTGTGAATTATGTCCGAGGTGCCACTGTTGTGCCACCGTATCACAGTTTTATGAAAAGAAGGAAACTAAGTAATCACATGCAATGTCAAGTGTTTGTTATTGCAGCTACAGCTACCACAGAGTAATTGGCTATGGTTGACTCATGCTACAAGCAACGGTCTCCACCACCAGGAAGTAGGAGCCCAATCAGTCGATGCATTGTTTAGTATCACAAGACCTGCATTTTCCTCCTTCATGAGTGACTGCATCCAATTAAAAAGTGTCCTGATCTCTAGACAAACTGCTCCATTGCACTCTTGTTTTGTTGTCATGGCTGCATGTGTTTGTTGTTCATTTATGTAGCAGTGAGTGGTATTGTTGGTGGTGTTGGGTTGTTTGTTACTTTGTGCAAACCCAGCTTGAGGGGCTAAGCTTAAGGGATACATACGAGCTCTGTGAATTGTTCCAATTATGGCCAATGGCAACACTATGAGATGGAGCAGTCCTTACCTTCACACATGCGTCCATCTGTCATTAGCGAGAACCCTGGGAAGCAGGAGCAGTGAGCCCGGCCAGCCACCACTGTACACTGCTGACTGCAAGGACCATTTTCTGCAAGAGACAGAAATATGAGCAGCATGATTACAACCATCTCCTGATGCCATACAGCTACACCTCCAGGACAGTCATTCACATATAATGTCTTAAATTTCTCATCCTTGTTTCTCTGCTGTCCCAGTAATTCATTGCCCTGTTGTCATGCTCCCCAAGGCTCCTATGGAGCCCGCCTTCACACCCTCACACTGATCATCACTCCCCGCAGGAAGAAGCCTCTCATGAGCCATCGCATTGAACACAACTTAATCGATTCTCCCTATTTAACAGCTCGATAGTCCTGCAACAAAGACGCATGGGCCAGAAACTGTTTCCCCACAATTACTCACCAACACATTCCGCACTAAAGCTCTGCAGTGGTGAAGTGTCGGAAGGCCCACTCAATAAATTGATCAGGATATTCTTATAACTAACAATCAGAGACACACTGAAGGAGCAGCGCTTTTGTTGGAGCCTGGAGTACAGACTCTGGCAGCTCGAGGGTTTGCGCTGCTGTTCTCCTGACTTGATCAAGATTCAGCTCATGAACCTGCAGCAGCATGAACACAGAAGATCAGCTATGGCTGAACGGTTTATCAGTGAAAGTGCATGCAGCGAGGCAACTGTCCCTGTTTTTACTTCTGTTCATAAGGGAGTTATTCGCTGCAGGAAATTCAGGCAGCACTCAGACACATCATGTGTCTCAGCCGGGCCTGCTCGCTTTGTTTCAATAAAAGCAGAGTTGATGTGTTGAGCAGATGTATCCGGCCTACTGGGCTCCAGACATGGAGTTAGAAGCTCAAGACACCAGCAACTGCATGTACGCTTCACTGCCTCATATGAAACACGCTCCAAAGCCCAAAACACTCTCATCACCCACTACACATAGAGCGTAACACACACCCTTATCAAAGGGAAGGATCCATGAAGAAGTGTATCACAGCAGGAAGTGAAGACCAGAGCTAAAAATCTGCAAATCATGTTTCATATTACTACATTAATGTATTATCTCACAGCTACCTTTATGCTGATGGTAATGCAATTTTGGTGAATAATGTCAAAGCCTGAAAATGACATCCATGTGAATTCATTGCTTATGAATAGATCACCCGTTATTCTAAATGAGGTCAATTAGCATGGGTTGAAAGTTAACAATAGCTGTGTTTCCATTAGATTCACAAGAGAATTTTAAGCGAACTTTTGGAATGTTGCAAAAAGGAAAATGCGAATTAGGTGCGTTTTCATCAACTGGTTTGAAGCAATAAACTAGGAGGCGTTCAGGAGCATGGTTGAGCATATTTCACCCGTGTTGTGGAAGTGCTCAGACCCCAGTACACAATGACTGTATATATATGCACATAAAATGAAGGAAATAATTTCGATGGGGGCAGTTCAAAATCATTTTTTTTCACTCAAATCCGACATGAAGGCACAGAAAATAGGAATGATCTAAGCGCCCAATATGATCGAGCCACTTTATTTTGGGATGCATAATTTTATTTTTAAATGCAGCCCTTATTTTAGGCTACTTGAAATGAGAAAAGAACATTTATTTACTATTACAGTACTTAATATTTATAACATCTGTGTATAAGAGAATGTTTCTGTATAAACTTATTCACACCTCACATCAACTGTATTAATTTCTCTATGTGATGAAGTAGTGGCTGGAGGACAAGTGATCGGCCAGGTCTGAACAGGCCGTTTTGAACGGGCACTGCACTAGTACATTTGACAGTAGATGTACAGTAACAGTGAAAAGTTTGGTCACACTTTCTAATTCAAGGGAATGGGAAGGTGTGTCCAAACTTTTGACTGGTACTGTACATTTACTATACACTTCATGATTAGATGACATTTATGTGGAGAAACTCTGGAGAAATCTCAGTGGTTTAGTTTTAGTGTAGGCTATGGAGCTAAATAAGGTCAGTTTGGTACTTGGCACATGAGCAGCAAAATTTAAGTAAATAAAAACTGATGTGCTAGCTAACAACAGGCAAACATACTAGCTTGCGCAGATACTGTAAATGTAGTTTAGTGTGACTTTTTTTCTGGGAGGTCAGCTAGGCTAACTAGCTTTTAGCACTTAAATAATGGCTACAATACTTTTTGAAAAATTAGTAGCAAGTGTGCTAGTTTTCAAAAATATAAGCTATTTTGTCTTTGAGTTGTTAATATGGCTCTCTGGCTCTCTCCATGTCAGCTGATGCCAGAGAAGTGTAAACTAACTCTCCAACATTTTGGGTACTGACTATCTGAACTAATGATGAAAGTTTTTTTTTTATATGTCTGCAGCTTAAAAGGATTTGGCTGGTGATTTTCTATATTTTTCTTATTGTCAACACAGTGCAGAGCCAAACAAACAATAACCTGATCTACTTACTAGTATTGTGTGTGTGTATTCAAAGCCTGATCTTATTCCTCTGTCTCCGGGGAGCAGAAAAGCTGGCGAGGCTCTGTAAACAGAACCAGGTTCCTGCATACAGAACTACTCTCCAGAGACTGAAAACGTGATCACTGTTATTAGTCTTTGGAGCAGTTTCTAAACAAACTAATGTGCCTTAACTTTTTGGGGTGAAGAAACATGTCACTTGGTGCAGTGTCAATGAGCTGTGTGGCTCATTGACATGTTTTTAATAGTTTTTGGACAACAACAGAGGGCTATGGCACAGAGGAATCAGACATATCAGGCTTTGGATACACACACAATACTTGGAAGTAGATCAGTTCATTGTTAGTTTGGCTCTGCACATGAGATTTGTAGATATAAAGAAAAACATAGAAAGTCACCAGCCAAATCCTTTAAGGCTGAATATGTAGTTTCTGACTTTCTGGCCAGTAAATATAATAATCTTGGTCCTATTCACTTGTAGATGAAAACTGACTGCTGAGGCAACTAGTTTCATGTGGCATAAACTTACTAAAGAAAATGTGCCAAAGTTAAATTTGGTCACACTCCTTTCAATAAATATCAATCTATATGGACATTAGCATTTAAAAGCACTGTAATGGAGATTCTACATAAGAAGTGACCATTGTTTTAGGTCAGGTTTTGTAGTCATCATTTTTATCAATGATGGCTCTCATATCTAAAAAGTAGCCATTCTATGAGAAACAGCATTTGGACTTGTAAGGTGTACAAGTGCAAATGTAGTACAATGGCTTCTCATGAAGTTACTAATTGAACCAAATATCATAATTGATACACTTCATGTGGTATAGTATGTGCACCTCGCTGCCACTGAGGAGCATAACAAACAAACATTCAGAAAAGCTCAAGGCCACCAGAATCAATAATGGATAAAGGTTCCTGACATAAATGCACCTTATTTTGGAGAAATAGTGTCGTGTTACACAAAGTTTAGAGGCATACATATGACATTTATTTTAAAGCATTCATTAGCTAAATCAAAATCATGATGACTTCAGTCTGACGGTTGAAGTGCAATCAAGATGGAGTCACGGAGTAGTTTAAGAATGTAAATGAAAATGTAATGTAAGCTACACAAAATGGCAACGACATAATGATGTTTTGGAAGCAGGGTTTCTATTGTCTTGTTGATTATAGTAATCCATTTGTTTCAGTTTGGTCTTTATGAATTAAGTTCAAGTTCAAGTTTCTTTATTATTATGTCCTATCTTAGGTTTCAGCTCCTCGACAATGCACTAAGGAAAAAAAGAAATATTTAAAATAGTAAAAGCAATAGCATAGTATAGTGTAAAACATATGAGTGCATGTATGTATGTATGTGTGCATGTGTCCTACCTATAATATATGAATAAATATCTATATGTGTATATTATATGTCTATGTACATACAGTATATGTCTGTGTGTGTTTGTGCGTGTGCGTGTGTGTGTGTGTGTGTTACATCAGGCAGGCTGCAGACCATTAGTGTCCATTGTTCTTAAGCCACAGTTCTTTACTATCTTAACATTGGTTTTGATGTATTTTTATGTGAATGCACAGATGCTGAATACTTGAGCGTGTACCATTTGTAGAGAGGTGTAAGTGTGGCGACTCCTTTGTTGATGTCACATGAATACTTGACATCTGTAACGTAAGCATTACCTGCACAGGGATTGAGGTGGACAGGGCTGATGGTGAATGTGCTGGTTGTAGTGCTGGTCGGAGTGGTTTGTGTTGGGATCACAGCAAGGCTGTCCTCTTCTCTCACTCTGTTGTCCTCGTCAGGACTCACTGCACATGGAAACACAACAGACACCATGAGGGACGTGTATAAAGTACTGCAGCTAAATGAAGGGTTAGTCATTCAGACTTCAAGTTGAGATACTGCAGAATGAAGGCAGGTTGACTCACATGTTCCCCATATATGAAACCAATTTTAAAAAGTAATATTCCACATAATATCTGTTTCTTAATGACAAGACATAATTTGACCCATGCTGGATGTTTTTGTCATTAAGCTCTTTTATAGAACAGAGAGAGGTCTGTGTAGAAGTGATCTTTCATTTGAGGTTGCAAAGAATGTTGATGAGCCTAAGTTTAAGACTTTAGCTATTGCATAAGTGCCATAAGTATGATGATGTAATGTGTTGTTGGTTTAACACAGCATAATCATAGTGAGATGACCATACATGTGCAAACACATAAAAAACATCATTCCTAGATTTAAGCTTCTAATAGAAGTCAAATATTTAAGTTTTGTTGAGCAGCAATTCCTTCATCCCTCTGTCAATGAATTCCAATCAGGCATCTGTACAATGTGAGGTCAAATAGCAGACAACATGAGGACAACCCATATATATTTAACACAAGTTATACAGACCAAACTATGTGATAAGAACTATTTTCACACTATGTGGTTAGCATTATATCTGCCAGGTCATCAATTTAGCATCATACTCATGGCAATAAATAAGACTGACTGCTGAATGGAGTATCCAGAGGAACTAATGCTGAAAAGCATGAGAGATATGCCACAACTGTGCTATACGGAAGCTTTGTCAAGTCTGAGAAATAAAGCCTGATGATGTCATCAGAGTAATCTGGGTTTGCTTAATGACATATAGCTTGTGTAAAGCTATATGTATATAATACTGTATAGTTACATGTTCACAATTGACCCCACTGCTGAGACACCGCCAATTGTCTTTCCTGGCTGCCACCATGACATCTGTAATCAGAAGAGTGCCCAAAACACCAGCTGCCAGTGTGCTACTTACACACCCTTGTGTTACGTGTGATCTGCAGGCCACTGTGTCTCTCGTCTTTGTTTATCTATTTAATCAGACTGTTTGTACTAGTATCATGTAAATTGTGAATCTGAGACACTTGTTGAGATACCTTAAGACTGGGCCAGGTTGAGCTCATTGTGATAATTTTACAAACAAGCTCTCACATTTACACACTGTAGTGTATAGAGACACTACAGAGAAGAGGTAGTTGCCTTTATTTTGTTTTAATGGATACATAAGCACAGGGCAGCTCAGTCAGCTGAGGTTATATTTTTTGTTTTAGTCAGGAACATAGATTCTATTAAAAGTTCTGTATTAGGAATCCTCTTTTTATATTGTTTTCTTTGTTTTTTCAACACCCGCAGGCCCTTTTTTCCTTTGTAGCTTTTGTTAATTGTATTATTCATCATTATATGTACTCCATTTAAGTTTGACACATGATCCACTGCTGCAATAAATAACTTCTTTTCCAATTTGCAGCTGGTTTTATGTTGCTTCCCTTTCCTCTAGAGCACCAGGTCGTTACAGTTACAAATGTTTGACAGACATGGCTGTTTACCAAGCAGGGAGGGTTTAATGAAAAGATGCTACTGGGTTGCATTAAGGGAAGTGTAGGATCTATCGCTTTTAGATTTCTCAGCCTTGAGTCTCCCAACTTGAAGTATCCCTTCGATGGGCCAATAGGAAAATGTTAAAATAGGTGCAGCCACCAGCTACCTCTTGACTGTTAAAATGAGAATATAGTCCCAGTACAAAAACTAATTATAGTGTAAGTGCTGCTTGCATGCCATGTTAATAGCAAAATGCATGAACTACGAGAGCAATGAGAGTGCACAGATGTTGAAAAAAAAATTTGTTGTCAAATTTTAAGTTTGAGCTTACCTGGCTCATATTCAGCTTTACAATTAAAACCAGTTACTTTAGCTAGAGCCCTGGTATCCAGTATAACCTGTGTGAATTAACTTTCCCAGGTGAGTTACAGTACCTGGTGCACAGAAGTGTCCGTCCGGCTGCAGGATGTAGCCTGGGTGGCAGCCACAGCGGTAGGAGCCCCAGATGTTGGTGCATGTGTGCTGGCACAGCTGGCCCGGGTAGAGCTGACACTCATCCACATCGTCCTGCTCCACCACTGCGTTGGCAGCTTCATCTGTGGCACTGATGGAGAAGGCCTCCTTGGGGAACTTGCTGTCTGAGACTGGAGAGAATGAGAGAAGTGTGTGTGTGCGTGTGTAAGGGGAGGGGGTTCTCAAATTAGAGACAGCACCAGATTGCCTCTATAATTTATCCCGCACACTTACCTCATGAAACTGACTTGAGGACACAAAACAACATCTGTTCCTCCTTTGCGTTTACATTCAGTGTTTAAGTGATATTTATCCAGAGCTTCAATTCCTAAATTACCATCATCATTACAAGGAACAACCAGTGACAAGTGCAAAGGTCGGGGCCTTAGTGCCTTTATTAAACTCTTGTGACCAAAGGAAACCAATGTGAGAGGAGTGAAATGCTGGGAAAAGAAACAGATAAAATGCTGAGCGCTTTTAGACAGCAATTAGATTGAGTAGAGAGGGAAACTCATTTAGCAAAGAGGGAATGACATGACATACTTACTGTTTCAAGCTTAAAACTTCTATTACTGCACATATCACACTGCCTCTGTCACACAGTTGGACTTTAGTCTGAGTACAACTTTTAAGTAAACTGGGCAGGCACTGTATAGTTTATTAAACTTGTAATACTGCATTACCTCACACTACATTTTTTAATCGCCCTTTCTGCACGGCCTAAACACAGGACTTACTGTATATGCTCACACTATGTGGTTCAATCGACTGGTCATGACAGGATGCTAACACTGAATGTAACCACGAAACCCTGATCAGTTTTGTCAATTGACAATTCCAATAATATTGACAAAAAAGAGAAAGGAAGTGTTTACTTTGTAAAAGTACAAGTCTTCAGTACTAAACTAAGTCTATCAAGGCACTGTTTATAAGGTTCATGGCTCAGCAGCCATCTATTTGCAGCAGAGTTATCACACCATGTTTGTTTTTGTGGTTGTTGCAGGACAGCAAGTAACAAACTGTGTATCATGGCTGACCTAACAATGGTGCTTTCATTCACCAGCGAGGGGAGCTCCACTGCTAAAAGCTACTGATTCTTTCAGTGACACTGGTGATTCAGTAAAGTCTGTTCAGTTTAAACATTCACTGTTCAAGATTTGTTTGTATGTACTCAAGACCTCTACTTAGCAACCTTAACTAGGCACAGCAGGCTTTGAATTTCTCCACATGATTAAATTCTGTGCATGGGGCTGTAACAAGGGTTTCCTTTCCAAAACCAAAAACACAAGGGCAAAAGTAAAAGGAATGGATAAAACAGTGCGTCTATCTGCTCTAATGTAAGAACATTAAAGCAACTAAGGTGCTTTGTTTGGTTTAGAGAAGTTTACACTTTATTCTTACTTACTTTCTTACTTATACTTTTATCTGTTGAGGATGTTGATTTTTTGCCTGAAACACGTTAGCCGCAGTCTTTCAACATTTATCATATATGTAGCCATTATGTTTATGTTAAAGAACCTGTAACAGGATTTTTCTTTCAAAACCTGCTGGAAACATTACAAAGGTAGTTTTAGTGTTAGCATTAGCTTATATATATATATAGCTGATCAAACCTGCCAGCAACAGTTGTCATGTCAGTAAGTCCATGATCCTTGGCTAGAAGAGACCTGCTTTTGTTAACTTTGTGTGAAATTTAAGATCAACTCTTTCAAACATTTCTGCAACGTGCAAGCTATAAATTTGCAAAACTGCATATGTGCCAAGTGAGAACAGAAAGCTTGACAGGTGTGATGTGACTTAAGTGATGTGACTTAAATATTTTTTTCCGACTCAACAAAAGCTGCCTGCTTAGCCACAGAAAACATTATACAACAGTTTTCACAGTAGTACTAACCATTACTAGTAAATGGTGGAGTGCCACTTTAATCTGCACAGCATCTGACCAGTATCACAAAGAATCTAAAGGCCAAAATACACAAGGCTGTTTGCAGTGTACTGTAACAGTAATGTGTTCAGTTGTGGGTTTTAAGTAAATATTTCTCACACTCATTACCTGGGGTTTAAATCCAAAGGAGCAAAGTGATTAAATGTTTCCTGTTTTAATTAAAAGGCGGTGAGTCATAAGACTGAAAACATATCCCCCATGGAAATAATTACAGTGCATTTCATCCATTTTTTCATCCATAAAACGCTCACAAAGTAAAGGCATCCTTCATGCATCCTGAGAGTGTGAGTGTGTGTGAGTGTGTGTGTGTGTGTGAGAGAGAGAGAGTGGGACACACTCTGACTGAGAGCTTGAACACTCTTTGCAGCTCCTAAACCTTTCACAGCTTTCAGCAGGTTAATTGATTCCCACTTCAGAATGACATCATTCAAATTTCCCCTTTAAAGCTGAAGGAAATGAGCTGCAGTCGATGGTTAGAGCAGAGCCTATTAAAGGGTGGGATTAGGAGGAATTCCTCTGATGTTGTGAATGAAATAACAGTACTGACCTTACCTCACCATCATATTTGGATACAACTATTCCCATTAAAGGACAACCAAGAAGGCTGGCTGATAATGAACTGCAATGTCATGCTGTGTATATCTGGTCCCAATAAACTAAACTAAAAGCTGGCCAACGGTCTACCAAATCCCGAATCAATTATGGTATATTTACCATGAACTGTCAACAAACATCTTAAGTTTCCTAAGTTAAGATCTTTTCAGAAGATCTTAAGATGGATTTAATGCTTTAATTGTACAGGAGTATTACAGAAAGACTAACACACTAATGTGGTGTCATACTGTAATCTTTTTTCACTCATCACACCTGATGTCATTGATGAAAAACACTGTAAATCACTTCTCATGGAGCTTACAGCTGCAAACAAGATATATAGCTCATATTCAGAGGCTACTTCTCTAAACAGAAGCAGTGTTTCCACCATTTTTGGTTATAAGGAGATACAAATGGGTATTAGAATGCTTTTGCATGAAACATGTTTGTTCTGAACCTCCACTGCTTGAAAATTCATAGATGTAAATGTCACTGGCATTAGGTACTTGACGGATCAGAGACAGAGGAAAACTTTGCTGGCACAAGTAGACAGACAACAGCCTGAGCTGCCATCTGTTCCTGATTCATCACAGCTTGCATACATCTTTTCCCATTACTCTGAATGGTAATGTGACTCCTGACCAATCATCCTTGAGCATCTGTCTTTTGGAAGATCAAACTTGGCCCATACTCCACCTCTGACATAAACTTCAATGAGGAAAAAAATAGTGATAACTCAGCCCGGGACTATTCCATAATAATCCTGTACTGTGCAAAATCTGTTAAAATAGTTACAAATATACAGTATTTTGAAGGAAGAGATGTTTTGGAGATGGAATTAATCAAATTTTTCCAAGTTAACTGACATGGCAAACTAGTTAACTACTATATTTCCTCAAATAAAAGACAGTCTCCAATAACGAACGAACAAGTGAAGGTCGGTCCCAAAAACAGGCCAGAGAAAAAACAAGGGTGGATAAACTCCTTGTGCCAATATAATGTGCATGCCAGTTAAGCTTAGCCCTCTAGCTGACTGTCACAGAGAGGGGAGGAGGACAGAGGAGACGCGATATTGTTTAAATACAAAGATAACGGCGCATATTTTAATAATAATGACGGCAGGAACACTACATGAGCATGGGGAACTCAAGCACCAGATTACCAGCAATGCAGTAACAAAAATTTAACAGAGAAAAGAGAAGCATATCAGAAAACAAGGAGGCTTTGTACTAAAATATGAGTAAATACACTAATCAAACAGAGGGCATTAGAAATAATAAGCCTACTTTCAGTAAAGGCCTGGAACCCTCTGTAGTTGAGGTAAATAAAGGCCTTGGCCACTATTTGAGGAAATTTGGTTACTTTAACAGCAGTAGGAAAGTAAGCCTAGTTTGTTGTACCCAAGTTGTGTCTCATTTCCAGACTACATACTAATTATAAGTGGGTTTTGAGTATGTTATTTGTTCCCATTGGAATAGAGACAAACTTGAGTATACTCAAAAAAGTCAGTATCCATAGTCAAAATGCTTGATTTTTTAAAATATTCTTTGATCTTAAAACAATACTGATATGCCCATATGTATACTGAAGGGATTATTGGTTGCTATTTCTTTAAAAATTGGTTGTAAATGTTCCTCCTGTCTGTACTGGCTGAAAATAAATCCCTGCTTAAAGCAATTTCAAGTGATGAGGTACAAAATCCATGGTCCTTGTTCTGTGCAAAATTAATTATAACGTGCAGCTGAAGCTAATATGAAACTTCAGCAGTCTGAAATCACACTTGATGGTCAAATCAAGTTGGGATCTTCTTTAGAGTCTTTTTAGAATTAAAATTTTCTGTGATTCCATGGATGGTATTAGCTTGCTGAGCCATGGCAGAGGGATAGTAACACAAAGTAGGAATTTAGTACTAAAAAGACTTTGGACTAAACTTTGGCAGTTATCCCCTTGGTTTTTCTAACTCAGACTGCTGAAGCCTCTTATTACCTTCAGCAGTTGTATAAGAAAACTTCCAACACCATTCTCTGAACTAATGCACTTTTAAACATCCTCCTTCAATTGTACTCTCACCCAACTATGGCTGTATTCAGACCAAATCAGGCGTTACAGCACACCACCGCAGGGTTGAGTGGAGGTGTGTGGGGGTGTGGGTGTGTTTATTTGTGCTCTAGAACATAACCGCTGTAAAACAATCAGAAAATAATGTTTTATTGATCTGATTCACCGGCTCTCTTGCTACCACTGCTCCCTCTCTTTATTCACTCTCACTGCTCGATCACAGCTGTTCTCGTTCTCTCTCAATGGTGCCCTCAGCTCTCTCTCTCTCTTTTTCTCTCGTCTTTTTTAAAACGAGTTGGGAAGCCGACAGTAAAGTCTAAGTTTACTTTTAACATTATCAAACGAAGAGAAATGTCCTCCCTGTACTCCCTCATGGCAGGGTTTTACAGCTCTGATCAGTCTGATCGCCGGCTGTGATTGGCCACCGCAGTGTGATGTCAGGTTGTGTTTCTCCAAAAGTTGACTCTGGATCAATTTTCTAACTGCAGACCAGTACGGCGCCGCTGTGACCAAAACCCCCACAGCCTAAATGCACTACCTCCATTCAAATGAATGAGAGGACTGGCGTTTTCACTGCACAACCTGATTTGGTCTGAATACGGCATAAAGAGCAGACACTCAACAGCTTGACTCAGCCTTATATCTACATTGTATCTGCTTAGACTAAGATATAGTGGCTGGCCCAACTGGCTTGATAGGCAGCTTCATCTAAAAGCCATGGCCCACTCAGTTGTCCAACTGTTCACTGTTTATCTAGTTCTACCAGTTTTAGCAATAGTCACTAGTTAGCAACCCATGTGGTGTGAGAGACTTTTCATGAATCATTTCCCTTGACTTCTCCTATCAAAGAAAAGAGAATGGTTTCAGTAAGAGGTTGTGTGAGGGTAAGATTGCAGGCAGGTCTACAGGGTCATCATGGAACAGGGATGAATCCCTGGCCCACATGTTGTAGCTAATTTGACAAATTACAGTTTTTGGAGGTTCAAAGTTTATTCCTTTTTACCCCTGGAAACAGACAGTGACAAAGCAATCTCAGAGCAAGGTTGCTCTGGAGCTTTTGATCATATCACATAATCTTCAACAGCAGAAGAAGTTTGCCAGTGTCATGAAATTATAGATGTTTTTTTATCCCTTTAGGCACATCTTGTCCATGTAGCATAAAGGTTTACTTTTTTCATTAGCAAATGTGCAAGGCTCATTAGCGTTCCCTTTGTTTACCTCGTGCCTATTTCATTAGAGAAGCTCTGGGTCCAAGGATAAGTTCTAACATAACTCAACTAGTTTAACACATACAGTAAATCCTAACAAAAGTGCATGTAAGTGTTTTTTCCATGTTGAAAGCTCCATGTCAGTAAGAAAATGCTATGCAGTGGGTAACAGTTACCTTTTCTAGGTATAGCAGTTGGTCTGGGCTTCTGCTTTCTCCTCAGCGGGAGCTGGCTTGGACCTTCCTCTTCCTCACAGCATGTGAGGAAGACATGTCCGCACGGGTATCCCAGGTACTGGTGGGCATTGCAACCACGTCCTTCACTGCGTACACGTATGCCGAGGGCACAGCAGCTGCAGCACACCTGCTGATCCAGACACAACAGCAAAGCCTATTAGGAGTGTGTCACTGGGGTGCCCTTCACATCTCTAATCGACTCTTCTCTTTATGACCCTCCACTTTTAGCCCTGTTTATCAAACAACAGAGGAGGGAGAGACATAACAGCTAAAGAGTCAAGCAGGCTAGTTCATCCCTGTGAACACACTGCAAAGGATTTCAGCTGCCGCCTCAAGCTGAACCACATGTCATGCAAAGAAAACCAGACGTTCACCTTTTTACTCTCTTCTAAAACAATGACCTGGCACAATGGTTTGGCTCAGCTGCGTTAACACATGAACAGTTTGCTGGAGGGCCAAACCACCGGGTTTCCTCTTGGAGAAACTGGGAAAGTTATTTGAGCTGACTCTGATCAAAGGCATGATTCCCATTTCCATATGGAAGTATTCACAGGTTTGAATGATGCACACAGAAGTGGGAGATTTTGGCATTTCTTCACAAATATATTTCAACATGTTCGCCAATAAACACAAATAAACTGTCTGATATTTATGAAAGCCTCTCTGCTGGCACAGGTATCTAAAATTGAAATCTCGCTCTGGGCAAAACAAAGATGCGTTTCAGGGGATGTTTAAACAGTTTAAAGTCTAAAATACACCATATCATTATGGCAGTTCCAAAGGATTCACAGTATTTCACCACTGTCTATGTGTGGGAACTCATAGCTTAAACACTGTCTAGTTTTGACATCCTGAACCGTTTGAAATAGTGAGTCACACTCTACCTGACTCACAAAAAACAGTTCATTTTCTATTCTAGAGGAAAATGTAATAACCTTTAATCAGTTCAATGTTTGTTTTATGAAGAGCTTGGAAATTAGAAAATGTGTGTGCCATCCACCTATGATGTCATCTCTTCCAGTCACGTCTCAACCGTCTTCCTTGTGTTTGTTCTATCTTCCCTGTCATTCTTTAATAAAGACAATCTATGTTGGATATCTTTACTTCAGAAGTAACACATTGCTGGATGAGTTCCAGTGGTAGTGAGACAATGATGTTAAACTTGCCTGGTAGGAGTCATCTGTGCACTGGTCCTCCTGAGACACTTCACAGGTGTCTCCTCCTCTGGCTGAAGTTATGCCTGATTCACACTGGTTCTCCTTAATTGAGCTGAGGCAGCACTGCTTCTGTGCAACACTGACACACACATGCACATACATACACGTACATTTTTTATTTACAACACTGAATGATTGATGATATGTTGAGCTGAAGAGATGAACACAGTATATGTGCGCAGTTGGGGACCTTTTAGTCAGGCCAGAGTTGATAATATGAATGATTTGGAGTGAAAGCCAAGGCAGAGCTGGTGTTTACATGGTGTAAGACAGATAACTTGGTAAAAAAGAATGAGCATGAACTGGCAAAGGAGAAACTGGTCAGTGGTGACTGATGTAAAGAAAACCTAAGAATAAAGGTAAGTGAAGTTTGAATAATCATCAGGTTTACTCAAACTCAAAGCAGGCCTTTCAAATCTCTAATGAAATTTCATCCTTCATGTGACACCCACTGGCCCAAAAACACTTTTCCCAAACACAATTATTACCAAATGACAAGTTGTAAAATGATACATTTTTTTGGAATAGTCACAAATAATATGACTTTTTGGATTGTCAAATATGGTCATTGGTTTTGATAAAAATTGGAAAGTCTTGAAGAGCTGCATCTGTAAATTATTTTGATGCCATGAAAGTGTGCGGGGAGCCAGCAGGAAGTCAGCCAGCTCAGCCAGAGAAGAACTCTACAGGCTTGTCTACACAGGAGGCGTTTCAGCTGCGCTTTTCAGTCGTCCATTTCACACATGTTTGACAGAACAGATATGCTTCTATTTTAATCAATACAGCTGTCTACACAGGCATAACGGTTCGCACGTAACCGTGACCTGATGTGTATTTTTACACATTCTTTCATTTCATGCAGATATATAACTATGGTGATTGTATGTTAAGCACTGAGTTCTGCCAAAACGAGGGTGACCTACACTCAGTGCTCTGCCTGAACGCCTCCGTGTAGACACACAGACGGAGGACTGAAGCTGCCGCTGCTGCTCTGCTATAGTACTGCTCATGCTACGCAGGCTGTGTAGACATTGTGTTTTAAACTCATGTTTACACTCATGTTAATGTTATTTCAAGTGTCTTATCTTCAGATCAGGGATGGCTCAGCGGGTATAGTGGGTTGTCCATTGATCGCAGGGTGGTTTGATCCCTAACTCCTCCTTGAGTGTTAGGGAGCTCCTTGCATGGTAGCTTGCTGTGATTAGTGTGTGTGTGTGTGTGTGTTTCAAAGTTTCCCCTCTCTCACCCACACAGATCAATCAATGCTTGAGCTGATCAGTGATCAGATAAATGCTACAGCAGCTCGTTAAGCTTTCTTTATGATTGTATGTGTTGAAATCACTGGAGCCCTACTGCTTTAATTAGACAGGAAGATCTACAGCTAATTTCAGTCTCATTTCAGCTGCTGTTATCACAGGGAACCATACCTGAGGTGGGAGATTTCAGTCCATCATGAAAGCTTTTTGGATGCATTTACTCTCCACTTTTTTGAGATCAGATAGCTATTCGATTTGCCCAAGACGCATGAAGTGACTAAGTGTAAATGGGGTTTAACACCCATGTGCTTCACGCCCAAAAACACCTGAGGAAACCTGAAAAATGTTTTTAGCATATGCACTTGGTAAGCAAGTTTGATTTGAATGACAGGCAGGGGTGTCCTGCTAGAATGTTATGTTATACATTTACATTTTAATCTTAATACATCTATGGCTTACAGCACTCCTACATAAACTGTCAGCTAAGAGAATTCATCACATCATGTTGAAAAAATGAGATTATTTCTGCCTCTAGAGCAGCATCCAAAAATATTTGTCTGAATAAAACTACAATCTGAATCTGAGGCCATGTCACTTACCTGCATATAGAGTGCTTGTCATTGTTCAGCAGAGGCATGTGGTTGCAGTGGTGATTTTCTGTGGCCCATCTCTGGCCATTAGCACAGCAGCTTTGCAGCAGGTCTTCCGCGTAGACACCTGGACCTGCAGCACAGAGACACGCAGGTATGCATACATCAGCACACAAGACTGATGGAACAAAAACAGCCCTGCAGTAAATCATCTGTGTCTGCACAGTTACTCTATATAGACCAGACAGGGGCCTGAACTGTGCAGTGAATACAGTAAGCAGTCAGACAGAAACATATGGTAGACGCCTCAAAGGCACCTTTAAGATTTTTGCAGCTGAATAAAGAGGTGCAGTCAGGTTACCAGAATACAGTAGCCCATTTTATGATTGGAAACTTTTTTAAACAGCTGGGGAAAGCTTAAATTTAATCTCTACATAGTTTTCACAAGTAGAATTGCAGTTCTCAGGTAGGGTTGTGAACAAAAAGCAGTGTTTATGTACAGCACATGTAGGGTAACACAAGCTACAATGGAGAACCAAGGTGGGAGGACGTATTTGGGGCATTCAGGATTCAGAAAGTGTAAAAGTTCTGTTCATTTTCTACTTGGACAATGTCAGGTGACTGGCAATTGGAGCGCTTGTCCTAAATGGACATGAAAATCTCCTTGTTGTATCATCAGTACAAAAGATGAGCAACTGTATTAGAAAATACTTGGTTCTTTGATAAAAAGACAAAAAGTGTTTTCATACAGAAAGCTAAGCAAATTTTTGCATCATTCACACAAATTTTCCTGGTGAGCCATTTGTACCACTGACGTGTCTGTGGGAGTGTGCCTGTGTCTCTGTGCTCAGCCTCTGACTGAACTTAGAACTCACCAGAGACTCTCTCACAGATTTCTTTCTCTTCTTTTTCCCTGATATACACGCAAATGATTCGCTCAGGTTAGTTGAGACATTTTCAACTTGCACTTTGGGATCTGTCTGAACACACAGTGAAAGTTCACAGCGATGCTAGTGGCAGTGTGAGGCTCTAACCAGTTACTGCTGTACTTGGAGCTAAAAGCTAATAACTGCATGCTAACATGTTTACAATAATAATGTTAACATGGTGTTCAGTTGGTACAGTATAATGTGTACCATGGTCACCATCTTAATTTAGCATGTTAGCATGCTAACATTTGCTAGTTAGTACTACAGCTGAGGCTGATGGGAATTAGCTGAAGGGAAGTTATTAGTTTTGCAGGTTTTTGGTCATAAACCAAACTATTCAACAAATTGAAATGTTAACCTGATGATGATGCTACATGAAAGTCTGGGGATTACCAGTTTTCACAATCCTTTCATTAGTCATTAGGATATGACTAATCATATGAATGTGTGTGCCTAATTTCATGCCAATTAATTTGACAGAATTCATCCTCTGGAGACATTGATTGTCTGTACATAATTTCATATTAATCCATCCAATATTTGTTGAGATATTTCAGTCTAGACCAAAGTGGTGAACCAACTGACATTGCCATCCATACTTATAAAGTCAAAGGTGTATGTCTGTGTACACACAAATGGAAGGAGAGCATTTCTGTTAAAACATCCATTCACCAAGCTTAAAATTCTGTTGCATGCTCTGCTGACAGTGGGCGGAAGCTAAAGTTTCATGCTCTGTTGAAACCCGATAAAACATTCAGCCGTTTAAGTCAGTTCACGCTCAGATTCTGTGCCTATTTTAGATGAACTCAGGGATGCAGTGTTTTGTTCACAATTGCAAAGACAAGGCTTTTTGAACTAAAAGAAAATGAGATTTTACAGTGTAGGAAAATATATTTCCAGAACCAGCAGCATGCTTTGCAGCTATGACTCCATGACAGGAGGTTTAGGAAAAATGCTATGTGGAGCAGAGATATTTGTTCATTTATTGAGACAAAGTTGATTTGACCTTAGATAGTTTATGCATGGCTCTGTAAGTTAAATCAGTTGTCATTATGAACTGGCCATTTTGTCATTCAGTAAAAGAATACAAAAATAAAATTCCAGTGATGGCTCCTCTTCAAAAACCATCTCTATTTTGCAATCCACTTATAAAAAGGAACAATGGCATCATTTCAATGTCATTAACTGAAGCAAGTGAGCATAAAACATGTGTTAAACCAGGAACCCATTAAATCCCCAACTGAATGAAAGCATTTCATATATCTAAACCTCACATTTCTGTCAATGCATACACCAGCCAAAAATAAACAAATAAATCAATGCTACTTTGTTGCTTCCAATTAGAAGTCAGTTCATTTGAAGCAAACCCTGCCTACGTTAAGGGACCGGTGACGTGGCAGCTTTGCTACACTGCAGTTCCCACAGAGACTGAAATGCCCCCCCACTGCTGAGTATGTAGCGAGTCTGGCTGCTCTGCGTCAAGCTTAGTCAGTGGATGAACACACCATGAGGCACAACTACTGCTGCTGCTGCTGCTGCTGCTGTTTGGCCCTATAGAGCGCAGAGAGCTCGTCAGCCTCCCCATCGCCTCCACGTCACACCCAAAGCCGTCTCACCCCACTGCTTTTATCCACACATTACCATGAACACTCGAGCACACACACATACTCACGCACGCACACACCAAACTTCTCTCCGTGCCCTTTGAAGAAAAGCCACTGACAATGAGCTTTTGTTTTTCAACTCAATAAACCTTTGTAGGCTTATACGCAGTACAGAACATTTGCATATTCTTCTTATTCACACTGCATGAAATGAAGCATTGTTTTATAACTTTGAGGACATGAACCTTATTTATGTCAACAAAAAAACAGCAAATACAAAAGAATTTTCATACTTTTATACTGTTCTGATGCATAAAAGCATCCAGACATGAATACATTTGTTTACACACACACACACACACACACACACACACACACACACACACACACACACACACACACACACACACACACACGGCATTACGCTACAGTGTATGAGTCCCTTTAATTAAAAACAGCAACAGTACAGAGAATTTGCTCCACATCAAATAAAGCATTTTGATCAGATCTTGCAGTTTCCTGCATGCATTATTTCCTTGATGTAACATCTATTGTATTCACCTCCAAGTATAATACATCTAAACCATGCTAATCCCATACTGCGCTGTATACGTTCAGTTGAAAAAGACCCATAGAGCCAGGAATGCCTTAAATAGATCTGCTTTGAGCTTCACTTTGAAACTCCTTTTATTTCAACTGACTGCATTCAGTTTCATCCCGAACCCGGCTCCTTTAATGCTCAGTAAACAATCATTTAAAGCAAAGGCTGTCTGTAGCTTACTGTGCATAATTTATAAATGCTGTCTTCGGAAAATAGTGTCACGTTAAGAGAAGAAGACACATGAAAGTAAAAGCAACTTCTTATTTTACCCCCAAAACATTTGTGTTTCCACTCTGAAACGATGCTCTGTAAAACATTATTATTGTAGAATCCATGTCCTTGTTGAGATCCTGCTTTAGAAAGACTTTAATCTCACACACAGTGATGTTTGAAGCTGACATGTCCAATGTTTTATTGATGAGTCTCCATGCAATCTGTTTCTAATCCCAACAAGAAAAAAAACGATGAGGTTTTAGGTATGTTTCCTTTCTCTATTACAGAAGAAGAAGGAAAAGAAACATCTCTGCTAGTTTTCGTTTCATAGAACTTCTGACTGTTTCAAGACTGGAACCAAAAACATCATCCCAGTCTATTTTGCAGAGAGGAAAAAAAACTGTTGGACACGATCTGAAGTCACAACCGCACAGGTTCATTTTTTCACACTGACACTAAATGGGAAATTTGGAAGCACTGTAATTTCCCACTGTTATGTGAAGTATGTTCCAGGAGTCGTTGCCAAAGGCCAAACATGAGGTTCAGCCGGAGGGTCAGATGCAGCTTAACAATCGGGAGTAGCCTACTAATTACCTGAGAAACAATGGGAGCAAGTGCATATATTTATAACTCAGAAACCACACTTTTGCCAATAGCTATTGTTGCAAGAGTCAAAACAGTTTCAGGGATGGCAGCACTACTTCTGGACCAAACCAGGCTGTTATGTAGCAGATAGACCAAGAATAAGAGACATCCATCCACTTAAGGAGCTCTCATGGGGTTTGTCTGGACTGATTAGCCCGGCCTCACACTGCTCGCCATCATTACTCTGTCTGGCCAAACACAGACCTGTCTCACACCACACTGAGACACATGTCAGAGGCATCTTAGACGGCTGAGAATGTATGACAACATCCAGGCACCAACCGCATCATGTGACACCATTGTCTTTGTAGTATGGACACTATCTGTGTTAATGAGGTGACGATATATTGATTAGCTGATTTATTACACTGATGCTGATCTGTACAGAAATATCAGCTCATTCATGTTAAGCAATGAAGTCTAATGTAGTGCAGAAGTGACATGTTGTAATCTTTGCAAAATGTATTTATAGTATTCAATTCATTATCTGATAGTGTTTAAATTCATTCTTCATTGAAAGATTCCAGAGTTTTACTGACATTAAATAGATAATTTGGTAAATTTAAAGCTGCACTAATCAATATTTTTTATATTAATAATGGATCAAATGTGAAAAAAGTCATTTATAAATAAATAAATGAATGCATTTTGCCATCATCATCAGCAGTGGGCACATGTTTCCAGAAAAAACTCTGATAAACCCAGTCTACACTACCCACCCAGTAACAACTAACAAAGCTAGCAACTAGCTAATGCTAATGTTGCTCTGCGAAATGTGTAAATGCAACTGTTTGCTTACATATACGCCATAAGAAAATGTCAGCTGTATTTTCAGCTAATTTTTGAGTTTACTGCCCCCAAGTGTCCAAAGAAATAATTTAATGAAGCTTTTATAGCACGATTGGCAGATATTTTTGGCCACTATGGGGCAAGTTAAAGTTGATATGGCAAACACCTATGTAACAATCATTCAACAGTCATGGGGTAGCATTAGCATTAATTTGAAGTCCAATATTTACTCTCCTTTTAGCTCTATTTTAGGTAACCACTGACCCCTGAGGGAAATATCAGGGTCTTTAGCTGCTAAATGCTCTACTGTGTTCATCAGCTAACCACTAACTTTTATCTTGTATTTGGTGCTTGGCAGGAAGTGTACAGTGGGTTTATCAGAGCTTTTTAGCAAAAAACAGCTGCCTGCAGTGGCTGGAAACAAGGTGGATGAGAGTGATGAGACTGACAGTAAAGTTGCCAGCTATGAAACCGTAAAAATGAGCTGGAAGACGCTAAAATGTTCTGTAGAGCTGAGTACATAAATCAAGTGCATAATTCTGGGGAAATGGACAACTTTCAATACTGTCATGAAAATTAAACTGGCAGCTTAATTTTAAAAAATCTGTATTGGCTGTTAAAACCCCCAAAATGCACAGAGAGGAGTGTCAGTTGAGAATGGTGGTATGAAGTGAGGTTGAATTGCATGTTCTTACACCCCTGGCAAACATGCCAGCTGGACAGAGACAAAACATTACTGTCTCCATGTTTTTTGTTTGTTTGTTTGTTGTTGTTATTTTAAACAAATCAAAAACTCCCTTCGTTTCTGTTGAACTTTCACAGATGTAAAACATGATGAATTCTATCCTTCCCACATCTGAGTGCTTTCTGTTTCAATGTGTTTATTTTTGCAGCCAGTATGAATGGACCGACGAGGCACTCAAGGCATTCAGGGAGTGTCGTTTTTACAATGTAATAATACCAGCAGTCATGTATGGGAAACGGCTTAGAACAATGCGAGGATGCTAACTGCCTCAGCTCCCACCACCCTGACTCAGTCGCAAGCTTTTCTCACCCTGAAACACACAGTGACAGTCATTCATCAATATGCTTCCTAAACAAATAAACCAGGCAGAGCAGAGAACTGACTTAATCCTTCTCCAGAACAATATGAGGATCCTGTCAAAATTATACACTGCATACAATGCAGCATGTTGGCAAGAATATCCTTCAGCATTCAGTGACACATTAGATCTCAAGTTGCAGAAATACAGAGTTCTAGGAAAGGTTGCAGAACAATTTGAAAGCATTGTGACATTGACCTTCAGTCCAATATGACCACACTGGAATGAGTGCAAATGTGAGGAATATCTTCAATTTTTTGGTGAGATGTAAAAAAAAAAAAAAAAAAAAAAAAAAAAAAAAAAAGAACTCCAGTATGGACTGAAGTTCATGGGCTCCTTCGTGAACATAAAATTAAAATTTCAGCCAAATTCAGAACAGTTTTGGTTATTTCACAAGCTATTTTTTATAGGTCATTACTGGTTTGAAGTGGGTGGAACTCAGCTAGAAAAAGGTGATGTCATATATGTCTGTGTAGCAGTCGGGATCAGGAACATATGAATCAGAATCTGATGACATTGGAGTATTGTTGGTCGGCTACTGTCAATGAAATCTGATCTGATTAAACCCCCAAACACCCACAGTCTTCATAAAGCAGATTAACTGTGTTTTTGAGAGTTAAATTCTTAATAAAGAGTTGTTGCCATTTTAGTCATGAATCATATTAGAGAGAAATACTTTTTTGATTTTAATAAATGTCTCTCTCTCATCCATGCGTGTCATGTGTTGCAGATGGATATTTAAAACCTCTCTAGGAGGAGGGACAGACACAGAGTAGCCAACAACCTGGTGAGTTAACAGTTAGCGATGGATAAAATAAAGCAAAAATATAGTTTTGGATCTTGGGTCAGGTTTAATTTGTCTGTACGTTTCTGGTTTAGCCGGGTTGGATCAGGTTCAGGTTCAGGTCTCAGATTTAGGCCTGTACCAAAGTCAAATTATGCATGTTTTCCTTTATTTCAAAGGCTAAGTTCAGCTGTCTCTGAATGTTCACATGTGAGTCTGCCTTTCATTCACTAAGTTTTAATTTGCTGTTTCCTGTGTGTGGAAAACCTGCCAATGATCACATCTGTCACAATCATTTCGTTTTGGCAGAGGTCACTTTTTAATTTGGCTGAAAAGACCTGTGTATTTTTACATAAAAGTTTGCTTTTAGTGTTGCTTTAAAAATAGCTGCCCCCTGCACAGATAGCCAGTCTATCAGTGTACTGTCGCCTCTTGTGAAATCTCTGCATCTCTACGGTGTCACCTGGAGAACAACCAGGAACAACATCCCTACTTTTTGCTCACACTTTTTTAAGGTCAGCCAGAAGATTGTTGAATTTCCCAAATCTAGGCGGTTTAACATGACCACAGTGATATGTGAGAATCATCTCCATTTCTTTTCCTCTGCCTTTCTTCTTACTCAGCCCCCATGGGTCTCATCTGTAAAGCAGATGGGAATATAATGGACTGCAGGCTTGAAAAGACTGTCCTTACACTGAGTCAGGGTTGTCCCTGAAATATGTGCTTTCACTCAAATAGATAAAGAAAGGACCTCACAGTACAGCAATGCACTGTCTTTGTTTCACACTCTGCTGTCCTCAGGGGCAAAGTCAGAAATACAGCATTTTGCTCTCACCTTCAGCCTCTTGTTTCTGAAACAACAGAGCTAACAGCTTTGTTGTTGCTCTCAACTATTATTCCTCTTTGCCTAGAAATGCTAATCTCCTGCAATGCCCAGCGTGCCCATCCGGCCTCCCACCACCAGTCAGCCCTTTTCACGTCTGGCAGTCTATCAGCCCCAGACACCCATCAGCAGCAGCCTGTCCACAGCAGCACCGGCTGCCTTGTGAGAAATGTCTGCTGCCATTCTTCTCCAAATATGAGACAGCAGGGCGGCTCAAACACAAAGCCCAAGTCAGTGTTCCAAATTTGGCCTCAAAACTGTATTTCACTTTATGATAAGTACGAATGGTGCATCAGGTATGCATCTGATTTAGCTATAAAAGTACAAAAGTCATAAAATGCTACCATGCCAACATGCTAACGTGATTCATAAACATGTTAACATTGTTCATAAAGTCTGAACTTAACATAAAGTTGCACCAAAAGTGAGTAATGAGTCATTTCCTTCATATTCTGGGACATCCTCTCTCTGTCAGACTTCATTATGCTCAATGCTACTGACATCAGCCAAGATCATTTTGGTAGAAATTTACCACCACCAGCAGTCTAAGCAGATCTAAGCTGTGGAGCAGACATGGCCTAGAAAGTGAAGTTTGAAAGAGCGGCCCCGCTGGCAACAAAATGCAAGACTCTCTTTCAAGCCAACCTCTCACATCTGCCAGTCATGGCAGCCACGCTGTTGAGAGGTTTGGTCCCAATGTCGAACATGTGAAATAAATCCATTTTGAATGCTTTTCCAACAGTAAAAAAGGCATTTCAGCGGTCAATGGACACCTGGCATCCGAGAAAAAAAACTCCTTGAGACCTTGAGCTCCTGATATTACTTTCTGTAAAGGGTAATTGTGCCTGATGTTTGCCAAAATACCTTTATAGAAGCTGGGAAAGAAAGAAGATGAAGTGAGAGAGGATTGTTTGGGTTAAATGGCTTCATACCAAAGCAGGCAACTGCACCAGGACAGCAGACTCTCAGGGTCCCTGAAGGCCCCAGATTCACTGCATGGCTATTTATTTGCCCATTTATGCTCCAAGACCTCCTGGATGGTTAATCCAGCCCTGGCTACACAGCCCTACCAGCATGTACTGTCATACTCAATATTTACTTTAGGGCTGGCCATGTGCCCAACACAAAAAATTGGGGGCTTGAGGTTGATTTACAATTTGAATCAACTTTTGTTTGCTTGTAACAAAACGGGGGGGGGGGGGGGGGGGCTTTGTGCTCACTTGATGCAATGCAAAATTCCTTACTGCCTTTTATTCACTGTCTGTGAAATGCCCCTTGGACTGCTACATCCTCTTTAAATTATGTATGTTGAGCATGGCTGCAATAACGATTAATTGTTTGCTCTATAAAAATGCCCATCACAATTTCCAGTGGCCAAGATGATCTTTTCAGATGTCTTGTTTTGTCAGAACAACGGTCTAAAGCAAATATGTTCAATTACTTTAAGACCAGAAAAAGTGGAAAATTCACATTACATCTTCTCAGTCACATTTGAGAAGATGCAACCACCAGTTTTGTTTGAAAAACGACTTACACAATTAATCACTTACCAAATAACTGGCAAATAATTTTCCATTGATTGATTAATTAATCAACTAACAGTAGCAGTAAGTCCACTGCTGAGCAAAGTGTAATATTTTCACATATTTATTTAAAGGCTGGTAGATGACGAAATCAGATTACTCAGACTACATCCATCTATATAGCACTTTTCAATATACTTTAGGCATGCTAGTACAACTGTAATATCTGCTCTTGATTATGAAGGTTTGAAGGTTACTTCACCCAAATTACCTAAAAAAAAAAACCCAAACAAACATGTTTTGTCACTTGTCTCTAGTGATATCTAGCCATGCAGATAGTTTTGGTTTTAGAGGTTGGGTGAAACCATTTTCCATTGGAACAACCAACTACTGAAGAAGTAGTCCCAATGAAAACTGTTCATAATGTGTTCTGTGGATTATTCAGAATACTGACTACACTGTTTCTGGAAAGAGATGTTGCTGTTGAGTTTTTAAATGTCATTTTTCAATGCTGTGAAGACCACAAACGTTTCCATTCACCTCCATTGTACTGAGATGGAGGCCGACATCTAGGCAGATATCTAAGAACTTGGACAAATGAATCCAAAACTATCTGCCTGGCTAGGTATCACTGGAGGTAAGTGATAAAATATTTTTTCCCCTATTTTGGGTGAAATGACCGATTAAAGTTGACATATAATATATGAAATTGCTTGGAAAAGGCACACGATGCCTCATTTTCTTCTTCTCTTCAGTTCCGAACGATTTGGCAGCAAAACATAGTGCTCCACTTCTTAAGCCTCAGCTTCCAACTGTTCACACACTCCCCCTGCAAAAGTATGTTATTACATGAGGGCTTGTTGCCTTGATTAGCTGCAAAAAATAACAATTTTCAGTTCCCCTAATCACCTCCACTCTTCCTCAAGAAGAAACAAAGATTTTGTTTTGTACTCAATGGCAGATCCAAGTGTTTGTTGACTCTTTTTCATGCTGAAGTTCAACCAACACAAAACAAATACAGTTTTCGTATGATTAGCTGCTTGATGCTCTGCTTTACCGTGGCCAGGAGGCATTGAAAGCAGCATGACTGGGGTCATAACAAAAGTAGACAGTCTGTGCCCATGACCCAGCCATCTCTCCACAAACATTCAGAGATAAGGAGAACGACCCCAGTGACAGATGAGGGTCCCATTCTACATCATCTTAAGCTTTTATGTAGAGGATTTGCTGCCTGCAGATAAGCCCCACGAGCAAAATGGCTCTGAAATCAGCTGAGAACATAGCAGGAGAAACAGATTCATTTAAGATATGTAAAAGAAAGCCATCAAGCAGTGTTATATGCAAGAAATATAACAGGAGATGAGAATCAATATCATCCATTATTCACGATATCTATGCCAGTTGCTTTTAATGCAGACATCTTAAGAGACACTCTCTCAATTGTTGGGAATAACAATGACAATACAAAAAAAATCCTTTTCTGATTTTCCACCCAGACAGTCGGCAAAGAGCTGAGCTCTATTCTATTCAAAGCTGACAAAAACACCACAGGCAATGGAAATAAAGGAAGTACACATTCTTTTGTGTGCCTTACATTCAGCTCAGACAGAGTGATACTATAACACAAATGGGATCAGTCCAAGTTAAGGTCAGTGTTTTTTTTTTTCTGGGCCACTATGTAAACACTGGCACACCTTTTTGACTCGTGCACCATGTATTACAACACCAGCATACTGCAGTGTTAAGTCTTCAGGAGCCCATATTTCTAGGTAGTCATCTGTGCAGTCTGTGTACTTGGCTGCAGAGAATGCAGCATTGTTTTGGTGATTGGGGTCATGTAGTAGGTCGGGTTGACACTGGGGTGGAGTGTGCAGGCCAGCAGACCTTCATAACAACAGTATTATCCAGGGACAGCAGGAAGCAAGAACTGTTGAGACTCCAGGGGTTCATACTGACTCCCTTCTGGGTCCAAGGCAATAACTGAATCTTCCCATCTATCACATATAATGCTGCTTTCATACCTGCACTTCAAATAAGAAAAAAGAAAGAACCTCAGGGTGCTTGAAGATCTTGTGCTAAATCAGGGAATTGGAGACGGTGCAGATGCAGGACACCTGAGGGTCATCCATCTTGGAGATGATAATCAGACAGAGCTTCCACTGACACCATAAATAACTGGGACTGTGTCCCTTTGCTCTGTGCACCTTTGAGTTATTGACACCCTACCTCAGTCAAGTCAATACTGTCAGCAACACTATTAGAGAGGCTGATGATTTGTGCCTGCTGCTGAGCCTGGTTGACATCATTTAGGGTTTCCTCTTGACCTCAGTAGCTTGATCTGGCAAAGGTCAATCTACCAAGAGTAGACCCTATATCAGCTTATATGGAGTCTTATGAAGGACAATAGTATGCTGCAACTAAGCAGCTATGAAAAATGCAAAAAATAACCAGAAAAACTCAGGAAACAGTTGAAAAATTAAATTAGAATTAAAATCACAATGACATTTGCAATAATGAATATTTCTAAAAATCCAGACCCACAGTGTGTTCAACAGTATGTTCTGTGACTCACTGCCTTTGTCTGCTGGGACAGATATGAAATATGATCCAGAAAGTCCAGTTTGAGTGACAGATCCAAACATTTTAAGGCTTTTCAGAGACCAAAACACTGCACAACATTTTATAATCAATACTGTGAGGCAGGATTTCACAACACTTTATCTTTCACTCAACAGTAGAAATACAGCATTCAAATTACAAAGTAATCTGCCAGGAATGTAAACTTGCATGTAGGTGATTGGCCAATGCAGCGTCTTGCTGAAATACTTTGTATTGTGGCAAAACTTGGGCTACATTTAACTTTTTGGCTGTTTTATTTTTGGAGCTCCCTGTATTGGGAAACCTGCTGCGCTGGCAGACTATTTGGTTAATTTGACAGTAATTATTTAGTTTACAGGAAATAAAGCTGTGAACAAAACCAAACATCCTGTACTGAAAGGTTTGGGGCAAATGTTGAAACTGTTAAAACTGTTAAAATCCTTATCTACACCCCAGAGACACCTTTAACTTTTTCAGAAAGAATGATGCAAGTAACTCTGAAGAGAGACTGCACTGACTTACATAGTCTGGGTGTGACATCAGGACTTAAACTGTCTTTGGTAATGCATTACATGTATCTAATGGATCTGGATCTAATAGATCTGCTGTGGAGCATCATAAATCTAAACATAATATTTCAACTGTAAATCATCAAAATCACCTGACAGTGAAAATATATAGGTACAATGACGCTGAAAATAAGAAAACTGCCTTTCTTGAGAATGAAAGAGTGGCTGAAACAGCTAAAAGTGCAACACAAAATGCTGTGTTGAAATCATTTCAGATAATGAGAGATGATTACGTGACCATCTGGAAGAAACTGTGTGATGTGTTTTTGCTTTTGATGTACTTCCCACAGTGTGTTTCAGCTGAGTTTATTTCACATCAGTGCAGTAAGTGACTTTTCCTGGAATGTATCACTCCAACAGGCAGACACTGCTGTTTTCACAAAGCCAAGTTATTTTGCTACATTGGCTCCCATACAAACTCTCAGACAGTTTCTATTACTTTACTATAGTCAAATCAATCCTCTAATCCCTAATCCCTGTCCAATAATGGTCTCAATTCTGTCATCTTGCCATGAATAAAGTCCTTATAAATAAAGACCTTATAACTCTCACAAAAGAGCACCATAATTGCCCTCACCTTTACAAGGTTTTCCTTGTTTTTTCAGTCTTGTCTGGAAATTTGCCCTAAAAATTCTAGTGCACACACAGAAAGTCCCAAATGCCTTAAAACACACAAAATTACAGCATGTGACAGCACATAGAAACTTTGCCAAAATTAATAGCGGCGTCTACACTCTATGAACTCTATCACTTGAAGACTTGTGTCTCCAAGTGATATATATCTTTCATTTCTGAATCAACATCAAGACTCATAAATTTAACACCGCAAATGCCTGTTGAAGGACTCAAGCCTCTTAGTTTTGTATGGGGTGATGATCAAATTGCAGAAGCATGATTGGCAAGTGGAGGTGGAGACCAAGCCTGATGAAAAACCATAGACAGAAAGCACAGCAATAGAGCTGAGGACAGAAAAAAAATGCTATTTGACTGCATTGTTGTGTGCAATACTGTAGGTCATTAATACTTAGTGGGGAAGACTGAATTTGATCAAACTCAGACTGTCTGTATCTGGAGCCGTCTAGCCAGGGCGGCTATCATTACTCATGCTACGTACCCAGTCATTCCAGACAAGATGGAAAAATGTAAAACACATCACTTCCTGTGTATGAGAAGATTGTTACCATAAGACCAACCTAACAGCAGGTGTTAAGAACAGAAATCCCAAAAACTTTCATGAACATTGTGTTTGTTGAATGACTATTGTTTTACATGAGTTAATGATAGAAATGAGAAAAACTGACACTTAGTTGAAAAAATGTCACCAACTAGTTTAATTGCCTTTAAGTGAAAAGATGCCCCAAAATTATCCTTCTCTTTCTCAACCTCTGAAACTAATTATTAATTTGCCATTGTTTGGTAGTCTTTATAAATAAACACAGTGCAAATGCTCCTAATCAACCCCGGTGTTGGAAGAAGCTAAATTCAGTGTTGTGTTGGCTTAAATTGCTCTATTTACTTATTTTAGTAATGTAACAATAGTCCCAAACATTGCAGACTTTCATGTCTTTACAAGGTGACCTCAGCGTTATAATTAGATTTCTTATAATTAGAAACTGGAGGTGGAAGCATACAGTGCCAGGTGCCAGGGCCATGCTGGGACAGGAGAGAGTTATAGACAGGATGAGTTCTTCTTGATGACATGGAGCTGAGCCAAAAAAAAGGTAACTGTCTCTCTAAGACAGATCGCAGTGATTAACTCTTTGATTTGTGTCACAAAGAAATCTGCAGTCCTTTGCGATGACTGATCTGTTAGCAAACTGACAAGAGACACTGCTGATCTGATGAAGAGGGAGAGGATGGAACTCTGAAAAAATGTTGAAATGTTGGAGTTTTGCCTTTGGGTCACATGACATACAGTGAATGAAGTCATAGATTTGTCCCAATGAGCGCTTAAAGGATGGTTTATTACAAACTGCAGTTTGTTTTATTTTTTATTTTTGCAGTAACCATAATTCCTGAGTTAAATGCTGAGATGTGGGAACATAGTGATATCATTCAAAAAAAGTCAACACAAGCAGTCAGACAATTGGACAGGTTGTAAACAAACTTTAGGTTTTTGAAACCTACATGTATTTTGAATAGGAAATGAAGGCGAATTACGGATGTACTCACTTTTGGTTTTATCATGATTTAATGTGGTAGGCATTCTGTGCCTCAGATTCTAATCTGGCCAAAGACTTCTTCTTGGTCTGCTGTGAGAATGCGTCAAATGTTCAAATCTACGAAAAGTTTACACATCTACTATATCTTCAGAAAGTAAAATGATTATATCGACAGCACATGAAATACAAGACACTTGATGGCATTTTAGAGACAATGAAGAAAAAATACGACAGATGAGGTTTCATTTAGCAGTCAAAACCTGTTCTCTGTTCTGGAAACCCAGAAAGAATGAAACATGTTGAGGGAGAATGCTCATTCTTGACTGTGGAAATTGTAGTTTGATGTAAGTAAAATCCCAAATGTGAAAGAGAAAAAAAGTGAAATCCCTGCAGCAATGGGAGAGCCACATTAACCCAGTGTGTCCCAGTGTGGTCTGAAAAACCTCCACACACTTGATGTCTTAAAGGGCATTTTTGACAATTACTAGAAATACATCACACAAGCAGACAATCGACTACTTAAAAATACTGCAAATGTGGGTATTGAGGCAGATTCCATGTATGTCTTGCATTAAGCACATTAAGTGTATAATGGCAGAAAAACAAGTGATAACGCAACACATAATAAATCCTCACTCATGTGGTTTGTGGTTTGAATCCCTTAATGTATGAGACATGTGTTTCAACATAATGCAAATGTGATATAAGTAAGGTAAATGTCCACTCAGCCAGGAAATCCAGTCACTGTCACTTCATATGTTATACATATCTCAGTTTGAACTGTTTGTATAGTAACCCCTTTGAAGAGGAAAATAATTTCTGTCACTAATCCAGACATAAAGACATGTGTCTCTCAGGCTTTGTGTACATACTCTGCTGCTTGGACACAGTCCAGATTTCAGATCAAAGTCAGATTTTTTCTAAAGCACACCCAGCTCAGTGTTTGCTATTGTATATCCCAGAGGAAATACTGTGATTATAGGTGAACAGATGGAAACTTTTGTCTCACATTTACTGAACACATGCAGACTACCTCGACACAGGTCTGACAGAGTCTGCCAAATGATCATGGAGTTTAAGAAGATTCTGTGGAAATTATGATGTGAAAAGTCTTTTTGTCTATTTGCAGTGTAGCAGTGTAGACAGCCGTGAGTGGGCCAGATTGTGAGAGGCATATCCCATGACCATCCTATCTGTCAGGGCCTGGGAGTGTGAATGGCATTTTGATTGCAGTTTTTTCTCAGAGGACTGTGTGTGACCTTGAATCTGCATCACGCAGTGGTGTTTAAAGAGGTACACAGGATCCAATGAGGGCTTGTCTCAAGGAAAAAACATGTTTTGTGCTATGACGAATTATAGTCAGTTATTTCTTTACTTGTGTATCTTATTATTAAAGGTGTTATAATAACCAATGTTTTACTGCGGTATAGCAGATGACCATAATAAATCTGCAGGCAGCTGACTGGGTTGTTGATCGATACCAGTGACTCAACAATTACTTCACTGGAAGCTGAGATTTCTGGCTTTCAAAACACACTTTCCAGACCGTAATGTGTATTGGAACAACTAGTCCCCAGCTATTAGAGTGTTGGATGCTACCAGCAGCTACCAAGGCTGCAACACATTTCAGCGAGGAAGGCTGGGAGTCCCCTCTCTCAAGCCAAAAAAGCAAATGACACTTCAGTTATTCTTCTACAATTTATTATGGTGACATATGTGTTTGTTTCTGTTAGATCTTTGCTGTAATTGAATTGATAAACCCCTTCCCTGAACAGCGGTTGTCCAATCATAGCTTAGCAACTGTAACTACAGGCCTGTCAAGCTTTGGGTTTTGGTATATGAATAAATTGAATGATTTGGTGTACTTTGCCTTGTCCAAGGCTAAAAACACAAGAGCAAATGTTCAAGGAATGGATTCAACTGTGTGTTTATCTGCCCTACTGAAAGCTGCAAAGCATTCCCGGCTAACAAGTTTACCACCTACAGTAGTAATGCTAAGGTAGTGTTACTTCCAAGGCCAAGAGTTAGCATATAGCTAACTACAATAGGGGGGTGGGAAGGTTCCAGGTTATGGTAGAAAAAACCCATTCAGGACACATCCACTGTGTGGGAGGCAGTCCTGGATGCTACTATATTAGAGTTTAGAGTAACATCAGTGGCTCTGTCTGGATTTGGGGAGATTTACAATTTCAGCAAACTTTAAACTGAAAAGTTTGCTCATTGGTTAGACATCATCCTCAAAGCTGTTTCTCTTGTATAGTGAAAACGGAACCATACTGCTTGAGTATGACCAATAAAGCACAAATCTAACCTCTATGGGGCTTGTCCTCAGTGGTAGAGGAAGTACTCAGATCCTTTAATCAAGTAAAAGTACTGATAAAGCAATGTAAAAATACTCCATTACAAGTAAAAGTCCAGCACGAAAAATCCTGCTTAAGTAAAAGTACACAGGTATTAGCAGCAAACTGTACTAAGTACTAAGTATTAATGTCCCTCTGACTGATATATTATTATATATGACATCATTAGAGTGGAAGTACATAGTGGCATCAAATGGAAATACTCAAGTAAGGTACAAGTACCTCATAATTGTACTTAAGTACAGTACTTGAGTAAATATGCTTAGTTACTTTTCACCACCGCTTGTCCTAGTATGGTTTTCTTTAAAGAGGGGTGTGTTAGAACAAAATTGGCAAACATTCTGATCTTACCATTTTAATTCTTATACTATACTAGGGATAACTAGCTGTACTCTGGAATACAAAAACAATGCCACTCCTTCATTTCCATGTCCTCTACATACAGTACCAATCAAAAGCTTGGACACACTTTCCCATTCACTTAAATGAGAAAGTGTGTCCATAGTACTGTGCTAGTGAGGACTGGTGAGGATGCTGACTTCTTGCCTCAGACATGTACATGTACTGTTGCTTTAGCCTGATTAGCATGATATCATGTATGTTGCTGTCAAGTGCAGATTTAAGATCTTTTGCAGGGTTCTCATTTTAAAACAAGTCAGCCAGACAACATTATAACTCATGGAGTTAATGTTAACTCACTAGCTAATTAGAGCTGATGAAATCTGCTAGCAACAGTTGTTATTAGCCTGCAAAGTTGACAGTCACTGGCTATAATGACCAGGCTACTTTTTTTCTCTACTATCCGAAATCAAGAACACATTGTTTCATTTTGATGGCTTTTTGAGTTGTAAATCTGCTGCTGTAAATCTGTCATTGAATGTGCAGTGTTAGATTGAAAAGCTTGCCAAGCCTAGCATCAGGTCTTAGCAAAAAGAAATGAAAGCTATCAAATAGTTCAGGAGTGTCCCAAATGTCTACCAAGACATCTAAAGTAGAAATGACAGATGTAAATGGGAGCCACAGAGATGCCTCAGACAGTTTGTCATCATGTGAGATTATCATGACAGTAACCTTTGAAAAGCTTCTTCAGGACTGACTCACCTGAGCCCAGGGACGGAGCACATAAATATGGTACCTGACAAATAAATCATCCTCATTTGATTGACCAGCCACTCTATCACCCTGACAGACTGTTTAGGATATCTGACTGGCTGAGCATAATTTACGGAATATAACTCACTGTAGGCAGGAGATGGGTGAAGTACTGCACTACAAAAAATACCCTTCTTCAAAACAGCAAAATTGTGTAATGTGATATTGTCAAACAAAAAAGTCAGCATATTAGTAAGGAGAAATGCTAATTAAGATTTAATACAATTTCTTGAAACTGCTACGGATGCACGATATTGGATTTTTTGCCAATATCCGATATGCTGATATTTCCAACTCACTGTGGCCGATTGCCAATGCCGATACCGATATATGCGCTGATACTGATATATGCACATATTTTTTTCCAGATGGCTGAGGAGACTATTATGCATGCAAGCATAGATTGTACTAAGTATGATCAAGAAAAACAATATATGAAGGAAGAATTTAGAAAGCCTTAAAACTTTAATGAACCTGCCAAGTGGGTCGAACAATAGAGTTTTCATTGAGTTTATTAGACAATAGTTGTAAAAATATTTCATTCTAATGACTTATTTCATAAGTCATTAGAATGTATCCTCTTGAGACTTTGAATATCTATTGCAAATTTCATGGCAATCCATCTAATAGTTGATCAGATATTTCACTCAGAACCACAAATATGAACCTCATAGTGGTGCTAGAGGAAAAGCCACCGGTTCACTAAAGACCGTAGGCTTCATTCTCTGGGGACCAATGTCTGATAGCTGTCAAGATATTTCAGTCTGGATCAAAGTGGTGGATGTACCCACTGACCCACCATCCTGCTAGCATGGTTAAAACTGTGGTAAAAATGCGAAAAGAAAAAAAAAAAAATGTTATTTTTTATTTTAAGTTTTTAGGAAACTCAAGAAAAAGTCACAAATGCCAAAACATAAGTAGATGTAATTCTGGTAGATAAAATGCAAGCCAAACCATCCCTTTCATCTTTAAAAAGATAAAAGTCAGTTAATGACAAAGAATAAAGAATGAGCCACTTATGTTAAAGAGCTGCCAAATCCTGCATGCTTTTCTGGTGCTGTCCTGAGACGATTTGCCATCAGGACTGATAAACTTCATTATCAGTAGGCTGGAGAGAGGCCCTGCCTGGCCCTGGCCTCTATCCCCACATGAAGATTGTGAGCAGCTACCTATCTGTAAAGCTGAGTGTTTCTATCTGGAGAAAGCAGTTTATCTGGAATAAGCCGACAGATAACTCCTCCTAGGCTTATCCTCCCGCATATGCTACAGAGGACACAGCAGTGTGTCATTTTTTGGGAGAGACTTTGGAATCAGGTTGAGATCCACCAACCAGTCCACTGCACACAAGTCCCTCCTTATTACCATGAATCAATGTGCAAATGGGCTGAGAATAAATCAAATATGCCACAAAGTGATTCTGCAACTATATAATCTCATCAAAAGATTAATTGATTAAGAACAACCTCTTAATATATGAAGAACTGGATCACTTTATCTTCCACATGCTCTATTTAAAGAGTACTTTTATTAAACGTAGTGAGTGTATACATCTCATAGAGTGGCACTCTTCCTGGGGGCTTGATCTAAGCCCTCCAGGGCACTAACATCTGGCTCTCTTACTGCACCTACCTTTGAAAAGCCATTTCATATACACCAACAATGGATCAAATATCTCAACTATATAACATGCAATGCCCTGCGTAAATTCTGACCAAACTTACGATGACGGTTTTAGCTAAATAAATGTCCTTTTTGTTTCACACTCTACAATCAGTTTCTATAACACAGTTTGTCATTCAATCTATAGCCAGAGAGCTTTTACATTTGCTGTTTTAAAGAATTATTGTAGATCATTGCATTACTACAGTAAAATGCCCAAGAACCAGGTGTGTTTTACTTTTCTATACTTTCTTAGGGGTAAATAGAAGAACTGGGAATTCGTCATGAGTACAGTTTGACCCTTTATGACTGAAAAGATAAAGAGCCACTTATAGAAAGCTGGGTTTTTTTTCAGCTGAAAAACCCAAGAAGTCACAGTGCCCACACAATGTTTGTGATGTTTGATGGACACTAGGGGTGCAACAGATCACAAAACTCACGGTTCAGATCGTATCACGGATTTGAGTCACGGATTGGATAATTTTTCAGCTCAGAGGGGGAGACAAAACTTTGTATTCCATATTTTCTGGGAAACACTTACAGCATGGAACTTTTGCCCATGGTCTTAAATGAAAACAACATTCAAGATATCAAATGTTTAAATAAAATCTTAAAATATATAAAATATTCAAAGCTCAATTGTTAAATTACATTGCAATATGAAGCATGATACCTTCTTCCTTTAAGCATGGTAGTGAATGAAACAACAGCCTGTGTCCACATTATCAAAACTTCATAACTTACAAACATGAACATGCGTCTCGTCCTGCAGCTTAGTTTGTTGAACGAGCCACCAAACAAACATTAACTGCGGAAAAGTGTTTGTTTACTTTATTTTAAATGAGATATTAAATTTTGCAATTAATCTGCAGTTCACATGCGTGTGGAACCGTGGGAGGCAATCCGTACGGCTCATGGATCAACTATGATCCGTTGCACCCCTAATGGACACCATACTAAAATATACAATGAAAGGTTTCTAAATCTTTCAAATGACAACTTTTAAATCTAAGAAACACCTCTGAAATAAAAGCACCTGAAGGCTGGAGGCCAGAGAGTATTTACTACTGAATCCTGACTCCCAGTGCTGCCTATGTTTCTCCTGTGGGAGAGCTGAGGCAACGTGCAGTAAAAAGCAGCAAGGCCTTGTGTGCTGGGTGAGGGATGGTGGTGACTGGTAAGAAACTGCTGTGAGACAATGTTCACCACGGGAGGAGTGTTTGACTCCCTGCTCCAGACAGACTCTGGGCTCACTATTTATGTTCCTGTTAAGATACCTGGGGACCAGCGAGTGTCTACACTCCTTCCATACACACATGACATATAGCCTGGTTTAACGTTTAGAGCAGGATAGAGAAAGGGAGCATTGTTCTGTGAGGACAATGTTGTATAGCTAAGTCAGGTAGACTGAGTTTTAAATGAATTATTCTGGATTCAAAATGGGACGCTAAATGCTGGACTGCATTACAGATATTTTTTTAGAGATAAAGCAATTTAGGATTCATGAAGTAACACAGAAGTTCACACATTTAACATTACAGCATTAAAGCTGCATTAATCAATATCTTTTATATTAACACAAGTGCCAGAACCCACTGTGCACTTCCTGTCTTGCATCAAACAACAGAAGTTTGCAACTAGCTCATGAACACAGTGGAGCATTTAGCAGCTAAAAGCCAGATTATTTTCTCAGGTGTTGGTGGAGAGCAAAACAGAACTAAAATGAGATTGAATATTGGAATTAGATTCTTCAGGTGGACGGAAACACAACTCGAAATAAATACTAATGTTACTCCCTTTTTGCTTGATGTGTAAACAGTAGTCAAGTGAAGTCATTAAGTTATCTCAGCGCACTTTTCACATAGAGCAGGTCTAGACTGTACTCTTAAATTTACAGAGACCCAACATTCCCCCATGAGCAACCGGAGGTGGGATTACACCCATAGTGTTAATAACTTGAAAATGTTTAACAGATTTAAACTCTACTATTGAACTGTACTGTGAACGAAACTTAGCTGTACGTTCAAGACTTAGTGCTGGATTTCTCAGGCACGTTCAGAAATATGTAAAAATACCTAATTAACAACGTTGCTTCTGCTTCTTCTTCTGCACATGGATTCAACAGGCGGAAATATGGACAGCACCATTCTGCCATTGGAACCACCATTGTGGTCAGAGATGGGATTACATCCGTAGAGATAAGAATTACCATAGAGAATGAATTGAAAAAGTTTAGAGAGTGAAACTCTATTCCCGTTGCTCACGCATAAGAACTTTGTTTGTATGTTCAAGACATAGTGCAGGATGTCTAAGGCACGTTTTGAACGGGCACTACAGTTCATCTGATCAACTTCAGCTCAGCTCAAAGTTGTGGTCTCCTGATATTCTGCATGTGTGGCGTTTAAGGAGCATCAATAAATTGTAGTGTCTACTGATAGCATGCATTTGAGGCATCTAGGAAGCATCGGTAAATTGTAGTGTCTACTGATAGTCTGCATGAAAGACATGTAGGGGATGGGCACTATTGAAAAATCGGTCCATTCTGAACAGGCACATTTTGAATGGGCGTTGCACTAGTTGTAAAATAAATTGCAGGTGGCACCTCAAACCTTGCTGCTCATTAAAGAAGACAATGTGAGAGCTGATGACAAAAGTTACAGAAAAGAGTAGTCAACACAAAGTATGTATTTTTTATTCTTTTTTTTAGCTAAAGCTACTAATGCTACCCCAGCTCCTCCTGATTGCTGAAGTCATGCTGTTTTATTTACAAGGACATATACCCATACAGCATTATTGAAAATGCCAAATTCAGAAGGATGACACTGACCCACTAGCTGAGGTAAACCATACCCAGCAGCATTTTTGAGAAAAATTCATCATCCTCAGGGACAGGCCAACAGTGTGGCAGACGACATGATTATTTTCCATTTCTGATTTAGTAGGCTATTTTAAATGTAAGTTGTGGAGACGATGTATTTTAAATACATAAAATATCACTAATTGCGGCTGAATCAAACCATATCAAATAGGCTTTGAATCACAATGTCTTATAGCATTACATGTATCTATATCATCCTTGTACCGGATATTGGCATGTTTATCTAGATACTCTTTGAATCATCTGAGAGTGAGAGATACACACCCTTTTTAAATAGGCAATTCTTTGGTAACATGTTCACCAGATCAACTTAATGAGGCGATAATATTTCAGTATTCTGTTTTCAGCTTGTTCTGCTGCCCCCTAGTGGCTTAAAACAATTAATACTGCTTTAAATTACTTTGGCCTATTTGTTATCCTCACTCTATTTCTTTCTGAAAATGTTTTAAAATGTCTATTTACTATCTTGTGCAAATATATTCAAGAGGATGTGAAAAACAAACATAATTAATTAAGTACCAGTAACTCTGACACATCATGGCATTTACTTGTTGTTTACCACGTAAGATGGTAGCACCACTATGGTGATAGAGAGAGGGCTGACAGGTAACAAGGGCAATTGTCTGGAGTTTAACTGGAAATTTTGTATTTTTTATTCTTTTTATTCTTCATTTTTGGGGCTTCCTAGTGGAGAGTAGGTAGCCAGATGCTGCAATGTTAGGATGTAATAAAAAATGTGTTTCTTACAGTCGTCATCGCATCTTTTACAACAGTAACCCTTAAAAAAGATATGAGCAGCAGTTCTAAACTGAGTACAAACATCTGTGTTGTGAATGTGTCTCTTCACTTACTTTCATCAGGTTTGTCGAGTACAACAGGACGATCTTTCCTCTCTTCCTCTTTCTCTGTCACCTCTTCCTTGACCTCTTCCTGGTTTTCACTGTGAAGGTTAACCAGACTCTGACCTGGCTTTCTGCTGGGCTTACTCTCATGTAGCCTGACCCTTACCGGTGGCTGGGTGGTGGTAATAAAATGGACCATGGGAGTTGACGAATGCTCAGGCCACCTGGGGGAGCTGGTGCTGGGCTTGGGTGTGGTCGTTTCATAGCTGCCGGCCGGAACGCTGCTATCTGACTCCTCATGGCCTCTCTCCTGTTGTTCTGACTCGATATTGTAGGGCACATCCCCTTCCTCGGGCCCAGTGACATTCTGCAAAGTTACTATTTCTTCCTCTTCCATCTTTTCTTCATCCAGTCTTTCCTCATCATGCGGTGTGACTGTCCCCTGTAATTGTATCTGACCATTTGAACTTGCCTCAGGATGGATTGGAGTTTCTTGGCTTCTCAGCATGTACAAGGGAAAATTCACTCTATCTGATGGTCTCTGCTGATTGATTTGACTCTCTGTACCTCTTGCTGGAGGACTAACACTGATCTGAATCTCAGAACCTCTGACTGTCACAATATCTGATGCATTTTGTTGATGTGTTTTAGTCCTTGAGCTTCTCTGATGATCAATTGCAGTCTCTGAACTCATATGTGGATACTCAGGGTGTTTTTCACTGTCTAAATCATGGGTTAGTGGAAATATGACAGTACCCAAACTTTTGTGTGCATCCAAAGGATTTTCTAAATCTGTCTGTGTACTCAGATCACCGAATGAGACACTTTGCACACTTGTTAAAACCTGTGAGTGCTGCCAAGAAGTAGTGGCATCCTCATGCATATGAGGCCTGACAGTGCTGCGCTCTACTCTCAGAGGGCTCTCTGTCACTTCCTCTTTTTCTGCAGGATGGTCACGAACTCCATATTGCTCTCTCAGCTCCAGCTTGCTTCGTCTGTCAAAGCTTTGAAAGGCAGAGGTTCTGTCAGGTCTGTCAGAGCCTCTGGACACAGCAATGCCCCTGCTGAGGGAAGAAGACTGGGTGGGGAAGACTAGAGATTGAGGATAGGTCTCTGGGAAGTCTGTAGGACCATAATCATAATCTGGCTCCTCCTTATCCGATGGCGGAGATTTAAAGAGAGGAAGATTCCCATTAGGTGGAAGGTGATATGTTGTGGAGAATGGATCCATGTGGCCTAGTTTGTCAAACCTGTAAGGGTAACTGTCACGCCTGTTGGCCATGACATCTGTGGGTGCAGCTAACATGGGTTTATGGACTTTGTCCGGGTCACAGTCAGGTACCTGGTAGCACATCAGCTTCCCCCCTTCATTGGGGCAGTGGCAGACCCGGCAGGAGTCAATGTGGAAGGAGTGTCCAGCCTCATACTTTTGCCCGCCATTGACGCATCCTATGCGTTCACACTGCATGCAGCCGTCTGCAGGCTCCAAAACCTCTATGCAGTTTGGCGGAATATCAGGACAGCTGATGAAGTGGCAGCTGATCCGACCCCCTCCCCTGGGGCAAGCGCACTCTGTGCTGCCATAGTCGACAAAGTAAGAGTCTCCCTCCGGCACCTTCCCATTCTTGAATCCAGCATTGATGCAATCATAGTATTGGTAACCTTCACATGTACATCCTTTTTGTAAGCAGGAAGCGCAACAGGAGCCACTCTCCAGCACTTCTTCAATACAATTGTCCAGCAGGGGACAGTCCACACCGGTGCAGTCACGCTGGCACAAGCAGACACTCAGGTATAGAAAGAGCAATGTGCACTTCAGCAGCATTACTTCAGCTCTTACAAGACCAGCCATGGCACCAGGTGAATGTACAACAGTCAAAGGAGATCAGATATCGTCCAAGGCCTTTGGTTTATCTTCAAGGATTCTGGCACATTCTGCCCATGCAAACCACCTCTGCTCTGCAAGAAACAGGAGAAAGAGAGACAGACAGGCAGACAGAGGCTTATTTCTCAAAATGAAAGCAGGCTAAGACAAACATCTGGCTTCCTAGTAGAGCTCTTGAGAGTGCAGTTTTTACAGCCTCATGGTTGTCCTAACATTAAGACGACACACTCTTCGTTAACATCAGCTACAGTACAGTATTTTTAATCATTATGCAGGCTGCCATGATGAAACTTGGAACCTGCCCAAGTCTTAAATTTTTACCATGATTATCTCCATAAAAAAAAAATCCCATAACAATCTTGTGTTGCAATCAACCCTAAAGTCTAACTGCTGAATGTAGCTGCTTCACATTTCTTTAGCAGTTGAGTTGGAAACTGATTACACTTTATGGAAAGCCCTGTACATTTTCTGAGTAATTAGTGGAGTAGAGAGTAGTGCACAGCCTCCTGTGACTAATGATTCTTGTTCTAAATGATGTGTTTAATAAGAGTTGTAGTACAGACTCAAAGTGACTGGAACTACACAGCTCTATTCTGTAGTGAGTTCATTCATTTGTTTCATTTAAACATAATCTGTTGGTAATTTGATAATTTGATAAATTAAATTAACAATCAAGCCTGATATACCAAAGTATTCCCCTCTGCTCCACATCGTTCTCTCTGAAGTTGAGAAGATTCCAAAACTACCACATGGTTATTCTAATTGCTGAAATCTTTTTGAACAAACTGATTCATCATCAAAGACACTAAGCATATTTTGCCATGGTAATGGATGCTGGCTAGCCTGTAGGTCATCTCGACAAGTAAATACACACCCCTATATCAAACTATTCTTGGGCTGATATTCATGAAGTATCTCAGAGGTGCTGAATTTAACACAACTTTGTCACAGATGTTGCTGTCAGAAGTCAGTAAATCAATGCAGAGTTACCTTCATCATCTGTTCACATCATCATCTGTGATCTGAGTCATGAAATACACGTTTAAAGAGGGAACCAGGGAAAGACCTACAGATTGAGAATAGTTCACACATTCACACTCATAAGTATATTATATTAAAAACTGCTGCTGTTACCTTTACCATGACTTGCAAAAGCATTGAAACACACTTGAGACACAACTTTAAACCTTGGCCTTATAAAATGTTGTGACATAGTGGAAGTGTAGCTAAATTGTTCATTTATGGAGTAATGAATTAATAAAAAGCAAATGAATGGTTTTGTGATTGTCAGGTTTCAGCTTCTGGTCAAATGAATAGAGATTAAGACTCATTGACCCACTGTGTTGTAATAAAATGATCATGCTCCTTGGTATGGCAAAAATTAAAGGAGAACAATTGAGTTTAGTCACAAAAACCTTCACATTCTCCTTAATCAAGTTTTTGGTTCTCATGCTTCCCAGACTGTTCAAATAAAAAGGCTGGTTTTGATATTTTACAGTGTCAAAGCCAAGAAGTTTGAACCGCAAAATGCAAACTCTGAAAAAGAGAAAAGGAAGAGGAGCTGAATAATTGGCATTTCTTGCTCTAAATCTTTAACTCTCAGAGGTGGAGCTCATGCAACAGCTTCCCTGGGGGACAACTGGCCAAAGCACCACCCCGGAGGGCTTCTGTCTAAACTGAGCTTATTTCTAGCCTGTGAAGTGAGAATCACTGCGGCTCTGTCAGTGAGAGTGACATGCACTGTTACTGTACCAGACATAATAAAAGTTGGCAAGGCATGACTGCAAAAGAATGCAAACTGAGTAGTCTAAGCAGCCTGGTGTTTCCCAGAACAGTGAGGGATAGGGGATTCCTCGCTTTCTTTCTCTCTGCTTGCGCACACGCACGCGCACACGCACACATACATACATACATACATACATACATACATACATACATACATATACACACACACACACACACACACACACACACACACACACACATACACACACACACACACACACACACACACACACACACACAAGCACAAACACTCAGCTGATGTCTAAACAATCCCTGATGTCATGCAGCTCTGCCAATATGCACAAAAATTAGGATGATTCTTTAAAAGCTTCACTTATGAAAAAAGATTTAATATTTTAATGCATCTTTGCATTGTATAGAAGACTATAAATCACACTGGAATACACTGAGATGAGATTCATTTATACAGTGGGATATTAAAGATTAAGTGAGTTAAAATCGCTTTAAGCTCCTGATCTGTAACAACACGAACATTACAAAAACTTTTCAGAGTCTATTGAAGGTTTTTTGCTATTTGTTACACCTGTATGCAGGTAGCAAAACGTATAGCCTATCATTTGAATAAAAAAAAGTGCAGCGACATTCTACAGATGAAAGAAAAACGAATAGAAACGGTGTATCTTTTTCTATCAAAGCCTTTTTTTCAAACTGAAATGTCCTCCATTTCCACCTGGTAAGTGAAAAAAGTTATCCAACTTCTGCAAGATTGCAGCCAAAAGTAGGTAAAAAGTTGAAGAAACGATAAAAACGAGTTTTACAATAATTACAACCCGCATTGAGCGACTAATAAAGTTTTTACAACAACATTCATATTTTAACTAGGCTATATGTTACACACAGGCGAGAAATCTGTCGGTAAAAAGTTTCGGGCACTTCACACGGTTTAACGAGTGAAGCCGTTTGTATTCACCGGTATGTGTTACCTTGTCATGTAGGACTGATGGGCTGGAGAGCCGCCGGCTGCCGGTCCTCTGAGTGCTGCAAGTGTGGACCTTTTGACCATCGCAGCGCTGCTGGGACCAGGCAGCAGGCAGCAGGCAGGCGGAGGGGGAGGTACGAAAAGTTTCCTCTGCTGGACACTTCAGAGGAGATCCCACCATAATACATATAAAGAGAAGGGTCTGCAGGCGGGGCCAGCCAGCCCACACAATATAACAGGTAAAGATGGGGATATTGAGTTGGGTTGTTGAATTTTGAAACATTGAAAATGAAATGAAATGTAAAATTATATATATACTTTATATATACAACAACAAAGTTATAACAGATTGGGGTAGAGAACAGACAAAAAAAATTCAAAGCATTCAAAGCATAGCAGTGTGTTCTTTCAGTGTCAGTGAAAATGAAGTCACGGATGACAAGACAATAGACCTTTTTCACCGCAGACATTTTATCATATTATAAACAGGTGTACTTAATAACATGAATAATGGCTGCATTCCATTTACATGTGCAGGTTTTAATGCCCTTTTATGGTGCATGCAGCTCACTGGCTTTTCTTACTGGGACATGGAAGAGAGTCATCGTTACTGTTATCAGTAACACCTGTGATTTTCAAAAGTCAGAACGTCTGTCCTGAGATTGCATTCACAATGTTGCCTGCATGCAACATTTGAGTAAGGCAATTGATAGCCTATATTTGGGGACATGCATAGAAAATACTTCTATAAAACATTTATCTACCTGTTTGACTGTAAATCTAGGCAAAACAAACAGCTTAAAGGAATAGTTTTACAAATTATGTTTATTCTCCTTCTTGCTGAGAGGTCGATGTCATGTCTGTGCGTTACCTTTTGAACTAGAGCGGAGCGATTTACTTGGTTTAGCATGGAGAGCAAGGGGAAACAGCTTCTCTCCACACTTCAAAAGTACCACCACCAGATCTCTAAGCTCACTAATTAACATGTTATATCTCATTTGTTTTATCCATACATTAGCAGACATGTAAAAATTAGTTATGGTTTTACAAGGAGTTGCATGCTACAACTGAATTGACTTCCTGGAGTTCCACTTGTTGCTAGAAACATCTTGGCTGCTGCTACCGAGAAATTGTTACAGCATGTAACATTTGTGTATGGCTTAAACAAACGAGATACAATCTGTTATCATTGAGCTTTAGAGGTGCAGTTTGGTGTATTTAACTTTGGACAACACCAGCCTAGCTGTTTCCCCGTTTCCTGTCTTCATGCTAAGCTAAGCTAAGCTAATTGCCTCCTGGCTCCAGCTGTATACCAAATGCACAGACATGAGAATGTTTTTTGTCCTTAAAATTTCACACATATTTCACTGTGGTCAACTACTTTGAACTCACATAAGGTTTATATCTGCCCAGAAAGGAAGGTAAGCTGAGTTGGGGTTATTAAACTATTTTTCTCTTCTCATATTTTGCCTGTTGTAGTATAAAGTCATATTACCATGCTGCTGCACTCTCTTTTATTTCCTTTAGAGCCATGTTGTTGGCCCGCTGGGTAAACTTAAGCTGCTGTCCACTGCTGTGTTTTTAAGGATCTCGCATGTACCTCTTAAATGGGAGGCTGTAACCTTGGCTAAATAAGAGCCTTGCACTCACATCATTACTCATGCTACTGTCTGTCTCCTGCCAGTTGCAGCCCGTGCATGACACAAGGCCACAGGCTATCTCAACTGCTCACAAAAAAACCAAATCTCCTTAAAATAAAGGCCTGTTTTTAATCATCTGCTTGATCCCACACTGAGCCTTACTCCTTGGAGGGATAAACATGCATGTCATTCAAGTGAGCATGCCGCTTAATTCACATGTGGCAAAGAAAAAATTCACCCTCAGTCATTTTAATATATTCTCATTTTTTGGAGGGAGCATGACCCTGTAACACCAAATGGCAGAAGACTCAGTAACTTTACGACTTGAGGCCAATCTTGTGTCTCACTTTCACAGCACTCCTTCCTTTATTTAAAGCAGCCCCTTTGGAGAGTATCATAAATTTGGCCCAACACGGCACCTCCAGAGGACATCTGAGTTCAAAGAGTGTAGGGAGTATGAGTGTTGTTTGGAATAAAATGTGGCATGCTAGATGTTTGAATGGAGTCACTCATTATGTTGGAGTGCAGTGACCTGATCAACAGTCTGGACCCCTCCCAGCAGCCCATATAAAGGTTCTAATGAGAAGCTGTCAGGGCCTGGGGTGAAGTGGTGGTCGGTGCTGTGATAAACAGATCGGCTCTGATCGCAGATAACACCACTGCCAGGGGAGTGGGCTGGCTTTCAACTAGAGATGAGAGATGAGGTAAAACAATAGAGAGAACTCACATTCAGTGTTCAGGCCTGGGTCAGTGGAAGGACATGTCGAAACTTGCTTGTGGGCTTACATTTTTTATTTAATCTACTGTACTGTGGACCAGCCTTATTTTTCACATATAAAAATAGACTTGTCTGTGACAGCATGGCTCCCTGGAGTTAACTGCAGTTTTGTCTGAAGTCACACAGATGACACAGTGTATAGGATAACAAGATCAGAGAGGGTTTGCCATGGTGTAGTGAACAAACTTGGATTTTGCATGCACGTAAGAGGATCAGGCTCAGCCTAGCTATAAAACACTGAGTGGTACTCGACAACGCATGGGTGAGATTTGTGGAATCTCAGTGTGATCCCTGGGGAAAGCCTTTAGACACAGACAAGGCTTTGAAATAGCCGTGGGGGGGGGGGGGGGGGGGGGGGGGGGGGGTGGCCTCTGGGAGTCGGGCTTCATGTGTGGGGTCACCAGGGAGCATCTGGCTCAAGACTCACTGGTGTCGCTCTTGTAGAGTTTACTGAAGAGAGACTTGGCAGCGGTCTGAAAAATTGGCTTTGGAATGGTATCTAGGGCCATTTTTGAGTTCCACTTGAAAATTGGCTGCCACTAATGCACCAATACTGTACAACATTTGAGTTGGCTCATAGATTGCTCAGGATGGGTGTCGGTTCAATGCATTTATAAGAACATTTAAATCTACAGGAAAATGGAACAATCTTATGATAACATTTGTTTCCAGTTTTGGCTCGAAATTGTGATTCCTATCATTGTCTTCTCCAAAACAGCTGGAGCTTGAGGAAAGTGAGATCATGTTATATACTGTTTGTGGAAGATGTGTTTGAAGATAATCACCTAGTGTCATTTGAACAGCTGGAATAAATGTTATCGCCCAAATAAAAATCCTGGAAGTAGCTGTATTATAGAAGTATTCTTTTGACTATTATCAAGTTCAACAGACAGTAACCTATTAAGATCAACCAGATGCTGCAAAAGATGGGACCTCAAAAGGTGTATCAGTTTTATTATGTTATGAGACTCTTTCAAAAACCTGCTTCCTTTGTTCTTGAAGGGGTTGACATGAATTTGGGAGAATTGTCAGAGGATATGTGTGAGGTGGTTATTATGTAATGTCTTAATGTTTGAATAGAGACAACAAACAGATCTTTCAAAATGACCAAATCATAGTTTAGGTCCTCAGAGCTGTGTAGATGTACTGTACGCATTAGGATGTTTCTTCATTGTGGCATGGTCCTGCACTTTGTCAATTGCAAGTAATACGTGCAGTAAACTGACCACATATAAGGTTTCATGAGGTAAAACTGCTGTTGTAGCTGGTTGAGAGGATGTGCTACGAAACATGAAAAATGATTTTTAATACAGGGTGAGAGTACATTCTTGGCCTTGGAATCAGTAGTTTACCAAAAAAAATCTTAACTTGACCTTGAGTTAAGAATTTATGTCAAACCATTGGTCCAAAAGCTATTGCCACAAGTTGGCGGTATGCTTGAAACAAACTAGTTGCTGCCATCGTAGGCCCCATTTACTGTTTCATATCCAGAACAAGTCCAGATGCTTTTCAGTACTCTTTCAGTTACACTCAAGTCTCTGTTAGCCACATCACAAATCTGACTGCAGCCTGTCTTGGTTTTTTCTGAGCTATTTGCAAATCATGTTAAGGTCAACTCCAGTCCAGAGCAGTGGTAATGAACTTGAAGTTGTTAAGCAACTGCTAAAAGTTACCATAAGAAGAATAACTGCAATGTAGTTACAACAATAACAGTTTAGCTAGCAAGGTATTTACAGCTAACATCTGGACACGTACAATGACAATGTAAATGGGGCCTTTGACACTGTCCTTAATACATAAAGTGGCTAAGTGTAAATGGACTAATAGGGGCGAGTTGTGATCATCTAACTGAGGATAACGGCACACACTTTCCGACAGTCTCTCCATAAAAGCATTCATGGTGGTGTCAGTTGTATGTGATGGAAGTAGCTGTTGGAAATAGTTTGAGAGAAATGTGAAAGCCTGCCTACATTCTCATCTCTGTACACCTGTCCAATTGTTGCATGAAGTGCACATAATTATCTGATTGTTGTGGGAAAAAGTTATAAAAATTGTCAGATGCAACCCCCAAGGGGAGTGGGGTTTCATACCCCATTGGAATATCCAACAAGCACTTCATTTGAAGCATAATGAGGTCTTTCTTGCAATACACATAGCATCTCTTTGTCCTGTCATGTAATGTGTTTGTGTGCTCCCTATGATTAGGGGACTAACTAGCTATTGTCTTCTTATGCTGCAAAATATCCTTATTTTGTTTGGTAAAAGCAGAACTTTTGCCAGGACAGCACACAAAAGACAGGATGGGGCACATTAGCCACCTAAATAACATACCACCTCCATTTGCTGAGTAGTTCATACAAAGGTCACCAATATCCTGTTTATCATGCAAATGACCTGCACATCCTGTCTTTTACATATGTATTACAACTCCCCTTTTTTTTTTAGAAGGATACTGTTTATAATGCACTATGTTAGGTAGATGTGTCATAATGCATACATCTCAGCTGATGTCTCAACTTATGAATTTTGGTTTGTCCTTGAATGGCACTATTTAATTTGAGGGGGAAATATGAAACATAATGGAGATATTTCATTTCTGGAATGTTCTTGATTGAGTCAGTGTGTTGCTGGCTAAACGATTAGGTGAATAATTGTATCAAATTGCTTCCAGACTATAGTCAGACAGTAATGTGTATTGAAAGTAAAAATAGAATATTTTTGGAAAATTTTTTCCCATCACTGACTGGCTGAGAGACTAAAAGGTTTGGGAATATCTGCCTCACTGTGAGCAACTATGATATGTGCAACATGCATCAGCTCAGTTGCAAAGTCTTTTTTTCCTGCAGAATACAGCACAGTGAAATACTGAATGTATATCCTCCATATTTACAGGAGATGTGAGTACTTGGTCAATGCAACATCACTTATTTGTTTAGTGCATTGTTTTTGCAACAGCACAGAAACATACTTACCCTTACATAATTACCTAATAATTCTTTTGTGTACTGTTCCAAAGGCTTGAAGAGGAGTGACCTTCACATGGACCTCAGTCTGCTGGGTTATCTGAGGGATACAGCACAGTGATTTGCAGGACAAAAGTGAACTCTGAAGAGAGAAGGGAAGTGGGTGGTGTCATTCTCTGGAATCTCCATTAGCCCTGCACTGTAGGGGACAGAGCGGCTCTGCCCTGCATCACTGATTCTCTTAACACTGGGTCAGGTAACCAAGGGCCCTTTTAAAAGCAAATTGCAAGGCATGCTGTAAGTGGACTGCTTTAAGAGAATAATATGTGCTGAAATCAAGACTCTAAAAGACGCAGGTGAACCCTCCAGAGACCTAACCCATGCTGTGCTCCATCTGTATCTGCACATATTTCAGCTCTATCTAAGAATGTGCTGCACATGCATCAGTATTAAAGCCTGAGTTAAATCAAAACCATTATGTGAACAAGCAAAAGCTGAATGTCGTGATCACCTTTTTGCCCTCAGGCTGTTGTTGCGTACACAGAGTGGACAATGGAAAGTGGAAACTTTCCACTTCAATTAATTAAAAACAGTGACTCACCAAACCAAATCTGAACCTATTTGGCTGAATAAAACTTGCCAAATTGGGCAAATGAGCGTCTAATGCTTCATCTGTGTTACTGGCAGACCTGTCTTGTTTGGCAGCACAGTATGTTTGGATGGAGCAAAGTGAGTAAAGAAGGGACATTGACAGACATGTGCTCTGACTGCTCTCTGTGCCAGTCAACAGGATGCGAGAGACTTTTCCCTCTGTGCACTGATTAAGATTAACAGCGTGTTTTTGACTACTGAGAAATAAACAAGTGAAAAGAGAAATCAGCATTAAGGTCAAGATTAAAACTAGCAGATTGGTGTGTGGTAGTATGGAGCTGAACAAAATACTTAAATCTGCACTAATCAATATTCTTATTTAACAGTGAATTAAATGACCATGTTTAATTTTAAAGGGATTGCTCTTAGAATTATAACCTGACTCTGCAGTCCTCCACAGCTCTACTGATCTTTTTAGCCTCTTTTAGCTTGTTTTGATTTTATGACCCACAGATTTACTGTTTGGTTCAGTCTTACCACTCTCGTCTCCAGCTGCAGTAGGCAGCTGTTTTCATTGAGTAAAACTTGTACACGGCCCACCCAGCATCAAACAAAAGACTGACAAAGTTAGCGTCTTGCTGGTGAACATAGTGGAAAATTTAGCAGCTGAGAGTTTTCTCTTGACTTTGAAGGGACCAAAACAGAGCCACATAAAATCAGAGTGAATATTGGCCTTAAATTCTGCTAAATGATTGCTACATTCACTGGAAGTGCTAAAAGAAACAATTATCTCTTTTTGGCATCTGGGGACAGAGAAACTCACAAACCATCTGAAAATACAATCTGACATGACCCAACCTTAAAATGTTGTAATGGTGAAAAAGTTAGCAAATTTCTTATTTACATGGACAAATACAAAGCGACATTACTATCAATGTTCAGAGGAAAATATGTGGCTCTTCAGCTGCTAAATGTTTGACTTTCTTCACCAGACTGCCAGTTGTCTGTGTACTATTAATATTACAAGAAAACTACCTTGTGGTGGCTTAATTTGTATTTTTTGTAATAACCACTAAACCCCCCCAAAAAGCTGCAAGCCAACAGGTAAGCCTCTCTTGTTGTGGGATCTTGTGTCAAAATGTGCTTTTAATACCTTAAAGAGTAACTTGGTTAAACTCTGGCTAAAAGTCTCAAACCTGTTTCAAATGTAGTCTATTGCACCTGTAACCACACCCAGCAGTGATGTCACGAGGTCCTTGAGAACACTTGTACATCACTGCAACAGGATGAGAAGTTAAATCACTGGAGATCAGCAAAGACACAATTTCTAGGGCCTGTTAAGTTACTCTTTGAATATTTCAGGAGATGTCATGTTCACATATACATACTTATAAACCAGGCACCTTGCTCAGTTTCGCCCATCACCTACACAGCAGGAAATAGACCCACACTACATAGAACTGAGGGGAATTGCAAAGTCTGGTGAAAATTCTCAGTGGGTTTGTCATTACAAGTGACACCTTTCACATCACACAGTCATTTGATCTATTGTTAATAAAGTAAAAATTATTGAAGAGCTTTAAAACCTGACTTAGCAAATACACTTGCAGTTTAGTCATATTCTTTATGTGCCTGAAGCTTTTACATTATCTTATCTTTTAGAAACATACATCACCATTTGTATAAAAAGATCTATAGCTGGCATAATTTCACATGATAAAAACTATTCCTAGGTGTCAATTATTCTCACTAGATTGCAAAATAGGAATTTATAGAGGGGGTTTTATTTTGAATTCAAGAAAGTGACATGTCGGAATAAACATTTATCTCTTTATTTATAAAGGTTAAAGGTATTCTGAATGTCTGAAAAGCAGAGATAATTGAGTGTGTGGTCATGTCTTATTCAAAACTTGTGTTCACCTTTATTGTAAGTAAAAAAAGGATGTTTCTTTATATTGAGTGATTGTTTTGTTGAATGCAACCATTCGCACCCATTCAGTTAATCATCTTCTGATTTCATGAAATATGCATGGACCACCAGCAGGTGCTCGGTAGGGAGCTTTGGTTTCCAGGGGATGTTGCTCGATATGGAGGAGGCATCCAAATTATGCGTCGCTCCAAATTGGCTCCCTGTGTCTTCAACCTTCCACACTGCTGCAAAAATGCAGTGATGGCATTATAGCTGAAAAGTGTCAGACTGTGAAATTCAGAAATCAAGAGCTGCACATCACCTCAAATGTTCCTTCACCCTTTTAACCCCTTTGTGGCTAGAAACATTGGCTACAGCAGCACTGATTCAAACTGCTGTGTTGACAGGAAGATGCATTCCTGTCGTGAGCTGATGAATGGACCTTCAAGTAAAATGAACATCCACGGCCTCTGCTGTCATCTCCTTTTTTGGTGATGGAAGCAAACACTAAGCTTGTGGACAAAGCCTGTCTTTAAATGTGAAAAACAAAACCAACACCTATAGTAGTCTCAGCTGTTCCTTCTCTCAGCGAAGAGTCTGGCTGCAGAAAAACAGCACTGCCACAATGTAGAACAGTTCATAATGTCATAATACTCTGACCTTTACTTTGAATTAAAAGAAAGATAAGTGAAAAGGTATTGCTGTTGCACAAGCTCTGTAAATGTCAGATACTATCCTGTTTGCCTGGGAAAATTTCTCTCCACAGTTCAAAATCCTCATCCAATTATTTTAATCTATACTTTACAGATAACATCAACAGTATTGAGTGGTGATATTGATTTACTAAAAGCTGTTAAAGCCCTTAAGTTATCTTGTTCTGCCATAAACATGAAGCAGTGCCTTTATGTTTATGGCACAAAGGCTGCATTGCTTTTGCACCCGTGTGTTTTTTCTCCTTTCATTTCATTATAACAGCTATTCAAATGAACTCTGTAAATGTCAGCCCAATCAGCAGTCACGCTGAATGTCAACAGTGCACCATTGTTTAACGCTGCCTCTAAGGCCAATTGAAAAAGCAGTGATTGTGTATAAAGAATCTCTTCCCATATGGACAACAGATCCACATGAGCTGGCCTCAAGCGCTACACCTCTGTCTGCCAGCAGGAACTACTGGGAGAAACAATAACATATCCTCTTATCCTCCTCCTCTGCTGCTGTTAGCGCCGAAAGTCATGTTATTACACCAGCATGTAATGATCATGTTGCATCACTTTTTTTCAAGCATCATAACACTGAGTCCCCAAAGAAGTGTGAAGTATTTCCTTGGAATTCTGCATGTTCCCTTTTCTCTAACTGTTTAGGAATGCATGGTGTAAAGTTCAGAGTCTTACAATGAAACCCAATGGGCCAGATTGGTTCTGCATGACCGGCCACATTGGCCAACCTAAGTCTGTGTTCAGCTTAATGATGTCTGCAATTTGCATAGCTGTCCCATGTCATCCCTGATGAATAAAAGTGGAGCAGCAGACAAACTGGATATGAGATGCCTGCACAAAAACATCTGTCCGATTGTACTAATTCCATTACATTTAAGGACTTTTAGTGGTAGTGGTGAATTCAAAACATGTTGATGTAACGTCTTGCTCCAAGACATTCAAACCTGACGATAAAAAGGGTTTTCAGATGATATAATCCAACCCCAGGCAGCCCTACTGAAGGTCTTCAGCTCTGTGGCAATAAAACAGAACATCTGCTTGTGTCTCTAAAATATTGTTTCAGTGGGATTAGACATGGCTGATTTTTGTTGTTGCTTTTACTGGGAGCTCATCATTATTAATGATACACTAGACCATTTTATGTACATTAGCAAGTTAGCTAACAACATTGTCATCTAACCACAGTTATCACATCATCCATCCCAATTCTTTTGAAATCTGTGGTACCTGAAAACATGTTTTAAATATTAAGTATTTCTCAATAACATTTAATATTAATTACTACATTCACAACATTCAAGACTATATCAGGAAACAACCCAACAACTGTTTTATTTAATAACCAAATAATTTGTTTTGCAAGATGAAGGAGAAGTATGTTGTGATTATTTCTTATCCTATCATCCAGAGACTACTGTTACTAGAGTAGAGAACCAAAATCCAGCACTCGCAAATGAGCCGGCCAACCAACACACTGAACCACTTTACAAAACTTCCAGCCAACTCTGGATGAAGAGAATAACTCGATCCGGTCTGTTTTATTTAACAAGACGTCTGAACACACAGCGTTTTGGATAACAGTGGGTTTACCTGGTGCTAGCCCTGCAGCACAGAGGGTGATCTCAACTTCTGGGGACATACTGCAGTGCTACTACAACGGAGCACTGTTTTAAAACGTGACCCTTTTCTATTTATTGAATCGACACTTGATTCTGAATCAAATCGTGACACAAACAATTAGAATCAAATCAAATCAAATCGAGATGAGATTCCCACACCTACAAACTGTCATCAGATTATGTCGATTTTCATCACATATTGCTGAATCCTGATTGGTGCAAAGTAATATATGACATCATCTTTTTCCAACTGAGACTGGCCAACTACAAATCATTGACAAGAACACAGAGAATACACAAATACAGAAAATCTCTCGTGAAATAATCAAAACATTTAGAATTTTTGGCAGAATATATTTATGTTCATGTATGACCATCAGTCATAGTAATAGATTAATTGAAAAAAAAGGATTGTCAGGGCCTTTAGAATATGATGTTAAACCTCAACAGCGATATGTCTTACCAGAAACTATGTCTCTGTTACTCTGAACAGGCCTCACTGTCAACAAATTTCAGTGGGACTATTTCTGAGGTAGAAAGTAGTTCTCATTTGGGATTTGGAAACAATATGACTTGGAATCACTAACATGTGCGGACAGAGGAACACACACAATGTTACAGTGTAGGGACACCAAAGTTGCATCTTGGCCTTGTTCCATTGGCCTTGTTCCATTTTGCCTGAGGCATAACGCCTGAGGCATAGTGCCAGCCATGTGTTACATTATGAGGAGAGTTACATTGCTCATAATATGTCAGTCTAGTTTGGCAGGACTGCCTTGGCAAGACTGACTATTTGAGACAATTTAAAACATTATGGATTGGCTGTAAAACCTTACAAATCATAGTGTACATTTGTACAAAGATACACCCAATAAAATTCAAGGGTAACAAGGTCTGATCTTGTTAAAGGCAAAGATCCCTGAAAGTGTGCCTAAAGGAAACCAACAGTCTCGACTATGATGTGTGTTTCACCACCAGATTATGTAGAAGCATTTCCCAGGGCCTCATGTCTTAATGAAACTGCTTGTTCTGCTGGGGAAGGGCTGATGACAGCATTGGGGTGACCAAGGTTATTTAAACATACAAGCCAGGTTTTAACTGACATCTACATCTGTGTATTTGTGTATTAGTCCACTGAAGTTACCTTTATTTGTATAGTAGTTACAAAACCCAAGTGCATACCAAAAAGTACAGGAGTAATAAAACAGGGGTTGTGGAAATACAGCGCTGACAATAAAAAAGATGTAAGTGAAATAAGAACATGATTTAAAAATGAAATAACACCAATAAAACACAAGTAAAAACAGATAAAAAAGACTTTTTCTTTGGAGGTAAAATTCTCCCAAATTCTAATAAGTTTTATAAAACCAAATGTACAATAGAACTAGTCATGACTTTGGTGCCCCCTAGTGGCACTAACAGCAATGTCCCTGCATCATTTCTATTTGAGCATTTATTTCACATTAAAACAACCATATTTAATGATCTTTAAAAGAAAACATCATACCTTTCTTGTTGAGACATTGTCTGACAGAGTCCTTACTGATCAATTGTTCATCTTGAGGAAATTTGTTAACACACACAGTTGTCCAGTAGCTCGTCCATCCATCTTCTGTTGCTCAGCCAGGTCTGGGTAGACCACCACCTCCCTTAGCTCTTCCTGCAGGATGGAAATGAGGACGTATTGGATATAAGGTAGGGGAGGGGGAGGGGGTTGGGTAGAGAAATCAGAGATAAACAGGGATGGATGGAGATGGACAGGATGGGTTGACCAGGTATAAGTAGGTTTGACAGGTGATTAGAGGTGTGTTTAAGGCATGGCCCTGCTCCTGAACCTAACTAATTAACTTCATTTCACTAGCAAGGACCATGTCATAACAATATGTGATTAAAGGTTTTATTGAAATGATTAAGTATTGGATGTTGAGCATGGATAGATGAATGGATATCAAAGGGTGGGGGGGTGTAGGTGGAAGGAGGATATCGTAAGTTAGGTTGCTCTGGGAAGGATGTAATGAACACCAGGTAGAGGGAGATTCAGTGTGGAGGTTCCCTCTCAGGCGTAGTTCCACCCGGCTGATTATGGGCCCCCAATAGAATCAGATTTAAAATCAGCTGAGTTGAGAGTGAGGTTGGTGGAGATCATTAAGATTGTTGCAGATGTTTGAGCAATATGCTTGAGATGAGAGTAGAGAATTGATGCAGAGACTGAGATGGTCAGAAGTGAGTGACATGCGTGCTGTGAGCAGTTTCTGTTTTCACAAGCCTTTGATTAGTATTGTATCATGAGAATGGGAGGTAGACTAGTTTGATGAAGAAGTTGATTCCTGCTAAGTAGGTCTGGATGGTGGAGGAACAGAATTTTTTTTTTAATGAAATGAGCATGGGTGATAAAATTGCAGATAGATATGACATTTAGAGAGGGAAAGGACAGCTGGTATGTGGTATGAAATGCCTTGAAATAATTCCAGCCAGTTAGGTAAGCTTAGAGAGTGCGTGGGTTGAGACTGTTAGGACAATTTCTTGTGAAGCATGCGAGAGATGCCCCCAAAGAATAGCAGCTGTGGTAATGGGGTATAGCTCAAGAAACGCGGATGAAGGAGAGCGGGAATCTAAGTTGAGAGATCTGAACTCTGAGGGCCAAGTAGATACAAACCATCTACCTCTATGATGTAGTCATTGTAGAAGAAGGAAATGTCATTTTAAGAAGACGTGAATGTTGCCAAAGACACATTTCCATTTTGCATGGATCATTAAGAACAACTCTATCATGGAGAGAGGGGACGGCTGTGGCTTTGGTTAAAAGGTTGGACAGGAAGGATTTCACTTATGGAATTATGCAAATAGAATAATTGAGGTGGCTGAGAAGGGCAAGTAGCTGGCGTTTGGTGTATCTGTCTGCCAGGAGACAGTTTGACAGAGGCAGAGTGATGCACTGTATTTTCTCTGGGGGCAGAGATGCCTGGAAAGAAATTGAGTCCAGGGTGATGCCCAAGAATTCGATGGACGTGCAAGGCCCTGAGGTTTTCTCTAGAGAAAGAGGAACACTGAGTTCTGAGAAAGCTCTTGGGAGAGTAGTAAGCCCGAGTCAAGGAGATGAGAATGGTGGAGTGATGACTAGAAAATCATCGAGAAGATGTGGGTGTGAGGGAGGCTGTAGTCGTTAGTCAGGATCCGGCATAGGGCTTCTGAAATTGAAGATCTTCGGACTGCTTCCGCAGCCAAAAGTAAGGCATACGGAAAAAATAATACACTCCTTTTCAGCAAACCCAGGAAAATTGCCAGAAGTCTGGATGAATGGGCAAGACTTTGAAAGTGCTGGTAATGTCTGCTTTAGAAAGCCAAGCTCCATGGCCTGCCAAGCAGATGAGAGTGATGGTGTGGTCAATGATTGCAAATTGCGTGAAGAAATCTGGATTAGGTATGACATTGGTGATGCTCAGGATGTACGAGCCATGTGGGGAAGACAGAGTATCCCCCAGTGAAAAAACCTGCTGGGCTGATGTAGAACACTGGAAAAGGAGGATTGTCATGAATCCCTCTTTGACTTTTGCCAATAGGGCATCAACGATGTGATGGATGGAGAGAGTGGACCTAATGTTGTGGCACATGTGGGAGGTGTCAGAAAAGGATAGAAAAAGGAATAAAGGAGGTGGCTGAGAAGTGCCAACTTGATTAGCCTGTGGTGGGTGTGGAGGCTGTATTGCTGTGAACAGTTGAAGGAAGGGTAGAGGAAGGGATGATGGTGTGAAAGGATGTATGTGCACAGGAATTTTGTGAAGCCTGCAAACACGGGGATGAAAAGAATGACAATCTGAGACAAGTCAGACACAGAAAGAGCAGGCACAAGGGGAAATACAACCTGGCCCTCACCAGGGGGGCTGATGATGCAGACTATTGCCGGGGAGGTGGTGGAGTCTCTGTGCTGTCACACATGACAACACTGCTGGTGGTTGGCTCTGCTGAGGAAGTGTAGAACACTCGGTGTTTGTTGTTGCCAGAGTATTGATGGAGACTGAGTAGAGTTGAAACAACCCAGCTTTATTGTCGCTGCAGTTGAAGGAGGATGCCTTTCCCTATCAGGAATCACTGGATGTGGGCACAGGCCAGTCTATGATGATGGGCTCCATTTGTGGATGTGAAGATGGCTGAAGAAGAGCCGTGGTGGATAGCTAGGTACTGTATGTGAGGGAGGCAGCTGATGAGGAGAGGGTTGAAGCCGGCAACTGCGGCTATGCCGGTAGCGCCTACAGTTTTCAACCTTTGCTCATGGAAGAAAGGAGGCCTGAGATCTATCAGGACAGATCTGGTTAGGGAAACTTGAGTACAGGTGCATGTGGAGCCATGGTATGTTAACCACTGAGCACAAGTGGCTCTGCTGGGACATTTGGCTGTAGTTTGACATCTATGTCATGGCTGGAGGAGGAGGAGGAGGAGATAGATGCAATTATGTGACTGAGCGTGAAGCACGGTCTGTCTGTCCTGGAAAAATATGAGTCAAATCTGAGATAAACAGGGCAGGATGGGTTGACCAGGTGTAAGTAAGCTTGACATGTGATTGGAGGTGTGTTTGAGGCGTGTTCCTGCTGCCGGACCTAAGTTAACTAATTAACTTAATTTTTTACAGAGGGAGTACTGAGACAGTCCTAAGAGAGCTCCATGGCCCAGACCTTAAGCATTGGTGCCTGGATGCCAACTGGCCCTGGGGCCTTTCCCGGTCTGCGTTGGCTCAGCTGCCAGTGAATACCTTCCTCTGTGTAGGGAGGGTTACATGCTAGTTCCAGGATGGTTTGGGCTCCTAGACAATCTTTGCACACATCTGAGTAGTTGTTGGTAGTAGCTAAACATATGTAAAGGGAATTAATCATGTGAGATAGTACAGGGCATTCTGGATTTGAGTAAGTACAATTAGAAAAATATGAATGCTGAAGAAGGTATACATGGATGAGTGAGGCCTCTGATCAGAAAAGTCTTCCATGTTGCATGGGACCCATTGATGGTCCCCAGAACTGGCTTTGGTTGTGGAACTGAGGGGACCGCCTTGTGGTATATTCTCAGAGTGCATCTTATGTGATCCAGAGCCCTGCTGAGGCCCCTGGGAGCTTAGGCTGTGGGCAGTCTGCAGGATTTCACTGGAAACACAGCTAACTCCATCTGTCTCAGCAGCTAATCAGTGTCCCACAACTTCCTGCACTCTCCGCAGACTGAGTGCTTTCTTTTGTTTTCATTTCTAGTTGAAAACAGAGACATACAGGAAGTCTGTGGAGGCTTTTCTCCTCTGAAGGTGCTATTGTCCCTACAGAAATGCCCTTGTTTCCTGATGACATCTGCTTCAACTTACAGCATGACAATACACAGGCCATCTGCAACTCTTTATTGAACTAAAACTTTATAGATGTTTAACCTCTCCTCTATCTCTGTGGGAGAAGTTGTGATGCATCAGGGAAGAACTGTGACTCAAAGGAAATTTCAAACACCCTCAGGGATGTGCTACAGAATGACAAAAATGCTTGGGGCACTTATTTTCTGAACAAAAGCATATGTTCTCCCATTTGATCTCTTCCTTAAAGATATTCAGCCATCAGCAGTGACTTTGATAACCCTTGTAAAAGTCCCTGACTGTCCCTTTATTCCAGCCAATATAAGGGATTTTTCAAAGTTGGCAGGAACAGCAGGGTGCATGTGCTGCTGTTTCATGGTTTCACTTCAGGGAGATGGTGGCAGCTGACTCAGGAGCGCACCAACTGTTGTTTAATCCCTCTGCCATTCTCATATGGGATGTATACAAATGAAGATTTATGTATATGCATAACTACAAGAATGACAGGGAACTCATTTTCATGTCTTAAAAATGCTACAAACTGTTTTTCTTCATCAATATAGCCCTGTGAAATAAGCACAACTGGCACATTCCAGTAAAATAAAAGACCTCCTGACCTTCCCGTCTTTATAAACAATCGGCCCAATCAGCTGCTTCATGCAGCTTCCATGTAGTATCATTTTAGTTTTCATGCTCATCTCTCAGAAAAAGCAAATGGATGAGTTATGACACAGAAAGAGCAAAGAAGGAAAATAATGATATACGGGGGGGGGGGGGGGGGCAGCTCACAGGGAATACAGAAAGTAGCAATGATGACCATTAACAAAATTTATTTCATAAATATGTTCAGACAAAATCCAGAATGGACTAATAACATTTAAAGTTAAATATAGTTTATTACAACTTGGGTTTTATTGACATTATGATAACACTGTATTCACCAAAGTAATTGCTCAGGTCTCGAAATGTGGTGATATTGCTAAAAATAGGATCAAAAACTGGCCACTAACAAGATCCAACAGGTTGTAAATCAGTCAAGGCAGAAACACTTTAGATTTAGGAAAATATCATGGTTTGGGTTAAATTAACAATGTGGTTTAGGTAAAGGGATGATCATGGTCATGTTTTTAAAAAAAAACAAAAAACAGTGTTGACTCACATTTGGAAATGGGAGACGAACAGTGATCTACTGTGTCAAAGTCCAGTGTTTTGTTCACCCTGCTGCTAGAGGGCTTCTTGGGGCACTTGCATTTATAACTGATCATGTTGTTTTTCTTGAAAGGACAGGCTTGTAAATTGTGGTGGATGTTTATAACATACAGTTTGGATAATAATTTTACCGTCCACCTTTATTTCATTTTTAAAGTAAATGAACAGTGTGGAGATTTGTTTTCAACCTATATGACTGTCTCATCACTCACTTCATGTTTGCCGCACTAACCCCGAGACCACCAGGGGGCCCAAATGTTGGTTTCTCTTAACCATGATTAACCTGTGGTTAACCTAACCCTAACCCTGACTTTTGTGCCCGAATCTAACAAAACCTTAAAAGATGGGTTCACAATTTTTTAAGTCTGTCTTAAAACAGACGACCAAGTGAACATTGAAACAGGTTCTTGCTGTAATCACCCCTCCATTTGACCATTAGAGGAATGGTCAGTATATACAAAAATCTGAACATATCCTGTAATCTAATTCTGAGTTTGAAAAAAAATCAGCTGACCATTATATTTCCCTCTTGACCATCCTATTTACTGTCTAACAAATGATGTCAGCACTTTTAAAATAGCAACTGTACACCCCTGCAAGGTAAGTATAAAATGATTCTCCTCACTGACTCCAGATGGATGTGCAGACTTAGAATACTGGCCAACCTCGATCCTAATCATCAAACTTTGCTGAGCATATTAACATTTTGAGGCAGTTGGATGCATACCCGCCTTTGATTAAAATCCTTGAAAAATTCAAATAATCCCGATAGTCAGCATGTATTCATCTGTGAGCGTAAAACTACAGAGCCACGCTCCAGCTCATTTGTTGCTAAGTCCTAACATTGTGTAGCTTGAATTCATCACAGGGTTTTCTTGCTCAGGTTTTTCTGTTTTGTCTTGCCAAGAATTCCTGAGATGGAAGTTGTGAATCAGCACCAGCAGGAGAGTGGAGGAGACTCCAGGCGGCACCATCTGGATGTGTTTGGCTCATAGCTTGATGTGCCATCACCGAACCAAGAAACACTAACTGTAAGAATAACATCCCAAACTTGAAATGGGATTTTTTTTTCTTTCATGCCAGTATGTGAATCAATCAAACTAAAGTACTAGAAGTGTTAGAGCAGACACTTCGCAGTCTGAATGCAGACAAAGATGAAAGTAGGATTTACTGGAATGTCTTTTGAACACAATCTGTCTGAATTATCAATCAATGGCTGTTGCAGATATACCAGTAAGTGTTTCAGGTATGCCCATAAATCACAAGATCCACTCTGGAAGATTATTATATGAATATGAAATAAAATCCACTTCCTTCCACACAGTTTTTGCTATTTCATTGAGCAATTGTGATGGTAAGTATTTATCTACTCGATTATGCAAAATCGTCACATATTAATTACCATTAGCTAAATGACATTGTGACTGCACAGCCATGTAATGCAAGCTACTTTACAGATGCATGCAGCTTAAACAGTAAGGTAGCATTCAGAGCATACAGAAATTTCAGAAGACTTACTCTAATAAACTATGTCTTGTTATGAAAGACCTATTGTTTTCCTAATTCCCCGGTCCTAATTGACTGTGGCAGCTTGGATGTGGACAGCAGTTTCTCCACTTGTTCATGGCAGTTTCAGAGATTTCCCTGACAGCTTCGTCTGGGGCGGATGAATAAAAATGCCTGGCTCCCGTCCGAGGCCCACCAGCAGGCCGTTCAAATGAGGTCTAGAACATGACTTCTTTGCTGTCTACACAGCAAGAGCAGCCGGTTCCCCAGAGGAACACTTTTAATGGGTCAGGTAGTCAACCCCTGAGTCTCCAAACACCCTCCCCACTTGTCTGCTTTTCATGAACAACGCCACACTTGATTGCCTACATTCTGTCTCTTTTCACTAGTTTCTCTGATTATTAGACTACACTTGGTAATAACAAATAATACACAAATATATGAGAACATATAAAATACATATGGTTGTTGTCCAAAGAAAACCATGTTTCTCCAAATTTGGTGATCTTGAATTTTCAGATGAACAGTGTCCCTTCATGGGCTGAGAAAATGATTTACTCTACAGCTAAATAAACTATTCACCATTGGATTTGCTGAAACATGCATTATCACAAAGCTGAACACCAGACTGTTGTTATTAGCCCATGAAAAGTTGGCATTTTGGAGATACAGTGCATGGTTTTCTTTATAATAAGACAACATTTGTAGCCTGGTACCAGACTTCTGAATCACCATTGTGCTGACTTGAGATATCCAACTAAGACAAGAGCTTTGTAGGCAGCATTGGGGACATCAATTTTCTGCATAGCTTGCTAGCTACCTAACTCCATCCATTATAATAGGGACAGAGAAATTACCACAATGGTGACAAGCATGGATGAGATTGTCACAGCTTTATGTCAAGTTACTGTTATAACAACTCTAGCTAAACTTCTTTGGTCTTCATGAAAAATGTCAATTTTCCCAGCAACTGATACTATGTAATGATTGATAATGATGATGTTGTGACGTCAATAGTGAGTGATACGTCACTCACTATTGATTGGTTAGAGCAAAACAAAAACTGAAACTTACAAAAAAAAAAGCCAAACAAACAAAAAACAGCTAACACAACCATGAATGAATGGACATAAAATGGCAATTTAGTGTAATTATTAGGCCACTAATATGCCATATTTTCCCCAAATTTTAGTCTTGGTATCCACAAAAAGCAAAAAAAAAAAAAAAAAAAAAACAGAGAAAATTAGTTTGGAAAATGTGCTTATTTTCTTTCTTACCAAGAGTTTCCATGATCAATATCACTTATGTTGCTGTAGCTTCAGGATGTGTTTACCCTAGCTTAGCACAGTGGGAGGCAGTTACCCTAGCACTGTCACAATTGCCAAATCTTTAATATTTACATGTAGAATGTGTGTATTTATCACATGTAGAAATAATTGGATGCTGGGTGGGGAGTGGAGGTTGTGTTGTTAGTAATGGTGCATTTCACAGAAATTAAAAAAAACAAAAAACACAGAAATAGAAGAGATAGAAATGTGTGGTTTAAGCAGCTGTTTGCAGTGCACTAGAGGTATTTGCAACAGCTGGGCCAAGTGACTCTGTGTAGCATGTAAGAAGCAAATTTGCTAGCTATCAAGATAGAAGATTAACAAGACGGTCTTGTGACGCAAACCAGCTATTTTCCCTTGCTTTCAGTCCTTGTGCTAAGGATAATTATCTAGGCTACACAAGGAGCGAACTCATTGGACACACATACATGGATTTAACATTGAGAATCTTTTCTACATCTTGGCAAGACGGCAGTGAAACAAATTTCCCCAAATGTTTCAATATTTACTGTGAGGGATATATGAACTGTTTCCTACAGCAGTTAAAGCACCAGCCAAAGAAAGCAGCAGTGTCTTGTGGCTTTTATGCTTTGTTATAAAATCATCATATGCATCACATGACATGGTTTCTGGGCAGTGAAGGTCAGTTTTTTCCAACATTTACCAGACACACTCATGCACCTTTTGAAAAAATCACCATTCCAATTAATTTTAAATGATGTTTTACTTAAAATACCAATTGAATGTCCACAGAAAGACAAAGGGGAATCTCTCAGACAAAACAGATTCACAGATACCGTTGTTAAGAGCAAATACACAAAATCATCACTTTCTGTGGACCCTGAGAGACTGCAGTGTGTCTTGGTGCGATAAGTCAGCAGCTTGACTGATTAGCGTTCGGTTTGCATCCAGGCAGAGGGCCATGTCTCTGTGGCTGTTGGTGGATTGAAGGATGAAAGCTCAGTCTAAAGCCCTGTGTGGTCCTGCAGCTCCAGAGGCCTCTGCTCTGGCAGCCTCCTCCTGCCTTGAACACACCTACATACATCTTACTGAAGTTCATCTTTTATTATGAGAAAATAGAGGTGGGAATGCATAACTTCACGAACAGTAACAGGAGATTTTGGAAAGGAATCATTTTGCTGTACACTGTCTCTCCTTAATTTGCAGCCTTGGAAAGCAGGTCACTTTCTGTGCACCAACGCCATTAATCACAGCTGGGGATCAAGGAATGTTTGGATATAACTCCTGATTTTTACAGTATTATCATGTGAGCCCTGAGGAAAACTTATGCTCCAGCTGTGAACCTGACTCTAGAGGGAAAAGAAACAACATCCCATGAGCAGCTCTCTCTTTCACTTTCTTTCATTAGTCTACTTGCATCATACTTTACGCCTACTATCATACAGTATGTGTACAGCAAAAATGTGTATATAAAAAAGTATATGCACCTCTTCTCCAGCACAAGAACTTCTTGTATGTCCAGCTTCCTGTGTAGTTTGTCTCAGGCTGCATAGGTGCCAATTCAATGGGTGCTCAAGTACCCAAAGGGGAATCATACTGTAGGAAGACCACTGAAGAATAGTAGAGAAAGAATGTGTCTGTTTCTACATTTAACACTTTTGTGTTGTGTTGTGATATCAGACACCTCATTTAGCATCACCTGGGGAATTGTGGCCAGGAATACACATTAAACAAGTGGACAGTAACTTTCAAACTGAGGCCGTTGGAACTAGTATAACTCATTAATAAGTATACCTTTTAAAAAACCAACAAGTCCTCTCAGTGAAACTAGACAAAGTACATCATTGGTCCAGAACAACACCTAGAAATGTTTTCTAATTTGACAGCCCTATCAGCAGAAATAAGCAGGACAACATGATTTGTCTGTACTTTCCAAAACCATTACAAATCACTGTCAAAAAATAATGATGTTTTATGATACAGCAATGCTATGGCTAAGGTCTGGTTAAGTTTAGGCACAAAAAACACTTGGTTAGTTTTATGAAGAGATCATGGTTTGGGTTAAAATAATTGGGTTAGGAATTGTGGTCACAGTTTTTAAAAAACTTGCAGTTGGAAATAAACAAACAGTGATCTCCCAAGATAAATTATGTTGTTTTGTTGACCCATCTATCCACCTCATCCCTACGCAGACTTTGTCACTATAGAGCAATATCATGTGGTTTCCTCCTTTTCTCCCGTCATAATTATAGGGCCTCTGTCACTTTAGCGTAAATATGTCATTTTGAGGCACTTGTATTATCAACTGATCCTGTCATTTTTCTTGAGAGGACAGTATCTAAAGAACAGACATTTTGAATACAATGCAAAGTTCGCTTAGGGCACCAAAACATCAAGGATGCTGTTTCCTATGATATTTTGTGTGTTTTGTCTGTGTTATCTGTTGTGGCAGGAAGGTTTAGAAGTGACTCTGTGCCAAAATGTTCATTCCGATTACTTAAAGGTAGAGTCAGTCATTCTGGAGAAAGATTGTTGATATTTGAACTAAACACTCAAACAAATACACCCCTCCTTTCATGCTCATTCGGAAGCTCCGCCCCCCAAATTCATGGTGCTGGAGACAGGAGACTGTCATGTCCTCACACAGACAGCTGCAATGACTTCCCCCTGTCCTGTGCACAAACATCAATGCCCCCTATTGCTGATTGGCTGGAATAGTGTTGTGTGGCCCACTCTGAGCCTCTGTGTTTACATGCCCATTTACAGAGCCAGTGCTGTGTATGAACACCAGATTTTTTTCAGTGCACACACATACAACAGAGCTAGCAGACCATGAGGCACCGAATTTGACAAAAAATGTATTGGATTAGAATCTCTGACTCTACCTTTAAGTACATTTCTTTTCATTTTCATAGCGTATTGTCATTTTGTTGTCTGGTATAGCATTTTGGTACAGTGAAGATCTGATCTACAAAACACTGCTGGGCACCCCTGGAAATACACTAATGAGTACTATCTTACTGTTCTGCATAGCATGAGCATGATATAATTTTACAGATTTTCATCCAAACTCTCCTTGTGCATAAACATCTTTATTTCTGCTTCATTTAAAGCCAGTTCCGGGTAAAGTGGCAAGATAGCCAATAGCGGTCTAAAATCATTTTCAGCCATTTGGCACATTCATCTGCAAGAGTGGGTGCTCATGGCAGCTTGACATCCTCCTTACAGCCAAAGACAACAGTGTTTTCCTCTTTGCTCACATATAACTATTGCAGCTCTACTTTGTCATTCCTGTGCATGTTTTTATTATCTAGTTTTGAGAATAAACTTCTGATAGTTCCACCACAGACATAATGGGATCTTTTTCAGAGAAAATGTATTTAATGATCGCTGCAAACAAGTGGGGGTCAGCAGTTAACAGAACAGAAATGAGGAGGCTTAATGGCTGTGTTGTGCAAATGTGATTCATTATTGATACTTCCTGCCTATGTTATTGTTGCTTTCTGTAGGTCAGAGCACTCGCATACCTAAAAAGTTAGAGAGTCTCATTTTAAAGACCCTCCTCCAAAATATTTGACATAATGGGAAAGTCTGTTCCATGCCAGCATGTGTGTATCTATACATGTACAGTACTTACCCTCTTCACGAGGCCACCTGCTGGTTAGGGTTCAGAATTACAACTTAAAGAAATGAATAATTCATGGCCATGTGTACGGTGGGAAACTTCAGTGCAAGCCAAGCAGCAAGACAGCCTGAGTCATACCATTCAAAACATCAACAAATCACACACAGCTGCCATCTTCACTCTTTTGGCTCGATGTAATGAATCACAATGCAGATACTGGCAACAACTGTGCATACGCAAATCTTAACCACTGGAGCCATATGTGCAAAATGAGATAAGATAGGAGAAGATAAAGGGTGAATTATCTCGAAAGGAGATTGGCAAAATACCCAGCACATTTGTTGTGTGTTTTGTCAGTAATTCAATGCAACACTGACTGTGAGGAAGCAACTTTGTGCAGATAGCAAGGCCGTTTATACCTACTGAAGAAATTCTTTAAAAGAAATCAGTGAAGTCTTCTGATTATTTTGATTAATTTTCAAAGTTTATTTATTCCTTCCTTGTTCAATTATATTTTCAGCAACTTTTCTCTCATACATTTTGCTAAAAGGCTGTCTCAATGATAAATATTTTAGGTTACTGAAGGGTATGAACACTAAGTAACACTGACATAATTTTTAATACTAAATATTTTTAAATTTGACAGTTTTAAGGCAAATCAATATCGAATTTAATTGAATTTGAATATCACAAACAATATTTTATTTACCACAAGAGCAGTGAAAACTGGGCTTTTATTTGGAACAGGCTTGTATTAGAGATATACATTTGTTACTACAATTCCCAAATAAATACAAACTCAAAATTCTTGTAAACCATGTTTACAAGTCTTGATAAAGTCAGTATAATGTAAATTTCCAGAATATTCCACCGGTCCAATAAGTCTTGTCATACTCACCATGGGATCAAATAAGGGTCAATAAGAATTTGAGCTAGTAGAGTGATGCTCACAAATATGATGAGGGTGCGAGCTCTCCCTCAGCCCAGGTGGGTTTAATTATACTTGAAGATGCTGTATATAATAATGGTAAACATTTAATGTGTTGTGTATGTAGCTTGCAGTTACTTTGCTATTATTGTATGGCAATGCAGTTGTCCAAATGCATATTTTCAAACCCAGGAAGGCTGCTTTATACAGCCAGATGTGAACTAACTAATGAGTTTGGAAAACTTAACATAACATCACCCTGAACTCTGATATTCCAGCATCTTGTTGACCTCACTGTGGATGTTTCAGTCTTGAACAGTGCCTTGGCTTTGGAATTAATGCTACTTTAGGTAGTAAGCTAGTTGGCTGGACATCCTAATATTAGCAGCTTATGTTGGAGCAAACAAACACATGGTGAATCCATTCCTTATCTCCTGCTCCTCTGTGTTTTTGATTTCGGCTAAAGACAACACCCGCCAAACTCCTGAGATACAGATTATTACTCTTAATTGCCCCCATGGACAATGCTACAGCATGTTGAGAAATCCAAAGCTTGACAGGGCTGCTTTAATTTGCTAAGCTATGATTGGGCAATCACTGCTCGGGGAGGAGTTTTGTGAATGGTTAAGTGTATTGACTCGTCAGTTAGTTTAAGACCCCCCAATTCCCAGAAACAATACTGTAGACACAATGTCTTTGTGTTGATCTTTATGCCTCTGGTCAAGGTTTATAAATATACGTAAATACAGTCAGAGGTTTTGTCTTGTCTTTGCACTTTTTTGTTTTGTCTTTGCATTATTTTTGACTTATGTTGCCTGCCTTGTGTGCTCTGCTTGTATGCTAAATGTAGCACCACTGGCCTGAGACATGTCATCCTTACTGTGTACGTGTATATGGATGGGATGGACAATAAAGGCCTCTTGAGTCTTGTGTTTCTTTGGTATCTGTGCCCCTGCAAATATCATTTAGTGTACTCAAATTGTGCAGTCTGTTGTTTAGGAGGGAAAAGAGCTAGGCAGGGAAATGATGTGATCACAATGATTTTTGTCAAATGCTGTAAGACATTTTTGAGACAGGGTTTGGTTTCTTGGAACAGAGCTTCCTAAACTCAGGCTGTGTCTCTCTGTATTGGCTCATTAAGTATCATGAAATAGGAGGAACAGCCTCACTGGTAGAGCACAACATATACAACAAACATATGTGTTTTCACTACCAACGGATACACTGAGAGACTGATAGACTTGTTTTTATACAAAGAAATGATCCACTTAATGTCTATGAAGGTTGCTGCTGAGTTCTGATTATATTCAAACCCTCTGGGAGTAAAGCCATCCTGCAACACGAAACTGACAAGGTGAGTGAAACAACTTAATATTCCCACTGCATTTCAGGGGAGATATTGCATAATCTATCATACATTAGGTTGTAAACAATTTCCACTGTGAGCGATTCTCGGAAATGGAGTGAAACAATGAGAAAAATTCCCTGTTGGTCACCCCAGGAGGTCTGTCTGCCACGAATATCTCACTGTCACCGGCTTCACCGCTTACAGACATCGCAATCACAAAATGCTAACAGCAAGGAGGAGAGAGAGGTATGATGAAAAACAAGATTTGTTTAGATTTTTGGTGGACTTTGTTGTCAGACTTGTTATAAGAGCTGTGAAAACTATGAAACTAGCCTGTCACTACTGCCTCTCACAGTGATTTCACTCTGGGAACAAATACTATTAACTCTATATATCCAATTCTACCCGTTTAGGGTTTGAATCAGGTTTCTATACTGCCAGATGGATTTGCCTCTGGTTGTTTCATTTCTGTCAAGGTAGTTGGCAAGATCAGATCACCAATACTGCCAATCAGACGTTAGTTCACCCACATTACAAAATAAGAAGTTGTGTTTTTCACTTACATACCTCTTGTGCCATTTGGCCATGCATAGTTTTGGTTTTATTTTCCCAGGATTCTGTCTGTCAGTTGAACATAAATATATCTATATAATGTATTTTGGGACACTCAACCAAAACTACCTGCATGGGTTGAAAACAGAAAATAGAAAAAGTCAGTAACTTGCTGGTGACAAAAATAGAGCATTTAGCAGGTAAAGATCCAGATTTTTTTTGTCCAACAGGTGCTGGAGGATCTAAAAGGAGAGTGAATATTGGACTTAAATTCATCAGGTGGATATGTAAGTAGGCAACTGTTTGCTAACAATTTTACAAGTTGTCGACATGTCAGTGTTGTATTTACTGCTTGTTCTGTTGTCAAAAATGGGCAAAAAGAAAACTGTTAAAATGCCTTTAAAGTTTTTCAAGCTTGAAGAAAAAGTACCTGAATATTGATTTACAACTTAGCCTAGTACATGTCTAGATGCATTAATCTCAACCATCCTTGTCATTTTTGTGGCAATATTTCTGTCAGCATTTGTCGGGTTTAGACACAAGAAGACCATCTTTCCTTCAAAGCTTTGATTGGCTCAGTTGTTTTTTTCAACTTGGGAGAAAGCCGTTAATCAGCACAACACCAGACCAATGTAAGTCACTGAAACAATCAGTGATTTAGGGAACAATCACAGTTCTGCAACCAAGCCTGTAATGACCCCCAAACTCCCTGCTTTGTTAGAAGTGGATGTGGAGCACTGGAGACCAATTTGCTTTACAGGTAGGGGAGCTAAAAATGGCTTCTCTATTAAGCCTCTCCCTGGTTGAAATCTGCTGGCAGTATGGATTACCAACAGGTGAAACAATTGCGCACTTGCTCCTGCATAAACTCCAGAACATGAAGTTAGGCTGAACAGCTTACAAGTCTGCATCTTAACCAGAAGCAGAGGCATCCTGATCTTTATTTGAGAATGCAAATTGGCTTCTTGTGCTTTACCCACTTTGGCAAAACTGCAGAGGAGAGAGATTTTGCAAGTCAGCCTGCGTATTGTAGTGTTCCCTGACTAAAACTCTGGCAGCAACTGTTACAATACAACAACTCCTTCTGTTGTACTTGCAGTTTAGTCATTCCCTACACACCACAATGACACTTATCCGAGGCAGGAGGGCTGTGTTGAGAGAGCTGAAGTGGCTGGTTTAATTCCTGCTTTAAGTGACTGAGTGAGCCTGAGTCACTCTGAATCTCCTCCAACATCACTCTGACACATTCAGTTTGACCACAGACCAACAACTTTAAGGTTGACCCATGTTTAGTCAAAGTCTGGCCAATCACCATGAAGGTGAGGGACTTTCATGCAAAATTGGTTCTTGCTTATTCCTTGGCCCTGAAAGCTCTTTGATCTCAGTCATTACAACTACTTAAAGAAACTATCTCTGTAGAGGAAGACTTTGTTATATGAGGCCTGAAGTATAATAAACACTCCACAAATCAGGCACTGAGTCAACACCAGCTCAGTGTTTTCATTAAAGATCGGATTTCTGAGCGACTGGCAAGGTCAGCACATGTGGTTTGGAAAACAATAAGGACTGACAACAGTATTGAGAATTTCCGGATGATGGATACGCATAAACAACACTTCTTTGAAACAATTTGCCAGTGAATACATTTCCCATACAGCCTTGGATTGGAAACAAATTCAGACCTCACATTATGCTAAGTGTGCCAGTAATTGCTGACTTAGTTTAAACACCTGAGCAAACTCTAATACGACTGTCTGATCAAATTTCCATCAAGATTATGTCGCCTCCTCTTTCTGCAGGTTTGCCCTATTTACTCTGACAGCGCAGCCAGGAGCCCATGGTGTCACATGTTCCTCAGTAATGGTCTTTTTAATGATGTTGCTGGGATCTTCACATGGGAGATTCCAATGAATTCTGAAGCATTTTGTCTATTGATTTTCCCAGGGACGGTATATATAAATAATATATAATATTTGCAGCCATAATCAATAATCACAGGAGTTCTGAGCTTTAAATAAAGAGAAAAATCATCATGCTGTCTTGGAGGGAAACTTCTCCGTGGTCACAGACATTGACTGGACTGAGACTACAGATAACCTCAGAAAATCAGTATGGGGTCTGAAGGATGGATCTATAGACTGCATTGTGAACATAAAAAGCTGTTTTGTTATGTATCTGTCTAAGAACAGCAAGAAAAACATTGTACACAAAACATTTATTCATCCTACACATCCAAGTCTTAAAGGTGTACTCCAGCAATTAGAGGCTCACAAGAGACAGATTAAAACAAGACAAAGAGTGACTGAAGCCAATGTGGAAGTAGCCTATTTAAAGTGCGATGCCACCAGCAGCCACTAGATGCTGGCTCCAACTGACTCACATTCAAAAAGCACCAACTTCTAGAAATACTAAGTCAATCATTTTTTTCATTATGGTCTCATTTGTTAAATTTGAATAAGTATATATAATAAGTGTGCTGGTGGTCATTTTGGAAATGATTGCTCTGTTGATAAGATTCGAAGACTTTGATGTCTGTCGTGTGGGCATTGATAAGTTTAATGTTACTTGATTATAATACCTGCCCTGTAAGCACAATTTAGTTTAAGTAGCTAATGTTAGCCCAAGTGCGCACCATTCGGAGTTCCGAGTAAGCTAGCGTTAGCTTCAGGCCAAAAAAAGCTCCAACTCTGGGCTTCAAATTGTCTCCATAGCAAATCAACGGGTGACATCACACCTTGCAAGTCCTTTATATACAGTCTACAGGTACAGCAATGCATCTATTTTTTATTGAAGTTGATGGGTAGTTATTTCTAAGCCATCTGACATAGCTCAGTATTTTAATAATTTTTCACTTGTAAAGTCAACGAAATTAAGGAAAGATATGTGTTTTGATGATGCGCAATGTGTTTCTTACATATTGGACCACCTCATGAAGGATAAAATCTGTAGGTTTGAATCTGTAAAGGTTGAGGAGCTTTTAATATCTATCATCAAGGAGAAGTCATCAGACCTAGATAACCTGGATGGTAGATTACTGAAAATTTCAGCACATCAGGTGGCCAGTCCAATTACGCATATTTTTAATCAAAGTATAAACTGGGGGATATGACCACAGGTTTAGAAGGAGGCCAAGATCATCCCATTACCTAAAAATGCAAAAGCTAATCTCACAGGTGCAAACAGTCATCCTGTAAGCATTCTGTCGGTTCTGGCAAAACTCATGGAGAAAATCATCTTTAATCAAACACAATCATTTTACTGAAAATGAACTAATTGCAGACTTTCAGCATGCTTACAGGGACGGGTATTCAACATGTACAACACTGATGCAGGTAGTGGATGACTGTCTAATGGATATTGACAACAAAAAACTTGTGGGGTCAGTTTTATTGGACTTTAGTGCGTTCTTTGACATTATTGATCATGGATTACTGCTAGAGAAACTTATGGCCTACGGCTTCTCATCGTCTGCGGTGACCTGGATAAAGACCTATTTATCCAATAGAACATAGAGAGTTCTTTTCAATGGTGGCATATCTGATACTAAACAGGTACAATCTGGAATACCACAAGGGAGCTGCTTTGGGCTGTTAATGTTCATAATCTTCAGAAATGACTTGCCATTGGTTTGGACAGGGCCATCAGACCGTCCAAACCTCCTAAATTCCCACCTTTCTCAAACACTACACATTCAATTTGTAACGCAGGCTCTTTGTTAAAAGCTTTGTCCGAGCTGAGAATTTTCAGACTTTAGAGAACTCCCTCTAGGGCCACAGAAGACATTATACAATTGTAGTAACTTAGACTTAGTAGTACTCCCTGTGACTGAAGTTCGTATGTAAAATTGGTGGAGTGCCCCTTTGATCTAGACAAAGAACATTAAACTCTCACCATCCTCTGTGAAAACACAACATACTGAGCAGAGCCTTCATTAACTTGTAATGTTGTTTTCACACCCGTCTTGTTCAGGGCTGCTGATTGTGGACTGTTTATACCTCACTAGGGATGGTTTGTGTGGAGAGGTGAAAACATCCCAATCGAACCAGCCAGACAGCAAGCTCTCGACAGTCTCGGCCTTCGTCCAGCTGAACCCTGGAGCAGTTCATTTGAGGTAAGACGCCGTGCAGGAGCCAGGCAAACAGCCAGGGAATCATGTTTAATGAAGCTTCCTGCAAGGTTTCTTTGTCCCACCACCACAGCACATGGTCTGCGTGAAATTATGTTGTCATGATGGGTTCCGTTTGTATGCGGGGAGACACATTTTTGGGAATACAATAACAATAACAATCTATAACAATCCAAGATAACAACTTCACACTCACACTGCAGACTCTCCACAATTATTTTTCAGAGCTTCTCCTCCAATCACCTCCAGACTTCATAGTAACACCAACCATGTGTTATGTGAAGACAGGTATGATGTTACTTCATATGCACTAATTAATACACTGACTAAGATTATTAATGAGCCCATTAGGCTAATTGGTTTTGTATAATTCATCACACACACGGGGCGGCTGTGGGTCAGGAGGTAGAGTGGGTTGTCCACTAAACAGAAGGTCGGTGGTTTGATCCCTGGCTCCTCCAGTTCGCATTTCAAAGTGTCATTCATGGTGAACCCCCAATTGCTCCTGATGGCTGCGCCAGCGGTGTATGAGTGTCTGTGAATGGGTGAGTGAGCATTAGAAACACTGTAAAGCACTTTGGATAAAAAGTGCTGTATCACTCCTGATGAGCAGGTTGGCACCTTGCATGGCAGCCTCTGCCATCAGTGTATGAATGTGTCTGTGACTAGAAAAGTGCTATATAAATGGAGTCTATTTACCATCACAGTGATTATGGGAATGCATTAGCTGGCTATAGTAAAACACCTCAGTACATATGTATCATTTTTGAGTTAAGTAACTAGAAAACATTCAATGGGTGTGAGTGATGCCACTTACTTTTTGTTTGATTTTGATTCCGCAAACCTCCTCTTGATTTAATGTTTCACAGCTGTTTTTACATATCAAGTACCTTCACAACCAGTAAACTCATTTGATGTTCCTGAATAAATGTACTTACACCAAGCAATTTATTAGGAACACCTGTGCAATCTAATGCAATCCAACAGCTCTGCCATAAATTCTACTTTTATTAAGCTAATACAGTTTTTGTGAGACATTGTTAGAAAGGTGATAATTCAACTTTATGTTTATTACTGAGGTTGTAGTGGGCAGTGGTGGTGTACTGAAGTGAATTATATTAGAAAGTGTTCTCAATATTTTGTCTACCCCGTTAACATACATGAGGACACTTTTTCACAGAAGACATTTTGACACTTGACTAACATTAACAACATCTCTGTTCCATTCAAATGTTAAAAGAAGCCACACTGGTGAAAATCACGCACTACATCAGGGTCATGAATGTGGAAAAACCAAATGGAATCCAGTCATCATTGGTGTTATTAATAGTACCTGTGCTTTCATGCTCTAACATGTTAAAATGTCTGCTGTGAAAAAGGCCTATTTCACCTCAGATTTGGATCCAATGAGATACCTCTGTAAGAATATTCCCTGCAAATGTACCAGCAGGATGCATCAGTTAAACTAAATGACAGAAGGGGCTTTACTTAGATGTTTACTTACTGAGTCACTGACGTGCGAGTGTGGGATCTTCATTACATCATGTGGGGCAGGGCTTTAGGAACACCCATATGGGACAAGCAGTACTCAACGGAAAATTCAGAGAAATGCTTGACTACATAGCAGCTGCATTATTAGACTTTTCCAAACACTTGCATAGGCAGTGGAAGCAAGATATCTGAAAGAGACTTTTAGGTTGTTCTCACATTTATTAAATGTCAAATGCATAGAAGTTTTCAATGTCAGCACAAACCACAAATACACCTAAAAATATACAGTACAGCTTTGAAGACTTCAGTGTTATTTTTGGCACGCAACGTTCAATCAACTCAAACGGCTAAAATGCTGGCTGACACAGAAAGGAGCTGATGAGCTGGAATCTGGGATGGCAGGGAGGGAGGGTATTAAGGACAGGCCTGCATACAATAAATGATATATTCTGAGTCCTAATTAAAGGTAGACTGCACTAAACCTTTCAGCTGCATTCAAAAGCAGCATGCCAGATCAAAGGCTTTAGCTAATTAGCACTGACATCGCTAATATGGCCCTCTTTTCAGTTTCATTATGAATGTGTCCAAACAGCTTCCTGGATAAGCATCCCAACACTTCTTTTCATGCTGTTCAAAGATACGCCTTTTAATCCTTTAAATGATCTAAGTCTGTACTCCACTCCTAACTTTTGCAACTTTTTTTTTTTTTTTTTAAACAGCAGAGCAAAGCCAGAGCAGTGGAAGATAAGTGAGCAGTGAAAATACATTAGAAAATCATTACAGCAGCACCTGCCAGCTGCCACTTCTCATCCACTCAGCCGCAAAAAGTCCACAGAGGATGTGGTTTTATTATTGTAAAAACTGCCCCTTCGCAACATTCACAGCAACATTAACATCTCTTCTAATTTGGTCAACAGTTTCATCTTGTCGAACTATTCCCTGAGCTTTCTTATCGCTCCCAACACACAGTGTTTCAGATCTCTGATGCCTACATCTCTCTACGCTACAGCTATTTAGAAGATAACCGTACATGTCTTATACCGTGCAAATCCCAGGTGTGAACAGAAACCTTCCTTCCTTCTGCAACAACTCTACTCCCCCAGGTTGTTGCTGTAATTTGGGATGCCATGTTAGCATGGCAAAAGCTGTGCTAGATAAGATTTCAATATTGAAAAAACAAAAAACACTATTTAGCATTTTTGTCAAATTCTGATATGGACATGTTTCCACCCAGAAAGTAATGACTCAGAACTTACTAATGTCACACCCTGCGGTGTCTCCTAAACATCAAGAATGAACATTTCTGTACTTTACATGATGACTGGAGTGTTTATTGCAACTTGGCTCTTATTTTTGTAGTTTTCATCAGCTGTGATAATGCAATTGCTGAGATCTGGAAATACGGTAAAAAACACGAGCAGTCAGTAGATCAGACAGGTCAGAAAGCCACCTGCTTTATTTGGAGGTAAAACTGAAAGTGAACACATCCCAAATGTTGTTAATAATCCCTTATTGCAATGGAAAACTGTGTGTGCACAACTATGGCAGTACGCTAGGTCCAAGTTGAACCGGGAAGTCTTAAGTCAAGTTAAGTAAGAGAAGTCTAAACTGTGCTGGTTGTTAACAACGGATATTTTGGGTAATAATTTTACTGTTCACCTTTATTTTGTCTTTGAGTATTTTAAGCTAACCTTGGGGTTTGTTTAGGTCTGATAATCTTAATGAATTGCCTTTTCATTTAACTTCAATAATTTAGTTTGACATTGTGTTCATTTTAGTCAATTTCTGTTTTGTCTTGTTTTATTTTGCCCTAACCCAACAGTACTGTGTGGGCTAACCAGAGTGTGCATGTCAGACCAGCTAACTAATGATGCTCTTTCAAGGTAGCTGTGGAGGAAAGTTGAAGGTTTTTCTCTGCTGTCAGAACAAGGCAATGGCTTTCCCCCAACTACTGGGGATTTTAAGAAGCTCCCCTTTTGCAAGTTTTGCTTTATTTCATTCCATTACTGACTGCTAGCCAGGCTAATATAAGGCTTTGGATACATGGTTCCCTGTGGTAACTGTGTATCTACTTGCAACATGTAACATGCATCGACACAGACGATTGGCAAATTGCGAGCGATAAAGAGAGAGTAATGGTCGTTAGGAGCAGTTACGGTTTTCACATCAATCGAAGAAATATGCTCATTTAACAGTTGTTATTTCTGTAAATTGACCTGCAAATATCCAGTACAGCTGTGTTGCCATTTTTGTGTTGCTATTTTTCATGGATGTAAATAGGTGGTTAGCTATGCAGGAAGACAACGCTCCCATTCTTAATCTTGCCTATAAAGCTCTGCTAAGTTGATTGTTTCTTTAATTGGGGGACACGGCTGATTGTATTTGAATCACTGTACAAACCTGTGATGTGGCCTTTGAGACTCAGAGGCCTGGATTCGATTAGTTTTGCTTACAACCTGTCTGATCGTCTGGCTGCTCGTCCTTCCCTACCTCATTCTTTTTTAGTGATGTCATCATGTTCTCAGCAAATAACTTCATGAGTACAACGTTATTACTCATGGGAACGATGACCAACACTCTCAAAATAAGATCCAAGTTGTAATAGACTGGACTTTAACGTGAACTCAAATTCAAACTTAAATGGTTTAGTTAAAATCACACACAAAAACGCACCTGTACAGAACTTAGTTTTCTGTGTGTGCTTGACGAGAGGCTGTTGGAAATGTGATATTCTTCCAGCTACTGCATTAATCGTATTGATCCAATATTTTTACTGTGTTGTCCCTTTTTACACATCTCCCGTATGTTAACATCATTATGGGAGTTCTGTGTGTTTGACTTCCGCAAACCGATCAGAAGTAAAAACCCATGAAAAGCTCCAGAGTACTGGCCTGCTCATTAATCAATGAACACTTTACAGTTTTCAGACTTTGATCTGTTCATGTCAAGAACACACTGCAGCAACATCAGTTTTCAAGAGCTGGGGAATGTCGGTGAACTTTACTTTCACCATACATCAGTTTAAGTGCTGAGAGCCACATATTTGACTGTTTCAGATTTGTTCAAAGATAAAGACAAAATACTTTAGTACATTAAAATCATATTAGGCTCTCTGTAAACATTAACTGCAAAAATCAGAGCAGATATAAAGCACCAAGTGCATATAGTACAAAAAAAACAATTAATGGTTGAACTTGATTAATGACACACTGTTAGCTTTATGATGATGATTATATTATCTGGAGAAAAAACACCAATCTGATACTAGAAATGATAAAACAAAATTCTAATGAGGAATGAAGATGACATTATCTTCTGTAGGGGGTTTAAACATCAATAATTCTTTCATGTTCGTTTCGTGTTTCACCTCCATAAGCATAAACTGAGATGGAGGATAATTAATACACTTCCCATGTATCTGTAAGAATATCAGACCTCTGTATCATTTCATGGACTATTAATATATCATATCTTTCACAAATTACATTATTACATTTCCTGAGATGAAAGAGTACCTCTCTAAAATGTTGCCCCGAACATAAATTAAACATAAAACCCATCACTCCCTCACTGATTAAAGTTTAAACAGCTCTTTTTGTGGCAAGTGAGACCTTATGAAATCAGCTGGAGAATGCTATTGTTTCAGTATCATTTTTCTCTTTGAATGATTATTCCCTTTGTATAACTGCCCCTTTATACATAAAAAAATGTAAAAAAATTTACCAGAGCTCATTTTTTTGTTTGTTTTATACGTGCAAACACGCCTGGTTGTAACCTTGCCGTCATAAATGTCTGTGTGACAGCAATAACCTGACAACATCATCACTGCTGTCACACAGTAACCGCACGATATAAAGTTACTTTAGTGCCTTTAAGTGTAACAACACCTGTGAGTGTCAAACCCTCAGACGGCTGTGAATCTCGATCCAGCCGGTCCAGAGGTGTACATCATGCTGGACACCAGCGATGATGATGATCCCTCCCCCTCCAGCGCCTCTGCTCCTATCAGGCCCTGCTGCTGCAAGTTGAGGATGGAGTCGGCGATGATGCGTGCCGTTTTCTTCTGGTATCCCCCTGATGTCACCATGAGTATGGGGATACCCCGTCGCCTCGCAGCCCTGAACACAATCTCATCTCTCTTCACGATGCCCTGGCAGAGAGGAGCAGAGAAAGCTGGTCTGTCAATCTATCCACAGATGCAGATAGTAAAGTCTAAGAATTCTGTCAAACTGCTGACTAACGTTTATCTCTACGCTCCCTTCCTTCCCTGAGGAGGGAGGGGAGGCCGGGAAGTGTCGTGACTGTTCCCATATCTCACTACTTTACTGTGGGGCTCTAAGCCTCTCAGGGCGACATATATGGGAGGGACTGGAAAGAAACACACGTCCCTGTTTGTCTAGGGATTGAGAGTGGGAACAGCTTGTGTTAAACATTTCATTTATTATGGAGTCATTTGTAACACAAGGACTGATTTTAAACATTATCAGGCATGGCAGAAACACAGGTTGAACTTAAACAATTATTAAAGCTGCGCTATCTAAAAGTTTTTTTCAGGCCATTTATCAGCCAAAATCACAAATTAAGTTCGCAACACACCTCAGCGTACCATCCCCACTAACACATTCTGCAGATTCACCTTATTTGCTCCAATTATTTTCTGGAATTTGCAGGATCACTGGCAGGAAATCTCTGTGCACAGGAAGTAATAAATCCAAATTTGGCTCAGTCGAATCAGCTCTCAGTATGCTTTCAAATTTCCTGACAAATGAGCTACATGACGTACTCACGTGACCTGACCCAGCTGGGCCTGCCAGTTCTACAGTCTGACATTTTTCCTGTGATAACAACACTGCAGATGAAGAATTTTCACTCTTAGAAATGGTCTTCATTACTCTTTAAGGAGGTTTCTTAAGAGTAGACGGGGATATAGACTGATCCGCAGATGCTTTTACTTAATACCCAACTAATCAGTGCATTGCAACAGACAGATTGGTACAGATTACTGCCACTTCCGTGGTACAGTGATTTGGAACTGCATATGCAGATTCATATCCTGTATTTACAGCCAACTAAAATAAAGAAAAAGCAGGAAATTTAGAAATTGCGTTGAAGTTTTGGGGCTTTATATCTGCCTAATATGATAGTTGAGTTGTTCCCAAACCTCTGTCATGCCCCCCTTTGGAAGCCAAAAAAAATTAAACATTCCCCACCTCCGTCTTTTCTAAGTAAATTCAATGTTTATCATCTGGTATCGATACTGAGCGCAAAGTTGAATTATACTCAAACAACATAATCAAGAACATGAACAGCATGTTTCTTTTCAAGCATTTTCCTCATTAGATTCTGAAAAAGTTACACCTGTCAGAGTTGCACACAAAAACACAAGACTCTCCTGCTTCATTGATAGTGAATTCAAAAGATAGACTTCTTGATATTTTGGATTTGACTGATGAGTTTGAGAGCAATTTATCTTCTCTTTCCTGTGAGAAGTCTCTTATTCTTGTATGTCTCATGATTTTGTGCTGATTCAATAAATCTTACTGACACGAATCTTGAATCGCCTCGCCAGCATCAGAGCACACTTCATTTGTTTATTGCTCCCAAATGAATCAACTTGAGTTCCAATCCATGTTTTTCCCCCCTGGTCATGTGCTCCTCTGCTGCAATGCATTGTAACCACTGTCATGGTTGATAGAGAAGATAGAAAAGATATTGTTATAGAGTTGTGAATTGGGGGTAGTTATGTCAAGCATCCAGGGTTTCAGAAATTACAGTCTCATTCATTTTCTTTGCAAAAAAAAAAACGTTTCAGTGACTATCAGTTGGAGCACTTCCAAGGCATGGATGGATCTGAAATGCTCGAGTTTGATTAATCAGTACAAAAGCTGTCTGGTTCTTTCATGAAAAGTAAGGTGGTAAGGTAAGTAGAAAAGTCAAAGATCCCCTCTAATATATGAAAATACTCTCCTATGAATAATAATTTGTGTCCAATATGGTTTTTCCACAAAAGATGCTCAATTACCTTGTTTAAAAGCCTTCAAATTACATTAAAAAGGACTTCAAATGGGAATTTACAGTGGTAAAAATATTTCAAGAACCAGCATCCCCTCTTGCTTCGTAACTCTTGGCACTAGAGGCATGATTCATAACCACACATATGATTTAGATGTTGAGTGTCTGACAGAGCAGACAGAGTACCTGTGGTGAAATGGAGAGTCCTCCAAGTGGGTCCCCGTCCAAGACGTCTGTCCCTGCGTTGTAGACAATGATGTCAGGTCGGACCTCGTTCAGCGCTCCCTCGGAGTGGATCTCTACTTTCTGAAGGTACTCTGAGTCCTCAGTGCCCCAGTCCAGCTCCACTTTCTTCTTTATGGCTCCTGGAGATAAGAGACATAGAAATAGAAATGGTGCATCCAAGACCTGCATCATGAAGCCGCAGCACACAGCTGCCATCAATAAACCATCCTTTATATGCTGCTAGCGTTTATAGTTAAATCTACAGGACTTACTGTACATACAGGCTGGTAATTGCTGTAGTATTTCTTGCGACAGGATTTCTTACAACAGAGGAAGTGCAGAGGCTTACAATTTCCAATCACTGAATTCTTAAACAATGTTCAGGTAGGTAATTGTGTTTCTTTAACTGTAAAATACTCAGATATGTAATTCTGCAGCAGTGATTTAATTAATAAGTGTATACATTTACAATAATTAATGCAAATGATGTAAAAGGTTAATTATGGGACCTTTATATTTCAGTTCAAATAGAATTAAGCTGCAAAGGCAGGAAAGAACAATGCAGTATAGTATGCACTGCTAGTTTTTAAAGTCTAGTCTTGCTAGTTTGCTAGACCTGAAAGAAAAAGTGTCCAAAAATTGTGAGCAATGGTCTTTGAAGGTACAAGGAAATAAATGTGTCTTAAAGGAAAAATATGAAGCAGAATAAGACTGAGTGGTTTTTTTATCTTAAACAAGCCAGAACGTACATTTATTTCACTTATTTAAGGGGAGAGACAATTATAAAATGTACGTTCAATTAATTCCTGAGACGAAGATAGCTGTAGGAGAATTTCTTAAGGCAGGAAAATGACATTTTGTTCCTGCAATATTGTTTGAATTGAGGTTAAATGGCAACATGTGGTTGCTGTCAGATCAGCTTTAATGTATTGACAGATTAATTTGTGAAAAAGCCATGATTATGGTGTTGCATGGAGTCCTGCATGACAGATTTCCTGCTGGGTGCTAATAGAGTGAGTGGTAGTGCTGAGGGAAATCACAGCATAATTAAAGTGATACTGAGTGACATCTAGGGGCTGAGACTGGAGGAGGCAGGCCTCTCCACTCCAACCAGGGATCGGGGGGGAAATGGAGAGCTTATTTTGTCACCAGAATACTTTACATTTAAGTACATGAGAAGAGATATTCATACTTACAAAATGTCTATCAATTAAAATCATACAGTATATACATTTTAGATGGCAGATTTAAGGTCAAAAAAAGGCAAGTTGGTGATGAAGATTGATGGTGTTTTCACTCACTTTTGGCATATCCATCCCCGGGGTAGATGTAGCGATTATACATATCCATGATAAACACTCGCCTATCATCCAAGAAGTCACGCTCGTGTCCATTTCCCTAAAACAGAATGGAACCACAACTTCTGTTTAAAATTAAAAAAAAAAAAACCTTGATGCTGTCTCTGCCTCTTTAAACATCATAATAACTTTTTCACCCTTGATGATGCCTCATTTATGTGTAATACAAAGCAATCTATAACTCTCAGTGTTTTGACAGTCCTCTACATCACTTGATTGTGTTAAGGTCCACACAGATGTCACTCAAACCCATTTGTTTACCTGAGACACACGGCAGTGATTGACAGGGCCAGATGAGGGATAAATAGTCTTGTCGTCTGTAGGCATTAAATGTTAAAAATACTTATAAAAAAATCATGGCTACTCCATCACTTTTCATTTCTGTCCTTCCATTTGTCACCCAAACTGCCTGGCTGCTGTCAAGAGGAGATTAGGCTTTGTGCCAAGCCTGGCATTACTGGATGAAAAGGAGGATGTACGGGACAAGCAGGGCAATTCGGTGTTAGCTGAACATCATGCCCAAGTGACTGTATAATCCATTGTTGAATACTGTGTAAATAAAAAGTTATCATTTTTACATTTCTGCTTATGTACGGGTTAAACGGGCAAGATACAACATGCTAATTAGTGAGCTTAAGAGGTGTTAGTGGGTACATCTTTCAACTTTGAGAAGAGCTTCATTATGAGTCTTTATGCTAAGCTAAGCCTCTTGGCTCTGGCTACAGTACACACTTTATAAAAAGAATGAGAGTGGTATTGATTCTATCATCCAACTTTAGGCAAGAAAGGGCATAAGCATATTTTCCAAAATGCTTAAACTACTCCACTGACTATTTTTAATACTGTAGTTAATACGACTAACATTTTAAAGCTCTGCATATGGCCCCGGTATGTTGGCATGTTAAAGCTTCTGTGTGTAAGCTTAGAAATATTCTTACAAACATTCCCTAATGGAACTGAGAATATGAAAGAACAGGAAACAATACATGACCACAGCAATTTTCACCAGGATTGTCTGAATTTTCTACAAACCAAATGTGTATGCAATCGGAATAATATGAAAGATACTATAATCACATACTCACACACAGGGGCTTTGATATCTTAATATTAGCCTTTAGCTAAAATCTAACTTAAGTCTACCTGAGGTTGACAAATTACAGTTTAGACTGAAAATTGAACCAAGACTGACGATGTACAGCTAAGTCTGACAAACTGAGTCTGAGGACAAACATTTGATTGAGTTTCTTACACCACCACATCTTTTTTTTTTGCCTCATCAGTTCATGTAACAATGGCAAAGTTGTCAGTAGTCATCCAACTGTTTATTGTCTGGTCTGCAATGAAAATTACACCTAATAGACTTTTATGCTCATGAACCAAAGTTTTGGTTAAGGGGAAATTTTTACTTAATCTCTAAATCATGGATCAAAGGGTTACAAAAATCATTAAAAATCATCGCTGGTAAACCATAATATCCACTTAACAGATTCTCATTTTCCAAATAGGACAAAGATGATCTCAGTCAATACTCCTGCTGTATAAGGATCTAAGATTTAAAATGTTTATAGATTGTTTTTGATGACCATATCATTTTCCATTTCATGCAATTGAAATATAGGCTTCCATTTCAACAAATTAACTTTACATGGTTTCACTGCGGGCATATAGAGATATGGTGAATGGGAGAAATATATTGTAAATGAATGAATAAAGAAAAACAATAAATTCTTTCTCCTTCAGCAGCATTATCAAGCTGCTGACTATGTAGCCAACTTACAAAAGGATAATGTTAGCCTTTAGATACTTTTGGGAAACTGGTCCCAGTCAGTAGTTGTTGTGGAGTAATTCTTGATATGTACCACAGTGTTGAAAAAACAGATCAATTGAATTGAAATGAATTAACTGACCAGGATTATCACCCTAGTTTATTGGTTTGCCCTGCTGACAGTCGAGAAAAAAAAGCAGCATTTAAATGAGCATTGGGTCATTTATTACTTATCAAACTATACCAGCAACCAAGGAGCTGGGTTGATATAAACTCCATCAACCCCCTGAAGAAATATTCTAGATTCTAAATCTTTTGTGCTATCGGGCAGTAAAAACCCTCCCTTTAACAGCCAAGTATCCTATCATCCATCAGCCATCCATCTCAACACAACTACTTCATGAGTAAGAAACATAAAGGACTCACTGCATGAAACACCAGTGAAAAAGAAACCATATCAGTCTATATAAAGGGTATAGAATTCTGAGTTTTGTGCTGAGTTTAAGTTTATACTGTATAGATAAATCAACGAGCTCATGCTGCATTGAGGGCTCATATAGGGTTTACAGCAGGCAATGACTAAATGAACATGTAAGTGAATGTTCTGCTCCACCTCTATAACACAGCCTGAGACTATAAATCAGCTCATATGCTACCGAGCTCCTACTGACTGCAGTCTTATTAGTCTTATCCTCTCCCCCTACTGTACTATAAAAGATTGCTGTTTCACTGCCATTTGTTAAGTGTCAGCCAGAAGCCTTCACTGCTGGCTTCAAACAGGCCTTTCCTTCAGTACTTTATAACAGATATCTTCCCTTATTGAGCTTAAACATCTGTATTAAATGTTAGAACCATCTATCACTAGTTAAAAAAAAACACACACATAATCAAAACGGCAGTGGGACTGCAGCATCGCAAAATAGAACAGTTTTTTCTTTTTCATCTGAAAGGAACAGAGGGGATGTTTTTTTCTGTAGTAGATGTCCTCTACCAGATAACAGGATATTAATGGTGAGGAGCGATTGATGATCTTCTGCTACGGTTTCTTCTAGTCCCACAGTGCAGGGTATTTATGGTAATTTATTAGCCGTGTCAATAACTTAGTGATAATAACACATTTCTAGATAGACATATTTGATATCTTGAATAAAGAGACAGATTTAAAGAGAGATTTTTTACTTATGTATATACTGTAGTATATACTGTAATCAGATGCTGGGACTGACAAGAAAGACACAGACATTATCAGACTACCAGATAATGAATGATGAGAAAGTGAGTGAGAATGAAAGTGTTTATAACATTTTGTTTCTCCATATAAAGATGGGCAAAGATAAAACCAACATCATGCTCCTTCTCACAGACTCTCTAAGTGTGAACTCTGTTGGAGGGATGAAGAGAAATTCCCTCATTCAGTGTTTTTATAATAATGGTGATAATGTGTCAGTATTTAACTGGGATGACATCTGGTGACCTTGAAGACTGTAACATATGATTCACATCATATAATACATGTCACTCAACTGTATGTAAATGAAATGGACAAAATACTAGAAACACTTTTTAAACAAAACAAACAAAAACGATATATTAGCTCCACCTCAGAGTGTACCATAGAAGTCGATACACAAACAAAGTAGTAGTGGCGTTTGCATTGTTGTGGGTTCAATGTCAATAGAGAGGTCAACTATCACTTTGTCTTTATTTAGTAAAGGTTTATAAACATGTATTTCACACATAAAATCATACTCAGGGTACCTTACCACACACAAACAGCCCACACTGTATAGATAGTACACACACAGACAGATAGGACCATGTTTCCACAGCAGGGCTCCAGTCAAGCTAGTTATAAACTGAACCTAAAATTTATCATTACTGTTTTGTTGTTGACTGGGTGAATGAGCACAGCTTTCAAGCTATAAACTCAATTTATGTGGAGGACAAGAGCACTTTACGTCTCATGTTTCAGGGTTGTAATTAGGATTTTACTGCGTATCCCCAATATTTCACTCTTCCCAATTATCTGCTGAGAGGGGCACTTCAGGAGCATCTCCATGCCCTCATGCAGATTTACTCTTTTGTTCTTCTACAGCCTTCATGAATTATTTACTCAGTATCTGTATTGATCCCAAGTGGGTAGCTACCAGTCTGAAAAGTGATGCCAATGTGGAGGTGCCTTAAATATGTATTCTTTCTAATGGCCAGCAGGGGGCGACTCTACTGGCTCCAAAAAGAGGTCTGATTGTATAGAAGTCTATGAGAAAAAGACCTTACTTCCCACTTGATTTATTACCTCAGTAGACACTTTCCTAATGATTTTATGGTCTCAACCGCTAGTTTCAAGTCTTCTTCAATACAGCATGATGTTCATTTTGTAAATTATGGTCCCATTTAGAGTAAAATAGATGATAAAGCAGGGTATGCTTTAGAGTGTTGCTACCTTGTGATTGACTAGTTGCTACCATGGCAACAACGTTGATTATGTAACATAACCATGGCGTAACCCCAAATTCACAGAGTATAGGTGTAGCTCTCGCTATTTCACAGTGTCTTTTCAGTTCATGAAAGTTAATTTTGACATTTTGGTTGCCTAAAAAATTCTTGTTCAGCATTTGTTTGTGGTAAAAGACCCTCTAAGAAATCTGCTGGTCGCTACATTTTGTGTTAATGGTTTTAAGCCTGTTTTTTGCTAGCGATAATTAGCATTAACACTATCAGAGTTAACCATAGACTGTAAATGCACCGTGCTACTCAGTCACTTCTGGCTCCAAAAATCAAAGATGGTGACAGTAAAATCGCTAAACTCAAGGCTTCAAAATGACAGTTCACAAACCAATGGGAGACGTCATGGTGACTACATCCATATTTTTTATTTTACAGTCTATGATTGATCCCCTGCTTGTGTCAACAGGTAAAGGCTCATCATTACCAATGAGCTGTAGCTCATAATGAATAAAGCTATATTCCTGGAATATAGCGACACTGGACCTCAGGAACATCGATGTTAACACAGTTCTCAGGGCTAATCATTTCTGTACTTCCAGTTCTGACAGAATCAAAACTAGCTCAGATTTCTCTTTATGACAATTTTCAGTTTTTGCAAAAAAAGATTTCAGTTAGTTTCAGAGGTTTCTTTTGGTTTGGTTCTGCCAAATAAAATGGTATGTTATCACGGTAATGAAAGGGATATACAAAGACACAAAACATCTATGTGTTTTTGGTATAATCAGTGAAAAACAACATGGTTAATGTTAAGTGTCCTTGGTTGAGTCTGGCAGCTTTGTGTTGAAAATTTGTCTATTAAGACTGTGGGCTACTAAAAAATATCCATGCACATTGAATGAATAGTGGTTGCTCAGTTATAATATAAAGTTATAAGAATAAAACAGTTTTGTGTCTTTATATACAAATTCAATAAAACAATTTTTTACAGTAAGTAATAAATCTACAGGCCATATTAAATATGTATAATATAGCAATAATATACTGACGCATCTTTATGGCACTGTTTTTGACAAAGTTATTATGCAGGCGTTTTCCACTAAAACAGAATTATAATGTGTTTAAAGTCATAAAAAGATAAAACAGTATCTCAAAACATACAAATTACAGTGTCAACAAACCCATACAAATAGCTGACATTACTGCAATACTGCTAAAGCTGGCCCACAGCTAGTTTGCACTCAGCTGCCAGTGGAGATGTTTTTAGATGCATTACACTGAATATGACAGTAAGGGCCAATTTTGGCCTGCAGGGAGCCTCATTGATTGGTGTAGTGGTAAAAGGGGGGTTATCTTGCCATCAATGTCATCTCCTAAGCAGCAATACACATTGACACAGACAGAGGTAATGTATCGGCTCACCTGATGAGCATCCAGATCGATGATGGTAGCCCTGGAGATGCCTTCCACTCTCTCAAACAGAAACTGTGAGATGAATGGGAAAACATTTTCTTTTTCTCTGAAGATGATACATTCACAGTTTATATTCCTGCTAAGGGATCCCATATTAAAACTTTTACTTCTGAGATGAAACTACAGCACATTTGAGCTGATGTGCACAAAGAAAACTAGCTGGATGTCTTTCTCACTCTTACTTATATTGAACAGATTACAGCTGTATGTAAACATTTTACTGTATGTATTACATAAATGTAAAAAACTTTAAAGTGAGACTATGGAACTTTTAATGATGAGTGATGCCATGGCCGCAGGAACAGCATTGGGTTGTGAGGAAATTTTAGCTTAGTGACCATGGCCAGAATTGTACGTCACATGACTCCCACTGGTATGTTTCCAATACACAACCAATGCCTTTTCTTGTCATTATGAAATAATAAGTCATAATTATGAGATCCGGAAGTCATAAGCGCTCCCCTTTTTTCTTTGGTGAATCAAATGCGCTTCTGTATAAATGACCAAAATCCCATGAAAAGCCCAAACCAACAATGCATTTGTCCAATTTTTCATACTTTATGACGCTCAATCTTGTCTGTAACAGACTCAATCCCATTCATTTCTAAAAAAGAACCAGATATTTAAAAACTGGTCACAAGAATTGTTTCATTTCTTAAAAATGCTCTGTAATTTCCAAAAAAAACTGGACACTGTAGCTTTGAACAAACTTTACTCAAACCAATGTAAATATTGCATTTGCCAGGGATTACTTTCAGTGGCAGATTAATACACATTTAGTACTCTATTGTGTAAGCAGCAGGACATGTTTTGGCCACCCCTTGACAAATAAAATATTTTGGTGATTTTGTAACTGAAAAGCTATAAACACAATCTCTCTAGGATATGGAAAAACACTAGATTTTCCGCAAACATTAATGCATAGTTACTTTTTATGTCATAAATTGAAAAAATAAAAAATAAAAACATCATTGTGGCATGTACAAAAGTTTGGGCACCGTACATAGTCGATACTTAGTAACACCCCCTCTGGCAGATATCACAGCTTGCAAAAACTTTTTGTAGCCAGCAAAAAGTCTTTCAATTCTTGTATTTGGGATTTTCTCCCATTCTTCCTTGCAAAAGGCCTCTAGCTCTATTCTTGGGCTGGCTTGCATGCACACCTCTTTTAAGCTCTTTCTACCCACAGATTTTCAGTTATGTTTAAGTCAGGGGACTGAGAGGGCCATTCCAAAACCTTCAGCTTGTGTCTCTTGAGGTAGGCCATGGGGGATTTCAAGGTTGTTGTTTTTTTTTTTTTTTACAGATGGTGTGATGTTTGCTTCCAGAATTTGTTGGTTTTTAGTGGAATCCATTCTTCCCTCCACCTGTGCAGTGTTTCCTGTGCCACTGGCAGCAACACAAACCGAAAGCATGAGAGATACATCCTCATGCTTAACAGTTGGCAAGGTGTTCTTTTCATGAAATGCTGCTCCTTTTTTTCTCCAAACATACCCTTTGCTGATTGTGGCCAAAGAGTTCTATTTTAACTTCATCAGTCCACAGCACTTGTTTCCATAGAACATCAGGCTTCTGTTGATGTTCTGTTGCTAAGTTCTGATGTTGAATTTTATGATGAGGACGCAGGTAAGGTCTTCTTCTAGTGACTCTTCCATGAAGGTCTTGTTTGTGCGAACATCGCTGCATAGTGGAACGGTGCACCACCACTCCTGAGTCTGCTAAATCTTCCTGTAGGCTTTTTGCAGTCAAATGGGGGTTATGATTTGCCTTTCTGACCAGCATACAAGCAGTTCTCTCCAAGAGTTTTCTTGGTCTTCCACATCTCATCTTGATGTCCACAGTTCCCCAAAATTGCCATCTCATAATTACATTTCACACTGTGGAAACTGCAAGCTGACAACACTTTCCTATCATCTTGTAGCCCTCCCCTGCATTGTGGGCATCAATAATTCTAATTTTCAGAGTCTTACACAGCTGCTTAGAGGAACCCATGGTTGCCGAGTGTTCACACAAGGTTTGATGAGTCAGTATTTGTAAAGCTTTGAAATTGGCACCAGCTGACATTTCCTAATGACAAATGTTGACATACCTCAGGCAGGAATCTTAGACTTCGGAACTCTTATGGTGCCCAACTTTTGCACATGCCACAATGATGTTTTTATTTTTTCTTATTTTTGTTCAATTTATGACAGAAAAAGTGCATTAATGTTTGCAGAAAATATTGTGTTTTTTCCCCAAATCCTAGAGAGGCTATATTTACATCTTTTCAATCAAAAAACAAAAATCACCAAAATGTTGTATGTCAAGGGGTGCCCAAACTTTTTCATACAACTGTATATGGGACTGACTCAAAATACACAAATGTGCCCATGTTAATGATAATGAATATGTCACCCAGTGTAATGGTGTGGCTCATTGGTATGGTTTTAATAATTTTTGGACGACAATGTTGGTCTAAGCTAGAGGAGCAAGATATATTAGGTTCTGACTGCACACGCAATACTTAATAGGATCAATTCATTGTTGGTTTTGATCTATTCATGCAATTTGTGGAGTATAAGAAAAATATAGAAAACCGCCATCCTTATCCATTAAGTTTCGTAGAACTGTATCAGTAAATCATTTTTGTTTCATTCATGGGTGTGGGGAGTTAGCCACGCAAGTTAGGACTCTACTGCCCCTGCATTACGGGCTCAAAATCATGTAACGGAAGCCTGAAAATGTTTTTGGTATATGCACCAGGAAAGAAACTTACATAGGAATGAATATGACACCATCTTGGAACATGGTATCCAGTTCTCTTAAAACATCAGCGCCATAAGCAGGAAACAACAAACATCCATCCTGGTGAGCTATGATATGTTCATATCTTGTTTTACTTTTTGTGATAAAACCAGAGATGGGGGTCGGAATCCATAGTCCTCATTCAGCTGAAGCTTATCTATCTAAGGTCTTAGCATTCTTAGTTGGTAGTGTGAAATTCGTTCTTAAAAATGTGAACCTATCCTATTAACCTATTTGCTAACATTAGCCACCATAAGCTACTGGCCATACCATACCAAGTAAGAGATTTAACTTTTCATTTTTAAGAGGAAGACTTATTTCATCATTCAGTTACATAGTTTTGTTTTAATCAAAAAAGAACTCTAACTGAATCTGACTAATATTCACTCTCCTCTCTGCATGTGATCATAACCAATGTTTGAATGAATGTTTCCAATGAGCTAAAATTGTGAACATCAGTCTTACGTACCTTGATGGCCAGAGTGATGTCAGCGTAGGCACAAAAGCCCCCTCCCCTGTCACTAGAGCAGTGGTGGAAGCCTCCTCCTGGGACACAGAAAATCCACTGGCTCAATGTCAGGCCCATTAGACTAGCCAAGCAGGTCACTGCACATCTGAGGAGTCTATTATTCAAAATGACCATAATTGGCTATTTGAAATAGGCTGTTATTGAGTTTATTGCTTTGTATAAGAATGGCTGCTGTTTCCCTGTGATACAACCATAGGTACTGACAGCGGAGTGGGACTGTTCAATCACCACTAAAATGCCTGAAGAGCAGCAGTGAGCAGGGATGGAGAGGAAGACTGTGGAGAGCCTTTTTTTAATGTGGATGATAACCATTCATTCAGGTTAAGAGTTATGGTCCCCTCTGCCCTGCTATGCTCATGTTCATTAAACGATCGTGTAGAGTAGAATATTAATAAAGGCGAGTAAGGTGATGGCTGAAATATGATTATCATTTATTGCCTGGCTTTCAAAAACTCTTTTATAAAGCCTCTACATCCTCATAGTGTTGAGACACAATATGCAGACATCAGACGCATCTGAACAGCCTTTATATCTTTATTAAAATCATGTTTATTTATGCAGAACAACCTTTCCCTGATTCATCAACAGAATGTGTGAAGTAGCTGAGTAAGCAGGAGGTACAAAGTAAAGATCTGATGTGGCTTTTTTGGTTCCCTGCTTGGCTTCATAAACCAGGGGTGGAATAAAGGATGACCCTGACTTTTCAGCTGAAGACCTCGGAAATAGTGTTCAACTTTCTATCATAACATTGAATTCTGAAATAATTGATACGGTTGTGTATTGGTGAACATTGACACTATCAAAGCTGGCAAATCACACTGATGATCAGCTCTTCTGGGAAGGCATAGAGAGATATTTAGGTGGTGATAATGACATTAGCAAGCGTGATTTTCTCAAGATAAAGATACGTTTTTTAATTGGGAAGCACTAATAGTGTCAAGTCTGCAGGTCTGTTGTAAGGAGATGCAGGTTGCGTCAGCATGATAGCACAGATTATAGCCTCAGATCTTTGCTTTTATGCTTTGAGAGGGAATGGTTCTTGTTAATATCTGACTGACTGCTGTCAAAATTGTTCTGGAAGTGAAGTGTGAAATTAAGTGTCATCCTGGGATCTGGATGAAAAAAACGTAGATTTGCATCAGACTTTAAAATCCAAGTTGAATGGTTTTGTCATTAATGCAATGGCACATCATTTAAAGTCTCCCTCCACTCAAAAATGTGTTTTTCTTCTTGTTCCGACAGTTGAATGTTTGAGCTTCACTGCGTAGAATGATGTGCAGAGTTTGACACTCGACGGCTGTTCTCACATTTAACTGCTGAAGGAGAAAAGTTTCTCTGTGCACAATGAAAGGCCAATTTTAAAGGGCAGGCCTAGCAGCATGATTTGTGATATCACAAATACTTTTGAAGCCAAACATGGACCAGTATTCAACTTGATGTGGAAACATGAAGCCTTAAGTGCACAATCACTGAGAATGGACTTTACAGTGAAGCAGGAGACATCTTGTGTCCAGCAGTTAAACTTCTGAAATATTTTTGAATATTTATAGATTCTGGAATTAATAATAATGAGGGAGAAAGAGTAGATGTAATTTTAAGGATTTTAACAAGTTAATTGAATGTTTTTGTGGAAAAACCACATCAGACATGAATTATTATTCAAAGTAGAGTATTTTATATACAGTACATGTCTGGAGGGGATCTTTAATAAAACCCTGTGTCCTCAACATTAGATTCATATATAACAACCTTACTAATTAGCAAACACGTTCTGTAATAAATATAATGCTGCCTGGAAGACACTTTTTATTCAGTGGCATTGAATATGTGTCAACAGTGAATTTAACCCTGGCAGTAATTACATTTCTTTGAAAACATATATGGTAGGAGATAGAGCTGACCACTGACAGTTGACTCACTCACATATTGGAGTTAGATACCATGTAACTGCATTGTATGCTGATTGTATACAGAGCGGCGTCTGTGCTGGAAAGTCACTTACCTACATTTATGGCCCATCCTCGGTCAACAGCCAGTTTTCCTGCCTGTGGAAGATACGTATTTCAGTTCAACATTTAATATCAATTCAGAAAGATGTATGAATATGACCCCATTTTCAGTGATACAGAATTTCAATTTATGAAAGAGAATGACCTTTTCCAAATAAATCAGAGAATGTAGCAACAATCACAGAAAAAAAAACAATAATTTCTTTAAGAAATCAGAAATATGTCCCCAGGCGGTTCATACAAATGCTGATTTTCTGTGTAGCGCACAGATCTGTGTAACACTTCAAGTGTTATAGTGTTATATGGTTGCAAAAGCTATTCTATTAGATTTTTTTCCATTCATAAATCTGACACCCAAACATGAAGGAGGCATAAAGTACATGGCTTCTAAATTTACATACAGACACAAGACATTATACAACTCCTCCTGGAGGTAGAGTAAGCTATTGGGTTCAAAGGAACTGTAATCACAGATTTTAATGTGGAGGCATTCTTTCATTTCCTTCTTGACCTTTGGTGGTTTGACCTTTAGTTCCCTGCTGATATGACACTAGACACTAGTGGTGTGCAATTAAATGTTTACAGGTTTTCAAGTAACAGCTGATGTATCCATCAATCCACTATGTCCTGTCTGGTGCAAAACCAGCTCAACTTGTACTGTAGGTCACTGTGGATAGTGAATTAAATAAATGCTTAAAGGAATAGTTTTACATTTTGTTGTACTCAAACACAAATATCAAAAATGACGAGTTGTTGTTTAAGTGGGAGGTACATACTGGAACTACTTCTTGATGAACAAGAGCCAGGTGCAGTGAGTGTGTACAGCTTTCAAAGTGTTGTTGTCACGGTGAGGTTGCAGTTTTGTACCATTGTGCCTGAGAGACCCATGGGGATCACAACAATATGCTCTTCGACCGTATCAGCACAGAAGTGCTGAGCAAATGGGCAAACTGTTGCTCATCAAGAAACAGTTCCAGCAAGTGACTCCCACAAAAAAATAAATAAAAAAATTTACACCTACATTTCTGTTTTTGTATGGGTTAAACAAAGAAGATATTGTAGGTGGTAAGTCTTCTTTAAAGGTGATGGTAGCTGTGTATTGTTTCACTTTGGACAGAGCCAAGCTAGCCATTTCCACCTGCTCCAAGTCTTTATGCTAAGCTAGGCTAACCACATCCTGACTCCAGTTCTGCACTTAACATACAGCCAGGAGATCAATCCTCTCATCTGACTTGTGGAAAGCAAGAAAATAAGCATGTTTCTCAAAATGTTGAATTATTCATTTAAATATAAATAGAATGATATGCTGGAGCATTCATTTATACCTATAGAAAAACATGCTAACAGGCATTTTCACCTTTCCATGGGGACCTCTCTTACAATCACACTATATGTTAAATCTACTCCTGAAAGCAGTGTTTGTCTTACATGTTGATCAACCTAATCCTGATGTGCACATGAGGAAGAGGTTATTTAGGGCTGGTTGCACCACTGGTTCATCCTCTTAAGAAACCATTGAAGGCTTATCTAATACACTCCACAGATAAAGGACATTCTTAGGAATGTAGTTACAAAACATTCAAATCACTACATTCTTCTCAAGGGCTGATGGCCAAAACAGTTCAGACACGCAAGTTGCATTCAAGGAAATCCAAAAGAAGGTTCCATACTGTATGTTTTTTGTTTGTTTTTTTTACTAAGAGGAATGCACACTCGAAATGAAGGATGTCCCGTTGTCCCAGGGACAATATAAATAGCACCTGGGACTGTATGGAGAGCCCTCTCCTTCAAAACCCCACCCAAACTGCACACCACCTATCCAGTTACCAGACACAGCGCCCATAATATTGCCAGCATCTCTGCTGTGAATACTGACATCTGATCTCAAATTCAGTGTCCATTTTTAATTCTTAACTCAGGAATGGTTACTCTAAATGCCACTTTCTCACTCTCTGGATCCTTTGATCCAGCTGTATAAATCTAAATAAGAACTCCATTCTTGTTGCAGATGAGACTTAACTTCCTCACTTTATCTCCTAATTTCTTTTTTGTTGTTGTTATTATTCAGTATGCATAGATCAACTTCAGGCTCTTAGATTAGCCATGATGGTACAACTGACCACCACACTTGTGGGCAGATATTGATATCAATAAAAATTTCCTCCACCTTAGATTTTAGTTTATTTCGAAAGTTTGTTTTGGCCTTTCTCACTCTACTTCCGTTTTAAGAGAGGCGATTTAATTTCTGTCCGATCAGCGCTCTCCAGCTGGGTCGCACGCAATGTCCGCTGGTTGGCAGTGCAGGATGACTGGATAGGTGGTGTGCGGTTTAGGTGGGGTTGAAAGGACTGATCTATAGGACTGGGACAGAAAGATGCAGTGTCTGGGACAATTCTGGGACAGTAGAGAAATGTCGGAGCAAATTTGGATAAACTGACCACATATTGGAAACCTAAATGGTTACTTTCTTGCCCGTAAAAATATTAAAAACCTACTAAAGTGACATATTAACAGTCCTACAGCGAATGTGAATGACTGCTAGCTCATTCAATCATTCATGATCAATCATTCATGATTAGTCACTCACATGGAACTCACGGGAACCTGTATAGCTAAACATATGACCCAATTCTGAATTTTCACACGCCCCACAAAACATCTGTGTAAGAGTAAGTAAGGGCCGCCGAGTCTGTATGTTCCCCACATGTTGCACTTTTGATAAGCGGAGCAAGGTATATAACATTTGGCTGTGTGTATAAATGGTCACAAAAATTGAACACTGTTAAAATGTTAATATGCAGTGTTATTCAAGGTTGCTTTGTCATAATATCAGTGCCAGAAAAGTTGCAAGTGCTAATTGAGCTGCACCATATTGGTCACTGTCAATATACCAGCGTGGTGCCCGTTCAAAATGTGTCTGTTTGGAACAGTACGATAGCTTGGACTCTGGTATTGCTGCTTCAGTGTGTAGAAAAATGAATACTGTTGGAGTGAGGTGTGAATGAGTATAGACATCAACAATATGAAAGAAATTAACATTCTATTATAAACAGATGTTAAGTACTGAAGTAATGAATTTGCAGTATTGTCATTTAGCTATTTCAAGTTAGGCCCTACGTAATTTCCAAATCATCAAATTTATCCTGGGTAAGAATATTCACTTAGACTGATCCAAATTCATTTTCAGATTTGTTGAAATGCTCCACTCTAGTAATGGAGGACGGTCACCATTTCAACACCGGCTCTTTCCTCACTCCTGGACAGCATACTCGGCACTAAAACACAGAGTTGAGCGGCTCACTGTTCGCTTGTTTATTCAAAGTTTAGTAATATTAAATGTGTCATGTGTCCAAGTACGCCATGTGAAAACTGACTTCCTGAACAGCTCTGCTCTCCGCCTGTGATCTTGACATGCAGTCAAAGAGCCCCGAAGCCCCGCCCCACTGCTGCAGAGCTGAGCGACTGAGTGAAGGTTGTTATTAATATTAAAACATGTTGCGTGTCCAAATTGTACCAACTTTGACACTGCACGTCCCTGGGTCCCCAGCAATACAGCCACCAAATGTGAAGTAGATCAGATGAATGGTTCTCAAGATATGCAAAGGACACACATACATACATACAAACAGACAGACAGACGGAGTGTGTCTAAATAATAATTGCACTGTTAAAATGTATGCAATTGCGTACAACCTATTGTACTTAAGGACAGGTTTAATGAGCAGCAATTTTAGAATGAAAAAGAAGAACTTCACTTTGGGACAATGGTTTTTAAGTGACAGTGACAGCTGATAGTAGAATTTGGGACAGTTGCAGGACACTGACGAAAAAAGTTAATTTCGAGCCCTGATGCTGTTACATGCACAGTGGCAGCTGCTCCTTTGAAAAGGCAGGTCAGGATTTCTCTCTTGGATGAAAAAGGGAGCCTCTCTGCCATGTATTCCTGGAGCTCAGCGTGTAGAACGCCTGAGGGGAGGAGATATGAGCTGAGGAGATTGTGTGTAAATACCAATATGGCTCTCTGATGGATGGGTAATAACACACATTAGCATGTATGCACACACCCTGGCCATGGCTCTAATACTCCACTCAGTCTAGGGAAAACAAGCACTCAGGGTAAAAGAAAGTAGCAGGCATATTGCCCTCTAATTTCATCTGCATGATTTCATCAACCATCAGGCCCATAATGCATGTGTTCGAGTGAGCCGCATGATGCTGCGCCTGATATCCTTTGTAATTATATCAACTATATGCACTGAAAACCATACAGTACATACACTGATCAGCTCATCAACATTCATGTCTGCAGCCGTACTTATATTGTATGAGCTTCCTGTTTGTTTCTTATTCCTCCTTTTTGCATAGCAAGACTAATAGAGGTGGTTCCTAGTTTCTCCTCATGCTTCACTGGAAACAAAGTAAGCGGCGCAAAGAGGACAACATCATTCCGTTTCATTTTTAGTGGGAGGACAGAAAACTCACAAACAAACCATCAAGACACGCTCAACCCAGATAATTTGAGACATTACATGGACGAGAAGCTCTTATCATGGAAAGTTGGACAACACAATCACTTTCAATTTTTTAAACTCAAGCTACTCTGTCTTACCTCTTATATATATTTTCAATTTTCATTTGCTAATACTAAGCAGAATCACAGTGATAAAAACCACTGAAGCTGCAATTTCAATTCATCCCAAACAAGAGCAGTTTGGACATTTCTGCTCCTCTATAGATACTTGACAGTTTCTAATCAGCTTACTGTCAATCACAGAACAACCTGCTGGAGAGTAAAGCTGCCAGTATTCTGACATTGGACAATTTCTGTAACTTTCCAAAACTGACACTTTAAAGAACACGTTCACAATTTTTTAAGTCTGTCTTAAAACAACAGTCAGGTGCCCAAATGAACATTGAAATAGGTTTTTCTTGCCATAATCACTCCTTCTGTTCATACAGGTTATTAGAAGATCCCTTCATAATGCACTTACAATGTAAGTGATGGAGTTTCAGTCATCCAAATGAGTCAAATCATGTAGAAGTCCCTCTTTGTGTTACTACACTTCCACCACAACTCAACAAGGAAAACACTTCATCAGCATTGTGTGAACATTGTTTGTCAAGGGTTTGAATGTAACAGACATTCATTTATATGTAAGATTTCTGCACTGCAGGTTTAAACTGATACTGATTTTTTTTTTTTTTTTTTTTGGGTGGGCCTTTTTTTTGGTGGCTAAAATATGTTTTGCTGCTGATGCTGTCCACAGAAGTACAGTGCTTATCCTGCTGTTTATCATGGTTAATGCTACAGTTCATCATCTCCTAATATCTAGTCAAACTGTGAATATAGCACATTAGTTATCGCCAGGCCCGTGTGTTGTGTTTACTATCACAGAAGAGAAATAAAATCCCTCGTTCATTTAAAACGTTGTCTGTCTTCCATCACTTATCAGGCTTGGTAACATTATAGCAGCTTTGTGTGAGAGGTACAAACTGAGACTACAGTTAGCCAGTGTTCTGCTATTCATACTTGGCGCGGCAGCTGAAAATGACATAGACCTTGGTGTATTGCCTATTACATCACGATTAATGAGGAGCCAAAGAATTTGGCTGAACTGAGTTTTCAAGGCTGTTGACTCATTCATCACACCTCGCATGACTGGTTAACCTCTCCAAACGCGTGTCGTCCCACCATCACAAGATCAATATGGATGCTTTTCTTCCTTGGGAATACCGTACAACAAGATTTCTCCATCGTTATTTACAAAAAACAGACTAACACCTGCCCCATTTGTCAAAAACCATGGACTGATTCTCGCCAAACCAATTGCCTCACATTCATAATCATTCCAATTTGATTTAAGATCAGAGAATCCCCAATTTCAATAGGAGTCTGAGAAGGTCCTGGTCCAGCTGGTTCAGGTCTAGTCACTATGCGGGATTGTGGAGTGCCAACAAAAGTAATTTCCATCTCTTTTATCAAGCAGCATTTTCATAGATGTAATTTCCCCTCAGCAGGTGCCGAGCTTTCCCATCACGTGTGTTCACTTCACTTGTTCCCCCTCAGGCGTTCTTCTATCAGCAAGGACTAAACAATTACACTGTACTCTGTGCAAAACATTATTTCCCTTAATGCAACAACATTTGCATAAAATGTAAAATTAAATCCTATTATGCTATCGTGCCTACAAAACCTTATCGTTGATGCTGCATCATCAAACGCAAAGCTTCGACGTGATGTAAAATTTCTAAAAGGTTGACTAAACAATGTGAATGTCTTTGTACATATTTAGCTGTAAATGTCATGTCTAGATACAAGTAATATGATAAATTGCCTGTCTAAGCCTGTTTTTCATGGGAGATAAAGTAGTGTATGGAGGGCAGCAGCCTAGCAAATGTAAATTTTGTGGAGCTCAACACTTCACTACCAGCATAGTGATCCATGTGCTGGACTGATGTAGACTTGCAGTGGTGCTACACACCCGCTCTGTACTGCACAGATCCAGTGGGATGAAATTAGGAAACAACAGTATGATAATAATACTAGTCAGACAGCAAGACTAATGTGCCAAATATCTGCTAATGTACTTGAATTTCTCAGCTACAAAGTCATAATCAATACATTTGTTTACACTCTAAATGAGAATTTTATAATGTAACATTTTTTTTTTTTTGCACTACAACTAGAAATAGATTTTACAGTCTTGCTATGGATAATAGACATTTAAGGGGAAGTTAAAGAGTATGAGATGTTGAGTTCATCTCTAATATCCAAAAAATAAAAAACTGTTTTTGTGGAAGTGCCTTCAAATTCTGTATTTGATGGTAAATCTTCTCATTAATACCATCATGAATGGGTGCTGCATGGGCGATCTGTAAAGCACCTGAAGAGATTGTTGTATTTGATGAAAGGTAACAGAGACAGTAATGGATCACATCATTATTTGGCAGAGCTTCTACACCACAGAACATAATCTCTATTTCTTTCTCTGACTAATGAGGAGGGATAGTTGGCAAAAACATGTGACCATTACCAACTGAAAACATGATGAAGACACACAAAAAGCACGACGAGGCTGTCGGATTCCTACCATTATTGTTCCTCCTGTCTGTGTCCGCAAAGGTTTCAACACCTTTCGCTGCACCAGGAAATTAGGCAGAAACAGGAGAGGTGGGATTTCTGTAATTGTTGCCACCACCAGAGACCACTAAAGTGAAAAAGAGCACAATTAGATATACAGTAGTATAGACCTTTTTCTGTGCTACACAGATGAACCTCAAATGCCTAGAAACCCCCCCCAACATGTTTCCTATGTGTGCCCACCAGGGTTTGGATATGAGGGTGTAGAAAAGCTGACTAAAGACAACACAATGCTGCCAGTGCTTGAGTCTTGACTCTCACATGAAAACAGGACGGCACATAATAATGCAAATGCAAGGCAGGAGTACTGAGGTACCTCTCTGGAGCCCTCCATGATTTGGCTCTGCATGCAGTGAAGGGGAAAGAGAAGAAATGCAAAGTCTTTGACATGATAGAACTACTGTTATCGGCTCTACTTTTCCTACAGCAGACACTCCTTTATGAGAGGTTTACAGTCATGTCTCAGTATTCCTGTAACAATGACCGTATGAAATAGTCAAACGCAACTCAACTGCGGCCTTCTAAATCCAGTCTGAAAGTAAAAACAAATGTGGATCATGAGCAACTCCTGAGGCTGATAAATTAAAAGCGCAAAAACTGTTTTGATTGGAAGGACTCAGAGAGGTGCTATCCCCTGAATATGCTTGACATGATTGATGTGATTGAGAACTATTTCCCCAATGAGATAATCCACTGCATTTTAATGAGCACTCCTTGCTCTCTTATGTCACCTCCTGCATTACAATATGAGATGGAAAATGAATACAAACAGTTTGGTGTGAATCACATTAATGAAATATTAAATATGAACATGCAGTAACGTTTCGTTTTAATAACAATGAAATCAATTTCAATCTTTGCCGGATCCCTCAGCTCCTCAGTACCTCTGAGTGATGAACAGAGAAGGTGAAGATATGAGAAGAACTGTAGTGAACATGCCATGCTGACATAATGAGAGAGACACATTAAAGGTTGGTGGTGTTGAGGGATAACGATGCTACCTTTAATCTGTTGAGGTAGCGTTTGGTGTGAACCACCAGCAGATCCTCTTCAGTAGCTTCACGGGCTTCAACAATGTTCCCGTCAGTGATGAACTGCTCCTCTGAGACAAAGGTATTGTGTGATTATAGTCAAATAGGCATGAGTCCACAAATATGTGTCCTTACAATGAAAAACATAGACTGTAATACCAATTTTCTGAATCAAACTTTCACAATTGAGCTCAAGTTTTACCTTTGTGCTGCATAATTTTCATTCACCAATTGTAAATTATAACCTCCAACCAGGTGAAAGGACCAAAAAGGTCCAAGCCTGCTACACATTTAAGCCCTTTTCAGACATAGAATACTCGACACTGCTGGCTCGATCTATCAGTTTAAGTGACGGCTTTTTGTCATTCTGACAAAGGAGACTTTAATGAAGCTTGTGCAGTACTTGGCACCTGGTACATGAGAATATAACCATTAGAATCAATATGATGAGCATGAATTTGAGTTTTTTATCATGCTATTTTTGAGCAAAGTATATATGGTCATAAACTAATACTGAGATAACTACCACGATATTAATTTTGACCATATCGCCCCCCCCCCAACCAACAGTTTATATCTGACAACTTATTGCAATGACCTGAAAAAACATTTAATTTTTCAAGATGCAGCTATGGTTACTAAGCATACAGTGCACATGTTTCATAGCAACATGATTTTTAACATGATTAGGGTGAATTTTAGCATCACTTTTTTTTTTTTTTTACTAACATTAGCTGTTCCATTAAGAGACTGTTCTATTTTTCTTGGACCATTACACCATAATGTTTTAAAAAAATTCAGCCTCTGACTCTGACTGTGACATAGAGGGCTCATTAAAATCTATTACAAAACAAGCACCGTTATATGATTTCCTAAACAGGCTGGTTATATTTGCAATATCATCCACTTTTTCTCCACTTATTGCAAGGGTACATTTAAAAAAAAAATCCAGGTTTTCCACTGTCAGCACAGGCTTAGTTTTTTATTTGCACTCTTAACTTCTAAAAGTTTGGTGAATTCATTAAGCTGCGTACAGCGCTTTCTGTAGCTAAGACGATCCATGGTGCATTTGACAACAACTTTGTGTGAAGTCGTGCCAGTTAGCCAGCGACTGTCTTCCCTTGGCCTTGAAACCCGCGCTGGGCCTCATCTACTGTACCTGCGCAGGCTCCCACAGGGAGTTTCTTCTAATTATCTGTGCTCTATTACTCTGCCTTTCCCCTTTCCAGCAACTATACCTCACCTCTCCCCTCTCCATCTTCCTCTTTGTTCTCTACCTCTGTGATTCCATATACATAAGCTCAGGAAGATGCTTGTCACATTCTTACCTTTCAAGAAGTGAATGACTTTCCCCCACTTCCCCGCATCAAATGGATGGAGCTTTTCAAGGCCCATGAAGGTGATGTTGTAGTCTGGGTGGTACACAATCGGCAGACATCTTGGAGGGATGCTGCCGTACAATTCGGTGTGGTGAGAACTGAAAGAGGGTGTTCGATACAACACTGCTGCATTAGCCTACATTTACATGGAGTGATTTCCCCAGTGGCCTAATAAGCACTATTGGAATTGTCATGCTTGTTTGTTTGTGCTCCTCACCTCTTTTTCCCTTCATTATCTTCTTTGTGAGACATGTTTCTCAGGCATTGCTTCTTTCATCTAGGGAATAAAAAGAAAATTAATCAACTGACTGTGGAATTCACTGCTGTTAATATGTATGGTAACTCTCCAAACAGATAATTCAGATAAATTACGATTAGATTTCATGTTCTTTTATTTTTTAAATGTTATAACTTCCCTATTGTCACCTTCCTAAAATAATGGTCCAAGTCATTTTTTCACAAAAATGATTTTTTTCTACCTAAATCATCTCCTTATGATGCTGGTCACCTCTGGTAAAATGGCCCACATCCTCAGTTAGGAACAGATCATGCGATTCTACCCCTGTAGTATAATGGCCTACGTCAAGAGAGTGACTAAATCGTCATATTATATAGTTATTTAGTCTTTTTATTCAGTCTTTTTAGTCAGCATTTTAATCAGCAAAATAGCTAAGTCCATGAAGTTAGCATTTAGCAAAGAGTGGAAAGGCTCCAGAATCTGTGGCTGTTACAAGTGATAGGCTTTCTGTTAACTCTTCTCTGCTTTTTCAACAATATTTCATTTACAGTTCTTGTCTCATTTTTTTCCACATTACATGATCTAATTAAGATCTGAATACTGTATTGTAATCTAACAGATAGAAATGATGTGTATAACTAAAAAAAATGACAAAGGATCCTCTTTACTTTTGAGTTTTTATTTAATGAAAATCTCACTTGAACATAATATTAGTAATCCAGTATTATAGTATGCCTGTTGCGCAGTGTCTAGAGGCAGCTTGTGCACACCATGATGATGTTTTGTGTTTTCTGAGAAACCTGAAAAAATGACTTGGGCCATTATTTTAAGAAGGTGACGACATCCTGCTCAGGATTCTGCACAAGAAACAATGTGGGACGATGAACTTACACTGTACATGAATCAAGTGTCATTTCTCGCGCATGCGCAGTGTCGTGTACACATTTCCAAAGACGCAACGACATGAAGAAATGTTTCAGCGGGCACAAACAGCCTCCAAAGTACACCTGTGCAGTTCTTTAATGGTCTAACCCGGCTAATGTTTGCCGTTTTAGGGAAAAAACGTCACCACAGCTGCTGTATGAAACCGTTTCGGAGGACAGAAACTAGCAGCAGCCGATGATGTGACTCACCTGCTGCTGTATGTGGAATAACGCAGGTCACCTCACAGCTGCTGCAAATAAACAGTCACTGGAGACTGTCAGTGCGTGTCCTTCCCGCCGAGCTTTAGCTGGGCTTGTTCGTCAGTAACTAACAGAAAGAAAACGTCTTTTCTGGACAGCGTTTAGGTTTAGCCTTGTAGTTCTTCCTGCTCCGCCGCTGCGTAGGACACGTACGTAGAATGCGCGAGAGCCCCGTCAGTTACGCTCATAGCGCATATGGAGATTTAAAGCAGAAGAGACACAATCAATCAATCAATCAAACCTTATTTGTATAGCACCTTTGGTACAGGTCATTGCAGTACAAAGCGCCTGACAGATGACTGACAAGCTGATAAGTCAGTACAAATGTAAACAGTAAAACAATTTGAGACTAATGCACACAGGAAATGAAAATGGTGAAAATGTGTTTGTTTTTAACTGTGCAGCTGATACTTGCTGCTTGTGAAATTATCCCTCTATATTCATGTTTTCCGTCCATTTCTTTTCCTATGTCTTTGACTATCCATCCATATGCAGTGATCTATTATTATTATTATAGTTGCATTCCCCAAATTGAACTGCACATGTTCTAGATATACACATTTGTGTTTCTGAAAGCTCAGTTATATTCAGTGTTGGAAGAAATATTCAGATACTCAGTGAAAAAATACTCAACTGAATGTCTTGCATTTAATTTACTGTTACTAATTTTAAAGGGTGGTTGCGAAGCTGTTAGACCATCCAGCCAGCAGTTCTGGGCACCTGTCTGTTTTAAGACCTGCACACCCACACAGGTGTTTTGAGTTAACCTGGTAAGACTTGTGCAGGGTGACTCTCAGGTGAAATTGGATGGAGCTATGCTAGGAATTATGTAGCATCACCAATTTGAGCATAGCAACAAGGATGATAAAGTTATCCCACCCTGAACAGGTGTAACTAAAGAGCGGTGGTCATGTTAATCAAGCACATCTTGTGCATGCCTCCACTGTCCAGAAAACACCTGTGTAGGTGGACAATACAGTAGGTATGTAGACTCTTTAACTACTTTCCATATAGTTGGATAGTTTAATCTATAAGAGTGCAGTAACATATTTAATAAGATGTTCCCTATGTATTCGGTGACCAGTTTAACCTATAATGTAACTTGTAATTATAGCTGTTAATTAAATGTAGTGGAGTAAAAACATATTATTTCTCTATGAAATGTAGTAGATTAGAAGTATATAGTGGTATATAATGAAGATACCCAAGTAAGGTATCTCTAAGTTGCACTTGAGTGAGTGTAGTAAGGCAAAAAGCTCAGCACACATTTACATACAGTGATAATAGAGCATGTAACACTTGTAAGTTACCTAATCAATTACACATCTTTCCCACCCATGCATTTTGTGCTCCAATATGTGTGTGTGTTAATATCTATCTATCTATCTATCTATCTATCTATCTATATGTGTGTGTGTGTATGTATATATGTATGTATGTATATATATAGGATAGCTGGATAAGCAAGGTGTCACCTAGGATGCCAGGATTTAGCAAGAGGAAAAGAAAAATTGAATCCTTTTAGTTTGACTTCAGCAGCACACAGAATGTTCCCATAGGGATCAATAAAATTTCATCTTATCTGATCTCAGTCTGCAATAATGTGCAGTTCCACATAATAAATGTCTCTGTTGTTACAGTGCAATATGAGTTAACAAGTAGCCGTTTTTCACCGCTGCAGTGAAGGCACTGACAGGCAAAAATGTTACCTGAAATTCCTGTGAATTAGATGACTCTAAAACGCTGCAGCTGAAGAGGCAGATGTCTATAAATAGCATGATATGTTAATGCTTGTGTAATGTAATAGAGATGGCCTACCTCTGAAGTGAGGAAAGACGTGATCTCTCTGCTGGCCCGGCAGTCCGAGAAAACTAGAAACACTCAGTTGTACAGTGAAATCATAGTGACTTTCACATGACATTTGGTATATTTTTAGCTCTTGCTCATTTCCTCAATATTCCTGAAGGAGACTAGATTATTGCTGTGATGCTGTGTATATTTTTAAGAGACACTTGTTTTCATGAGCACGTTCTTCCATAATCACCAACATCGGAAGACAAAAAGATGTACAGTAGCTATAAATATCTATAGGAACAATTTATTAAAGGCTTGAGTTTCAATTAATGTGAAAAGGTAACTTACTCCATTTCCTGGCACCACAGAACCTAAAGAGGTACCTGTGTTAATACTGGAGCTCTGAAAGCACATGTTGGTAACACTGGTTCTACTCTGGTGGGCAACCACAGAGGGTGGTCTTTACTCAGGGACTCTGTTGTTATAGTAGTGGAGTTTTTTTTGACTTGATCCTCTAAGGGAAACGTTACCATCTGAGCTGCTGGAATGACTTTTTTTTTTTTTTTTTTTTTTGCCAAATTGCTTTCTGTATTCAACTCAACACAACCTGCTCTGAGTGTCTTTCCCAGACCTTCACTTTCCCCAATGCCATGCTCTCTCCACCCAGATGACTGTTTAGCATTTAACATTAACACTAAACAAGTATCTAATAGAAGGTTTGGCAGAAAAAATCTGACAATCTAGGACAATACTGGTTGAGCAAAGTTTGCATAACCGAGGTCCTGATGCATATAAAAACAAATTCTAGATCAAAATCTAGGTTAAGGAAGCTCAACCATTAATGAAGCATATTCATCCTGTTTCATTATTTCAGCTTTGGCTGCATGTATTGATTCAACAGTCTTACACAACCATGTCCATACTCTACATATTGTAGTTCATGTAATAACTGAAGTTATTAGTGCAGTGTCTGAGGAATCTAAGTGAAAAGTGGTTTAAATTTTTATGATGATAGAATATGAGTTGGTTCAGTGGTGCCCTTGTGAGTTTCTCTTTTCAATTCTTTTCACTTCCTTATTTTATTGTTTGGTATAAATTTTAAAAGATTCACTTTTCTGATATAACTTGTGGGTCTCAGTGGAGAATCACATTAAATTAAGATAGAGAGATGTGTTTTTGAAATTTCAGTGGTTGAAGTAAGAGTTCATCATTCACTCTTACTGTAAATTCTACACTCTATGAGATTAAATTAAATGTGTTTTTACACGACTGATTTCTGTTCAGCTGCATCAACATCAACCTGCCAGTTGTAATTTTGTTTTTTCTCCAGTAGATGTGATTGACACATCGAGGTCCAGATCTGACATGAATTAGATGGTCCGCTTGGGGCAATAGATACCTCACCAACAATACTGAGCACCTGTTACCATAGCAACTGTCAAAGTAGATATGACAACCGCCCATTGTCATTGAGATGAGCGAGAACAAATAAAATAAGGGTTCTGCTGCTGAAGCAGAGAGGCTGATTGTTGGACCACCGGTGAAATCTCAACAGTAACACTAACTAATCTATAACCTGATTTCATAAATCCTCATTCACTGCACTTTTGTGGTGAGGCTGTGGTTACTCCAAATGGTCAAACCAATGGGCTCTTTCATGTAGACGGATGAGAAAGCAGTTCCTCAAAAGTCTTCAGGGAGATATTTGGAGATCAAAATACACCGTTTTCCATCTGCATCGCTAAAGCCAGGAGGAGCAATTATCTCATGCAGGGATTGAATGTTTCACTGATTCATGGGATAATTGTTCAAGGCAACTGTTTAAAGCAATCAAGTTCACAGGAAAAAATACCTCTTTATACAACACATTCTACATTATTAGGTAGATGTGATAGTTTAAATGACCTGAAAGCCTGCTTAGAGTGAGCTCAGCTATCCACTATTGAAGTTTGGACATCCAGATGCTTAATATGATAATGTTCATGTTTGATTGTTAACAGTTAGGCTTAAACTGATGGGGAGGTTATAACATGCAGTGATGTAAGGCATGTATTATGAAACTGTGTTTAATTTCTGGGCTTAAACTGATTTTAAAATGTGTTTAGAATGAAATACTTCTACAGCAAAATGTTCTTTGGGCTAAAGATCACCGAGGAGCTTCACATCATCTGTTTTGTTTATTGAGTTGGTTTAAGTAATAAAGAGATGAGAGACAGGAAAACATTTGACAGGATTTATATACAGTATGAATCTTGGCAACATTTATTATTTGGTTTTAAGCTCATCTATATCCATGATATATACAAGTCAGAACAAAAAAAGGAGTTCTATTGAGCCTGTACTGTATGGAGAACATTTGCCCAACACTTTTAATCCAGCAATAGGCTCTAATTAATCTAATTATCAGTTTAAAATTGCATATTCTATATTCAGAAAAGTATATCATTTCTTTTGTTGTGTGTGTTTGTGATTGCGATTTTACAATTGATGACATATATTATGATTTATATTTATGATGTTTTTATCAGAGTCATCATCTGACCACAGTTCCCCTGCTCACTGTCACTGCCATGCAGTTTGAACCTCTCCTGCTACTACTCACTTGCACACCAGGGGCCACATGCATAAAACTCTGTGTAGATTCATGACTAAAACTGAGCGTATGCACAAAAGGCAGAAATATGCATTCTTTTCGTCAGATTTATAAAGCCATGCCTATGCATGGTGTTTTATAAATCTCATTCATTGAGGAACCAGGTGCGTGTGCACGACCCTCATTTCCACTCCCACAGTTAGCCATCGATGGATGAAGACGCGACTTGACTCTTTTTAAATGCCGCCTTCATCCTTTTGGATTTGTTTGCTGATTCTGCCTGCGAATATGTTTCTCACTGCCAGTGTAGCTTGTTTTTCCTCAGACCAAAGATTGTTTTTTATACCCGTCTAGTCTGTCTCTGCTAATAGGGTGACCTGCATTCATAAATATTTGTGAAGAAAACCTTAAAGCCAAAGGAGACTTACGGTATTATAACACAAATGACAACCCAGCTGCCATCCCCAGCCATCATCCCCCAGTCACACTATTGCATGTGATGGCCTATTTAACTGGAATTTAATGTATTCAACATTTCAGTTTACACAGGAGGAGATGCTAAAGGTAACTCAGTGTGTTATTATAACTGGAACAGTTCTTAAGCAAATTGAATGGAATAGGTTGTTATTTTCCTTACTGTGAAGAAGAAGCCTTGAATCTTAACGAGCTGTTAGAGGACACACATTGTCATTCAAAAAGCTGCTGTTGTTGCATGAGAGCAGTACAGTGCATCAATCTCACAATTTCAAATTGTAACGCAGATTTAGCGGTCGCCATGCTATGCACTATTTTGACTGACAATTGAGCCGTAGGGTTTCAGATTTTAGACTGCTGGCAGGAAGACTCAAGAGAGACAGACTACAATTTATTTCCACTCAAACAATGCCTCTCAGTTTCCAGTCTGCTCAAGCTGATGTAAACATCATCTGATCATCCAGAGTCAGGCAGTGATCTCATGAAACACTGCCTTTATGTTTGCTCTTGCCATCCTGCCAGCCCTCTGTTGTGGTTCTTTTAGGTGTCAAACCCAACCTCACGCAGTAATACAGATCATCAGAAGATAAGAGTTCTTGTAAGGAGTATTCTCTTTTTCTTCTCAAGTCAAAGATGGCATATGGAATCTTGAAAAATTTCACTCTAATTTTTGGATTTGTCACTCACCTGTGTCCATACTAAATCCTGAGATTTAATAGGGTGAACTCACAGCCTTTCTAGTGGGGTTGGGGTGTGACTTTTTTTTTGACAACGCAATTTTGTGATGCTGGTTGATAAAACTGCTGTATTCTTACATGAGAATCTTGCCCGGGGCACTTGAAATGGAGATTTATGATTCCACATGGGAATCATAATAAGTGAAAAATCAAAAAGATAAGGAAAAACCTAAAATTTTATGAGGTTCCATCATAAATGAGAATTTTGGCACAAGGCACACAGTTCCTTGGCTTACCAATGTGCTAATTTGCTAAGTGCAGCTGTAAAAACAACTGACTTTGAATTTTAATGCCTTTTTTTCAGACTCACAACATGCTGTTCAGTATGGCACGTTGTCACAATCCTAGGGTTTAAATTGTGTGCCCAGCATGTTACCTCCTTTGGGAGCCTTGACCACTGCCACTCACATGCTCCTCACAGAGAATATGCTATAGAGCCATGGGAGGGAGCAGTAGACCCACAGCATGTACATCAATGTGCTGTCACAGCGTGCACCCAGCTCCTCTTATCCAGCCACACATCTGACAGCTGCTCCCGCATCACCAGAACATTCACACTTGACAGGAGTGTATAGAAGTGGAGTACAATGAAGAGAGACACCACTCTGTAGCCTTTTCTTTGAAGAGGATTTTTGGAAGTTGCATTTCATTCCAACATGAGCATGGTACATAACTCTCTAATGAGCAGAATGGAGATATTGTAAATATTGGCTATGAAGACAACCCTTAAGTACTGTTAATAAAGTACTGTTAATAAACATGCATACTGTATCAAGTAATGGTAATATCCTGGTTTGAATCAAGTATGGGGTCTTTGAGGTCTCTCTTCATCAAGAGGGATAGCCTACAATAAATTTAAACAAGCCTGCTATTATACAATCACACAGAATTTGAGGATGTAACTGTAAATAATAATAATGTATGAGGATGGAATTGGCCTTTTTTCACCATTGACATTTTTAATTTGGCTGTGTCTCAGTTCAGGGGCCGCATCCCTTGAAGGACGCGGACTACAAAGGCGTGTCCTTCGTAGACTGAGCGTTGTTAAAGGGGACCTATTATGCTCATTTTTAGCTCTATATTCTTATATTTGGACTCCGCTAGAGTAGCTTTGCATGATTCACAGTTCAAAAACATCTATAATAATAAGGAAAAGCATAATAAGTCCCCTTTAACCTTCATCCTACCAACATATTTAACATACAAGGACAACTGACTGGGGTCCCTGGGGACCCCAAGTATAAATTACTGTAAGAAACGACCATCATAGCAAAATGTTAACCTATTTCTCTTTCAATCATTGTCGTTGTTATTTTAGGAAAGTTAGTTAATTTGCATATTGTGGAAAACAAAAATACATACTTTTCTTTAATATAAATTGAAGCTTTCATCCCAAGTAATATCTTTCCACAAAGCCTTCAAAATGACTGACAGAATGTCCCCCCCGATAGTATGTGATACTTTAAACCAGGACCTATGGCAAACATGAATTCAATAAATAGTTTCATCTATTAAAACTGCATAGGCGGCAGTGGGTGCTTTTGACTGGGGTCCCTCAGGACCCCAGTACATTGGTATTTTTAAAAAGCACTAAGTACAACACAAACAGAAAACAATGATATGAAGTCATTAGGAACAAATTAATTGACAAAGTCATGAAAAAATTGGAATGATAGAATAAAGCATCTGTGAGATATGACATAAAGTATGCCTCTGGGGTCTGCGGGTACCCATGAGATGGTCTGGTCTACAGAGGATTTTCTATTTGCATCACCAGCTGTTCCTGCCCTTACCCTTTCGTCAAGAAGCGCCGCTCCTGTCTCCTAGCAACCTTGACAGCTGCAGTTGACAATCGGGACACAGCTTATAGAAATAAAGCCAGAAATTTTAGTTTTATTATTGTGGCAGCCCATCCAGGTCCAGCAGCACCATCAGGGACTCCCTGCTCAGCTGAACTAAATTATACATAAACACATTTTCTAAGACCTAATATTTATAACACTGAATTTAAGACTTTTAAGGACCTGCAGACACACTGTTATTCCATTACTTATGTACTTTTTTTTAATGTTTTGAATAGTTGTAAAGACTACTATAAATGAAATCACCAATGCATTTAACAATTACTTTTTTTATTTTTCAACTAATCTCTCAAGTAGAGTGAAGAGCTTGTCCTGTTCTCTCACTGCTCTCCTCTCCTCTGCCTCTCTCTACAACCTCATGTCTTCCTTCATCAGCTTCATCAGCTGAAGAGGCTCATCCTCTCTGTCTCTCTTCAGAGTAAGGGGAAGACGGAGTACGATCATTCTGTAATTGGAACAGCAGTGTACTTGCAGCTCACTTTCAAACACAACTACCTGACTGAACTGTGACAAAATAATCTCAAGTCAAAGCACCACTAGCACTTTTTTTCCTCACAAAAAATAAGCTCATTGACAGAGAGATGCAGTGAATAGTGTTATTCAGTCTGTAATGTAGCTATAATAAATATCATAACTTAATAATATATAACGAAATTTAATACAGAATTGTGATGATATCTATACATATAGAGCTGAGATGACCAGCTGGTCTCACCACATCTCCAAAAACATTGGAGCAGAATTCCAAACAAGCATTATTTGGATAAACTGACAACATATCGTGAAATGGTTACTTTCTCGTCTGATCCATCCATTGGATATTCCAAATTTGGAAAAAGAAGGTTGCATTTGTTTGAACCTTAACGTATTTGAGCCACAAATGCAGCCTTTGAAGAATGCAGCCCTTGAATTGAGCTCACAGCTTTTGACTCAGATGAGAAGGGATTTGCTAGTGTTCAAGGGAAATCGTAACATGGTGGTTGCCTCACATAGGCTGGGTACATATAGTTTAGAATATTTCCCTTGGACTGGAATACTGTTGGTGTCCTGTCGCATGTTCATCTGAGGCTAGCCAGGGTGTTGCCTGAGCTTTGCCTCAGATGAGAAGGGCTCGTTACTGCTTGGATACAATGAGAACTCACCTCAAGTAGAGCCTTTTCCACCAAATCTAACTGTATAACCTATAACTGGTCTCTGAGTAACATTAACGATAGCTTCTCTTCAAGTCTCCCAGTAAGCCATGACAATGATCCACCATGTAAAAATACCAGGTCCCTGAAACTGATGGAACCAAATGGAATTCAGCCATCATTCATTTTGTGCTTTTCCTACTGTGACATGTCAAAATGTCTTTTGTGGACAAAGGCCTCTTCAGCCCCAATATTAATATTATGGTTAATACACCTATATTTGACAACCGAAATGTCCACAGAGAGATATGTACTGGGAGGATGTACTCAAGTGGGGAGTACCACCACAACATCCCTCCACTCCTCATCCACTGGGTGTACAACTTCATCAGCAACAGACCATAAGCACAGTAACATCATCAACCATCATCATCAACACCAGAGCCCCTCAGGGGTGTGTCCTCAGTCCCTTCCTTAACACCTTCTACACAAAACGACTGCATCAAGCCTTCACCCATCACCACATACTAAAAATACTCCGATGAGTAGTTTTTTCATTTCACACAATGGTGCACCGACAGCCACCTCCGACTGAGCATGGACAAAAGCAAAAGAATTGCTCATTAACACATCAAACACACCCCACACTGGACTGAACCCCACCTCCATCCATGGCAAGACAGTAGAACAGATCAACTTCAAATATCTTGGATTCACTTTAGACAATAAACTCAGTATTGATCAACACATCACTGATATCCATAAAGGATCCCAGCAGATGCTCCACATCATCCGCAAACTTTCTGTTGCCCCCCCACCCCCTGTTGTTGCTTTACAAAAACCCATCCTGTTGTACGTTAGCCATCTCCAACAAAAACAAACTTACCAGGATCACACATCATCGACTCCCCTACATCCAATCTCTCCGACATGAATGACAGAGACATCATATGCCCCGCACTCACAATAGACGCTCTCAATCCACACCTCACACTACTGCTGTAGATACAGGACCCTAACATGGAGAAGAGAGGCAGAAGTTTTGTCCCTTCTGCCATAGCAGCACTGAACAAACTGCCTCACTGACACAGTGGATCCAGACTCATCTGTGGGTGTGTGCGCAAATACGTGTTGGGACTCAGGTGGGAGAATGAATATTATGCGTTAATGTTTATTGGTGTGTTTGCGGTGTGGCAATGTGTACGTTTCTGTGTGGAATATGTACGTGCTGTGAAAACAAATTTCCTGCGGGTAACATTAAAGACCATATCTATGCTGTGTACAGTATGTTTGTGCTGTTTTTTCTCATCCTCTACAATAGATAACCCTGTGGGATGACAGTATAGTACATCTACAGTACAACAGATATGGCTTCGATCACAGATGCACTGTAATATTCAAATATTTTAACCCAAGTCGTCCGCCCATGCAAAAGCACCATTCCTGCAGATAATCTCAAATCAAAAACCGCATTACATGCTTATACGGTATTTTAGCCCTTTATATTCTGTCATTAATTCTTTCAGCATTACTTTGGATGAATTCAGTTTGATCATGAATCTAAATATAATACTTCTGAATCCTCTCAAATCCCTTTTAAAGCACATTTAGGATGAAAACTGTTAAAAGGCAAGTGGTTGGTCTGTGAGTCATGCTGCCAGGCCTGATGTTAGCACAGTGGGAAGTGGCAATGAAAAGATATATTGTGTGTTTGATTTTGTGTGTGTGTGTGTGTGTGTGTGTGTGACCCAAACAGGATCAGAGAGGATTTGTGTTGAGGTCTATGTATTGAGAATTTACCGAGCTACATAACCTCGGTATGACATACACCTGAGGGACGTTTCACAATGAAAATCGATCGAGCAAACAATAATCAACAGTGCTGAAGCTTTCTACTGCGGCAAGGTGTTCATGTTGTTCAAAATAATCCATAATGTGGCTCAGCTCCCTGCTAACAGCCCCCCTACCACCCCCCCTTCATTCATCACTCACTGACCATTTTGCGCGGGACCGCTCCGTGATTGATTGTGTTTATGTTTTGAGCCCGCTGTGTGACTGATGAAGTGAAATGTGTGTGTACCATTCTGTGGATGAATGTCATGTTCGCTCTATGCGTGCTGCATGCACACAGGATGGGCTGTGTCGGTGGAGCTGCGCTCAGTTTTAAAGAAATTCAAGCCTCAATCAGCCACTATCACCAAAATGTTACATCTGCCCCTGGGATTGTGGAATCCTGGGATTGGATTGTGTGAGAGCCACACCAGCTGCCCCTCATTTCTGTAATCAAGCCTATACAAAGACTAAGCTCTGCCACTTCCACACTGCCAAATCATAGAGTCTGCCCATGCAGTCGCCCTTTTTGATTCTTGTTACTGTTCTGTCAGTATTCTGCTTTTGCCTAATACCTGTTTCCCTGCGCCTGCAGTTAAACACAGCCTGACTCTAGCCTCTGTTTCCAGATCTGCTGCCTCGTCTGTCTTCCTCATCGGCTCAGCTCAGCTCCCTGTGCTCTCTGGAACCCGCTCTGCCTGGCTCCCCTCAACATCCCCCCCCAACCCCCTGCCCTGCTTAGCCCAGCTTGATGCCCAAGCCTCAGGTTTCCAGCTATCTGCCTAAGCCCTTGCCCCAGTCTCTCAGCTACCAGCCCAAACTTCCCCAGGTCTGAATCCCCTTTCCCTAGCCTTCAGAAATAAACATTTTCTATCATATCCCCGTCTCCTCACTGTGAGTGTCTGCATTTGGGGTTCACCTGCTCCATCCCCACGTAACACAAAAGCAGAACAAGGCATCTTTAATTGAAAAGCTATAGATTCACCTCATTCATCAGATTAAATTTCTGTTGTCTGGTCACCACTCAGCACACAGGAAGTAACAGTTTAAGAATCCAGACAGACTCTTGAGAGGCAGTGTGTGAGTTCTCTACCCAGAGAAACCTGGACTAAGAAAATGGCCAAATCTCTTCTTTGTCCTCACATATATTCTAGGAGCTATACTTATATTGGACAATTCTGGCAGTCAGAATTGGCGATTTATATCCATTACCAACCCTCTGTGCCAGTGCAGAAGGTAGTGTACTATTATGTAGTGAGGTGTGGAGGATGGGGTGGCGGATGGACTTGTAAGCACACCCAGAGGCCTGTACTATGAAGCAGGATTTGGGGTTAGCGAGGTAACTTCAGGTTTAACTCTGGGTTTCAGTCCTACGACACTGGTTCACTTCTTACCGGGGTACATCACCATGGTAACTTATGCTGGACAGCTAACCTTCAGACGATCGGATCACAACCTGTCAACACTCCGACCACTGACCAATCAGATCACTGGGGAAAAAAGGAGTCATCGTTCCTACAAGATCCCGACTTGGACAAAAGTCTTGAGTTTACAATAAAGTGACAAGTAAAAAAGAGCGATATATATCTTTATAGGTCAGTGGAAACATTTTATTGTTCCAGACTTTCTATTTCTACTCTGGTTTTAAAACAGAGCTTCTAAAAAACGGAGAGATCGTTTACAACACTAAACACATGAGGATTTTAGCTGCATTTTAATAGTATAGAGTGTATTTTATCCCTGTAGTCACAGCTGACAGTCTGGACGATTTTACACAAACTGTGTGATGATAACTGGAAATAAAAAGGAAATATTGTTTTTTTATCAGAAGAATAATCCACATACTGTTAATTGGCTCCCATGATTATAAATGTAACATTTGGGTCAGAGAGACCTCATCAGCCATTAAGTACTTTTTCACTCTTTGCTTCGGTAGCAGAAACAGTCTGACATTAAAATTGTTTTTTATGTGACATATACAGGATGGTTTCTTCATCATCCAACTGAATAGCAAACAATACTCTCTCTGTAATTAAGTCATATCATGAAGAACTTCATTCATGGTTCTGATGATGTCACTCGTAATTAACAACCCCGCCTCTTTCACGTGAACGCGCTCGTAGCTAGATAGGAAGACCCCGGGTTGACTGAGCTAGTTGATGACCAGCTTTGTAGTACTGGTTATCTGGACAGCTAACGTTAGGTTCAGTGAAGCCAGATAATGAAAAGATATCCTGGGTATGTTGAACTTGCTTCGTAGTACAGGCCTCTGAGATTGTGTTCCATTACAGACTTGCAATTAATGTTTGCTTTCTCTAACATTAACCATTCTTTATTAGGTATAACAATCTTCCCCTAACCTTATAGCTGCACTAAACAATATTTTTATATCAACAATGGATCAGCTTGGTTTCATCTTCTCAAGTGATGATCTGTCAGTCATTACAGTAAACTGAATATCTTTGGATTCTGGACTGTTGGTTGAACAAAATAAGGCACTTTTAAAGACGCCACCTTTGACTCTGGGACTATAGTGAGCATTTTTCACTATTTTCTGACATTTTATAGACAAAATAATTAATCGAGAAATGACTCAAATGATTTCTGATGTTGCTCTATGTTTGCAGGATGTGTAAATGAGCAACTGCTTCCTAAGACATTAGTCACAACTTATATATATGACCATGTGTTATATTTTCAGCTTGTTCTCCTGCCCCCAGTGGCCAAAAAATATGCATATACCATTGTTGCCATATTCAGATATTGCAGATTTTCTTTTTTTTTTTTTTTTTAAAGTTGGCATTAAACGTAACAAAACATGGTAATTAAATGTCATCTGGAGTTTTGCAGAATTGTTGATATCAGTCTGTGAAGTGATAGGTTTGGTCAAAACTTTGTCAGCAGTGGGATTTACGGTTAAACCTCTCTGTTCTGTGATCTTGTGAACATGTTTTTATAAATATACAGCATAATGTGTATGTATATCACCTGTAGTGTTTGATTTTCTATGCTGACATTTAAAAGTGTGTGCTCAGAGAGGATTAAAAGACAGGAAAATGTCCTCTTAACTTTACTACTACAGAGCCTCCAACTATTAGCATGCTTAAGTCATTGTTTCCCAAAGGCTCTGTTCGCTCAGGTGACTTACTTCCTTTCTCTTGGTTATCTTAGAGATGTTTCTACACCTTGATTGGAGTCCACCTGTGGTATATTCAATTGATTCAACATGATTTGGAAAGGAACACACCTGTCTATATCAGGTCTCACAGCTGACAATGCATATCAGAGCAAAAACCAATCCATGAGGTTGAAGGAGAGTCATGAGCTCAGAGACAGGATTGTGTCGATGCACAGATGGCTACAAAAATTTCTGCTGCATTGAAGGTTCCTGAGAGCACAGTGGCCTCCATAATTCTTAAATGGAAGAAGTTTGGAACAACCAGGACTCTTCCAAGAGCTGGCTGCCCAGCCCAACTGAGTAATTGGGGGAGAAGGGCCTTGGTAAGAGAGGCGACTAAGAACCCTATTGGTCACTCTGGCTGAGATCCAGACATCCTGTGTGGAGGTGGGAGAAACCTCCAGAAGGACAACCATCACTACAACACCACTGATTTATTTACTATTTATTTATATAGCGCTAAATCACAATAGAAGTTATCTCAGGGCACTTTTCACATTCCCCCATGAGCAAGCACTTGGTGACAGCAGCAAGGAAAAACTCCCCTTTAACGGGAAGAAACCTCGAGCAGAACCGGACTCGAGGTGGGCGGCCATTGACTGGTTGGGTTGAGAGAGAAAGAGGGAGGGAGAGAAAGGAGAGAGAGACACAGCAACAACAATAATAACAATAACAACAATAATAATAATAGAAATTTGACCAATATTAATAGTGGCAGCAGTGGTCCAAGGCAAGCCTAGGCCAGCCTGAACATAACAAATATGAAAAAAGTGAAGGGGTCTGAATACTTTCTGAATTCACTCTATGTACAGAGTTTGACACTAGAAGGCTGTTTTCACATTCATCTGCTGAGAGTGGAAAGTTGAAAATCTGATTTTAAAGGAATAGTTTGACGTTTTTGAAGTGGGTTGTATGAGGTAGTTATCAGCTCATACATACTACCTGTTGTTACCCGCCGACAGTCCTTTCCTTTGACGCTACATTTTCTCGACCGTACAACATCCATATTCCTACGCATGCCGCGTACTGTATTACACCTCAGCAGCACATACTGAACCAAACAGCTGATCTGCCTGCATAATACATCGCGCAGCATGTGTAGGAATACAGTTAGTGAGATGTATTGTTGCTGTCTGCAGCAACTTGTGGAGTTCTTCAAACTGATAAATACATGATGCAGAGAGTTTGTGACTGAAGCAGGTAGTCAGTAGTTTTACACTCAAACTGTGCAGTGGAAGGTTACTGAGAAGAGGAGGGGACTGAGGTAAGATGAATGGTGTTTATAGTACAAGTTACTGTATTAGCAGAATATGAAGATGCAATACTGTCTCAGATATACAATACGAGAGCTGTATGAAAACATATTTAATCTTGAGCTCAGTGTTTCACTACACAGACCTTCTACATCACCGTCACTGATGCAAGTACAAGTAATTGCAGAGAAAAAAACATACACACAGGGGAAGTCACTTGAACAGTGAATAGGCCGACAAATCATTCTGACTTTTGTTAAACATTTGTTTTAATTAAGAGCACCAGACACTGCTCATGTGATTTATTGCATGAGCCCTGGTTCTGTGTGTTTTGTATGCCTATTTCCCTCCCCAATACGAGTGATTAGACTAGCTCAAAGCTTATAAGACATATACAATCACATATTGCCTTTTGTTTTTTAAATTTTATGTTAAAGAGTTACTTCACACTGTTTTTTTGGGGCTGTAAACTAAATCATATGACTATACTGTGATGAAACACACCAATGCTGGTGTTAATATTGACATGAACACCAAATATATAAAAATCAGCATTTCATGGGTTGAAATGGCTCAACCTGTCATCTGCTGTTTCAAATCAGCCCTGAAGAAGAGGGGCCAATGCTGAGTAGATTCGACTGTTTGGGAGTTCTCTATGTCATGAAATTTATATAAATGGTAGAATGATAAAGCCCACCTCCCCCAGCCCCAAACTCATTTTCATATATATGCTGATTGAGAGAGACAGTTTTAGATTCAGGAGTTAACAGCAGCTACAGCGGTGCTGGCCTGCTGGAGGGGATCTCTCCGTCTGCGAAATGAAAAGCTGCTGGCAGCCACAAAAACAATAGTAATCCTCCTCGCATCTCACCCCGCAGCTATCCAAATCTCCGGCTGTCTCTTCCTGCAGTAATCAGCTGGTAAAATCTTGTTTTAAAAACAGTAAAATCACGATGTAACCGGAAATCCGCCGGACTTGTCTGTCCTGATTGTCTGCTGAAGCTGTCCACTGTGGTGCTCCGCAGTGGACAGCTTCAGCTGCTGGAGCAGCTCCGCCAGAACTGTCGGCTGTGGAGCGGAGCTGCAGAGCTGTGGTTGGACAGGTTCGGTAACAGCTCCGGTCACACCGCAATTCAACATTTTAAAGAAAGATTTTAACAGCTGATAACTGCAGGAACAGACAGCCGGAAAGTTAAAGAGCTACAGGACAGAATGCAAAATGACTTCTGGCCCATTTAAATGTCACTGCACTGTTTGTCCTCCTCTCATTATTATTAGGCTATATGTTGCTGCGCAACGTCTGCCCTCATGCCTCACACAGCCATGCCCCCCCCCCCTTCTCTCTCCTCCCCTTTCCTCTTCTCCTCTTCTCCTTGCCCACTTTTTAGCATTTTTCAAAATGATGTAGTGGGATGAGTTAGGCTCAGACCTGGGGGTGCAGTTACTCTTTAAAATAATGTGCACTAATGCAGTGACAACAGCCTGTTCACTAACAAAGACCACGCCATTTGTGTGGTATTTAAAAGAACAGTTTATTAGGTTTGGCAAGAAAATTCAGGAAGAATTAGATGAGAGTCAATTGCGAATGGATGACTGGGGTAGAGGAGAGGGACGAAGAGGGTCGATGAACGGGAGCTGGAGGTTAGTAGAGGTTGTATGTGGTGGGATGATGGGGAGGGATGAAAGGGGGTCGATTGGATGGGGATGAACAGGGCCAATTGGAGTCAAGTCATGGCTGGAGCATCTAGGAACTGTAGGAAACCAGAGCACCTGGCGGAAGCTGTTACTTCCTGACTTCACTCTCAGTGCTCTCATATTGTTGTTTCCTGAATGCGGCAGGCAGCAGTTTTCAGCAAAAAGTCTACAACCCCGCTGTACGCTAGCTGCTAAGCACCAAACGGCGCACAGACACAATCAGTGACCAGCTGGTGAACATAGTCGATACCACAGCGGCTTTCCTCCACCTCTGTCAAATTGCCTGAGTTTGCCCATTTCTAAACACAGTGATGCAGAAATTCTCATCCATGCATTCATCTCAACTAGACTGGACTGTTGGAACACGCTACCTATCAGATCTTCCACTCTGTAGCATTGGAAAAACACTCCAACTAGTCCAAAACACCACAGCCACAAGAATTCTTATCAAAAACAATTTGAATGCAACACAGATCTTGTCCTCCACTCCACTGACTCCCTGCTTCAACCAGGCCAGACTACCTACAAAGCACCACTCTCTCTTACCATGCACTAATGCTGTGGAATAATTTACCTCAAACAATCAGAGAGGCAAACACCACTGAAATTTTAAAATGAGAAAGAAAACCTATTTATTCTCCTGCTCCTATAATTGAATTATAATTGCTACCATTTCCTGTATTTGTTGTCTGAACATTTACTTTTGTTTTTATATATTTATATATTGTTATCCTTTTTCCTGAAATTGTAAACTTGTACTGTGATTTTACACTCAAAATGAACTCACTCATTATTTAGCAGATAAAGAGCCATGATTGTTTCTCCGTCACTGCTGGATGTGTAAATAAGAAACTGTTTGTCATATCAATTTAAAAGCTGATTATAATGTCAATGTTGTGTTCACAACTTGTTTTTGCTGCTCTAAGTAGCCAAAAAAAAATCTGTTCCTGCATTTTTAAGCATCAGGACAACTTAACAAATCTTGTCAAAAGCCTGTCAAAGCACTGATGCCATTCTGAAGGCAAGCACAGGCAAAAAGTGACAGAAAGACCTGGGAGTTAAATAAGACACTCACTAAATAAGTAAAAAAAACTTCCAGAGAAAGGTTGAATCCCCTCCAGTATGATTGAGCCATGCGCTCTGTGGAGAAAAAAAATAATTGTAGCTATCATCATATGATTTTTTTTTTTACATTGCATTCCTTGAGGACAAAGGAGCAAACTTGCTATTCCAAGCATGATGATAGCAATTAGGTGTTATGTTGATGCTTGTAAATGCTACATGAAAAAATAATGAGGTGTTTGAAACTCAATTATATGAAACGAATTGTTCGGAATCTGTCCTTGATAAGAGTTCTTGGAAGACTGATGTCTGATATGTGAAAAGAAGTGTTGCTCATTTTAATACTCCACAGGTACCAACACAATATCCAATCAAAGGATTTGTTATTTTGTTATTTTTGTATGATATTAATTATTTTGGTGTTCATGCAAATAAATAAAATAAATGAATAAAAATAAAAGGCCACACATACAACCGTGCCAGATTAAGGGATTTAAATTGGTTGCATGTACTGACTGTGCTTGATTGACATCTCTCTCACTCAGTTTTGTTGCACCTGTAATGGCAACTCCTCCCAACTTCAACCTCATCAAAAGGTCTAAATCGGCCAGAATAACACTCAAGTGGGCAACCATACAGGTGGGTGGGTACATTTAGTATGTCTAAGCAAAAGAGGTGTCCGTAATCACTCTCTATAAACTACCTAGCGCACAATATTTACTGAGTTACTGAGTTTAGTTTGTGAATTCTGTGTGAGAAATGTATGCTGGCCCCCAAAAGGTGTTCATGGAATGTACATTTTCCATGAACACTTCTGTTTTTACCAGAATATATGGTTTTATAACTTACAGAATATTCTCCTTTGTTTGCTGATATTGAATGCTTTGGAGCATGTTTGCTTGTGTCAGTCAGACAGGTGTTCACGGTGCTTGCCACTAGATTGTTTATCTCCTGTTTGAACAAAACTTAGATTTTCTGGCTATATAGTATCTAGTACCATCATGCTTGTGAGTGGTAAATCCTAACTGAAGCTTGGGGAAGTAATGACTGATGTTGGTTTTCAACTGTTTTCTTCTGAAAAGCTATACAGTAGATTTCCAATAGATTCATTTTAATATCTCAAAAATTATGTGGCACTGATTTACTGAGTTAAAATACTACACAGAAATTCCAAGAATCAGTGACCAGTGCTGTTTTCACAAACTGCACTATATTCAAGATTTTCCAACTGCATATCTACACCGATATAACCTCAATTATCTTGAACTGGAGTATATGGTATTTCAAGTTTTCAGTTCTGGCATTAGTCCAGGACTTTAATTTCAGAATTTACATCTTCAGAAGTTGTTCACCTCTTTGTAATTGTGTGCTTAATTTTGCTAATATAACCTCTGTGTTGTTGGTGCTTCACGCTACATATTGTTTTTATTCAGCAAACCATGTACTTTCCCCAGCCCAACTGCTATTAGCGCTCTCTCCCATGATGTGATGTGGTAAATAATCTTAATTGAAGGTGAGATATTGGCAGCCAAAAAGTGACAGGATTGCAAAAGCTTATGGATGAATGGGTAAGTGACTCCCATTTAATTAAAACATGTAGGGTAGTGTTTTGTTCAAGTTCATTGTCATTGCATTTAGATACGTCTACACATACACAAACTCACACAGTGACAAAATAGTGTTTCTCTAAGAAGATGTAGTTAAGACAGCTAAAAACATGTTAAATAATGAGGTAAATGTATGTAGAAGTAATCCATGTGAGCAAAAAGCAATGGCTTCAGACTGCTCTGACAATCAGGTTTTTTCTACTTTCAACCTGAGCTAACGTCGGCTTATGAAGGATTTCTTTATATGGACATCTGCTCCGCTTGTTCTGGGGGTAGTGACGCTGAGCCATGACTCCATTACACAGCAGGGCAAAGTAGAATAAGGAGTTTACCTGTTGGAGGTGTGCTGATCGTCTGCAGCTCTTCATCAAACATCATCATCACTGTGGCTGTTACTGCTTGTACTATTCCTCCCTGCATTATTTCTAACTGATCCGCTGAACAAAGAGCTTCAAATGTGTCTGTATGTTGTTGTTTCGACCAGTGTTTAGCTACACTAATGAAGCTCTGCTAATTGAGTGAGGAACATGTCTCATTTCCTGTAAATTCTTCACAATAAAAGTCTCCTGTTATTTAAAATCTTTTCATTTGAGGTAGTACAGCAGGAAATGTAGGGTTTGCATTGGCGGTAACATGACTCTGATATGTGCTGCCCCTCAGCAGCTTCTGGGAAAACTGGCCAATCAGAACAGAGTGGGCTCATTGGGAGAGGAGCCTTAAAGAGACAGGAGCTCAAACAGCCTGTTAAGAAACAGAGGCTTAACTGAGGGGCTGCATAAATGGGCCAGTATAAAATAAATCAGAAGTTTTTTGAACTGTGAATCATGCAAAGCTACTCTAGTGGAGTCCAAAAATAAAAATTTAGAGCTGGAATTGAGCATAATAGGTCCTCTTTAAAGAACAGCCAAACATTCTCTCTGTTTCCACATCTAAATGAGCTGAAAAATCTGGAAAACTTTGCCATGCAATGGAAGGTGATTTTGTCTTGCTGATTGCTTCAAATACAGTCAAACTGTCTAATATTAGGCTTACACACGCAAAGCCTGCAGTATAAATGTTATCGTTCCCTACCTTAGAGTCGTTCCAACATTAAAAAATGAGTAAGCATGCATTAGAAGCAGAAGCATTAGAGGGTTTAAACACCACTTCTGGGGTTTTAGAAAGCGATTCATGATGGATTGTCCTCGAGCTGAACGGAACACACACTGCCACAAATATTACATAACCCAGCATGAAAAAAATAGTGCAGCTCAAGGTCTCTGTGAGGTTTGCGGCCTCGAGATTACATGCATGGTGACAGAGGAGTACAATGGAATGCTAATGAGAAGCCAGACACTATAGCTTAATTAATTCATCGTGCTCTCTACTCTGTAAGAATATTGAATGTTTCCTCTCTCCTGTCTGCATTTAATTGCTGCTTGTCAAGATACAGTAAAGGCGTTGGTGTGCATTTAAGACAGTGTTCCAATGTCCAGTCAGCCTCCTTGGAGAAGACCTCAGTATCATTAAGTCAGGAAGTCAGGTAATAGACTACTCAGACTACTCAGTCAACAGTGTCATTTCCACTGGGGACGAGGGGACATGTTCCTTCCAATCTGACTTTTGTCCCCCAGCTTTTACAGTTTTGTTGAATCTTTAAAAGGTTCTCCCACCTAACCTGCTTGATATGGTTCAGACTGACTCTGGTGTGTTTGCCTGTGTTGGTGTGAAAGCTGTCCAAGCAAACTGTTATGGTGTGCTTGTGGTACAAAAGCAAAGCAGACCAACCACTGGGTTTTGTGACAGTATATCTGTGATTTTTAGCATTATTTGAAAAAATAAACTATTAAATCCATCTGCTGATTGTGAGCTGTCCAGACAGCAATCTCTGAAGAGATCTGTATAAACCAAGTACATCGTATATCATGCAAGATCAATTGTAACCATAGTATCACATACACACGTGTGGAATTTTCCCTGATACATCAAAAAGTTAAAAGTGGTTTAAATAGGTGTATAAGCTTGTATTCTATTCACTGTACTTTAGTGGTTCCACATTGGAGAGTGAGTGAAACATATAGTAGCAACCACAGTAACTGTTCCCCCATAATATTATAATAATATACCTGTCAGTCACCAGAATTTGATTATCCTTGTGGGTCCATGTAGCACTGATAAAGAAGGATGACAGTCATGAAAACTGTCTGATGCATTTTCTTTTACCTTGTGCAATACCAGATTAATGGAACTGCAGAGATGGGCTCCTGAATACATCTCAAACATGGACCTAAAAAGTGGGACATTTTGCAAAATAACCTTAAAATAATCCTCAGAAAAAACTCTCAAGAAGAAGTAACAGCATTAATCAGCAAGAACAGAAGAGAATATCATCTTTGGATATATTTTTTAAATCAAAACAACTAGTTAGCTGTCAACTGCTAACTGCTACCTGCCACTGTTATCAACCTTCCAAAGGAGAAACTGCACTGAGGAAGATAACAGAAGTTATTTTGTGAAGATAAGAAGAGAAATTAAGGGGTTCTTGTTGGTGGTATTCTCTCTCTCTCTCTCTCCATTAACTGGTGCGATGGTGGTGCGACCGATGTTTGCAGCGGCCTCTCCTAGTTCCAACTATGCATTGTCTTTGTCCATGTCTACGTCTGTGTCATCGTGTGGTGTGCAAGGGAAATATGTCTATGATTGTCACTTTGTTTTGGACATTTGTAACAAAGACTTTTTTCTATGAGAAATACTGGCTTGGAGCTGAATCAGCTGAGCATGCTCGGTCTTCTACACCCAATAAGCCCAAAGGAGACAACAGACTAGCCTAGAGCTGCACTGGAAAGTAAACATCGAAAGCAGTGCAACAGGACGTGGAAGCTAGGCAAGCATGGAGGAGTGCAAGCTAGGCTAACTGTTAACCCATACAAACCGGCAGTTCCAACAGTTATGCTGCCTAATGTTTGTTCTCTGGACAGCAAAATGGATTATATGACACCCCCATCAGTGCTGGTCACTCATTGACATGCAAGAGCTGTCTACATCCAACTGAGACATGTACTTTCTTTATCCTCTCTGTTGTTGTTGCACTGCTGTGGGCTGAGAGGAACAGCATTTCTTTTTGTGTGTGTGTGCAAATACACAAGAAAATGACAATAAACTAAATATTGAATCTTGAAAAGCGGCCTAGTAGAACGGCTTTGGAAGTTGTATAGAATTGTATGAATAACCAGTCTCAGCTCATGCCATAAACATGACTTGATTACTTAGAGCTTCTGAATTTCATCATTTAAATTGACTTTAGCATCAGTAGTTTTAATTTTACTTTAACAAGTAATTAACATTAGTGTTATTTTGTTGTCCTTTACTATTATTAGTATGTTAGCTAAATTATTGTTGTCAAAACAAGTCTCTAGCACGAAATGCGTCCTATAAAACGGGATGGACATAAGAAGATTTTTTGACAAACAGTAGCTACATGTTTGTGAGATATTGTTACTTAATGTTAAATAACCAATGGTGCTCGCTAGCTAACCAGCTAACACTAACATTTTCTTGTTTCATATTGCTATTAAATGCAGCATAGGGTTAATAAGTGTCATTCAATTATAGCTGTAGATAGTTGCTGATAGAGATGCAGTTTGATCATAAACATAGAAGCCAAAGCAGAAACAAGATGGTTTAGTGACTTCAAAAGTTGGATGATTAGAAATTTCTGGCAACTTCTCCAGATTAATCAAGAAAATAATCAGCAGATTAATCAGAAAGAAAATAAATGTTGATTACAGCCCTCTATTATTTTGGTAGTTAAATCCAGTTTCCTCCAGCTGAAGACAACATTCAAAATCAGCTTTGTTTCTCTCGTCATTTAAACTGACATTTTGACAAATGACTAAGCTCATTTCTATCTTTTTTTGCTATTTGGTTTTCCTTTTATCTTCCAGTAGACTATGTTTATGCAGGTTGTGTTATTTCTCTTTCCATTTTATAAGCCTTTCAAAGAAATAGTACTGCACTTTAGTCAAAGTTTTTTTTTTTAAAATAACTTGAATAGACTTTATAATGTCAGTAAAATCAGATATGAATTATATATAGTCCTCTGTGACTGGTGTCCACTATGCTAATAATATGCTGACCTCTCACTGTTTAACATACAAACGCATGCTGCATATATTTTTATTGTCTGATATCTCACTTGCTTATCACACAGCAAATGTTGTATCTGATGCCATTTACTGGAAGTGAACAGACTCTTGTCCCAGTTTAATAACAACTCAATGACCCTTTCTTAATGCCACTAAATGCCGTAGGCATACTGTGTGACTCAGAGTGCCCGTGCTTTATTCACAAGAGGCCTGCATCTCTACTGAGTATTCTCACACTCACTGTATTTACTGAACACTTTGGAGCTCGCTTGTAAAGCCATGCATATGGCTGATGAATCCCTGGGGTGGATCCTATGGATGTTCTAAAATGGTGCATGCCATTAATTGCTCCTGCAGAAACAGCTTCTATCAGGGGTTAGATTTTGTTGCTTGATACATATTGCAGTTCCCCATTCAGATCTTTGTAACGCTATCATTGCCAATATGATGACTGCTGAACTCATTATTTTGAATTGAGGGGCTATGGATGCCCCCTGATGTGTGGGGTTGACATGGGAAAAATACATTTCCTAGAAATTGAAGCAGACTGTATAAATCTACAAATTTCATAGTTTCAGGAATGCATCCTAAATCTCACCAGTCAATATCCAAATTTCCCATGCTAACAGTGGGAAATCCCAATGAGTATCTAAACTTATAAAGCATAAATTGAGCACACAACTTCAAATGCTAATTCATGGGGGTTTTCTTCTCTTTCCTGTTGTCCAATTATAGAAAGAAGCTTATAGAAAAAATATTGGTGTCCACCGTAGGCCAGGCTTTCAAATTTACAAATGAAATATAAAAAAAAATAATTAAAAAAATTCAGTACAATTCCAGTTCAGATAACACATCACAGAAATGGTGATAAATGTGGCACAAATGTGGTACAAATACGACAGTGGCACCTCTATAAACAGAAGAACACAGAAACACTCACCACACTGCCATATAAATTCTCTAACGTATCAGTGCTAATATATCAGAACTTCTTCAGTGTGGATTTTATTTCCCGTAAATATTATTTTACCACCTGCTTACACTTATAATATCACAAAATACTTTTAAAATACTGTTGTCCTCATAAGTTTACATACCCTGGCAGAATCTGCAAGATGTGTACCATTCATAGTGTCTATAGTTGTGACCTTAAAAGTCAATTTTGGTCTCATCACTCCAAATTTTGTTCCAGAAGTTTTGAGGCTTGTCTAGGTGCTGTTTGGAATATTGTAAGCGGGCTGTTTTGTGGCGTTGGCACAGTAACCATTTTTGTTCAAGTACCTCCTTATTGTATAACTTTCAGCTGAAGTTGCATGTGGGTTTTTCTTAGCAATCTGAACAATTTTCCTGGTACTTGTGGCTGAAATCTTTGTCGCTCTACCTGTCTGTGGCTTGGTATCAACAGAACCCTTAATTTTCCACTTCTTTATCAGAGCTTGAACACTACTGATTGGCATTTTCAAATCTTTGGATATCTTTTTATATCCTTTTCCTGGTTTATAAAGTTCAACTCCCTTTTCTCGCAGGTCCTTGACAGTTTTCCTCATGGCTCAGTATCCAGTTAAGTCAGAGCAGCCCTGGATGAAATGTGCAGGGTCTCTCAAGAGCTAAGAAACTTATTGACTATTTATACACAGACACTAATTACATTCAAACAAGTCACAGGTGTGGAAACCTACCCTTCACAGCCATTTAAACCTGTGTGTGTCAACTTGTGTGTTTATTATCAGGCCAAACATTCAAGGGTATGTAAACTTTTGATCAGGGCCATTTTGGTGATTTCAGTTATCATTATGATTTAAAAAGGGCAAACGCAATTATGTGAAAATAAATGGCTTCACCTGACCACTATCCCTACATAAAACAAAAGTTTTCAGCATGATCAGTCATATTTTACAAAAAATGGCCAATATTTCACAAATTCTACCAGGGTATGTAAACTTATGAGCACAACTGTAACTAGTGCAGTGCCTGTTCAAAACATGCCCCTTCAGAACGGACTGATTGCTTATTATTTCTTGAGAACCAAATATATATGCATCAACTGATGAACGGATCAATCAAAATGATAAGGATTCAATAAATGAAATGATTTTAAACCAGACAGAAACTTCACCAGTGAGACTAAACTAAGGTTGAACTGTAATCTAAGCAGTTTATGGCGTTCCATTGGTTGATTCTGCTGCCAATCAAACGTGTACTGTACTCCTATTGGCCACTGTACTCCTATTGGCTAGTTTTACTGTCTCTGTTTTTTTCTCCTGTGTGCACTCATTCTTCTCTCTCGGGCAGTTTAACTGAGCGGGGTGCCTTTGTCCCACTCAGCAAGTCAGAGCCTAAAAGCCCCACCCCACTGCTGCAGAGCGGAGCGGCTGATGGCTTGTTTATTTAGAGTTTTAATTTATTCATATTTATCATTCCGTGTGTCCAAATGGCACAAATTCAACACTGCACTCCCTTTGTCCACCAGCCATACATCGGCTATGTGTGAAATCGATTGGACGAACGGTTCAAGTGATACGCAAAGGACATACAGACACAGACTTACAGACAGAGATTTCTTCCTTTAGTTAATAAATATTTTCCATTTTGGATCATGCTGTTTCGGTATTTTGATGTTTTACTTGGTGTCAAACATGCCCCCAAGCTGTTGTCTTAGCTAACTGGCCAGCTAATGTTTTTTCAGTCTAGCCACAGACTGCAGTTAAACCATTAATAAAGATATCATAGCAAATGCTATGGGTCTAGCTTGTTGACCACTATAGGATAAATTTAAAAATTTAAAACTTCTCTACTGGCCTAAAAATTAGACTAGAAGTAAAACCTGATACTTTTAGCTTGTGTTCTTGTAGTTCCTTGTAGTAAAAAAGGCATCTTTGCTGGGACCCTTTGGGTTTGGGTCAGGTACCAGAACTCTACTTGGAAACCAGAATAAAAGCCAGAGACTGAATGTCATAGGTACATCCTTAGTCTCAGATAATTCCCTCACATAACTGATCTACTTGATTGTTTCATGGCTTGGCATTTCTGTGCAACATCAATATTAGTTGTATTCCCATATATACATTCCTGTCAAACCTCAAGTCTCATGAGTCTGACTCAATGTTTTGGTGTTTTCTTGCCATCTTGTGCCTGTGGAAATGAAGTCACAAAGAAAATCAAAAGTTCTAGTTCTGCATGAACCAGTATGGAAATAATTTGTAGGAAGCACCAAACACAGTATATTCTTTTATATTTTAACGGATTGCATTTATTTTTAACAGCAATTAATAATTTCATTTAGAACTTTGTGCATGTCTTTCAATATAATATTATCATTTTAACTTTCTACTGCAGTCAGTTATGTATCCCAGCCTTTGCTCATCACAGCCACCTCCTCCATCCTGACTGACAGAATGTTAACCTTGGGCTGACTGGCCATCTGGAGTCGGGGCCAACAAACAAACAAGGGGGTAAATATGGCAGTTAAAGTCAGGATTTTGTCTAATCCTCAAGTTGCGGACATGGGACATTTCTCAGACTGCTTGTAAACTGTGTTAATTTATATTACTTATATTTACATTTTGTATTTCTTCTCATTTTCTCTAAATAATATTGAATTGCTAGATTTTACTGTCTCCGATCACAAAGCTGTGATTTTCCATACTTGCTCCTGCTTCCTCCTCATAAGCCGTCTACCTATATCCGCTCTTGGTCTTTTAATTCCAAGTCAGCTAGCAGTTTTTGCAAAAAGTTCTTAGCTGCTTCTGTCTGTAATACCCTTAATCAGAGGGATCTTTCTGGAAATGATTTACTAGATAATTTTAATAGAACATGTCAGACTATCCTTGAGGACATTGCCCTTATCGTGATGAAACGAGTAAAACATAACACCTTCCCCTGGCTTAACGTCCATACAAGAGATGTAACAAGGCAATGTAGGATAGTAGAGCAAAGATGGAAAGAAAAGACAAACTCAAGGTATCTCTTGATATTATTCAAAGTTTGATGTTGGCCTATCAGCATGCAGTTAAGGAAAAAACTGAAACAGGTTTTAGTTGCTTTAATCATTTTTACTGTTCAAACTTCAAGTGGATATCTTCCAGAGTTAAAGCATGTTTAGTTTACCCTTTTTTTCTTCTTTTTTTACAAATTTACTTCTTTTTGATACGATTCCTCCAGTGCTGCTCTACAGGTTAACACTAACCAGGGAAACAAAAAGAAGGAATTTTGGACTAAAATGACTGTAACTTTGAAATATATCTACTTGATTTGACTCATTTGGATGGCTTAAGCTGTATATTAGATTCAGATAAACTTTTAAAGACATTTTTTGCACAAACTGGATTTTGTCCCCTATAACTTACACTGAAAGCCCATTATCAAGGGATCTTCTAATGGTCACTGTGAACAGGAGGAATGATTACAGCAAGCGAAACCTTTTTCAATGTTCACATGGGCACCTGACTACTATTTTTTTCTTGGGGGTGGGGTGGGGTTATGCCTTTAGTATAGGGACAGTGGAGAGATGACAGGACTTGAATGGAGAGAGTGATGGTGTCATCCGAATTCGAACCGCAGAAGTTACAGTTGACCAGTAGGCTATCGGCTACTGTTTTAAGACATACTTGAGATTTTGCGAACCCAGTCTTCAGTATTCATTATTCTTTTTCAGGACTCACTTTTGTTCAAGTAAGAGGCTTACTTGATTTGTTAGCACAAACTTTACAGGGTAATAATTTTGGGTTTCTAAGGTCTAAGAACTTGTATTTTTATTTATATCAAAGAATATAAGTTTTTGCAGAGGCAGTGCCTGGGAGAGTGGAGCTCTGCCTGTGTGCTTGTAGGAATATCAAGACAATATTGCACTGCTGTGTTTGCTAGAGGCTTCCTAGTGTGATGGATTATTGCATGAACTGTGTTTTGTAAAAGGAAAAATATAGTTTTTTGTGAATCCCATGCTTGATTTTACAAACTGCACTATTTGCCAGCTTGTATTGAGTTTGTTTGGAGGAATTTTTGTACAAGTATTTCTTCTGTATACATTACTTAATAGTGTACTGGATTTAGCTAACTCAAAATCAGTGGTTAAGTACACTGGCAAATCTGAACATTACTCTTAGACTATCATTAGTTCCTCATGCCTTCTGATAAGCCAGGGAGCAATGTCTACTCTCCTGAGTCAAAACAGGTGGCAAAAATGGGGAGCTCGAACCTGAAACTGCCAGTAAGAGCAGCCTGCCTTGCATCCCCACTCTTAATTGATTGTATTGCTTTGTCTTCTGGTCTCTCACAGCTCATCAGAGGCCTAATGTGCTGTATGTACGTATGCAGGGAGAGGCAGACAGCAGGAGGTCAGGCTGGAGCGAGCAGCCTCTGCAGGACACCAGCAGGTCAGAAAGAGCACACTGGGACACAAGCTGAGAGCTGACTGCATCTTCACACCACACTGCAACTGTCACAGCACACTAAACTGCTAAACTTGATATACTTTTCTCTATGAAAGAACCAAGGTGTGGATAACACCTATTCCTGCATATTCGTGTCTAAAGACATCACCTACATGTGTCTGCCAGGGAATGAGCATTCTGCAATCAGAATGCAACAGAGGTAGAAATTTAATCTCTTATGTGATCAAACTTTAGGGGACTACATGCTGCTTTAGCCATTATCTGTTTGCACAATGTGCCATGGTTCAGTTCAACACCATTAAACAAGACCACCCAATTTGCAAATGCAGAGACTGTGTTCTATGTTGAGGCTGCAGTAATGAATTCAATGAGCCCGTGTGTGTTTGTGTGTTGCTATCAGCTGGGGATGTAATGGCAAATCAGAACAACTCTCATTTCTATTCTCCCTTGGAAACCCACTTTTGACTTGCCACCTTTATTGGATTACACTGACTCTAATAGCGTCCCCTAATGTGTCTCTTAGAATACTAATTGCTCAGCACCAACATGGTATATCTTCTTTTCACTTAATCTATGTGGACACCAAGAGTAAGAAGCACCCTCCTCCCTTTCCTTCAGTGTCAATTATCAAGGTGCTGTTGGGCAAGGCACCTAATCTCTTTGCTCGTTGTTCCATCGTAGCTGTTCAGTGGTCCACAGTGGAAGATTGTGATTATACTGGGCATGACTGTGTTTAACTGTCTGACTTACTGTGTGCACCAGTGGGAAAAGACTAGTAAATTTGACAAATTTTCATTGGAAGAAGAAAAAGACTGAGTTGAATTCTGACCTCAGTGCACGTACTGCCATGTCAGATATCATTTTGTCTCCTTTTTCACTGCCATTTGATATTATATTTGATGCTCCTTGGCTGCAAAGCAAAAGGTACAAGAGAGGCTTAAAGTCAGAGGGAAATGGCTGTTAGAGTGTTTTTACTTTCTGTTATGTGCTGTTTTTGAGATTATGTGGAATATGTGGGTTGGGTATGATTTCGAGAGGAATCAAAATCCCAGAATGGCTATGGGTCTACGGACTGATACAGAGCTGTAAAGGACTGTTGGCGTCCACCCACACCTCATTAATGCCCATTGTTAATGTCTTGCAGGGCAAGAAGGAGAAATTAATAAATTGGACCTCCTACAATGATATTGCTCTGCTAGCTGTTGCAACCCATGAACCTAAGGAAGTCAAGTGCTTATTTATATGATGGGAGAGGTTAACTGGTTGCCCCAAATTATATTTGATTTGTGACCTATTTTGCTGTGCCAGCACACTGCTTGTGGTGAAGCAACAAAGGTGGGAAAACCAGCTTAAATGGAGTTTAGGAGGTATATGAGGTGGCAGGTATGATGTTGAATCTCTGTCAGCTGATAATCATGCTGTTGCAAACTTTAACTCTATCTTGGAGACTAGGACTGGGCTACCTTTTTTAATTCAGGTTCAGCCATGGCAAGCATGCATTTTGTTTACTTGCTAGTTGGGGACAAAGATTATGTGTTCCTTTTTAGAATTGTGGTTTAAATGCATGATGCCTTCCAAGCCTCAGTATCATGATATGATATGTGAATTGTAGCAGTGTTTGAACCAACCTCAGTCATGGGTTTGTGTTAAATACATACTTTTTTATGTCCCTTTAACAGTGTGACAAAAGTAGTCATTCCAGGCATGTATCTAATTCTTTGCATAAAATCGCCTGTTATGAATTTGGGCCCCTGCCCCTCTAACATCCTCTACACGTCCCTTGAGCAACTTAACACCTGCAGAAAATCTTGATTTTTTGCTGAAGCTCCAAACTTGTTGCAGTGATGTAGAAGTGTATTCCAGGGTGTGCAAGTACACCGTGACATCACTTTTGGATTCAGTTACAGGTGCAACAGAGCTGAATTGTCTCATTTTGTTTCCAGTAACAAATCTATTGTAACTGACAGTGTAAGCCTTTGATATGGGACTTCAAATTGAAATGAATATACATTGTCTGCTATTATTTTTGTCATTTTAGGGCTTAAACTAAGTTTATATACAAGCTGTATGAGCACATATATTATATGCAACAATGAGGCATTTTGAAAGGAACACTGATTTGGTTATGCATGCAACAAGCTGTGCCTGCTGATGGGCTCCATATGGTAATGCTTCCATGCTGTTTCTGCCCCGTGGCTGTGATTCCAACATATTTAGGTAGTCTGTTACTTTAGATCTTTAATCATAGGCCTAATGATTTTTTTTTTTAATCAAACAAAGCCTCATAGCATTGGTTGACTTGGGGAACAACTGGCAGATGATTTGAATCAGCAAACTTTTATTTCTGTTGTCATTTTCAGCTGTAACTGTAACATTTGAAGATATGTAGTGGTCCGACATATCTGATGTTTCTGCTGTGATTACTTTATGTACTGTGTTGCTTTGCTAGCGTCTTTGATCAACCAAATCTACCAATCAGTGACATCACCACTGGTCGGACTAAATGGTGGCTTCCTTTGTCATAGTGCTTTACTCATTTATACTACTGATGCTTACTTTGATTACTTTTACTACCTACTGCTTATACCTACCTATAGTTATTTACATATGCTTCTTTGTTTACTTCTTACTTGCTTAAACTGACATTTAGTTTTGCTCTGCTCCATTAAAATTGTATGTACAGGGGTGTTCTACCTGGAAGTAACTGTAAACAAACAGCATGATTAATTCTATATCTAGCAGATTATTCCACTTCAGCAGTTTAAGTGGTGTTCCACAGAGATGACAGCAAAAATGAAGAGGCATACATAAAATATACCGTCTCTATCTGCTCCTCCCTCCTCAAACTCTTGTTTTTCGCTCCTTGGCTGGCTGATTTACTGTGTGAATCAGTATAGCTATGAACCCAGTAAGGAGTCCTGTGCAATATTTCCTCCTATCAGCAGCTTATCTGATCCCGCACCCCTCCTGCGTAGCCTGACAAGGTGTTAAAAGATTCTTGACAATGGAATTAATTAGCTCCGATTTCAGCACTTACAGCTTTCTTAGAAGGCTTAAATACTACTGTGTGAAACTAATTGGCTGCACTTCCGCTATGCTAAATGGGAAGCATTCAGTCTAAATCTGAGCTGATATTAGGAGCTGTGTGTATGCTTCATGGGTCTCTGTAATGAATAAAAGAGTGTGACATTGTAGCTTCTAGCTACAACATGCCTCCATTCAAAGATTAGATGTGTGACACCAGAGTTCAAGCATGGTGTTGCTCAAATGTGTTCAGTTTAAACTGGTTAGATGTAGATCAGTTGTAGAATTACTACACCTTTTTTTGGTATGTTTCTGAAATTTCCCCCTTTTTATTTTTGGAATGACCAGTCCCCCTCACACCTATGGTCTTGTTATGCTCGGCCTCACTTTTGACCTTGGGTAAAGTGTAGACAGCCACTTGTCTCCTTGACAATACATGTGGAGTCACTAGCTGCTGATTTTCACTCAATAGCAGGGAGTTTCAATAGGAGGCTGAACACATGCAAAAACACTAACTTTCATTCCCATATTCCTACACCCAATTGCACGAGTGCCCCATCCAACCAGGAGGAATCACCAGAGCAGCTTAAAGGAAATGATCCCACACTGGCTTCCCATTGGTAAACACTGCTAGTTGTGCTTGAAGGGGGATGCCGAAGCTAAAGCTCCGGTGCCTGGGACTGAACAGGTCGAGTGTGTTTTAACCAGTGGTGGCTGGTGGCTTAAAAAAATTGGGGAGGACAGGAGGAAAACCAGCATGGAATATTACAACAAATCGTATCATACTATATGACCATCCCCCACCAGATGAAATCGGAGGGGTGGGGGGCAATTTTATATGCTAATAAAACAATTTGCTTTCAAAAACAAAAACCCCTGAGTGGTGAAAAGGCTGCTTCTTTAAAGACATTTAGCACATACATATTGTTTCTAAACAAAGAAGTGCTCATTTTAGCCCTGGAGTGGTTCTCACAGTAAAATTCAGATTTATAGTTTTGTTCTATTGTGACAACAGATTTATTTTCTCATCAAAAATTGACAACATATCACATGATTAACATGTGTTTCCTATGTATTTTCTTAGTATACAGAAATATATAAAGTATCAAAAAGCTTGTAATCTGATACAGGTTCAGATCAGTGCTGAATACTAGAAAGATTGAACACTAAAAACATTCACAGATCTAAAAGTGTAGGTTCACATCAGAAAGTATTAATGCATGTATCAAATACATGACTTACACACTCTTATATGTATGTACACGACATACTAAATATAGTCTACAAAGCTGACATGTTAACACTTGTTATTCTAGTTACTTTAAGCTTATTATTCAATATACAGTTCAGATTAAACGCAAACAATGAAGAAATTCTACAAGCAAGTAACCAGACCTCCTGCACACTCGTTCACTAATCACACAACATCAACAGGTGACTGAACAACCACTCAGTTAAAAAATGGATCAATTCCAAATGAATGAGTGAGTCCAGACAGCTCACTGTAACCTCAACAAGCAAACTACCCACAACACATTATATGATCTTTGCTTCATTCTTGTTAAGGAGATAAATTCACACAACAGCCACAGAGACATTTAACCATCAGAGATGAAATTAGCGACCAAAGAGACAGAGAGAGAGAAGCTGTATCTGACTCACGTTATCTGACGTCTTCTTCTTTCTTTCATGGAGATGAAGTATTCATGTCATAACGTCCATTTGTGGCTGTTGGTCATCTTCTTTGTTAGTTAACAGAACGTTGTGGCTGCCGGTTAACCAGTCTGATATCATTAGCAACAATTACAAACAAGCTAACTCTCCTGGTTGCTTCTCCGGTTGCTTCTCTCTCCAGCCTCTCCGGCAGCGTCTGGTTGCTGCTGCACCGCACAGCCCAGATCCATTAACCTGTTAGCTTAACAACAGTCCTTAACAGTCCCTCAATGGATGTATAAGGAGTCCTTCAGGCTGCTACAAGAAGCTAACTGTTGCGTTGGCTAACGCAAGCAGCTATCTACTGCTCATATCCACTGTTGCTACTCTGCCTTACAGTGGAGAGAATAGAAGATGAAACCTGGAAACTATCATCGGACCAACGCAATGTCAATATTGCAAATGCGGGGCTCGATGCTCTGGTTGGATCCACATGCAGAAGCGGGGCTAACGTTAGCTGGGAGGCTAGCAGAGGCTACCTGGCTGTGCTTCCCTTCGGCCATGCTGTGGCTAACGCTCCGCTAACCTCTCAGCTAACGTTAGCCCCGGCTCTCTATGTGGATCCAAGCAAAGCAGCGGACAGGCAGCTTGGGTGAAGTGGAGCCTGCAGAGGAAACACCAGGACCGTCAGGGAGAAACAGTCCGTCAAGGAGCTGCCAAGTTCGGCTGCACAGATAGGAAACACCTCGGCTGACAGGATGTACCACTCTGTTTGGGGGGTGGAATCATGGATGTATAAAGCGAACTGGATACAGCGTCGGAGGCGGGGCCCCGTTCATTCCTATGAAAGTTGCTCTGTGGCGCATGAAGCAAAAAAAAAATCGACTTTCCGGTATGAAAGTACCCGGATCTTCCGCATTGTGCGGCCCATAGAGCGTGCGCACAGTGACCGGAAACGTGGTACTAAGCTAAAGCTAATTAACAGACGACTACCACAACTTATACAGAAGACTACATTGCCGGAAACGAAAATTCATTGGTTAGAAGTGAATGTGGAGGTGAATGGACTATGTGGAAATGACACCACTTTACCATGCACTCAGAGCAGTGGACAAGATCATGCTAACACACAGCTAATTAGCACCAACAAGACTTCCAATAAATACGAGGGCTGTGTACCAGGTAATAAATCTACAAGTGGTAGTGTGGTAGTCTACAAGTAGCAGAGCCTAGCGCCCTGAGGTTTGAGATGCAACTGGCTGGCCTGCATAATCATCCAGGCAGAGTGCCTCTTCAACCCCTGCACTTAGGACACAGCTGTGGACAGCTGCGAAAGCGCGAACTAACAAAAAACCTCCCCAACAACCGTGTGTGCAACTGGAGAACAGATTTAGTCCACTGTTGCAGGACCCTGGATTTCCATCAGATGACCTGGATTACCTCTCATCCTCACACAGCAAGGTAAGAAATGAGAATAAATCTGAAAGTAAAAGGCTACAGGGAAAGCTATCAACTGGGCCTCAAACTCTGGCTGTGTTGTGACTATGCTTTAAAAGATGTCAGAAGCATGTGCTGTAAGAACACCAAAATACCCTCTTGCATGACAGTCTCTAACATGACAGAAAGAATCCTGCATATTGTGGCTGCACACCCAACTGTGAAAACCATCATAGTGTGCATAGGGGCCAATGATGTTGTGAAACAGTCTGAAGTGCTGAAACAAGACTTTATTGATCTGTTGAACACAGTCAGCTCCTTGAATACTGAGGTGTTTATCAGTGGCACTCTACTGCCAGTCAGAGGAGTTGAGAGATTCAGCGAACTGTTGGCACTGAACACATGGCTCTAAGCTGCATGTACCGTCCATTCAGTGCACTTTATTGACAATTTCAACCTTTCTGGGACCGCACACATCTTTTTAATGCCAGCCTTACACCAAACGACTTTTCACGATTTCAAACGATTTCACTGTCACAGAGAAATTTCCAATATCGGAATTGTGGCGCACTCCTGTCATGTCGTTCATTTGGTGTAAGGTGGTCAAAAAACTCTTTCTCGTCTTGATGTTCTGATAAAATCAAACATGTTTAATATTATCATAAGACTTTAGCCTTGGCTCATGCAAATAGTGAAGTTCAATGACATGAACATTGTCAACAACCAATAGGTGCACTCTTTCCAGGACCAAATGGGAAACAGCAAACCGGGTAGTTACTGTAATGGTCGAAAAAACTCCACAAATACTGTAATACACACGATAGATGTGAATTAACAAAGTTATGAGTCGGTGTTTAATTCGGCATGTATCTGATACACTAACCAACATGCAGAAACACCAAATAACTGCTAAAGTATAAGGTTGTCTGACGTTGACTGCTGTTAGTTATTGGTTTGATCAATGGCTTACAGCCCAATAATGTATGTTTGTATTGATTGCTGACAGTGGCTGATTGTACTCAGTTTCTAACGGCAGTATGCAGTAAATGGTTGCCCTATGTGTGCAGGGTTTCCAAACAGAAATCCTTAAGCATCCAGCAGCTGAAAGTGCTGTGTCTAGATAGTTATTGGTTGAAGGTAGTTTCTGTGGGCAGCTGTATACACTGTGCAGCTGTTTTAAAGTTGTAAAAATACAACTACAGGACAAAACTTTTGAAATGTGATTGTCTTTGCTGATATAATCTAAGAAACATTAACCCAAATACATTTTTATCTGTTTAAAAAAGAAAAAAAGTTGTTAAATGAAAATTAGTTAGAATAATAGAAACAATTAGCATAAAGTGTCTGTTGTTTCTCTTCACAGTTGTTGTTCAGTTATAACTGAATGTATGAATGAATTTGCATTTTCTTTTGGCTGGTTTTTCAGAACAAACCACTGTACACACAAGAGCAGCTGTGGCCAAAAGTGGCTTCTGTTTCTGCTCAATTGTTAAACAGTTTTTCTTCTTGTAAATTTCCATCATGAGCGGGATGGGAAATGATCTCAAAAGGAATCTAGTTGTAGTCTTGGAAATAGTGATGCTGCAAGATCCCCAGTTTTTTGCAAATTCTTAGTCTGTGACTAAAAACCCAGTATGACACATTGTCTTCAGATGAGAGATGGTGTCAAAATTCAGTCTTTTAAAAGTCTTTTCAAAGTCTTCTATTGTATGATAGGCATGAGGCAGATGGACTTTGCCTTAATAAGCCAGGAATAAAATTGTTCACCTCTAACCTATTGAACTTCCCATGTCACCCATCTGTTCCCTCTGCCAAGGACAAGAGACAAGAGGAATCAAAACAGAAGGAAGATAGTGTGGCATAAACCTTGAAAGAGAGCCACCTCAGTCCCTGCCAAAGGAGAGCATTAAACATGAAACATTGGAGCCGAGAGGGAGAGTCTCCACCCCTCTCACTTATTGGTGAGGACGATGGAGGGGTTGTTGGTGAGCAAAACATTTTGCCATGTGTAAAGGTGTTTCCAGTGATTCACAGTGCCCAGGCAAATACATGATTTGCCCACAGCCCCAATGTCATTTTTGCATTTTTTAAAAATAGAAGTTGAACCCATTTGGTTCATTTTCGCATATCAGCATCACATTCATCAAGTAAAACTTTGATTTGAAAAATAATAAGCATGTTATCAATACTTAGTCAGATGGACACTACTAATTATAAACTCAAGTGTCTGCTCAGTGACCATCCACACCAGCAGCAGAGTCGCAGCACAGAGTAGAGTGAGACGTCTGTCCTCCCTCCTGCTCTCTGCTGTAAATACACATAGCTGTTAGTGAGCAGCTGCTCTCATGTCTCCCTGGGTCTCTGTGTTTGTTTTCAGCAGAAATTCTCCCACTCTCTGCTCTCTTACTCTCTCTCTCAACCACACACTCGCTACGCACTACCCTATTCCTTAAAGGAGCTGCACTACCAAGAGTTTCCCAGGCAACGACACAGAGGCTGACTCGTGTTTCGTAACACATCTCTTAGGTGTCTTCCCACAGGCCCTGAAAACTGCTGTTATCAAGCCACTCTTAAAAAGGAACAATCTAGACACATCACTAATGAACAATTAGAGTTTTTTAAGTAAAATTATTTAAAAAGCTTTTTTTCAACAGCTGAACAACTTCTTGGCACAAAATAACTGTTTTGGTGTCTTCCAGTCAGGATTTCGACCACACCACAGCATTGAGACTGCTTTTGTTAAGGTCTTCAATGACATCCACTTAAACACAGACAGTGGCAGAATTTCAGTCTTATTAGTACTGGATGTCAGTCTTGCATTCGACACAGTCGACCACAACATATTCCTAGACCAGCTGGAAAACTGGGTGGGACTTGGCACAGTACTGGCACAGTACTAAATTGATTTGAATCCTACTTAATAGACAGTGACTACTTTGTGTCTATAGGTAATTACACATGTGAACAGACAAAAATGACTTGTGGAGTTCCCCAAAGCTCCATTTTGGGGCCTCTTCTGTTTAACATCTACATGCTCCCACTGGCTCAGATTATAGAAAACAAAACATGTTACCATAATTACGAAGACAACACACAGATTTACATAACTATATCACCAAGGGACTATGGTCCAATACAAGCACTGAGTAGGTGCAATGAACAAATCAACGATTGGATGTGCCAGAATTTTCTTCAATTAAACAAGATAAGTAATTGTTTTTGGAGCCAAGAAGGAACGATTAAAAGTCAGCACCCAGCTTCAATCAGTAATGTTAACAACCACAAACCAAGCCAGAAATCTTGTAGTCATGGACTCAGACCTGAATTTCAACAGCCACATTAAGACAATTACAAAGTCAGCCTACTATCACCTGAATAATATATCAAGGATTAAAGGACTTATGTCTCGGCAGGATTTGGAAAAACTGGTCTATGCATTTATCTTCAGTAGGCTCGACTACTGTAATGGTGTCTTTACAGGTCTCTCTAAGAATTCAGACAGCTGCAGCTGATTCAGAACGCTGCTGCTCGAGTCCTCACTAAGACCAAGAAAGAGGATCATATCACTCCAGTTCTCAGAGCTTTACACTGACTTCCTGTCTGTCAAAGAATTGATTTTAAAATACTGCTGTTGGTTTATAAAGCACCAAATGGTTTAGGGCCAAAATACATTTCTGCTACGTTATGAACCATCCAGACCTCTCAGGTCGTCTGGGACAAGTCTGCTTTCTGTCCCAAGAGTCAAAACTAAACATGGAGAAGCAGCGTTCAGTTTTTATGCTCCACATATCTGGAACAAACTCCCAGAAATCTGCAGGTCTGCAATTGCAACTCTCAGTTCTATTAAATCAAGGCTGAAGACTTTTCTGTTTGCTGCTGCCTTTGATTAATTCAAATAATTATTCATTTCTTACACTGCACTGTAACTTTTATACTTGTATTTTATACCTGCCTTATTCTATTTTAGCTTGTTTTTGTTTTCTATTCTCTTGGCTTTTTAATGACTGTTTTTCATTGTATTTAAGTGACCTTTTATTGTGTGTTACTTTTGCACTTTGTCTCAATGCTTTTAATGTTTTATGTGAAGCACCTTGCTTTGCCTTGTTGAAATGTACATACATTAATAAATTTGCCTTGCCTTGTGGCATATTAATAAATAGCATGTTAAACAATGACCTCTAATAGGCTATCTATAAAAGTAACAACCAAAAATATGGAGTGAACTCATGAATTTGTTTATTTTCCCCATGTTCACATTCATAACCATTAAATGCTAATGGTATCATGGTGCTATGAATTAATGGAATCATGATTTATGTCAGCCTAAAATGCAAGTTCTGTTCTGCACATATTTGGTTTGCTGAGTTTAGGTGGGTTTATCCTTATTTGTATCTCACTGGAAATATGGTGGAGATGCCTCAGCCCTGTGTGATGCATCACAGTCCTGTAAGCAGTTGCGTTGCTTTCAATGAGGACATGAAGTCCATCCAGTGTTATAATACTTTTACTTTTAAACTCAAAAATCATGTGAAAATAATAAAGAAATTTAGTTTTAATATTTATCATCATAAACAACAAAATATACATTTTTGGTGCTGGTTTGCTTTTGGTTTGCTTTATTGCATGTAGTGCTGGGTGATATGGTTAAAATCAATATCATATTAATAATAAGAATATATTTGCAAGATTGTTATAAGCTGATATGGGAAATGTATGCAAAACTCTTCCCATGTGCCCAAAAGAAGTCAATAACTAATTGATGATGACATGATCATATCATCAAGATACATTTACACTTAAAGTCCGTAAATGTTCATATTGAATTATCGCCCTGCCTTACCAGCTCATTCAACAATGTAAGATTTGTGCCCATGATTTATTATACAAGTACACACACTCTCACCTGGTAGCTGCCCATTCTAACCACAGTCTCCACTGAAGCGGTTAAGGGCATTGCTCAAGGAGTAAGTTGTAGTTGTCATGGACTCATGGGTTGGGACTTTTTGTGTTCTTTGGGTTTTCTGTGTTACACGTATGTTGCCTAGTCATTTGGTTTAGCTCGTTTATGTTATTTGGCTTTGTAAGACTTGATTGCATTTTCAGTTGGATCGTGATGTTGTGTACCTAGGTTTATGTGTTCTGAGTTGGTTTGATTTGTGCTGGATTGTGGTTTGAGTGTTGTGTGTTCTGGCTTTTGGTTTGCTCTGTGTTTCCCTCATGTGTTCCTCCACTACTCCTGTGTTCATGTGCTCCTCCTCTCACCTGCCTTGCATTACCCTTGTTAGCCCTCTCTTGCTCTGTGTTTTCCCCACATCTGCCCTGTATCAGCCTCGTCGGTCCTACCCTGCTCCTAGTGTCTTCCCTGGCCTATCAGCTCCTGGCTTCCCCTTGTCTTGTGCCACCTGATTAGTTCAGTTTGTATTTAAGTTCAGTGTTCTGTTCAGTCCTTGTCGAGTCATCTGTTATGTCACGTCTGTTCCGTTCCGTTCCGGCAGTCTGTTTTGTTCATCCTGCTCAGCTCAGCCAACTGTTGTGTTTTTGCCTGCTGGTCACAGAAATGAAGAAGGCTTTCTTCAGTCCTGCTTTTGGTCTCTGCATTTGGGTCCACCTGCTTTGCAATGTGAGACAGTAGTAATGAGGGAGAGGGGAGGTGAGTTAAGGAAGAGATATTATTTATAGCTAGCTAATGTTTACTGCAGTTCACTGTTGATGGCTCTTTAATAGCTCTTCAGTACGTTGTTGGCAGCTATCTGGCTATCAGTGTCATGGGGCATGTTCATGAGGAAAACACATAAAATTTTTGTTCATCTTTTTTTTTTTTGCCCAGAAGTGGACATAGCACATCTTATTTACAGAGCAAAAAATTATGCATTTTAATTTCAAGTGGACTTTAAGAAAAGGTCTTTGACCTTTTTGACAATCTCTAGGGCTTTTTCCCCTCTGAAATAATTGGAGTTAAGGTGCTATGGGACATGAAGTCAGAGAAAATCATCTGATTTATTATCGTAATTTTTCCTAATAAGTGGCTCAATTAACAGAGTTGGTGAGAGCTGACTGCACAGCAAGTTGGACATCATTCATCTCACTTTTTCTCTTGCTGAAGATTGAGGAGAAGGTCCCTGAAGCCTCACTTCAAACAGTTGATATCCAAAGTTCAGGGACCGTGGGATTTAATGGACTTTTACTGCAGTTGTTTTCCTATACTGCTTGGCACTTGTTTTGATTCATGAAGTGTATGGTGACATTGTTTTGTGTCACTGTGATGATAACAGTAGCCGCTAATGCATCATCCTTCCAACATGCTCCCCTCATGCTCTCATATATTAAGCATCAGCATTTTGGTTGGAGCTCTTCAGTAATGTTTGCTGTCATAATGGGTCCAATATACCAACACAGCCAATCACCACTGTGATCTGTCTTTTGACCTCACTGTAGGCTGAATGTTGAAAGCCTGTCATCAGATGCTGAGTTAAAAAAATCCACATTTCATTTTCCATTTTTGCTAATGCACTAATCGAGTTAGCAAGCTAGCCTGTGTTAGTATGTCGATAGAGAACAGATATGTCTGTAATATTGGTTAAAGCAGAGTTTTACCACCTGAATGAGGACTTACTGCAATCTACAGTAGATAAATGCATGTGTGTGTATTTTTAATACTATACCAATTTTATGCCGTTTGTAAAGTTGTGATGCTAATAACCTTTAGTGCATTAGCATGTCAGCAACTGTAGCATAGTTAATCAAGATAGTGCGGCTAAGGCTAATGTAGGAGGCTAATGCTCTCTTGTGGTTTAATGCAGATTATCTCAAGATACAGGCATCGAAAAATGGAGCCTTAAAATGGAGTCTCTTCAATTTTTCAAGCCTCTTCTTTTTTCATGTCCAGACAATTTTTGTCAGACATCGTAAGAGTTTCTGACTGACCCTGTGATGACTGACGATGCACACACTGTCACTGACACACATACACACTAGCTCAGGATTAATGAGCCTAGAGCCAATCCTGAGCCGCCAGGGCAGCTGATTTGCCATAATAAACAACTTAACTTAACCCCCCCCCCCCCCCCCCCCCCCTCTCTCTCTCTCTCTAGGGGGCCCTCTGCTGGCCACTGGGCCCTATGCCACTGCAAAGGTCTTAAAGAGGACCTGTTATGCTCATTTCCAGCCCTAAATTTTATTTTTGGACTCCACTAGAGTAGCTTTCCATGATTCAGAGTTAAAAAAATGTGACCTCTGCCTTTTGCTTAAGAGGTTTCTTTGGCTTCTTGGCTCAGGAGCCAGTGGGCTGGGTTGGAGAGGACCTCAGGGAAAGTAATTTAGGCCTCCAGCCTATTTAAGTGTCTTCTTGTTAACTTCTTTCTTTCTCTTCCTTCCAGGCCTCCACCAGCCAGATGGGTTAGATTTTGGTTTGGTTTTGTTTTGCTTGCACACGTCACATACTTCACTCATCCATACATTGCATTTATGACTGATTTAACTGACTAACATTATTAAATTTTATATTAAGTTAACAATAAATACAATTTTTAGAAGCTTTATTCACATGTGAATCCCTTTGTTGTCACTGACTCTGAGCCAGTTTGTGACAAAAGTCATTCTTTATACTTATACTAGCCCTTTTTGCAGCCCCTCAGTATAAAACTGTGTATCTTTACAGTCCATTTGAGCTCCTGTCTCTTTATGGCCCCTGCCCAATGAGCCCACTATGTTCTGATTCAAACAGGAAGTGAAACGTGTTTCCCACTGAATTAGCAGAGCTTCGTTAGCGGCAGTTAGAAATGATGCAGGGAGGAATAGTAAAGCAGAGACAGCCACAGTGATGATGATGTTTGATAAAGAGCTGCAGACGACCAGCACACCTCCAACAGGTAAACTACTTATTTTACTTTGCTGTGCTGTATAATGGAGTCATGGCTCCATGTGACTACTCCCAAAACAATGGAAAAATGCCATAATTTTAGTGGAGCAGTGAACTTGCGCGCTGTGTGTGGAGCAGATGACCATATAAAGAAATCTGTCATCCAGCCGACGTCAGCATGGGCTGAAAGTAGAAAAAAACGTTGGAAACTGAGCGTTCAGAGCAGTCTGAAGTCAGGGCTTTTTGCTAACAGGAATTACTTCTACATACATCTCATTATTTGACAAGTCAGCCACTTTTAACAGCAGTATCTGACACTGTGACATTATATATGTCTGGAAAAAAAGGAAATGCATAATACGTCCCTTTTTAAATTAGATGACCATCATCGTCATGGCTTCAGTAATAACCACAGGGTTAAGGTAAGGGGATGATCACAGTTAAGTTTTTTAAAAAAAACCCTGACTTGTGGTTGGAAATGGTGACACGCAAACAACAAATGGTGGTCTCTGTGACAAAGTCTGCTGTTAGGTTATATCATCCATCCACCCACCTCCTCCAGAAATATGTCCACTTATAAATACGTCATCTCTACTGCACCACTTCTCTAGTTCATAATTACTATGGCCGCTAGATAGCATCTGTCACTCAAATGTAACTATATGTCGTTTTTGGGCAACTGACATTACGACCTATTGTGTTCTTTTTCTTTGGGAGGACATTGTCAGTTATTGAGAGGGTGCCCACCTGATGACCCTGTTGAATTGCCTCTACTCTTAAATTCACACACTAATTCATACTGAAACCATGTTCTTGAGGGGTAGTTAACTAGTGGATATTGGTAAGACTAGTGGAACTAGCGATGGTGGTTGGACGGCATTCAGATGAAGCTGCCTATCAAGTCAGTTGGGCCAAACCAGCGTATCTTAGCAGAGTCAAACCACTGAGTATTTTTGCTTGAGTAAAGGTTGGATTCAAGGATAGTTGCATTAAGTTTTCTGATGTAACTAATAGGTATTTGTTAGAAAAGTGGAGCTGGATAAGATAAGCAGGGTTGATGGCTGAACTACAGAGCAGACCATGGCATTCAGATGAAACTGCTTACCTGGCCTTTACACCAAATTAAATGAACCATACATGTACAGCATGAACTTTTCCTGGTCAGAGATTCTGATGTTGTATCACCATCCAGTCTAGACAAGCTATGATCCAGAGCTTGTCTGGGATCATCCTAGAGGATAGTAATGAGGCTCCAGCTCTGTCAGCGCCACACACTACTGGCCATTCGAGCAACATCCTGTGACACCATACAGGCTAAACTCTGGGCCAGCCTCAACATGTTTTTAGTTTTCATCGTGACTCTGCATTCTGCTTATGTTCAGCTCTGTAACACAAGCTGGCCATCTTAGCTCTCAGTAATAGTCGCCCCTGGCAGTTCACCTGCTGCTTGAATACAGGTTTTGTCTGTGCAGGAACTTAATAGCATTGACCTCTGCAAAAAAAAATCAAGTTGAAGATTTTTCATGCTGTTCTTTGAGGAATGACTAAGTGATGACTGCCTTTTGTATGAGCAACCTTCTCACTCCTCTTAAGCCAGGGATATGCCAGCCAAAATTTAAAATGCACCACATTGCACATACAATGGAGGATGTCCCTTTTTCTTCTGTCTGTTAGTGGTGATAATGCTCTTATGCAATAGTTCAATTATGTCAAGTATTATCATAATTATGTCATGTATTATCAAAACCAATAGAAAGATCCATAAGATCCATATTGTGGTAAACCAGAATAATCCTTTGAGGTTGAATATGTGAACCTCTGCAAACACAACATAATCTATGCCCATGATTATTTTTTGCAAGACTGATTGGGGTTTCTCATGATACTACTGGCTGGATATTCCTGTATTCCCCTGCCATGGTATTTTTATCTTATTGTGTAGACGTTGCGTAGTAGATCAGCAGATGTGTATGTGACTGCATGTGGCTGTAGTAGTAGGGTTATTAAACACCACCGTCTCTCAGCACAGGCACAGACATTTTACCCTGAAGTGAATTACAGGCTTTAGTCAATTCACCTGAATTAGTCCCATTACAGAGGAGTCATTCATCGAAAGATGTTTATTGGGGAGTAAACAAAGCAGAACATTACAGAAGAGGAAGCATTTAATGTCCAAGTAAATGATTTTCCTGTTTTCCCACTGCCTCTGTGAAGTGCATAAACCAAGCAATCTGAAATGTTTGGTTCCAGAACAAAACTCAACAAAAGGTTGCAGCCAATAAGTGGAAAATATATTATATATTGTGAACTGTATAGACACTACGTGCTTAGTGATAACAGTGATAAAGAGGCAAGCTAAAAAAAAAATTCCCATTCAAGTAGAAGTAATGTTGCCAACTGCTTATGTACAATAAAATGATTCACTATGTTAAACTACCATAGTACTATCCAGATACAGCAGACATCATGAAATCAAACAAATCAAAAGAGAAAAAAATGTAAGTAACGTCAAGTTTATCTTTGCTTTGTATCACTGTTTGATGCAGATAGAATGGTTCCAGCTTCAAAGACAATATACATACAGCACACATACATGTGCACATGCATAATTCACATTAAACCTCAGAAAGATTGACTGCTACGTTTACAATATCTTGACATTTACAAAAAACCCCATTTAATATGAATTAGGTCACAATGTAAACTGCATTAAAAGATTACTATCTGAAGCACTTGTGATGCAAAATAACTTTCAGGAGATGGTGAAACAAGACTAGGTCAAAACCTAGTATATGACTGGACTGTTTGTGGTCAATGTGAGAAATTGTGGCCAACATGTTACAGAGATAGTCAGTGGTCTTGTCTATAATGTGAATTCCTGGATATTAAATGTTCATCTGCAATTTTCTGTTGTAGTCCCAGTAATATTTGTTGTTAAAGTGTAGTGAAGTAGCACATTGCATGACATGGTTAAGCTATATTTGAGTCAAAAAAAGGGTATAAATGCAGTTGCAAGCACAATACTTTCCATTCATATCTTGGGATGTTTCATTTGATAGAGAACTTCTTTTAATTTTAATTAAACTATTGTAATTATCTGTTAAATCGCCCTGCTCTTTCATCCGTTTCTATCTTCAGGTGTCTCTTGTTTTTCTCACTCTGTATTGAGTGTTTTGTCAGACTGATTGTTACTTGGGGTGCTTTAACTCTTTGCTCTCCCTCATGCCTCTTGGCGTATACAGAGCTGTTTTCTCTTCTACTCTGCTCTATAGAAGTGCTATAAACGCCCCCTGAGGATGTAATAAAGTGCCATGAAATGTCTTTTAGGTATAACTAATGTTACAATATGACAGTACCAACCATGTAGAGGGTGATGACAAGGTAATACAGTCAAATTGTCATGGGAACCAGTGCATTGAGTTAAGATTGGCAGACGTACAATACAAACTAATCTTGCAGTGACCATTGTGCCTTTGTGTCAGTGGATTGTTTTTGGGCTGTAAGAGAAAATGAAAACCTGAATTCTTTAAGGACTAACAGTAGCAACAAAGACACACTTATGTTTTAGAGACACTTCAAGACAGCTAACTGAAACTATTGATTTCCTTGCATACATTTTGACTGACATGCCTCCTATTTCTTTAAATAGGGGGTTGTGCTTATAGTATAATTTTATTATCTGACCACTGCCGTTGAGCAGTTCAATTTTTAAGCTATATTGTTTACAAACCTGGTTACTCATCTCCATGTATACATGACTAACATTATACAGGTTCCTGATTGTCTGTGTTGGTTGACTCCCCCATATCCAATCACTCTGTCATTTCTGTATCCATTGAGATATGTCAGCAGACTTTCACTTTCAATTTGGCATCATTACATCATTTAACATATTTTCTTTTATTCATTTAACTCTACATTACTCAAGTTGCTGTCACATCTGCACACATGAGAAAGAAAGATCAGAAACCTGGATAAGCCTTCACATTACCCAGGTTTCAAAGTAACTCCAATGGCTTATTTGGATTTCTGAAAACCATAATAAGATAAGCTTCCTGAAATCAGGATGTGATATATATATGTACAAACACATAAGTACGATACTCCAAAAGCCTGACAATACTAGTGTGCATGTAAACTTACTCATTATTGCTGCTCAAGGAACAGGTATAGCCATGTAAAGTCTATCTCGGAACACTAATGAATTTTTAACAACATGGAGTGTTAAGCTTTTCCCACTTATCAGTGCTTGCATGCATGCACTGACCACCAGCTCACAAAACACCTTGTTTACTCTGTGTAGCAAAAGCAGTGCATCAGCAGCTGCTTCAGCACTGTGTCAGTTTCTATGCTGCATGTGTTACTACTATTATTACAAATATTATACTATATTATTGCTGCTGTGTGCTCAGATATTTTTTGGCAGCGCTTACAGCTCAATACAAAGTCAACGTAGTCATCACATTTTTACTTTAAATTTACTTACAAATTTTACTGGTGATGCAGTTGCCTACAAAAGTTCATGGAGAGAAGTGAGTGAGTAAATGAGTTCTCTCTCTGGGTGGCGTGAAATGAGGTGAGGATGCATCAGTGCAAGTTGTAAATGTTTCAACTTGAGCAACAAATTTCATGCTTATCTCAAGGCTCTATGGCTTCAATTCATGAGCACAGTTATCAATGCACAGTAAAATGTGCCAGCATTCCTATGGAAGCCCAGCATTCATGTTAAATGATGTTTTGATTTATCATTAGGCCCCGCAGTGGGTATCACGCTATCTACTGGGCCTCATGACAGGCGACAACTGCCTTTGAATCCTACTTTCACCCAAGCAAACAGCAGATACTCATTGGCTTGACCCAGCGTTATATCTACTAAAATACTATAGCTGACCTCACTGGCTTGATAGGCAACTACATCTGAATGCCATGACCCACTCAGTTCCACAACCACCATCACTGTGTAGCTGGTTCCTTTAGTCTTACCAATAGCCACTGATTAGCAACTCCTCTGATATGAGAAACTTGCACACAGAGATAAGAAGAAAATGAGAGGGACATGTAGGGCAATAACTGAAAACTGAAGTCCCTGGTAAGCTTTGAGATCAGTAAGGGGCTGACCTATCTAATGCATTAAAGACACACTGCATGATCGGTGTTTAAATAAGTTGCTGGCTTGCTACAGCTAACATTAGTACAGCTGATGCATTGCTTGTTTGGACTTAAAGCCACTGGAGACCCAAATCCACAATAGTCTTCTAACTATGTAATTTAGGATCTTATGTACATTATAGTGAGCATCTAAAAAGTATTAGAAATGACTTTCAATCCAGATTCGAAATTAAGTTTTTGTGAACTTTCCTGATACTGGGTTTGAATTGGGCTTGTTTATACTCAGACATTTATTACAAAAATTATGCAATAATTTCTGCGAACCAATCATAAACAATGTGACATGCTATGGTAAGAGTATTGTCTCATTTCCAGTTGCCAGAGTTTCTGTGTTATTGATAGCATGTCTGCATCTCAATCCAGTTAATTTGGTATATTCTTCATTACTGCGGCTAATTACCCTCTTAGCGCTCTCCCTCTGTTAATGACTTTTTCGCTAATCACAGTTGGTCACATGCTTTTCAGATCTGAGAGTTACTTCAGCTTCGCAGTTAGCGATGGCTTCGGTGTGTCTTATGTTTAGTTGTTCCTCTGCCTCCTTTAGTGATAATGGTACATGTAATAGTGTATTTACCGCATTGGAAGTGAGGCTCAGTGAGTTAGAAGAGCGGCTCCGCACCATGGAATCCCAGTCGTTAGCTGCTGCAGTTAGCCAGCACCCAGGAGCCGGTGCAGGTGTCAATTAAAACATGATCTGCCACACCTACACAGTCTTGAGAAATGGTCTAAAATGCAAAATGTTTTTGAACTAGTTTTTCTAATAGCTATGAACGTTTTCGTTCACTCAGATTTTTGTGGATGCTTCATGAGACACTCAACTTTGATATCATATATGCATTCTTACTAGGTCAGGCCAAATTTCCAGAGGCTTTAATAAAAACAGACTGTAAAAACACCCCAGCGCAAACACACAAATGATGCAAGGAGGAAATTGGCTTTGCATTAAGTCTGACCACACCTTCAGAATATCAATGCCATTTTTCAAGAGTGCTTCACCCATTTAGCGTAACATTGTCAGACTCATGGTGGACAGAGAAAAAAAAGATCAAAATGGATGCAGCAGAACCATAGATATCATCTTTTTTTATTCCAGGCATTCTTCTTCCTTGTCAACACCTGGCGCCCACATTACCCACAGTGTAACTTGACTGGTAGAAGATTGGGCTGTTATTTTTGTGGTGGTTAATGTAGCCTCAAGCAGAGAAGGTAACCCCACTTCTGTTTAACTTTACACCCCCAGATTTTCTTTTGAAACTCGATTTAGGTAAAAATGAAATGGACCACAAAAAAGGCACAAAAAGCAGTGGCAGAATTAAGGACACATTTGCACAAATTTGGAATTCCACATTTTGCTTTTCCAATAGGCACAATTTCACACCTCTGTACTTTCAGATATGCACTTAAAAACTGGAAACCACATCAAAGAGTGTGTCTAGTGCATGCCAGGAATTTAATGACCTTTGGCCATTACAACTACAGTAACAAGAGTAAATGTAATTTTCTGCTTCTAGTTCTGACAGTAACCTTTCCTTAACAGAAAAAGTAGCCCAATACAAAGCCTGATGCACAGCTAAAGCAGTCCACAAAGCAGAGAAATATGATTGAGGAAAATATAATCCCCTGAGGCCATCAGAAATGGTCTATAGTATGACGTCGGGAGTCAGTATAAAACTGGTCACAGCAGAAGTGTGTCCTATATATATATCCTATATACCTGTTATTGACTTCAAGCTGGGTTCATCCCTGCCTCTCTGCACACTTTGAACTGCTGCTGTTGGTCCGATCACCCTTCCATTGACTGTCAGCTCAGGGACAGAGCTGATTTATAGCACACATGGGCAGAGTGCATATTTCCTCCACCGTGAGAGATGGCTAACATACCTGTACTGACAGTGAGGATGGACCAAGGCAAGCTCTTCATTCAGTGTAGCAGGCGTCTCAAGGCATGGGTGCTTTTTTTTAAGCTTTTAAAGTCCTCCTAATAATGAGAATGCATTAGAGCTGGATGAACAGTGCTCAATCATTGTCTTTGCTTAAATCAGATACCTGAAGCTGGTGGTTCAGCATCACACAATCAATCTCCTCTGGGACTGAAAGAACTCAACATCCAGATATCGATGGTGAATCCACTTTGAGGGGGCTACGGTTCTCTTTTGCATTACAAGACATGCATTACAAAGCATTTACAAGATGAATCATCCCTCAGATTTCACACTTCCATTTTGTAGTAATTATTGTTATGATTCAGAGGACATTAAACATCTGGCAGTTCCAACCCCCAACCCTCCGCTATCCACTATTTCAGTGTCATTTCAATTAAATACCAACTTGTTTTGATTCATTTTCAAAATTCTGCCGCTGAGAGATGTTTACAGAACTGCCATTTTTCTGAAATGTGTTTGACTCAAATGTTACATTTATTTTCTCTCTCTCTCTCTCTCATTATGTGGGTCTCAGAATGTGGGTCTGGAAAAGCAGCAAAAGATAACTTTTAACTCAGCCAACTGTGAAGCATTTTCAAAAGCATGTCAATTTTATCACTGGCAAAAGCATGAGCGCTGGTACAGGGAACATTTCAGCCAAAGTAACATTATCATCCATCAGTGTTGGATAACAAGAGCAAATCTGGGCCTATTTTATTTCCCTTACATATAACAACATTATATACATTCATCTCCTTAGAAAAGATGAAAGAAGATAATCAAATGCACTGACACTAGGCCTCACTGCAGACAGCAGAAGAATACGACATACTGGTATACTTGCATGGAAGGTCTTTTGGCAATGCTGTAAACTACTTAATATAAGCATTGATTTGTTTCAAGTTAGATTTTGGAGGATTTTCTAGTCAATGTATTGATTCCCATAGAAGGACAAAAACAATTCAAGCTCAGCCATTCTTTCTTCTAAAATGCAGTAATCAATATGTTTTACTTAAACAATGGATCAAATGACTAATTTCATCCTGTGCCTTTGTTTTTTTTTTAGGCTTGACTAACGTGACAAATATTTAACCTGTGAGACTTATTTTTAGTGATGTATTCCCAGTTGCAATTAAAGCTGCACTACTCAATATTACATAAACGATGGATTCAATGAGTGTGTGTGTAACGAGAAGAGAAAGAATAGAAAATTGAGCATTTTAGCCTCTTTTAGTTCTTTATTTTGGTTTTACATTGAACAAATTCCTCACCAACCTGATTTAGAGCAGCAGCTGTAACCCGCTGTACGCTACCTTGCTAGCATAAAATAGCAGACACACAGTTAGTGACTAGCTAGTGAACATACAGGAGTATTTAACAGCTGAGGGTCGGGTGATGCTCGAAAAGAACTAATTCTTATGACAATGCTTATAACTATTCTGAATAGCAGCAATTGAAGGTGGAGTGAAAAGAAGACTATGATTGAGAGAGGGAAGGAGAATTATCCTGGGGATATTGCCAAACTTTTTCAGATGGAGCTAGAGTTAGAAGTTCAACCCTGGCTCCTTTCTTAACTTCACACACGTCAGTAGGATTTCAGTTCACTTACTTTTTAGTTTTTCAATGAAAGTTTTTGCCTGTTTCATCGGTCCTAACTTTTTAGATTACTGGTATCAATCTCAGGTGTGTTAATTAGTTTGCTAGGAGATCTTAATTAAAGGGAAACCTACTTAAAGAGGTTGTTCCACATTATTAAGCAAGGCTCAGTTCTCATGCAATAAGGGAAGGAAGAAAGATCTTTCAGGAGATGAAAATCGTGAAATAGTGCAATGTCTTGCAAAAGGCATGAAAACAATCTATTTCACGAAAAGTGAGGAGAGATCATCAAACTGTTAAAAGATTTACCTTACTGACCATTCCCTGCCATGGTATAAAAGGAAGAATGTGCCCTCTGGAACAAAATTACTTTCATGTAGGACAACACTATCCCATGCTGCAAATAACATCATTGACTCCTTGGCTGCTATGGGCATAAAGGGAGAAAAATCATGGCATGGCCACCATCATCCCCTGACCTCAACCCTATTGAGTACCTGTGGAGCATCCTTAAAAGGAATATCAATGAATGTGGGTGGGTGTTCTTCAAAACAGCAGCTGGGAGACAATACTGGCATCCTCAAATGAAATACAGGCAGAAACTGTACATGGACTTACAAGTTCAATGGCTGAGAGAGTTGTTAAAGTGATCTCAAAGAAGGGCTCATATATTAATATGTAACTTGATCTGTAAATATGTTGTTGTTTTTTATTTAAATTGCTTTTTTTTTTTTTTAAATGATCCGTTCATGCAACAAAGACAGCAGATTTGTTTTGAATTTGTTATGAATGTTTGAAACTGCAGTGTGTATAATAATTCCGAACAATGTGTTTTGAGTTCTTTTCAAAATATTTACAAGATTAAGATGTCATCATCAGTAGGTTTTCTTGTAATAATATCCACATTATAATGTGTTGGAGGTAAAAAAAAAAAAAAAAAAAAACCCAAAAACATCCTTAATCATACTGTTGAGGAAAAACAAAAACAGCATGTGCATAATAATTTTGAACACAGTGTAATTATATGAAAGTCAGCAAATTTAATAACAAAAGCAACACATCATTTGGGTACAGGGAATATAAGAATAAGATGGCAAGGGAAACTACAAGGAAATTAGACATGATTTGATTAACATTCCACTTTATTTACTGATTTCCTTGATTTTTCAGAATGCCTGCTAACAACCCTAGAGTTTATACTGAACCTGTGCCATCCAGCAGCAGTTATGTCTAGAGAGAGAGAGACAGACAGACAGACAGACAGACAGACAGACAGACAGACAGACAGAATGCCATCACTGACATGGCCCCCTCCCTCCTCAGTGCATTCACTGTCAGTCCACAAACCCCACTATCAGATTACTGCCAGATACAGTAGATAAAGATGTATATATATAAAACCAACCATAAATAAGAAAATAACAAACTGAAATCTGTAAATTACATAAAATAAATCAACAGGCCCTGCTGCAGTTGTTCAATCTCATTTTTCAATCAGGTTGCTTTCCTGAGATCTGGAGCCGGGGCTTATTTCCCTGATACATAAGAGTGGAGATAAATTAGACCCTAATAACTTCCGAGGCATTTGTTTGAGCAGTAAACTGGGGAAGGTATTTTGCAGCATTATCAAGGCTCAGATGCTGGCCTTCCTTATTGAAAACAATATCCTGAGTAAAGAGCAAATTGTTTTTTTTTTACCAAATCACCACACTACTGACCACGTTTACACTCCAGTGTAAATTGGCAATAAAACTACAGATCTCTTCACTCAAGGGAGAGGTGTCTTTCATGACAACAGCTTTTCTCCAACTCTATTTAACATCTGCATTAATGACTTAGCGGTACTGTTGGAGCAACCCTTAACAAAAATAAAGTTAAATTCCTGCTCTATGCTGATGACCTGGTGTTGCTTCGTCTTGACCCAATGTCACTCCAACCTGTAACCCCTAAGGATGGAAAATTCCATAACAGCTGTCACCCACATAACAAGGACTACAGCAGCACCAGGACCTCCTGGAGCAGTACTGTCAGAACTGGGCCCTGACAGTCAACTTTAACTAATCTAAAATCATGATCTTCCAAAAAAAGCCCAAATCTCAGGAAACCAAATATCAGTCAAACTAGGAAACACCCATCTAGCTCACACCCTGTACTATGATTACCTGGGACTCAAAGTCAGTGCCTCAGGTAACTTTAGTCTTGCAGTGAATGCACTGAAACAAAAAGTTTCAAAGTTTGCATTTTATGCAATTAGAAGAAAATTTTACTAAATAGACATACCAATTAGAATTTGGATGAAAATATTTGACAGTGTAATCCAACCAATCGCCCTTTATGGTAGTGAAGTTTGGGGTCCACTCAGTCATCAGGACTACACTTGATGGGAAAAACATCCCATAGAGACCTTGCATGCAGAATTCTGTAGGTCCATGTTAAACATACAAAGAAAAACACCAACCAATGCATTCAGGGCAGAATTGTGCCATTACCCATTGATTATTAACATTAAAAAAAGAGAACATTTAAATTTTGGTTACATCTCAAATTGAGCCCCCAGGGCTGTAGTCTCCTGGTCGACTGGTTGATTAGTTGGTCGATATGCTCTCGTCCGACCAAATTCTCATTGGTCGAATAATCGCCGTGTTACTTTCATAAGAAAAAAATGTGCTACATCAATAGCTTTCCAGGATTAATCCATTATTTCCTGCGGCAGGATGGACAGACTAACAAATTACCTGTGAAAACGGGGGTGCTCTGAAACGTGAGTCAACCTCTGCGTTGTTACCTAGGAAACTATTGGTAGCGTAACTCTGTTAAGGAATTATTAAACTAACAAAAGATGCCTATCTGGAATATTGGACCAATCAAACCAAAACTCAGAACAAACCTAACTGCTATCTGAGACTAAACCATGAATATAAATTGGCAGAGTATCTCTTTACTATCAGAGGTACAAAGCAGAGACAGATCCTGACCAAATACAGACAGAGTGACCATAGTCAGCCATAGAGACAGGACGTCGCCAGAAGTCATGGCTGCCGACAGAGAAAACAGTCTGTGGTCACTGCACGACAGGTGAGATAGAGACAGAGATGCACTTCCTCTTAAAATGTGATAAATATAATGTCAGAGTGGAATACATTAAGAAATTTGATATGTTAATCCCAAACTTCACAACGCTAGATGACAGAGAAAAGCAACATATATACTAGGAGAGAGACATGCAGCAAACTGAGAGACACAACATCACTGAATATGACATAGTCTATTGTACCTACGGTTATTTTCTATTCCATTGATTACTGTTGTTAATGTCATGCTACTGATGTATTAATTTAATTTAATTTTTGTTTCTATGCTTTATAGGGACTATATATAGGGACTATGTGACTATATAGTAGAGTTACACACAGACACACACACACAAAACGTATGTTCTCTGCCATTTTATTGTTCTCTTTATTTATTTATTTATTCATTTATTTATTTATTTTATTTAATGAATTGTATTTTTTTCATCTCCTTATTGAATTGTATTATCCTCGAAGCTTTGGCAATATTATTCATCTGTAAATGTGTTTATTCAAAGTAAATGTAACTATAATAGCTTTACACACACACACACACACACACACACACACACACACACACACACACACACACACACACAGTGGTCTAAGGACTAATTATAAAGTAAGATTGGCCTAGCCAATCTTCAGTCATCAAACAATCTTTCACAAACACACGCATACACACACACACGCAAAAAAAAACCTCCACTCACACACATGCGAACAAACACACACACACAAAACGTGTTTAATGTTTTCTGCCATTCTCTTGTTCTTTTTATTTATTCGTTTATTTTATGTTATATAATGAATTGTATCAGCCTTGATGCTTTGGCAAATATTGTTCATCTGACATTCGTGCCAATAAAGCCTACGAGAGAGGGAAAAAGAGAGAGAGAATAATTCTGTGGTTTTGTCACTACATCAAACCCTCTCCACAGAATACATAGTAATTTGAACCATTGGTAATATAAAAATATAAGGTTATAGAAGAGTTGAAGTTCCTTCAGACTGAAATGTCACATGAAATACATAAACCTAAACTTGAGAGGTTTTGGTGTTTGTTTGTTTAATAAAAAGATCATCTCCAAAGATGTGTTAATTTTCAGGCTAACACTGAACAAATTATCTGCTATCTATGCTGTCTATTTGACTGGTTTTTTTTTGGTTGTTTATTTGCCCTACTCTGCCAGTGTACCAACTCAATAGGTGTTAGTTGCACCACCTATTTTCCTTTTTTCATCTTCATATCTTCATCTTCCTCATATTCAGCTGGAGTCGCAAAGCTTCAGGAAAAGTGCATTTTTTTCCCAAGGTGAAATATTTTCAGCTTGCACAGACCTGTCTTTACCTCAGTTTGCGCTTTCCAGGGATAATCTGTGTCTGTTCCACAGACTGTATACAAAAATGGATGACACATATCCACTTCCTACCGCTATGCAAAAGTGAAGTCAAAAAATCTTGTTTCTGGGAGCTGCCATCTTTTTTGTGTGACGTCATTTGCACCCAGAGTTTGCGCAGTAGAGTCGGGGTGGTGGGATGACAGCCTGTGGGGCACGCCCCCTCATCTTGACTGACAGCTGTCCTGCCACTGAGAGGAGCCGCCATGGAGAGTTAACCAGCCAGTAACCAGCAGCTACAGCTGGTAGTGAATCACAAATGAAAACATACATTAGCGGAAACTGCTGTGGTCAATAAGCTCATCTGTCACATCTGATGGAGGTTTGAGAGCGGCCGTCACAGCTGTCAATCATGACATCACATGACATATACACGTCTTTCTTAATGTACATTACTTTGGGGCCAAAAAAAACAATCATCTGAAAAAATGTTAACACTCACCGTTTTGGTACACAGCAATGAAAGTAGCTTTTTCTTCTTTGTTTAATGAAGGAACAGAGTGTTGCCACAGCACTTGTCTTTATTGTGTTCAGTGTACAAACCCATTGCAGATGTCTGATGCTAGATAGCACATCAGTGTTAACACTGCTGGCGTCAAGTCGCTGCCCATCTATCTGAGGCAGATGATGAGGAGTGCTGATATAATACTGGACACAGAAAAATAAAAATGCACTGTTTGGTGCCCACTGATGGATCTCAGCATTGAGCACCCATACAGGCTGGCAGGCAGGCTTTCTAAATTCAATTCACTCAACTGAGGATACAGAGCTCAATTGTCAGCCAGACAAAGAAGCAGACAATGCATGCATTTTCAATATGCATTGTATTCTCCAAGCCTGTTATCCATTGTATATCTAAAGATGACCAATAGTTATTGAAAAATCTATATTCTAACCTCGTATACACAACTGTTATGGATTATTTTTCACAATACATGTTTCAAAATGTCAAAAAAAAGAAATCATGTATCCTGCTTTTAAGAAAGTGCCTAAATATTACTGAGCAAAGCACAGAGAAAAAAACAGCTTTCCCAATTCTGGTTTTTAGCTAAAAATAGAACATTTAAATGTCCTGTCTCTCATGTAATCAGAGGAGAAATGTTACCTCTAGAAATTGCTCAGGGACATAGTTACTGGTCCCAATCATTCACAATAGAACATACAGTAGTGATGCTACAGTCATCCTCACTCTATCTTCAGTCTATGAAACTCTAAAGCTGAGATACAACAGAATAATAGAGGACGGTGAGATGGGAGAGATGTGATGGATTGTATCAATGGGCTGTATATTATCAGCCGTCCACTATGTAGAACATCTTCAACAACAGCGGGGATGAGATACTGTACTTCCAGCTATACTTAGATCCCTGTCATCTCACAAAGGAACAGGCTGCTGTTCTTTTATCACTTCCTCTTTCAAGATGCCGAGATGAGACCAAAACCAACAATAAATGTATCCGGCTATCAGATGTTGTCTGTGCAGCCACAGCCTCATATAGCTTATACCTCTGTGCAATTGAACTGTATTGTCACCCAAAAACTATTAAAAACACAAAAGGGCCCTACGCAGCAAGCTGACATCAAAGAACCTAACAGCTGACAAAGGCTGACTGATCAAACACTTTACATCAGCTCACTTCATCTTCTGTTAAAAGATGCATTTCAACACGGCCGAGAGCCAGCTGAGCGCCGTTCTGCATGTATGTTCCAGCCAGCAGGAGAAATAACCAGTTTGTAGCTTGTGTTTCTGATGCAAAGAACATCGTGGGAGTACAGAATAAACAAACCATTGTCACGCCACTCTGAATCTGTTCAAACGGTCTTGTTACATGTTCGGAATGCAAATTTAAGATACGTCTGATCTGAATATTTTTTTATCCTTGAGAGTCGTTCCATTGTTGGGCAGACCTCACTGTTCATGCTTGGAAGCAGTTACATGTTTATGCTGAAATGTACCACACCTTACAGTGTTAATGGTAGTGATGGAATGTGTCACCCAGTGCAACTCTAGTTTCTAGTTCTTCTAGTTTTGTGACAGACTTCTGTAACGCATATATCAGTTGAGTGTGGAGTTTCATTCTTGACTGAGTATATGTGACAGAATAATCTCTACTCTGCTTTTTTGGAGCTGTTAAGTGCACCTCGCTTTGATGCCGTGACTGGTTTTGGACTGGTGTTCAGACAGCTGATGTTATGTGACCTTTCCAGAGTTCATTTAGCATCGTCTGTGAAGGACTTAAAGTCATCTAAAGGGAGTCAGTGGATGGCTGGAACAGATCAAGGCCAATCATATGTGGGGCCAGGTGTATGAACGACGTATACGCACAAAAACCATGGTGTTTGTAAAAACAATATGTGATGAGAAAGTGCGTACCTCACGCATACTGCAGATCAGGCATACATGTTTTTCCAGAGCCAGCTGCTGGTTATAGGATGAGGTGGAGATAGAAAAATAAGCTTAGAGACAGAATCAAAATATAATCAAACATTATTTGTTTAGGTTGATAACCAACTGCACTAATTGTGTGATTTTTATGAGTCTACACAGTAATCTGTAAATGCCAATCAAAGCTGCATCTATAAACTCATTGATTAATTGCTTTTGTGAGATCAATTTTATCATTATATTGATTTACATAGTATGCATAATTTTATTTCGCTGTTAATATTCTTTTCATTTTATCTTTAATTGTGACACCTTGTAAAGTCTCTTTCAATATCACTACAAGCTAATCATCACTATTGATTACTACTACTATAATTTCTGATGTTTAATAACGATGATGAGATATCACTGGCACTGTTAGTTTACAGGTCTATGTGATGAATTAACGATATGGATGCTATAAATACTCTGGCATGTTGGGGAACCTCGCCAATGCAACACAAGCTGTGAGACTGTATTTCTTCTTTCCTGTTTGTTTCATTGACAGACCTACAGACTGCTGGAACAGGCAGCATGTTGATATGAAAACAGCTGCTTATGGGCGTGTCTTCATCCATTTCTGGATAGTTGTGGGAGTGGAATTTAAGGCTCTTGATTGAGACTTATAAAACAGAACCATGCATGTATATATAAATCTGATGAAAAGTATGCGTTTGAATATTTTTGGCTTTGTACATACACACAGTTTGAGCTTTGAGGACTGGGTGGAATGTGGAGGCAGAGAGGAGCACCTGGCTTTGTTGTCGGTTCGGCGAAACGGGATTTGTATCTGGAGTTCAGCCTGGCCTTCACCCGGGGCTGAAGAAGCCTGGGCTCTGTTGAAGTAGGCGGTGTTGTGACGTCATCGGCATGCGGCATGCATCAGCCCGGCGGCGGGAAATGAACATGGATTTGAGCTGCCGGCGAGAGAGTTGATGGAAATAGAGTCCACATAGAGTTAGAAAGTTTGTCTTTGTCATCGTTTTGTAGGAGTAAGACGACCATCTCCTTGAGAGCTCCCTGGAGGTGAACAAACATCCAGTTGAAGATGTTAATCGCTTGGAAAAGAGCCGCATCCAAGTGGGCCATTGCATGGATGCGTGTGGAGAGTCTGGATCCCAGCTGATCAGAAGTGCAGCGTCTGGAGGAGAAGGGTTCCATGTGGATGTGGTGGTGAAGGAGATATCATGTTGGTACTGCTGGATCTAGTCGTGGGCGGTATGCTGCCGAGGAACGTGGATCACGGAACCGGGCGGGAGGTAAGTGTTTGCGATGCAAGCGTGTCGAATGGGAGAGAAAGGGGTTAGACACGATTGTATAGGTATGCACGGATGATTGAATTAGTGAGGCACAGGTGACTGAATTTAGTGAGGGTCGTGGTATTGTTCCTGAACCTTTGTTATAATAATAACTCCATGCACTGCATACATGCACTGATCAAATGATGAATTATATAAAATGATTGACTGAAATTGCTAGCTGTACGATGGCTTCTCTTTGATGGGGCAAACTACCCATGAACCTTTGCTGAACCTTGTGTAGTGAAGTGCAGAACATACCTCACCTTCACTGGTGCTAGTTACCTCTCAGCTACCTTTATGGGTGTGATGCAGCGCTGCCAGGAGAAGCCTGTAGAAGAAGCAGATGATGCAGCTCATAAGTTGTAGATATATTGTAAAACCTAATTTTTCATGTGCTGTGTAGAGTGTTGAGGCCCTGTCACCCTGTCACTAAAATGTACATTTTGGATCTTGTCAGAAAGGAATATATTAATACACTCAGTTGCCAGTTTATTAGTTACACCAAGCCAAAGCTAATGCAGTCTCATCCAACAGCCCTGCAATAAATAAAATTTTAAAAATTTGTTATAATAATAACTCCATGTGATGTCACAAAATCCTGCTTGTGGGTACATGACATAGACCATGTCCACACTGAGCTGGTCAAATTTGTAAATGCATCTTTTTCTCTCCGTTTTGGCCTTCTGTCTAGACTAAAACTGCGTTTTACTCCCCTGAAAACGGAGCCTTTCCCGGACGGCCTCCAGAGCGTAAATGTGAAAATGCTGGCTTGGCGTCGTCGTGTGTACGGGGAAAACAGAGCTTTGTAGAAATGCTGTCACACTGTTGGCAAAACAGATGGTAGCGGTAGCGTGGCATTTTATTGGAAGAGGAAGAAGAAACACGACAATAACCACAATGGCAGATGGCTTCATGTGAATGTTGTCGCTCTTCTGTCTACTTTGATAGCTTATTTAGAGTTCAACGTAGCTATCTGCCATATTGTTGTTTGGAATCGTTTTAGTGTGGATGGTGGTATTTCTAGAAACAAGTTGAAACTCCTGCTGTGGACGCATGATGTTTTTGCTCGAAAACAGCGTTTTAGAATGTAGCCGGCTCAATATAGACGTAGTTCTAAACATCCAGGTGAAGTAATAATGAACCAAACACATTTGGTGTACAGGTTTTCAAAAGGAGCTGCGTATAAAAAGCTGAATATGAAAAAATATCACTGTTTCTCATTATAGGACAATTTCACCAAGTGTCTGATTTGTATTTTTTGCAGTCTACACTCAGACTTAACTTCATATATGCAGATCAAATTTATAAACTAATTGCTTTTGTGTACTCGTCTTGATTAGTTTCAATTAGTCTTATTTTGCTGTTTTCTCTCGTTGCATTATTTTAATTGTTTATTTTCTTTTTTATTAGTAAAGCACTTTGTGGACTGTTTATATGTGAATGGAATATCATTACTGACGATGATTGAAATATCACTGCTGCTGATGTTTTGCAGGTGGATGCATGATGAATGAAAATGCCACAGCTGTGTGTAACAGTTGTGCATAAGGACGATTGTTCTGGTGATGTTGGAGATCTTTGAGATTCTTTTTCATCAACAGGCTGGTGGGTGGTGCAGCCCTGTCTGTGTTTATATATAGACAGTTGATTAAGATGGCTTATTAATCAGTTAGCATCTACACATATAGCAATAATGGTGATCATATCGGCATAAAGGACATTTTTTAATTCAACCTTTGCTGGAGACATTGTCCACGATAACATGCCCTCGCCCCCCCAGAAAGAAAAAAAATATATTTCTGGGAGATTTTCAGGTCTGTCAATGTTGTTTTTCAGGTGGAGTGGATAAAACAGTTGATTGGATGGATATTAAATTCTAACTGGCCACTTGAGGTCAGGAAAATTAATCTGAGGCCATAAAAACGTCTGAACTCAACCATTAGGGACATAAAACAGCATCCTCTCCAGCAGCAACTCTGTTGTTTCAGTAAGGGAAGGAAACGGTCCGCTGAGGTTTTGTAAAAAAAAAAAAAAGGCCGTCCCTGCGTTTTAAACCATGAAGAAAGATAGCATCTCACAGCAGTCAAATTGAATCACACACTGCGAGCTGGCGAGAATAACAGACACTCCCATGTGTGTTTTCCAATTCTCCGCTCGGCCTGGGTTTCTGCTTTATCGGCATCTGCGGTAGAGTGTGAGGTGAACACTTCAGCCACTTCAAGTCTGTCTTTCTTTCATCTCGGGGACATATGGGATCTAGCATTACAGCTGCTGCTGTCGCCGTTACTGTAGCAACCTTTCATACATTGGCCTGTTGTGATGAAACTCGCATTCACACATAAAGCTGAAGATCCAACGTGAGCGCAAGCTCATGAAAACACTGTCCAGATCAGCAGGAAACTGACTTCTATAAAGATTCACACAGCAGAAAACTAGATGCGCCTTCTGCTGTGTCCGTACAGCACCGGTGGAAGACGGAAGGCATAGGATACCCTGCGTGTCTTAATATAACTTCAGAAAAAGGATGGAAAAATCTTTCTCAAATGCACTCCTCCTCTACTCTCTTACATGCTTTGAAGATTCCCCCAAGCGAAGGATCACAGAATCTTTTTGGTGAATTATGCACATTATCTTTTCCTCACTTTCTCATCGAATATGTGGTGCAATGCATCAAAGCGGTTGGCAGGTGATGGCAGTGAGGATTTAAGCTGCTGTATTGTGTCTGTCAGTGGACAAGTGTGAGCAACCCACCTCCTCCCTTTAACTGGTAGAGTCCTGCCTTTACCAGTTAATTCTTTGATTTAATGCAGCGCACATCACAGCCGGTCATTGCTCGAAAGCCTTTACTGGTCAGGTATTGAGCTAGTAAATTGATTCAAAGTTGTCAAACATCACTGACCCCATCACTGTTCCCTTCATGTGTTCTGAACACTGCAAACCACTAGAGGGCAATCACTGTGTGAAAGAACCATCCAGCAAGTACAGCATGTGAGTGTGAGGGATAATGGCAGGCTTCATATGTGGTCTGCCTCTCCAGTTGCCTTTTCTATTTGAGAACACATCCCAGTGTGCAAAGAGAGCAGAGAGTCCTGATTTTAGTTCCAGTCACTAGCAGCAACTGGAGTGTTTCTGTGAACAGTAAAAGACAGAGAGGCCTCTAAATAAAATGGAAAAAGTATCATCTTGGCCAGTAGCAATTTTATTTATTAAACAGTCAATTCAGGTCCACCCAAGTGTCATTAACATCAAAACAAAGCAACCCAATGTGTAAATTCTGCCCAGTGATGCTATGGTGCTATAGAGGCAGCAGGTTTATTCAATGTGTCTCAGAGGATTCGTCTGCTTGTCTAGGAAAAACAAGATGAACTGTCATTATCTCAACATGCTGCAGATAGCTTGTGACGCACACACAACGATGTAAGGTACATTTAATCTAAGAGACATGTAGATTACAGTGTGAGGGACATGTCATCGTTACTCCGGATTGTTTGTGCATTCAGAGGAAAATCTTCTCTTGCAGTCCATAGACAGAGCAGAGCCTGAAGTGTTTTATTTGCCCAGGATATCTGCAGAAATTCTTTTACACACTGAGGACAGACGCTGCAGCTGCTACATTACACCCGTGATGGGATGGAGGAGGTAGAGTTATGGAAGTGAGGAATGTTGGGCGTCCTGCAGTGGTTTAAGATGCTGACTGTGAAGTTGCAATGTTTCCAGTTCGAGTGGCTGGGGGCTTTTGTTGCATGTAATCCCTCTGCTGTCTCACTCTGTCACATCTCTACTCTCCACTGTCAAAATAAAAGCAGAAATGCTCATAAATGATATATACTGTGTATGAAAAGTAAGAGTTAGTCCATTACTCAGAGGTATTTTTGCAGTAGTCAAACCAGACAAGCATTTCACTCTATCTTGCAAGCTGTACCGTATTCCACTTGCATTCAATTGACTGGCTTTATTAGATGAAATGCATGCAGTTATGTTTTGTGGTTTGATTATTGATGTTTTTTGGTTAATAAAATAACTGTATTTACAGGGAATAAATCAAAGTAATTGAGCACCAGCTGAAAATCATATTTTTGGTGACATTCATTAGTTAAAGTTCACACCTTTCTGCAATGATGTAGAAGTGTACTTTGGGTGTGGTCAGTACGCTCTGACATCACTGGTGGGCAACTGACTATAAACTTGGGACCTTTGGATGCTTGGATTGTTGGTCAAATTAAACAACTTTAAAAATTAAGATGCATATCTGTCATTATTTTATACATTTTATAGAATAAATTACCTTTAAAAAAAAAAAAAAACCACAACTATCAATTATTATTTATCAATTACTGTTTCAATTGTTTGTCCAATCACTTAATCCATAAAATATCTTAATATGGTGATTTTTTTTTATTAATAATTATTAATTGCTATTAATTGCTGTAATTGCTCTCAGAACAAACATTCTTTTGTTACATGGTTGATATTATGAAAAAAGTGGGCAAACAATTCTGACAAGCTTAGAAATCACATTGAAGATGTTGTCCAAATAATAATGGGGCATTGTGTGAGTTGCAGCAGCTTCCAATACAACTGAGCAGGTTACATCACATGACTGCTCTTTAATGTTCTTAAACAGTAACACTGTTAAGAGGCTCACTGAGTGACCCACTGTGGTCAGGAGTTTGCTACAGCATCCGAACTAGCAATTTACCAACTAAAGGTCAGGTCTCACCTGACTGTCCTAACTGTCCCTGGGTGGGACAAAATAGAGAGTTAACAGCTGCTGCATATGAACAGTTATTAGAAGAAAAAAAAAGTCATTTTACATATTCCTCCTATATTATATTTTCTTTTAATGACTTCCCTCAGTCTGACACTGATACTCCCTCTGGAAGAGATTTAAAAAGGAATATTCTAATGCTGATGCCAGCTCAATGTGCAGGTTTAGAGCCTATATAATAAGGTCTAATGTAGCATTAAACAGTGGTGCAGCTGTGCACACTCAGAGGAGGATTCTTATGGGTTGTTGGTTAAGGTAGTGGGAAAAGAACAGACAAGGCTGCCCCAGGGCTCCACATGTTGGGGGCCCAGTGGTTTAATAGTGTCCAAGGGTCCCAAAGCAGTTTAATGTGGCCATGCTTGTCAACAGCACTTTCAAATAGCGCAGGGCAATTTTAACATACGTAAATAACCTTTTTTTTTTTTTTTTTTAAATTGATCCAAATCGAATTATCCGCATATTATTGTCTTTCCAACTCTTTTTAATTTTAATTTTATGATTAGCAGAATCAAGCGGTTTGCTTATTTTAATTTCACAGAGCAGGATTTTTCTACTCCAGGCAGCCAGAGCTGCTGTTGGCATGGTGGTGGAGGGTGTCAAAGTACCACCTCTTGCATGAGTAAACACTGACACTACACACGAATGAACGTCTCTGTTGAGCTGAGTGCACCTGGGATTTGGCGCAACAGAAATTCAACCTACCTGTTGAGTAGACGCACATGCGGAGAACAATCTCTTGTCTTTATTCGCAGCGCGCTGTAACCTGGAACGAGAAGACTGAACGCGCATCCGGAGCGCTGAAACCTCCAGCCCTGAAAGAGTTAAACAGTTTTCCCATGTACGGAGGAGCGGCTGGCTGGAGGTTAGTTAGGCTGTTGCGGTGCAGAGCGTGTGGACGCGGCGGTGTACAGCAACAGCGCACCACAACCGGCCAACTTCTCAGCAACGCTGCCGCCACTACACGACAAACCAACCATGTCGGAGCGAGGGAGGATCTCTGGATTTGACGGCGCTCAGTCTCACTACTACTGAGCTTGTTTGTGAGAGGGAGAGGGCTGCTTTTTCGCTTGTGTGGATATCGCCTTCATGGACGGGCAACGGGGCTTTTACGAGATGGACCCGACAGAGAACCCCAGCAAGGCGGCGGAGTATCTAAAGGAGCTGAACAAGATCATCGAGACCCAGCAGGGGCTGCTGGAGAAGCAGAGGGTCCGGATTGAAGAGCTGGAGATCCAAGTGACGGATCTTTGCAAGGAAAACGTCTGTCTGAAGGATCAGCACCAGCGGCACCTGGCCACCTGCAGACTCCAGCAGGGCAGCCACTCCAGCCTGGGAGCCATCAAGGAGAATGTTATGCAGGAAAAGTAAGTTTGCTGTTAATTTTCCCTGCACATGGTTTGAATGAACATGGTGCTGTCAAAGTTCATATTCCTCATTTGTGTCACCAAAGTGTTCGCTCCATGGCTGGAGAGATCTGCATGGTGGGCGGCTGTGTTTATCTGTGTCATCCCCGTCAGGTGTAACCACGCAACCAAATCAAACGCCTACTTCTCTCTGCCACTTTGTCATGGATCAGGTTTTTAATGAACCGTGTCATTTTTTTTTTTTTTTTTTTTTTTACATTGTAAGGGGAATATTGCAGGCTCACACACAGGCTACGCACGGTGTCCACGCGTATTGCGTAATATGGAACCCGTTAGGCTCACGGTACACTGTGTGTTACACGATGTAAATGGTATTCTGGAAAGCACAATAAGACAGCCGTGATTGAAGTCGAGATCCGCGTGATGTGACTGTTGTTATGACATTAGAGGAAATAGGGGGTTTGTCACAAAACAAGTTTACGCATCTTTGTTCCGAGTTCAGCCTTGCTTAGGATGCACGTATCGTCTCTGCTAGATATTCTTTGAAAAAATGATCTAGAAATAATGATGCCATATTAATGTTTATGTTGTCTTTGACGTAATCTCCTGATAACAGTGGATGGCTTTCAATTTGAAACGGCGCAGTTGTTTTGGAGAGCTTCTATCAGACATGTTCCACCCAGGCTGCAAAACACTGAAGTTTAATAGTTTAATAAGACATTGTGTTCTGTGCTTTTTAAGTAGGAAAAGTGCATTTATTTACAGTATTTAAGTAGTTAGAATTCTCATTGTGATTGTGATGATGGATTTTACACATTCTTAGCTTTCCACCTGCAACTCTACATTCATTTCCTTGATGATTTCTGATCAAACATAGACTGGCTTAAATCAATTTAATTCATCTGATTTGTTTTTTTAACTTTAGCTTGACATACATCATTTCACAGCCACTGTGCTATGTTGGGTTTGGCGATATGGTTAAACTTATCACGGTATGTTGAAATTTACACAGGCGCGTGATCGCAGCGGGGGACGAGGGGCGTCACGTCCTTTCCAAAATACGAAACATGGGAATTTGCCCCCCACCAACCCTCCTAATATTTGTAACTGACACGACATCAGATTCCCCCAGACGCCGACAGAAACCTATTTTGTTCTGTCAATATTCAGTATAAAACCGCCCTGGATGTGCATCATTCACAGAAAACCTGCTGCGTCTCGTTTGTGTTCATGTCAACAACAGTGAAAGGCAGCTGTGAGCGCGGTGCCAAAGCTTTGGCTCCATCCTGTAGGTCCTGTGGGTCGCAACTGCTTTAGTTCCGAATGTTTATGTTCCGTTTATAGTCCCGCATATTTCTGGTCATCAAAACAGGTATTTTAATGTAACAGAGTGGAACTTCACGTGGAGCGACAGAGGGAGGGGGAGAATATTGTGCTGCACATAAAAAGATGCATACAGACCGTGGCTGTAGTCGGTAAAGTTGCTTTTTACAGTGAATGGAGCGGTTTCCAGTGTTTAAGGCTTTTCTCCACATATCAGCACACAGATTGGTCCATTATGAAAACTGCAGAGAGACTAAAAGACACAAACCAACTTTCATGTATTTTGCTTCATTTACTTCTCTAGTATTTCACTTCTACTATAACCTATTGAAATGTCCATCAAAATACAGCTATTAACGTGACTCAGTCGAGTCTGTGACATGTCAGATTAATGTCTGAATCTTACAATAATATCGTTCAGGTGTCACTGAATGTGATCCAGGATGTTGCAGAAACATCAGAACTGATGCTCTGTTTGCTGTCCACAGCCGGCTGTGTGTCAGATTCTTTCCTTTGACTTTATTAAACACCTGCAGCATCAAACAGCAGCTTAACGACAAGTGCGTCTTTAAATTGAGAGAGTGATGTGCGCATTTACGCACGCGGCATAGCAGCGGTAACTACATTAACTTAATGTTCTGTGATTGGCTACATATCCGACAGGTCAGCTGTTACACACAGATTCCAGGTTTATGTGGTGTAATTGTTTGTAATAAAGCAGCCTCTTATTGTATTTATGTCCTGAGCTCCATCAGAGCTGTCAGGACATTTTAGCTGAAAGGCCAAGAGAAAAAAAAAATAAATAAATTAAAAAAAAAAAAAAAAAAAAAAAATATATATATATATATATATATATATATATATATATATATATATATAATCCCACACACACAGGAGGTCGGGGGTTCGAATCCCGGTCAGGGCGGGGTAACACATATCCAGTGTGGACCCTTAGGCAAGGTCTGTAATGCTGCTAGCCTACCTCAGGATGAGTGAAACCCTAAACTCGAGAGTCATACCGGCTCGGACGTCGCCCGGGTTAACAAGGTCTGCGTCAGGTGTTGGGGAACCAGGACAACCTGATGAGAAATAGGCAACTGGAACAAGACATAGATGGACTGGAGCAGAGACTATATATATATATATATATATATATATATATATATACCAACCATCTAAAACATGAAGATATTCAACTATTGTGATATAAACGGTTTCTAAATTGAGTTTCTAGAAAATGTATCATAAGTAAAATAAGCAGGCTGGAATGTCTGTTTTTGGCTAATACATTGAATGGAATATCTTAAAAATCAAGCTTAATCACATCAATATAAAGTTCACGTAAATCCAGATTTGCCATAAAGCAGTCTTGGTAATTGATTTGCAAACGCTTGCAGTGTTGTAATACAAAAGGACAGACACCTTGGCATGAATGGTCTCTCTATCGCCCCTGACTATGAACAGCATCTCTGCTAGTGAATGATTAGCTGCACAGTCTAACAGTTTGATGAGCCCAGCACAAGTTCAGACGCTGCTGAAAATACTGCCTGCACGAAATTTATTTTTGCTCCGGAAAGCTGCATCCACAGCAATAACCCGCTTCTGTTTATTTGTGCCGAGTGCAATACAGTCAGACCTTTTTAACCTGTGACATCATTATCATATTTGCTCGCTCATCGTTTGTATGGAGGCTATAAATAGTTATCGGTGCGGAGCAGAGCATGGGAGCTTGTCTCTCAGGATTTTCCATTCTGCTGTGGTCATTTTAACACCTGAGTAGCAAAACACAAAGGTTTGCGTTTTGAGTTATCCTGACGTGCTTCATGTCTGTGGTTAAAAAAAATCAAGATTAATGCAAAAATATTTGAGTTTAGAACACTTCTCCTGCACATGCACAGCTGAGAGGGAGTCCTGTCCCTTGTGTTCTGTCAACAGTTGGGCCACGTCAGCTGTTCTTTTTGTGCTGACCACAGTCAGCATACAGTCCTGGCCTTGACTGGAAGGCCAATGGGGGAGCTGCGTTTCTCCCAGGTCTTTTAAAACAAACACACACACGTCATGTTTCCATCACTTCAGAGAACATTATATTGACTTACATTCATTTCCTAGAGACCTATACCTAACCTTAATCATAACCACCACATGCCTAACCCTAACCTTAATATAACCATAAACTTACCTTAACTTAAAATCAGGTCTTCAACCCAAAATTAATAATTTACATTAAGCGGACTTGCTTTTTGTCCCAATAAGGGAGGCGAGTCCCCACAACTGTGTAAACAGATTCATGTCCCCACAACGTGAGGAATACCTGTTCCACACACACACACACACACAGCATAATGTCAGTCTATCACCATGCAGCAGGACAGGTCACCCTGTTACTCCAGGTAATCAGTGAAGTGACACTGCCCAGAGATTTGAGTAGTGTTTCTGTTTTGATAGAGTGGGAGCATGTTGTTCCCACCACAGTTGGCTTTATGAGCTAATCCACTGTGTTTATTCTGTGCTTTATTTGGCTGTTAGTTCACAGCTCATTCAGCCCTTATCAAGGTCAGACTGTGTGTGTGTTGGTAGATACAGTATATGGCCTTGCACGGTGGAGAATAAATTATTCCTTTGCAAACATTTGCATAAATAGCAAAAACTAAATTAAACTAAACTAAAATGAAACTTGCTGTTCGGTCCCTGTTGACCCCCCACAGGGACTAGCAGGTTCCCTGTTACATTTAGGTTGGGGTGATTTGAAATAGCTTCATATTGCTTTTATACAATGATGTTAAAATATACAACTAAATCCAACCAAGTCCTTTCTTACTTGATATTGCACTTTGGTAGTGCAAAGTCCCTCACAAATGTACAATTAATCAAAAGATCAACAACCATTTTTTCACAGTGGATCTGATGTTTTTGGGACCTCTGGGAGTCTACAGGCCGGGGGCAGTTGCCCACTTTGCCAGCTTAGTAATTGAGGCAGCAGATTAGTAGTCATGGGGGAGAACTTGTGATTTACAAGTTGCTGTTTTATGTTCCCTGACTGGCTGGCTGACATAAATCTGATTCAGCAGTAAATGTGACACACACAAAGTCTTCATTTGCCATTCATATGTCTTTAAACAAGGCACTTAAAGGAGTATTTAAGTTTATTACAACATGGGCCTAATGTTTGTAGTTTTGGTCATTGATTTCTATTGGTTATAACATTGTACTTAACAGTTTAACTGCTGAAATCTGGGAACATCACAGCAAGAATAAAATGATTTCTCAAACTGTCCATTGTAAATTAGCCTGGGCGATCTATCAGATTAATTCAGTTAAAATGAGTTTTCGCACAATGTGTAAAATGTTTAAATCATGAAAATCGATTTATTACAACATGGATAAAAAATGTTACTTTTAATGACTAAGTAACATAAATGAAAGATTGCTACATTAGCTATAACCCTAATACTACAAGACAGTAATGAACAGTCTACTAGAGGGACAGATGACACTGATCTGTGCTCTCAGTTTGTGTTTGTTGATTGCGAGAGCTGGACTGCTGGGAGTTGACTGAACAGTGTGTGGATTCTGCTTTGCAAATGCTAGCTAGCAGCTGCCCGCAGATATCAGGCTGATGAATTAATCCGAGGACTTTTCTGCTCTGTCTTTGCTGAAACTGGTAATTCAAGTGGTGGCAGCACTGTACTTTGTTAAAGCATAGATCTGTTTCTGTCAGTCTATAGGCAGTGTAGATCTTTTTTTAATTGAATATATATATATATCACCTGTACAGATTCAGGTGTGTTATGCTAGTAGCGGCTAATGTCGCATCCAGCAGAGATGAGGAGCAGCTACAGAGGTCTGGTAACCTTGCTTCTTTCTAACTCCACACCGCCAGGTTTTTTGTTTCTCAGCCCCAACTGACACTGTCTCAAGTGACATCACTAGAGAAAATCTATCAGATTTCACAGAGCTCCCTCTGGCTTTATGAGGTATTTCAAAAGACATTGTTCTTCTGCTACTCTGTTTGTTCATTAGTTGAGTACTAAGAAGCTCTCCGGAGCATAGACGGAAACCGTTGTACAGCATGATTACTTTGGAGCATTAAAGCTATATTGGATAAGCTGAACTTTGGCCTGGATCTGGCAGCTCTCTATCACATTACATTCACACATAGAGACAGAGAATGAACAAACCCCCATATGTCCTTCACCCATGCCAAGAGCAGCTCTTCTGAGGATCTTTGTTTCAGACCTGGATGCAAAGCTTCATCTGTTCAGTGTGTGTGAGTGTGTGTGTGTGTGTGTGCAGCGCTGCAGGAAATAATAGCTTGCTGGTCAGCAGCTCAGAATGCAAAGCAAATCAGAAGTCAAAAAAAAGTGAACACTGCCAGAGGACATATGAAAATTGGTCGGGAATGTAACAAAGTTTTGACTTTATGAGTAAGCACATATGCCACAGTCGCTATGGGCAAGCTGTGAAATATGCACTGTTTGTGATGTGTTTAAAGCCCAAGCAGAAATACATTTTACACAGAGAACAGTGTAGATTTTGAACCCCGAGGGTGGTCTTGACAGGCTGCCATTTGAATACAGAAGATGAGAAGAATAAATAAATTTTCAGAGAATACATTTTGGACTGAAATATTCACGGATGTTGTCAGAGGTAAAAGAAATCTGCCAAGTTATTCAATTCTGTTAGTGTTCATTTTTAATATGTTATATACTATACACTGTATGCTTCTTGTTGTTTCTGTATACTTTAAACATTTAAAGGTGAATGAACTTGCAAGCGTGATAATATAAACTGCACATCAGAAGATGCAGAATGTGGTGATTTATCACACTCTAGACAGGCGTTAGAAGGCAGATGCTAATGAGAAATTGATGTATTGCCAAATCCAAAGACAAGAAATACATTCTTATGAGGTGAACACAAAAAAAAAACTCTGTGGCTGTATGAAATTAGTGTATCCAACTCTTAACTTGAAGACTGCTTTACCAGATGTACCAAACCTTTTCTTGGGATATTTCTTTGAATTTGCCCCCTGGTGTGAGATCATGATATCAAATTGAAAAGTAAATGAATCTCCAAATGAACAGGAAATCATTTCTACACTCATAATTACTTGTCTGTTTTAATGCCAATCTGATATGATTTCCAATTAAAAATGTACCATATTCTTTAATGACAATAACCAAGCTGCTTTGTGTCATGGTTCTGTATTCAGTATTTAACATTTAATGTTCTATAGCTTTGTGAGCTCACAGTGTGGCATGCAGTAAGGTTGCTGCAAATGCAGGAATGGATCAGCAGAAGACTTGTCAAGTATGTTGATCGTGCATGACATAAAATATGTATTTGATAGTATATAGTACAGCTGTTGTACAGATGTTGTTCCAGTAGGGAACAATGTGAGATTTAAAAAAAAAAAACAATAGAAGTAGAAAAGCAAGTACAAAAGAAAGTTTAAATGGAATGGTATTGAGGTAGTAAAGGATTTACTCTTTAAGAATCCTTATTAATATTTAAATGAGTTTGAACTTTTTCCTTGATACTATTTTTATTATTATATGAGATCCATTTGAAAGTAGGCCCATATTTTCCATGCTGAGTTGTGCTTATCGATAATCTCGGGGCAGTGTGGGAGCACAGAATATTGTTTACTGGAGCAGAACAGTACAAATTAGAATTGTTTTTTCTTGAAGTTTTGCCAAGAAACCGTTGATCTATGAGGCACAAGTTTAAAGGTACCCTGAGTTTTCTTTGTGAACAGACAGTTTTGTTTAAATTCAACATTTCTCACCAAAATGCTTCACGTGCATGTTTAACGTTCAATATACTGTATGCAGAAGCTGTCTTCTAATGTCGTCTTTCAAGCTTTGTTTGCTGTGATCTCTGCCTCCAAAAAAATCTTTGTCCAATCTCACGGTTCACCACTTGCCTGACCCGAAGTCTGTTGAAATAGTGATGTTTAACTTGTGAAGGTCTTGGGCTTGTGGGAAATTGTATTTGTTAAAGGGAGTTTAAAGCACATGAACTGCATTTGAACCACACGACATACTGTTGAGCACAGTTAAGTTGTAGGTAGAGGCTCTCTGCATTTCTTCCTCATGTGTGAATGCTGTGTTTCAAGCACAGCTGTAGTTTTTTAATTCCTCTTGGGTCTAATTTGCATGATCTACCTGGTTCTTCAGGTGCGATGGAAATGCAAACAGGACTGCACAACAGGGACTTAAAGTTCCAAGTTTAGTTCCTGAGATTAGTTCCTCTGGTTCCAAAGTACCTGGAACCTTTGGTCGAAATGGGGCTTTTGGCTCTCGATTGTTGGCCCTCAAGTGTCACAGAACTTGAGGAGTCACAGATTTCAGTGTAACATGGGTATATAAAATGGTGAATGTTTGCCACTTACAGCAACAAGGGGTGACAGCACAGTGAGTTTGTTAGTTGTCAAAGGTGTAGTGTGTAGAATTTAGTGGCATCTAGTGGAACTGACTTGTCAGAAATGGAATATAATATTCATAACTATGTTTTAATTAGTGTATAACCCCAAGAAAATAAAATTCATGTTTTCATTACCTTAAATATCTACAGAAGGAGCAGGTCCTCCTCCATGGAGGCCACCATGTTGCACTGCCATGTTTCTACAGTAGCCCAGAATGGACAAACCAAATACTAGCTCTTCAGGGCCTTTTGCGTTTTCCAGAGGTTCTCCTACACACTTAGAAGGGGGGGTGAGGGGAGATTTATTCAGTTGGTTGCAATCTGCAATCTGATCACTAGATGCCACTAAATCCATTGAACCTTTAATAGTCAATTCAGGTAGTGCTTTACCTGTTCATTTTTACTCAGAGTATTCTTATTCATATAGGTCATGTACAAGCAACAGCTAATGGGGTTTGTAACAAATCAAACTGCTAACCATGCTAGCAACAAACAGAAAATATGTATACCACATTTCAACATATTCTCCACATTTAATGACCAAACACGTTGTTTGACCATGGACAAATAGGAGCGTTTTCTAATCTGGTTAGGTCTAGGCACAAACACCATGTGGTTAGGTTTAGGGAAAGATCATGGTTTGGGTTAAAATGATCACTTTGTTAAAGTTAGAGAAACATGCGGTGTAGGTTTAAGTTACTACTTCCTTACAGTTGGGCAACCCTCGCTGTCATGGCTACAATAATAGCCATGGGGTTAAAGTTAGGTGACGATCATAGTTAAATTTTTTTAAAAACTGTCCCAACTCACGGTTGGAATTATGACACTTGCAGTTGGAAACAGGAGAAGTGAATACTTGAGTCATTTTCTCAGACTTGAGAAAGACTCCTCTAGATCCACAGAAGACTTTATACAACAGTTTTTACATGACTAGTAAACCAAACTTCGTGTAAAATCAGTGGAATTCACTTTAATTTTTTGTTTGTTTTGACACAAACAGGAAGTCTTTGGGGCATAACCAGGATGCCTAGTTAGTCTTCAGTTGTTTGATGTTGTCAGTTACATGGTTCATTATGTAATTTAATTTTATTACTTTAATTTCTGATAGTTGCATGTAATAGCTTTGTCTTTTACTTTTTGTTTATAAAGCACCACTATTTATCCATTGCTCGCCTATAGTGTACACTGCATAGAACAGTATTGGTATTCACCTGGACAGATGAACCTTTGCTACCCTTGGTGCTGTTCATTTGAGAGTAGATAACATTTTTCTCTAGGATTTTATCAGGTGTATAAATGGAGGCCATCTATCATTCAGCTGAAGCCATATCTCTGCCAGCTGCAGGACCTATCCTTTAGACTGGCTTGACTGCCGCCCATCCATTATATCATAGTGGACGTGAAGGTTCATTGTGGACCATCCTGGAATTATGATTTCATCCACTGCCTTGTCAATGCCAATGTGCATGTAGGTTATGCTAAAGTTCACACAGTTACAGTGTGCTAGAGGGATAAATGAAATTTGAATGTTCCTGCTGGGATTTACTCTCCACTGGATCATTCATGTAGTTATTCACATAACAGCTGCAGGGGATATTTTATAGCACATATGATAAATGAGAAATTGCCCCAATTGTGTGACAAATGCATGTCGAAGTTAACTTTTTCAAGGGGAGGAATTAGCACTTTTTGTTTGCCAGTGTTTTGACTGTTGACTAAATGGAGTCAGGGCAGCTGCCATCTTTGAACAGCAACTTTGATTATGCTTTAGCAATTTTATTATCATCAATTGTCACTTTCCTCTCCACTCACAGCATCTCACAGCACCACCAGCAGCAGAGAAAAATGAGTTGACATGAGCTTGGGCTGAAAGTAGAAAAAAGTTTTGGAAACCGAACTTTTAGAGCAGTCTGAAGCCGGTGCTTTTTGTTCACAGGGATTACTTCTACATATGTTGACCTCATTATTTCAGACTTCGGCCACATTTAATATGAACATCCGACACTGTAATTTTATATACGTATATGACTGAAAATAAGGAAAAGCATAATAGGTCCCCTTTAAAGCTCCCCTCCAGACATGTCTTAAGCCATATAAAAATAGAATAATAATTTGTATCTGATGTGATTTTTTTCACTATAAAGTCCTTTCTCAGTTTATGTACACTGAATGTGCACATACATGCATAGTGAGGAGAGAGGTCCTCTCTCAGCTCACTACACTCCTCATGTAGTCATCCAGATTGAGACTGTTAACACTGAGTAACCTCATCTCAACTGCTTGTATATAATTTTCTCTCATTCTCTTGATACCTACCCAAAGGTCATGTCCACAGGTGACAACTGGGGCTAAGATTGACTGCTAAATCAAGAGCTCTGTTTGGTCTCTGAGCCCTCTCTTCACAGCTACATTCCATGCGGTCACATAATCACATAGCAGTGACCTCGGGTGCACCACTGTTAAAACCTGCTTGTGTGGTTTGGCACCCAGTTGCCTGTGTGTTTTTGAAAATGTGACAACACCAGAAGAGATATGCATTATCTTTTTTGTGAAATCCAGCAAGTGAAAATGTTGCAATTCAAGACTGCAGTAACAAGGTGGTTCATTAGCTCAAGTTACATTATAATGCAGTGGTGTCTGGGATATTCTGTGTGACATGCTCAGTTTACCAAATATGGAGCCTTTTAGCTAGTAGGAGTAATGTTGGAAATGCACCATTCCCCGAAGTCTGATTTCTGTCTATTGTAGTGTAAACCACAAGTAATTGTAATATATAAGCTGACTTGACAAAAAATGAATCAATCATTTAGGTAATTTGTCATTTATTTATTGGTTCCAGCTTCTCAAATGTGAGGATGCAATGCTTTCCTGTTGTACATACCACAGGATTGTAGGAAAAAACAAAAATGATCAGAAATATGGAAATATGTTGAAAATGGAATCTACCGTCCAATAATGGAGGTTTCAATAACAACTTGCACCCCTCTGTGTTGACATAATGTCTGTAGCAGATTACTATAGAAAACAAGCAAAAAAAAAGATAAAAAATATAAAATGGGATAAATAGTACATTTTTGAATGTCACAGTCTCTGTACCACGAATAAATCCTCCTTAATGTCTTGTTGTATTACAAGAAGTAATTCCATTATAATCAAACCATCAAAGTGTCCAGTGCTGACGTGAACACTGTCCAAGCTGTCAAAACACTGAATCCTGTTCCTGAACTTAAATGAGTTTGGTTCAGTTTGAAATTTTGCTGTAAACCAGTAGAGACACTTGCTTTTGACAGTAATCATGTGTTATATAGGCTACTTTAAAGAATTGGGAGAAAACAGTAGATTTTCTATTTTTTACTTCAGCTTATGTACAGTGTTTTATTGTATATATATCGTCTGGACTTTGAGGAAAGTGCAGCATGTAACTGTGAATATTGTTGGTCATCCTCTGCTCATAGATATTTACAGGTAGAGTTGGTCACAACTCTGTGATACTGCAGAATGGCTCTGCAAGCTGCCGACCAATCCCGAGTATTGTAGTGGGTCAGTTAACAAAAGAAAGTAGTGGGCCAACAAAACCCCTCTGTGTTTCTGACTGTTGGTCCAGCAGAGAAGATGCAGATAGATCTGCAGGGTGAATTGGGGCTGAGATCGCAGCCCCACTGCCTTTCACTCTGACAAGCTTCTCCGAGGTGTTTGGTGACCCTCCATCCTGCCAGTATGTTCCATTCTCTGCACTTCTTGATGTGCCTGATGGGGCTATTTGAAGGAGTAATGTTTGACCTTTGCAGGAGGATTAGGAATGGAAACAACCTTTTTAAAGTAGCACACTGCATTCAATCAAATATCTGGCAGAAAGTGGTGGTGAACTACTGAGAGGTGTACACTAGATAAATAGCGGTAATATACATTATCATGATGAAGGGAGGTATATCATCATGTAAACTACGTCAGCTCTGCCAGTTGCTTTTTCAAGGTTTTTTCACTCCTGTAGCTGAAATGTCTTAGAACAGCAGCCCTTTGACTGTCATTGACAAGTTGAAAATGTTGGTGGGTTGTGAGGGTTGAGGGTTAATTGTTGAGTTTTATTGATCAGCAACCCTATCAACTCCCCACAGATATATTCTGGTCAGTGCTGTGGGTACAGTAGGATTTGTGCTTCGTGGTACAGTAAACCAATAAAATTTGGCTATGTGAATTTTTTTTTTTTCCTTTTTATATTTATAAGCAAAAGTGTTTCTTTTGGGTGCCTAAGCTGAGTTGAGTACTGTAAATGGAACAAATCCAGTTTTCAAATAGTAGAAGCCTCTGTGAGAGAAAGTTGGACATTTGTGAAGTGGGTACACAATGGGTAAAGGCTGTTTTATTGAATACAATTTGAATTGTCTGTCAGATATAATACCCTGATAATACATGAGGTGACTGTCCTCTTGGTCCAAATTTCATGCAAGTTCCAAATCAGATTTTTCCTTCCCTAGCAAAGTGCATGCACCTGTCCAGGAATATATTTTTGTCCAGGAATATATGCGATTATGCATGACTGCAGGCTTACATGACCGTGTCACTTCAGCAGATACCAAAGTTGTCATTTTTTCCTGATGTGTTTCTTACCTTCAATTTTTCTATAAGTATCCCATTTTAACCTTTGTGAAAAACAAGAAGCTATTTTATGATGTTGCCAATATACTTTACAGCTACAGTAGCAAGCTACATGTCAACTCATGTCGCACTCAGTTAAAGTCAGATTGTAAGCAGGTCACAGTAGTAGCTTATATCACATTTACTTGGAAGGTTTGTAGAGGCTGCTTTAAATTTTGAAGAAAGAAAGAAAAATACACAATAGATTTCCTGAACAGATTTTCAAAGGTTTTTGGCACAATCTCTATCAGTGCCTAACTTTTGCCACCTTAACTGCACCATGTTAATGCGAGGTTGTGTAACTTTTGAAAGAAGTAACACATTCTTATTTTTGAATTCATAAGAAATGAAACATGCCATTTCTCAACTCAAGTCACCAAATGATCTGTGGCATGGTAGCTCCCCAAGGTGGGGCCACGGCCCTATGTAGCGCTGTGTATTTTGGGCGTGAACATGCGCCATACAATGTAACACGGAGCCAGCTGCTGGTGGTTAGCAGCTAGGCTAGCGGTTTCTAAAAGTTTAAAAAAATATATTTCGGTGGCCACTTAGCAAGTGCTTTCACGTTACAATTATCACCACAGTACCACAGCGAGCCGTGTACATTTTGCCTGCCTTCAAGGGGTAAATATTATATAATAAGGAAGCAGCAATTGGGCAGAAAATCACCCAATCTGGCAACAGTACTTGAACGTAAAATTTTCTGTCCCACACCCAGTTATTTTGGGCGTGCAGTGTCAATCAATCAGAGGGCACCAGGAAAACCTGAACATATTACACACATATCGCCATCAGGCAGAGAAGAGTACACAGTAAAAGATTGTAGGCAGCGCTTTTTCATTCGTCATTGCATGTTTCTGTTATTATGTATGATTGAGAGTGTGAGAGTGATGTGAGAGTAACAACTTGGTCTAAACCTACATTAAAGTGGTTATGTGAGGATCTGAAGTTGTTTATTCAAATTAGTTAACCCCAAATCCTCATTATGGGGATAAGCAATGCTTTTTCTTGTGCCATCAACACCCTGCTACTGTCCCATATCTAATTTACATGTCTTTGTGTGACCGTGTACCCCTAATGTGTGTGTCAGCAAAGGCATTATATTTGTCTCCCTGGATGGATTTGTATCCCTGGGCATTACATCCATTACCACATACTGCCTCATGATACAGTATGTGGTAGTTAGGCTAATAGGAAAAGCTTCTCTGCAAACTAATTAGGTAGAAAACTGCTCTTGCCCTACATGAAGGTAATAGCCATCCATACCACTGAAACATGCAGGTAGCCAGCTGAACATTTCAAACACTCTCCCAAAGTCCAAGGACTCTGATATTGATTAAAGATCTCTGGATTGTCTTTTTCCTCTCTCAAGATTGTCCAAGCTGCCTCTTAACAAAGACCCATGCCTTAAGAGTTATCCAAAATAGATCAGTTGGTATCTTTTTCTTTTTTTTTAAACAAAGTCGAGCCACGTGGGAAGCATTTATAGCCTCTTCCAAAAATTCTTCAGTTGAATGCTAAATAGCAACTGTCGGAAGAATGCTTTCTTTTCATCCTCTAAAGAGTTATAATTGGCATCTTCTAAAGCAGTCAGTCACTAAGACTTTATCATAGCAAACATCTGCAGCTTAAACTACACCTATTTGCTTGCTTCCTGGGGCCTGTCTTTGCCAGCTGCACCCTTACCTCCCCGAGTATCAGGAGCCCAGATTTCTTTTCCAACTTCTTTGTTAGTGAAGAGGTCTTGAATATGTTCTCAGGATAATGATTACCATGTATAGGCGACAAGCTCCTCAGTTTTCCCTGACAGATGAACCTTATTGGTTTTCTAACCGGCTGCCAGATCGCTGTGACTCATCTCCTCTTTGCTGTTCGACCGTTTCACTCCCAATTAAATCTGAGTGATGAAAAGCTGCGGTTAATACCTGTACCTATAATAGGGGCACTTTACTTTCTAATGATCCATACTAACATGAAATGATGTATATCCCAAGGAGGAGCTTTGTGTCCTTTCTGCAAGGTCTTCAACAGCAGGTCTGAGCTGTATCATGGGAAAGATACAAACTCACAGGACAGATTTGTACAATGCCATATGAATGGGCTACTGTTCACTCCATATTTTATCATTAAAGTTACTTTTCTGTATCGGCAGAGAGAGCTGGGCAATGTACAGTAGCAGTCAAAGTTCTGAACACATCTTCCCATTCACTTGAATGAGAAAGTGTGTCCGTTGGGAAGAATTTCGGGGGAGTAGGTTTCCGAAGCTATTTGACTGCCATACAAGCAGTTCTGACAGAGTATACACCAGCCTTATGTTTCAAATTTTGGTCATGTGATAACAGGTGGTCATATGGTGGGGAGATTGTAATGCCTTTCTTGGTCCAAGGGGCTTTGTTGTCAAATGTGGACAGCCTTTCTTGATTTTTCTCACTCATTGATTCTTTGCAGATGACTTTGACCACTTCCCAGTCTATGTAGTGACAGATCTCAGTCTGGTGTTCACAGACGGCTGATGCCTGTTTTCACCAATGTCATGCAAGTTTCCTTCTCAGGCAGGTTCTGTCTTTAGGGTGTGCCAGATGAGGTCCTAAGATGTTGAATGATTTCTGCTAAGTGCTGGTTCCTTGTGACTTGAAGACTCTGGCTAGATGTTCCAACAGTTCAATCCCACTGGGATACTTCTGGTATTGTGCATTGATTTAGCAGTGTCAGGACTGGACTCTCATCATCCACTCCTTGCAACTTTTGGCCTTCAACTGCCTCTCTTTATCCTCCTCCTCACTGACGAAATATAGAAGAAAGCTTTGAAAAGTTAGTAAGTAGGCCTTTGACCTTAGATTAGTTTGTTACACAGACTGTTCCAAAGGTCAAGAATTAACTTCCCTGCTCAAAAACTGCAATGACCCATTTTGTTTTTAAGTCCAGTTTATGAAGAATCATTACAAGAAGTGTTTTTAAGCATCACAGATCACTAATGGAGCATTCATTTGTTTTGTATAACCAGGTAAGAAATATGCCTTTTGAACTTGACCCAACCTGAATAAAGATGAACCACAGAAAGCTAAAGGACAGAACAAAAGGACCCTATGACAAACCTCAGTCTGTACCAATGATTAGCAATTTTAAATGTTATATAATAATAATAATAATACCAGAGCATAAAGAATATGTGTAATAATCACCTACAGTTAGGGACTGAATTTTCTTTTCTTTTCCTTCTTTCGTTTCGTTTCGTCTCCGGTTACAACCTCAGCGGGTTAATTTCATCTTGCAGAGATGAAATGATGACAGTCTCTTAAAGCCAAAGGTCAAGGAGCCATGAGGTCAAAGCTTGTCCCTGGAGGCTGTCCAGTGATGGATCTGAGCCCAGAACTAGTGGAAACCAGTAAAAAGTTAGCCTCCTAACATCCTGGCCGTCTCCCATACTGCTGTTTGTGCCAATGTGTAATTAGCCTTTGATTAATGAGTATAATTTAGTTTTATATAACAGGTCAGAATGATGTAGATCTCTGTGGGCAATTTGGGCCATTGTGCTATTGAGGGAGATCTGATGGCCTGGGACAGCAGCATTATGAGCCCCATATTTCTTGTTCATCATTCATTCTTTCAAAAAAAAAAAAAAAAAGAGTACAGATTGTGTTCAGTCCTGTGGTGATGACATCAAGACCTAATTTTTATCAATTATTTGCAGATGAGTCGGGTCAGTTCTCTCGCCCCTTGTTGCTGCCTCCATCTTTTGAGTGGAGAATACAGTAACCTCAGGCTAGCTTACTAGTTAACATTAGAGATTGAAATGTTAGCAAGCAGCTTACAGCGTATTACACTGATGCACTGATTATATAACAGTAAATTTTATTACAAAATGGACATTCTGCTAATGCTACACCACACAAAAACAGCACACTGAAGGCCATTTTATGCAATTTTTAGAAATGCTTTTCAGATAAAATGACAGTGGTCAAAAGCTGGTGAAGAATGGTTGCACTGGCATTTTTTTTTATAAAACTGTCAGTGATAGTTACAAAGACTTTCTGCACCCAAGGATCAAGCACAGAACTCTCACTTTACCTTTTTAAATTAAAGTAATAGTGATCACATCATAAAATTGTTGTGGTGAAAGTGGCAAACATTTGCCTTTTTACACATCCAGCAGAAAGCAACATTAGCATTCATTTGGAGCTGTATTTCTGGCCACCCAGCATATTTAAGTCAGATATTCACTCTTCTTTTAGCTGTGATCTCCACCAACTCCTGAGAAAAATATGTCTTTGTAGCTGCTTAATGCTCCACTGTCTTCACCAGCTAGTTGCTAACTTTTTTGTTTGGCCCAGGACAGGTTGTGTACCATGAGTTTATCTGAGCTTTTTCATTAAAAACAGTTGCCTGCTGCAGCTGGAAATGATGAGAATAGCGAGTGTGAACAAACCATTTAAGTTGCAGAAACCAAAACTAAGCTAAAAGACTATGAGAGCTGAGAGGAACTGCACAGTCAGGTGATAATCCTTTGTGGGTTCATCAATATGATATTTGACATTTGACCCATTGTTAAAATTGAAGTATATGCTTACCTGTGTGCCACCTGTAAATACCATCCATTCATTGTCTGCAGCATGTCTGGTTCTGGGTCACAGTGGCAGCTGGCTGAGCAAGGTAGCCCTGACGTCCCTCTCTCTTGCCATGTCCTACAGCTCCTCCAGGTGGGGGTCGCAAAGCAGTTAGTCTTGTTATGTTGGATATTGCATCAACCAACTTTGACCTGAAAGATAATATATTCTCCTTAATGACTAAATTGTCATAATTTGACCATTAAAACTCAATTGCGTATGGGAAATCACTATACCAGTTTAAACATTTGGGGTTAAATGTTTACACTTTAATGTATGGTGCAACTCCTGAATCAAGAACATTTTTGAAGTTACAATTACCACACAAAATGCTCAGCCTTTCCCTGTAAATCAGTGGTGTAACAGACGACTGGTTTAAAATAATGTTTGTGAAGTTATATCGAGGACAAGATTTAAGAAAGCTTAAAAAAGCCAGCCAGATATTTAATTCATTACATCATTCGCTCTGAATGATGGAATGATGGGATTTATAATGCCAGTAGTTTTTAGGGGTCAAAAATGATTTGTTCAAAATGTGACAGGTAGGTTTATGCAACAATATTAATCAAACTATGTAGACATCAGTGTTTTAATCTTATTTTATTACTTTGCTAAATCACCGCTTGTGTCACCATGCAGAGCCCACACATCTCCTGTGTTACTGCCACAGCTAGACTGCGGAAGGATATCTGTGTGCTCAACACTGCAAAGGAAATGAAAGAACACTTAAGCACTTCCTATGATCTCTTATCATGTTCTGACGTCAGGATGAAGAGGTATTATTCAATCCTCGGCCTTTCTGACGTTCAGTCACAGATGTGCAGCTCAGCCATTGTAGCTGGTGTGATCTCTGTGGCATTAATCCCACAGGTTCCCACGCCACACAACAGGCAGGCTGCTTCGGTCAGTCTGAACTGCAATGAACTTATAAGTCCAGGCCGCTGCTCTAGATTTAGGCACTAGCTGTCCGAGGGAGGGGATTATGGCAGCACCTACGGCTACAGTTACATAATACTTTATCGTTGTTTTTATAATGCCAAGGCCAGCTCAAAAATGACAGTTTGCTTTTCATTACTCTTACATTTGTATACTTGTTTGCAGTTTTCTTTTGACTGAATGAACATTGTTTAATAAAATAGCGCACCAGTGTTTAGTCAGGGTCAATCCAGTCATGACAAGGCAAGAACAACAGTAAATGAATCAAAACAGGGTGCAATAAGACAAGTCTTAAACTGTACTAATTAATGTTTTTATTAACAGTAGATCAAATTACCATGCATATTGTGAAATGTGTTGCTTGAAATGACACTTGAAAAAAAAATATCACTTGACTCTGTAGTGCTATGTCCCTTCAGCTCTGCAGATCGTTTTAGTGTCTTTCAGCTCATTGTTTTGGTGTTAATACCTGTATTTGATCAGTCTTGCCACTTTGATTGTTTGCAACAACAGTGCAGCAAAAAACTTCTAATAATCCCACTGTGCACTACCTGACCAGCATCAAACAGCAGACAGAGTCTGTCTGTTGACTAGCTGGTGAAAATAGTGGAACCAGATATTTCCCCTAAAAAGATGGTGAATACCAAAACAGAGAGTAATTACTGGACTTACATTTCTAAGGTGGATTGAAACATGACTCTAAATGAATGCTAATGTTGCTTTGTATCCTCTAGATGTACAATTAAGCAACGTTTTGTTAACACATTTGCCATAACAACTTTATATGGTGATAATATGTCAGTTGTGTCAGAGATTGTTCTGCTGCCCCCAAGTGGCCAAAAAAAATCAACTAATACTACTTTTGGAAGTTTGATAAAAAAAAAAAAAACTGAAATGAAACAAACCAGCAGTCCAGTGTAACTCAGAAGTCAGTGCAACTCAGTATGACGGCCCTCTGGCATTCTGGCTTTGGTTGACGGATGTGTGAAAGAAAAATATAGTTAACTTCAGTAGAGTAAAATCTTCAACCAGCTGTTCAAATATTGAAACAATACAGACAGACCAACTGTGTTGTGTACACCAAAGATAAAAGCCATATCATGAGTTCTGTCTTGAGATTGGTTTGGACCTGTATGTGCCTTAAAGCTGCTGTATGGAATAAGATAAAAATCTTTATAAAAAAAAAATCATTCCATCACAACAAGCACCCCCACTGCTCTTCCTATATCTGCTACACTCTGGCTAACAGTGTAGGAACAACTGACAGACAGCTCAGACCCTTTGGTCTGTTAGATTACTTGTAATTTTGAAATAAGAAGAGGAATACGGCACATAATCCTGCTCATCTTTGGCTACCCTGGAATTTACTTTTCTCACTTCTAAATAAATGTTTATCTATAGAATACTGCATCTTGAAAAAGTGCAACCACACAAATCTTGTTGAGTTTCAGCTCTCTCTCTCTCATTACATTTTGACCCTGCTTTGTTTCCTAATTATGATGGCAAGGACACCCATATTTATTCCTGAGACACTGACCTTTTCTTACTTTTATCTAATCCTGGGTGAACACGGTATGGTTGCAATACTCCAATCTGCCAGGGCAGCCATGAGCTGAATAAAAGAGCTGCTCAGGTAATGATCTCTTGGCTTCGCTCTGAGGCTCCTGTGCCTTTCCTCTGCTTCACTCTCTTCGCCGCAAGCACTGTGTATGTGTGTATATAAGTCAGAGATAGAGAGGGAGAGAGTGTGTGTGGCACATATACACTGAACCAGCTGCCCCCTGCCTGTGATTGATAATGTGCCTCATTATTTGTGCCATTTCATCTGAGGCTTCCAGGGAAAGATTCAAGCTGGGACTGTCTGTCTGCTTGGAATACCTGCTAATGACGGTGTGCAGTCCCCCCCCCTTCCCCCAGTGCTGGGCAGCCACACAGCAGTCAGAGTGCCAGCGAGCACAACCTTGGCTTGGGAGGCGGTATATAAACACACACATTTATTTGGACACATGGGCATCACTCCCAATCCAAAAGCAAGCACATTCACTGGGGCACCATCAAAAGCACTGCAATTTTCTTTGAATTATCCCAATCAGAGAAATGTAAGCATTAATATTTCCATTATACGTTTCAGTCCCACTGCTACTGCCCAGCAAGGATTTAAAGCTCTGCCAAACAATGTTTTGTTTTAAAAATTGCTCAATTGCAGACTATTTCTGTCTGACATCACTCCTTATCAGAGCACTATTACATTATGGGAATGTCTAAATTCTCAATGTGAAGTTTATGCTCTATATAGCGCCCTCAAAAATTCCCACAATTGAACAAAAAAATAGTGTCCATAGCATGCATCCTATTTTTTGCTAAACATAAAGTCAAATGTATCACATTTTCATGAAAAATACAATCACACCTCATTAATGTTGCAAAATGATTATGTTCACTATTATCGAGTACTTATTATGTAGGGTATAGTGAGTGAGTTACGTGTACGTATGGATGTAACTGTGCATAAGGTAAAGGTCTATTTTCTTTTGTCTTTTGCCCTTAACTACAGTGACTGTTGAAATCTTACAAACTGGAAGATTTTCCTCACGCATTTCTCCGCTCTATATTTCTCTGTTTAGCGTCTTCAGGTTAGGCTAACCCATTTTTGCTAACTTTGGAGCTAACCCCCTCCCTCCCCCTTGTCTTGGGAAGCTGCAGCATTTATTAATGACACACTGTAGTCTGTACTGTATATTTACTGCCAGACTGACAATTTACTACTAACCTTTTCCTCTGCTGAGCTCGCATTCACCATCAGTTTTGTGCTCACTCGCTTAACCACTCACTCGCCTACGCACTGCCCTATTCCTTAAAATGAGTTACGTTACCTGCAGTTTCCCAGGCAACAACACAGATGTTAACTCACATTTCGAAACTGTGCTGCTCAGAGGCTCCCAAACGCTATTGATTTCTCAATGACTGGGTATTTAGCATTCATTTTGGCATTTAAGAAAGTATTTTTGGCCTGGAGGGGGTTCTCATTGGCCTGCCGGCCTGGCAACAACTCCCATAAACTCCCATGATGTTTGATGATGTTGTGAAGTAGTGTGGCTACTTCACAATGTCATCAAACTCATTTTGTTATTGTTTTGATTGAGAGACCCCTAGCAGCAGAAATTACATATTGTTACAGTGTATATGGTATAATTAGCTCAGATAGGTAAGGTGGTGCAAGTCCATGCAAGGCCTTATAAGTTACAAGAAGAACCTTAAAATCAGCTCTAGCCTGCACTGGTAACCAGTGAAGAGAGGCCAGAATGGGTGTCATATGGTCAATTTTTCTACTTTTGTCAAGATTCTAGCTGAAGTGTTCTGAACAATAACCTGATAAAAATGCATGGATTAAGGTTTCAGAATCACACAATGATAGAATTGGTCGGATTATGGCAATATGACCAAGATGAAATGCTGTCTTGGTAATAGCCTTGATATGAGACTGGAATGTCAGACGAGAATCATTGATGGTCAAGCTTTCAGAAATAATACAGCCATCAATGTTAACACTCAAATATACAAATGCTCACATTTGGCTGGCCCAACAACTAATAGCTCTGTTCTATCAGCATTTAACCGCAAAAAGTTACATGCCCATCCATTTTTTTTATATCTGATAGACATGCCTCTAAATTTAGAAGTTGGGAAGGGTCATCCACGGTGTCAAAAGTTGCACTCAAGTCAAGAAGCAGCAACAATGATGTTTAGTCAGAATCAACAGTAATTAGTAGATCATTGACTACTCTGGTCAGTTTCAGTAGAATAACTGGACCGAAAGTCAGATTGAGATTTTTTTTCAAAAACATTGTTGTTGGATTAGTAGGCAGTAAGTTGACTGCTCTCTCAAGTAATTTTGACATAAAAGGAAGATTGGAAATTGGTCTATAATTGTTCAGAATTTGCAGATCAATATTAGTTTTTTTTAAGCAGTGGTTTATTAATGGCAGCCTTGAAAGCTGATGGCACCGAGCCCATGGAAAGCAACTTACTTATAATATCAAGAATAATTCTAGTTAGAACAGGAAAAAGTTCCTTAAAAAGGTTAGACGGTATAGGGTCTAATATGCAGGTTGTAGGTTTGGAAGCAGTTATCAAGCAGGTAAAGGCCTCAGGGGAAATTATTTCAAACTGTGAAAGGGTGCAATTGGTCCGAGTCACAGTACCTGCATCCATCACTGTATTGGAGAGTTCATAACCATCATTCTGAGAGGAGTGTGGACCAGTGATTTTATCTCTAATTGAGTCAGTCTTATTTGTGAAGAATTCCAGAAAATCATCAGCATTGAATGAAGCGCTATTGACAAAGGTATTCTGTGTGAGTTTGGTGACAGTATCAAAAGGAAACCGTGGATTATTTTTATTAATGTTAATCAAGTGAGAGAAATATGCTGTCCTAACAGCTGAAAATGCACATTTATACTTCTTAAAACTCTCGACCCAGGCAAGGCGATAAATCTCGTGTCATGTCATACGCCACCTGCACTCAAGCTTTCTACAAATCAGTTTGACTGCACAGGTGTCATCTGAAAACCATGGTGCTGATTTCATCCGAGTGCATTTTCTGGTTGTAAGAGGAGCAACATAGTCAAGCATTTTGAGCAGGGCACTATTCAGATTGTCTGTGAGTTTAAGGGAATCAGAATTTGCACTACAGGAGTCAAGTATATCAAGTAAACACTCAGCCAGTATAGACCTAACAGTGGTGTCAATACGGCGATAAGTATATGCATCAGGCTCTGAACACTTCAGAGTTCAGAGAGAAACACTTGCATAAACATCGAATGCCAACATAAATCTAGAGATGGGTGACAAATAAAAGGAAAAACCGGTACAGACCTGAATATTTGACCCCTACAGTAAGGGGATCTGGTGGCTCTGTTATGCTATGGGGGGCATTTGCTGGCATGGTTTGGGTCTACTTGTCCCCTTAGAGGGAAGGGTCACTGCAAATCGATACAAAGTTGTTCTTAGTGATCACCTTTACCCTATGATGAAACATTTCTATCCTGATGGGAATGGTCTCTTCCAGGATGACAGTGCCCCCATCCATAGGGCACAAAGGGTCACTGAATAGTTTGATGAGTGTGAAAATGATGTGAATCATATGCTATGACCTTTGCAGTCCATGAGATATTTTGGACTGATGTATTAGACAGCTCTCTCTCCAGAAGAGTTCCAGAGACTTGTAGAATCAATACCAAGGTGCATTGAAGCTGTTCTGGTGGCACATGGTGGGCCACCACCTTACTAAGACACTCTGTGGTTGTTTTTCCTTTAATCTGTCAATTGTCTGTATGTGGTAATGTGTAGTTTAGTTTGTACTTGTTCTTTAATGGAGGTTGAAGGAAAGTCCTGAATATTGGACTGTTCATGAATTCTAATGCGGCTCAGTGTCTGTCTGCTGTGTAAATAGCTAGCTGTTTGCTAACGTGGGCATCTTTATAAGACGATAATATGTCAGAGGTGTGTCTATTAGTTTCTTGAGTTTCTCTGCACCTAAATGGCCAAAAAAAATAAATAAATAAGGCAACTGGAAGGGCAATGTTAGTCTAATTACTGTTTTGAAGTGTTAGCTTTGGAAACAGATTTTAACTGAGTTCAGATGCTTTTCTGTCCAAATATGAGAATTTACAGACAATAAATATGTTCTTGTTTATATTTACAGACTTTCAGTGTGGGTGTAGGCAGTCATCAACATCTATTCAGTATCATAATATTTACAGGCTAAATCCCACATTATGTGAAGACAGTTATAATTTTCAGCTTTAATTTCAACAACAGAAATTATCCCACATGGGCTTAATTTAGACAAAATCCTATTAAATGGAGGCCTCTGACCCTTTTTGGAGTCTTTTTGTGATTCTGTGACACAAAAACATGTGACCTCAATATAATACCAAACTCATAGCATGTTACACAGATGGACAAAGACAGTTTAACATGTCTCCATTTTTATTATCTCTGGTGGATTCAGATCTTGCTGACACTTAACTTTAGACCAGCCATGCACAGGCACTGACTTCAGAAGAGAGAGGGGAAAAAAAACCCACCTTTACCGGCACAGGGTCAGCGGGGTTTGAGCAGAGGGCAGGAAATGGGTGAGGAAGTGAGGTCAGAGCTGCAGCATGGCTCTGGAAGGGGGTCTGAATGACAGGAACAGAGAGGAGATGGAGATAAGCCAACAGGAAGAGCCTGCTTTGAAAATCCTGCCTCAACTCTGACTTGTCGCTTTATGGGGAGGCAGTGGGAGAGACGAGGGTCTGATAGTGACATTCTCCAAAGGAATCAAACCCTTCATACATTATTAAACAGTCCTCTAGTTTCTAATAACAAGACCATTTTTACTTGAGGACACTCACAGCACTAGACTGCAGGTCACAGAACCAAACACGCTCACAATGTACTGTAGAGACAACTGCAAAATAAAAATCTGGTTAGGACATTTTTCTTTTTTTTTTTGATTTCTGAAAGTGTGTGTATTTCTTCTGCAACTTTTCACTGTTCAAAATGCTGAACAGTTATGTCTGGTTCTTCTTCTTTGATTTTCATGATTCATTTCTTCAATTTTGCATTTCTGTTTTATTGGATATTGTACCGGAGTGACAGGAGAATTATCAGAATTTCCCTCGAGTTTATGTGTTGCATGAGCTTCACTAGAAACCATAACTTCCTAAGTACATGGTAAATACCACAGTGCACTGACACATTGCTCTCTTATTCACATGTTATGAGATTTCTGGCATCATATCACAGCAATTCTCTGACTTTTAATAAACATTTTTATTTGGACAAAACTACAATAGAGAACTGGATTGAAATACGGATAAAACCAGAGCTTAATGAGTGAAGTTGAAGGGGTGGAGGTATCACACCTCTTTGGATCAGTTTAAGGTTTCACAGTCCTACTTTCCTCATGTCCATAATTGCATTTCTCTGAACAGCAATAAACGGCATGCTGCTGATCATGTCTGTTTTTTTTCCAGCACTATCAGATATCAAAGATTCTTTGTTATATTAGCTCCCAAATGCCCAAAGAAATAAGCTCAGAGCTGGATCGGTTGAGCATTGCTTTTGATGGGCAGTAGAAAAGGAAATGGAAGCTAGACCTCCATGATGGTGGTGACTGCCAAAAACATCTCACTAGGGTTTTCACTGCCTTTGCTGTAGCCAAGGGCTGTGTTTGTAGACCAATGATTGACAATGGAAGTAATTAAGAAGTCTACACATCTTTGTACATAAACATGTAGGAGTTAGTGTAGTGTGTATCAATCAACAGGATACATACGCCTGTATTTGAGTTAAGTTATGCTCAAATTTTACCTTGATCTCCTACATATAAGGATATAATAATACATGTCTTTGATTCTTTATGCCAGTCCCACTCAAGCAGTTCAGGTGCTGCACAACTCCATACCCATGTAGTGATATATGGAACCTTGTAATTCTCAACTATCTACTGTTTTTTATCTCTTCTTGGTCGGTACTAATCCCCCATCACTTGGACCAGGTGCCAGTTCATGACAGGACTCTAATGTCCCATCAATCTGAGTTACCCAGTGCATCATAATGCATATTAAGTCAATGTTTCACCTTACATATGAACTTGGACAATTTTATCCTACTAAAACCTGTACTCATGGAAGCCCTGCCTCTAGGTCAGGCTGGGTGTGGAAGTCCTCACTTCGAGCAAAGTTGTGGTCACTCAAAAGAATTTACAAGATAGTTTCAGATCTTCTTTAAGACATCTTTTTGGGCATTATAAGCTGTTATTATAGACAATAGAGAGATGACAGGATATATATTCAACAGTGGTCTTGAACCAAGGTTTGTGGCCAGCGTTCTAACCCCTAAACCAGAGTGGTGCCACAGATTATGTGCAATTTTTTTAAAGAAAGAAATAACACATCGTTCCTCTTATGAATAGCGATAAAAGCAATAAAATGCATTCTTGCTTTATTTTGTACACTCAGAGGTTTAGCTGCTACAACCTTACTTGGTCTGTTATGACCAGCGGCTAATGGTAGCTAATGTTAGCAAAGTTTAGATGTTCAGTTCACAGACTTTGTTTTACTTGTGGTACTGTTAGGCTATGTTTAGGCATTTATCATTGTTCCATAATTGCCACAAAATGAAAAGTTTAATTAATTAGCAACAAAACACATTCTTAGTCTGTAACTAATGTCAGCTAGCAGACTTCATCAGACTTCAGCCGCCACAGGTTTTCAATTGTACATTAGTATGTTTTGTATATAAAAGTATAAGATATTTATATCCCCCAGTCTTTGACTTTTCCTAAAATAATGTTGTTAAAAATAGTGAAGATTAAAAACACGGGCATTTATACCTATAACTGCCACCAGGTGAAATTTACCCGTATATGAAATGCATTTATTTCTGTGCGGTTCATGTTTAAACATTCTAAGTTGGTAGGCAATGGCATTTGTTGGGAGTGTGTGATCTGATAACTACGTCAAGTCATAATGAAATGATAAAAAGAGCAGAGGAGAATGACCTGCAAAAATTGTTGAATGTCTGCTCGACGTGGTTTGAGGGACATGTATAATCAGATGTGTTCAAATGAAGATGATTTAGCCTCCTCACAAACATTCACTGTGTGTAAAACTTATTTTTAGTTATTTGATTATTCATTCATTTCTGTTTTGCTGTGTTATCCTTTATTGTTTATAGGCTATTTAGCCTAATCTGCCAGTTGCCTTGCTCTGTTTTAATGAATGGAACATCAAAAGAGAAATGCAGTATATATTTGTAATATGGTTACCTCAAGTTTCTTGGTGATGCTCTCTTATTCACACATTGTTGAAATGCCTAAATTAATAATTGATTAGCTGAAATTGTACGCTTGGCTTTGTCATGATGATTTTGTTGCGATATTAAATCACCCATAAGTGCAGTGGTTGTTTATTGTTATTATTATGGCTCATTAATGTCCTTTTGGGGTAATTTGGTCATTTAAATAACATGGGTTATCTCATTATGTGATGAATGTAGTTTTATAATAATATCACACTACCCAAATATGGTAAATGGTAAATGGACTGCACTTATATAACACCTTTCTAGTCTTCTGACCACTCAAAGTGCTTTACACTGTATGCCAACATTCACCCATTTACAAACACATTCATACACTGATGGCACTGATGGCTACCATGCAAGGTGTCAACCTGCTCATCAGGAGAGGAATCTAATGCATTCACACACACGCTCAAACACTGATGGCACAGCCATTGGGAGCACTTTGGGGTTCAGTATCTTGCCCAAGGACACTTCGACATGCTGACTGAAGGAGCTGGGAATCGAACCACCAGTCTTCGGATTAGTGGACGACCCGCTCTACTTCCTGAGCCACAGTCACCCCTGCAAATATGCAAATATTCCTAATACCCATTTTCTGTGTAATTTTAGACTGATTTATACTGATGGCCGTACAAAGCGATTAGGGCTCTTAAAGATACTTAGATCATAATAGAACAAAGAACTCCCGCACACTGTTTTCTGTGCTTGCATGAGAGGAGATTTATTGGGAAAAACGTTTAGATACACAGACCTTCATCAGGTTATTATTATAAAACAGGAGGACCAAAACACTAGTGATGATTAAACAAACTCACTTCATGACTTTAGACATTCCTTTGTGAAGACAATGGCAATGACAGAGTACATTTTTTAGTATTTTAGGTAGCAACCCTGGGCGGTTCTAGTATTGGCTCTTTATGAACTAATGGTCCCCTTTGCATATGATCACTTGAGAAAAGTCTAGAAATGTCTAATTTGGTGATTGCTTGCTATGATATGTTCCCTAATGAAAGCCCATTCTTATAAATCCTGTTGCTCCTGGTCACAAAGGGGATGTTACCTCTTCAGTCAAAGGTTTCTCACTCTGGCTTCACTGAAGAGGATAAACAAGTTGGAAGTCATTTTTCTATTTGCCTTTCACTCCTTCCGCCATCTGCCACTGGCAGATACTCTTTGACGGCTTTAGCTCCATCTGCATTGGCACAGTGGTAGACCCTCGTCCTGTTTTTTGTGCTGTAAAGCAATCCAACAACCAAATCTGATGTGGTGGCATACAAAAGTAAAAATGCAGAGCGCGGCTGAGAGGCTGCCAGGCCCTCTCTCAGTGGTGGTCTCATTTGTTTCTACTAATTATACTCATTTCTTGAAATTACTTATTGATGTGAAAATGCTGCACATAGCCCCCTTTAATAGTTTGTCTGAACTACTTTTCTTTTTAAAAAGATTGGATTGATTACATACTATAATGGAACATCTCACTGATATGTTGAATTGGATTTTTCTATGTGGCAGGGTATGCAATATCTAACCTGACACACCAGATGGTTTGTTACACAGAACCATCTGAGAAGTTGTAAGTGGAAACTGTTTGGAAAAGGGCAGGCACTTTCAAAAACGACTTGGCAGGTGATTGGATGAACCATCTGTCCATCTCTCAGCGTCTTACCTTGCGAGGCAGCTGTATTCGTTAGATCACACGAGAACCCTCATAGGATGCTGATTGGTGCGAACTAGGGTGGTTCGGACACAAGCGCATAACTTGAAGCCTAAGAGGATAGATTCTTGTGTGATCTCATGATGTCGAGATCTCGCGAATCCAGTTGCCTTGCAAGGTAATGCAATATCCAGGCATTAGACAAATGGAATATCCTACTGTTGGGTAATCCAGTTATATTAAATATTAATATAGGAATTTTGTATCGACTTTGCTCTCTACTGGAAAGAATGGTGATTGCTCAGATATAATAAACTTTCATTTGAAGTACAGCACAGTGTGTAAGAGCTGTCTTAGTCTTCAGTAAAGTGATCTTAGGAATGTAGTCTGGCATGTGTATAATGGCCCCTAAATTCTTTCAGATGCATCTCCTCTCAGATGAACATTTCTGTTTTTAATAATTGCCACTGACACATGCAGTGGGAGGGAGAGGGGAAGCATGGGCAATGTGACGCACAGCAAAAAAATGTCAACAACAAAAATCAGTGGTTGCAAACATCACCGCCGTCACTGGCCTCTTTTTACAAAGAGCCTTAAAATAGAGCCAGAAGATAATTGATGTCTTGTGCGCATTCCTATCTGTGAAGCTGCTGCCATTACACTGGCAGAGTGATGTTGATATGTTTGATGCTGTCATCTGTGGGCTTCAGCGATGATAGATTTAGATCAGCCAGCCTCTTTTATAATCCCGTGTTCTTTAATGTAGCTGCCGTTAGCGTCCCACATCTTTTTTTTTTCCTTTTCATGTTATGACTTCCCCGTGGTTACAGATGTAATGAGGAATAATATCTGTGCAGTATGCTGGCACATATTAAACACTCTCCTGAGGGCTTGAAGGCATTAGTGTTCACACCTCAAATCATGGTCACAATATGCTGTTGAAATTCTGCCACAGGCTCTTATTATAGCAGAGAAAATTAACATGCTATATCCATTAATGTCATGCTATTAAGTGACCTATCACCTCAGTGTGTTCACTGCACAGTAGTATAGCTATAGCTTGTCCTTTATCACACTGAGGAAATGGTGGTGCAACACCTGTATATCTAGCATATACATTAGGGTGACTGACTTGGCATGTCAAGAATATTCCACATTTTGGCCATTAGAAAACTTCTTAAATTGCTATTAAACTCTTCAGTTGCCATTTCTTTATGCTTAGGATTATTGTTCTCTTGCATTGTTCTAAAATTGTGGGAATATCTATAAAAAAGTCCTACATTGCTCTCCTAGTCTGCATGGGAACACCTCCAAGCAACCCTTAAAGATGAGTGCTAACCTGACTTATTTGAAATCCAGTCAAATTGCATTGTTTATTTTTGGCCACATGGGGGCATAGGATCAAACCAAAATGGTGGTGTGAGCAATGGTGTTAGCAAATAGTTGCCTTTTTACACATCCAGCAGACACGGAGCAACATCAGTATTCATTTGGAGTTGTGTTTTTGTCCAATATTGACTATCTTTTTGGCTCTCTTCTAGTCACCAACTCCTGATTAAAATAGTATCTGTCTCTTTAGCTGCAAATGCTTCACTATGTTCACTAGCTAGCCACTAACTTCTGCCATTTTATGCTAGGCAAGTAGCATAGAGTACGTTTATCAGAGCTTGTTTCCTGAAAAATAGTTGTTTCCACTTTATTGAAAACATTAAACATGATAATAATAATAATAATAATAATGATAATAAAACAATTGCAGCACAGTAGGAGATGAAGTCAAGGTGTCAAGCTCAACTTGAATTGGATGGCAATGAGAAGAGGTGGGTCTTCAGCAGACTTAAAAGTTCCTGAGCAGTTCTTATGTGAATATGTAAGCTGTTCCAGAGATTTGTGGCAGCCACTGCAAAGGCTCGGTCGCCTCTATTTTTGTGCTCTTGTATTTTGTATTTTTGTGTCCTTGATCATGGAACATCCAAGAGCATCTGGTCGGTCAGCCTCAGAGCTCTAACTGGAGTACGATGATGCAAGCGTTCTACTAGATAAGGTGGTGCCAGCCCATTTAAAACCTTAAAAACAAGCAATAAAATCTTAAAATCAATCCTGAAATGGACAGGAACCCAGTGGAGAGAGGACAATACTGGTGTAATGTGATCACGCTTTCTTTTTCAGGTTAGAAGACAAGCGGATGCATTTTGTACTAACTGCAGACAACGAAGAGACGACTGTTCTACACCCACATATAAAGAATTACAAAAGTCTAACTGAGAGGCAACAAAAGCATGAATAACTCAAATTCCTTGGGAGAGAGATAGGCCTTTATCCTGGCTAAAAGTCTTAACTGAAAAAAGTTAGTTTTGACAACTGAACTAAACTATTTATCAAGTTTGAGGAGCTGTCAAAAATCACGCCAAGGTTCTTAACACAAGATCGATTGTAAAAAGCTTGGGTAGGGAAGCTAAGGGCCAGGAGTACCATAGGTCAGGTTGTCCAAACATAATGATCTCAGTCTTATTTCCATTAAGATTGAGAGAGTTAAAATCCATCCAAGTTTTGATATCTTTTAAGCAGTTCAGCAAAGACTGCACTGAATCTTTACTTTGTTTATAGGCAGATAGATTTGTATATCATCAGCAAAACAATGGAAAGGAATATTATGTTTCTTAAAAATGGACCCCAAGGGCAGCATATACAATGAAAAGAGGATGGGGCCCATAATGGAGCCTTGAGGGACCCCACAAGAAAGTGGGGCTGCAGTTGAAGAATATTAAAAAAAAACTCTTAAAAGAGCTGTTTCAGTACCATGGAAACTTTTTATAAATGCCAAGGTTATCTAAAAATGTTTGCAATTGAATGAAAACTACTCTCTCCAAAACATTAGACAGAAAAGGTAGCTTTGAAATTGGCCTGAAATTAGAGAGAACAGAAGGGTCCAGATTTTTGATAAGAGGCTGCACTACAGCATGTTTAAAAGCAGCTGGAACATACCCTTAAATAAGAGAGGTATTTATCAAAACAAGAAAACTTGACCCAACAGTATTAAAAACTGCTTTTAGTAGATGAGGGAATTCTGTCTATGGGGCAATTTGTAGGCTGCAGATGATGAACTACTTCTGATAGTAAGGAGAATGATTCAGGCTCAAATTGATCGAAGACAGCTGGGCACACAGGAGGAACAGGCTTTTTACTCACAAAGCTTTTATTGCACTTACAGTAATGTAACAAGTGTAGTTGTCGTCAACTGGAGTACTTCATCTGGTTCACTGTCTCTCTTGTGTGCACACACATGAAGGGCTCAGACCTGCCCGCAGTGAACCATAGAGAGCAGAGGAGAGTAGCGCCACCATAAATAACAGCAAAACATAAATAAATTTGGTAAATAACAAATAAAGACAATCTCTACTGCGTTTTGCTGTCATTTATGGTTGCCGTCTTGCTGCTTCTCTCCTCTTCTCTGTTCTTTCTCAGTGCAGGTGGGGCTGAGCCCTCCATTTGTGTGCAGCACAGCGGTGGAGTGTTGGAGAGTTGAAGACAATTACTCTTGTTACGTTATTGTAAGTGTAATAAAAGCTTTGAAATTAAAAAGCCAGGAAGAGCAATTTATCAACGTAATCCATGCAAAAGATGGACACAGTCCAAATGACAAAAAAAATTGCCTTAAAGAGTGTGATTTGTGTCACAATGAAACAAACGATAGAGCATAAAATGAAATGATAGATGTTTTTCTGTTGTCACACGATATATATATATATATATATATATATATATATCGTCATATTGTGCAGCCCTATCACAGAGTGTAGGCCTTGGCACAATATGAGCTGTATCACAAGGATTTATAATTAATTAATTAATTATTAGTTATTGGAGACAAGGTTAGATATAAATTCTATTTTAGCAGTTTTAATAGCTCTCTGGTATTTTGATAAGCAGTCCCGTAAAATTCCTGAGGAGACTTGGAGCTTATCCTTCTTCCACATTCTCTCAGCTCATCTACACACGCACATGTGTTAAGTCCTAAATGAAGCAACAGAGTCCAGGATGTCAGTGCAAGTGGTGTCAAAAAGGGTGGTAAGCTCTGCAGCACTGAGATCACAATAGCCATCCAGGGTATAAAGCACAGAGTCTTTAAAAGCAGCGTAGTTAAAGGCTTAATCACCCAAGTTGTAATCCTAGAACAAGGGACAGTAAATAAAACAGGCAGATGATCCGATATACATGTATTTCACTGATACATACACATAAACCATAAGACAGCACAAGGTCCAGTGTGTGTCCCTCAGTCGGGCTAGTCACCAACTGAGTGTGATGAAGAGAGTTAATAAGATTCAAAAAGTCTTTGACCAGAGGTCTGGTTTCACAGCAAACATGTATATTAAAAAATCACCAACAATTAAAAAATGATATTTTAACATAATCATATTTCTGTGTGTTGGTTAAATGGTCTTGTTATATGCTTGGGAATATTTCTGATAGAAGTTGCAACTGGCACTGTATGGCACTCCAATGCCGATTCACATTCAACTGCTGATAAGAGTCAGCTGCCAGCGGTGTCAGACACCCCACCAAAACCACAGATGATGGTCAGTCTCAGTGTCCAATGGTTGGTTTGGTGTATCAGTGCTCTGACTTGAACTGAAGGTATCTGTATAAGTGGACACAGAATGCAAGATCACTAACATTATAGTGTTTTACGTTTTCTGTCAGTTTCACTAACAAACTACAAGGGCAAGAGCTCAAATATTTATGCCTATACACAATCAAAAAGCACCAAAATCTGCTGAGCTGCCACTGAAGATTTCATATTCACACACAAAACTAGAGCTCCAGCAATTACTTAATGGAAAGAAAATCTGCAACTATTTTGATAATCAACATTTGCTGGTTTCAAGTTCACAAATGCTTTTCTTGGTTTCACATGACAGTGAAGTGAATATTTTGAACTGTTGATTGGACAAAACAAAACATTGGTTGTCATTGCCCTGTGCTGTTGGATATTGTGATGGGCATTATTCACTCTTCTCTGATTTATAAACCAAACAATAAATTGAATAATCGAGAAAATAATTGGCTGATTAATCGATAATGGCAATAAGTTAGTTGCAGCCCTGCACAAAACACTTCTATAATGTAAATCTAATACCTATATCGAAGTAATCTTTCAGCTCCAAACTGCTTTAAATTTGAGAAGATGCCTAGGCTGAGCAAAACACGTTTTATCCCTGTCCATTAATAACAAGCCCAATTCTGTGTAGTAATGGACCTAATGACAGATTTCATTGGCTTTACTTCAATAAACAAACCAGTTGATGGCTCATTCACTTCTGTTCCACCATTAACACAAATGAATGTTGACAATTTAATTATTGTACCATTTATTTAAAGAAGCTTAGCTGACAGACAGTTTATGACGTTTGGCCTTTTGTTACATTATTTCTCTTGAAGATATTGTGCGCTTGTGACTACACATGGTTGGCGTATTGTTTTTTTCCCTGGCATCATATACCTGCTCTGTTTCTGAACATATTTTTATAGAATTAAGAAGCTTTTCCCTCAATGGACCATTTTCTGTATCCACATCCACTCAGTTCCACTCTGTTTTGACTGTCAGGCTTTAAAAAACAATTGTTACTGCACACATTTTAGCTATGTGATGGCCTGTCCTTATTATCCAGGTCAATACATGTCTGGTCACACACAACCACAATTATACAATCACATGCCCTGTCTTTCCAGTATTTCATCGTTGGGTTGAAGGAGCATCTTAAGCACCAAGGAGAGCGGTTGTCCTCCCAGCACTCAGCCATAGGCGAGCATAACTGATGACAGCCAGTGTAATGTTTTACCCCAGTGAACTGCTGTGCAGCTGGGGACTGCTACTAGCCTTGGCATCCCACAATGCAAAGCTAAGAAGATATACTAATATTTCTCCAGAGAAAAGGGTACACAGTATGTAGTGTTAATGCAGTTATTATTAATATTAGCATGGCTGTGATGGCAGTATATTTTCCATTTGGCTATAGCTCTCGGACTATATCCTTGCACTCACTGTGCAGCTTTCTCTGTAGAAGTGTCTTAACATGAAAATTCTGCCAATCATGTTGAAAAGTTGGGCAACACAGAGGCTCAGTGGTTATGGCTGTCAATCACAACAAGAAACCTTTCTGTGTGGATTCTGTATGTTCTCACCTTGTCTGCTTCGATTTCCTCCAGGTGCTTTGTTTTCCTCCCACAGTTCAATGCATGCAGGTCAGGTGAAATGGAAATTGTGTGTAGGTGTAAATGTGTTTGTCAGTCTTTATGTGTTAAAGGCTTGTCAAGCGTACATCCTGCCTCTCACCAAAATCAGTCGCTTAGAAAATGATGGACAGATGTAAAAGTCAATAGGAGAGATAGTGTGTGGTTTAATGGCTTATTGCATAAAAGTATAACTTAATGAGAATTAAAGGATTGTTTCATCCAAATTCACAAAACAGACTTGGTCACTTACCTCTAGTGGTATGCAGATGAGTTTTTAGCATGGTAAGTCCTTTCTTGACCTTGGAAATGGTAGTTTGACACTTGTCCACCTGCAGCTTTCAATTGCATCTAATGGTCTTCCTCACCAGATAAAGCTGATTATGGTAGTGTGCTCAGATAAAGTAAACTCCATATACATCCCAATAAGTGGACTTTGAGATGATTTTTTCGGTTGAAGGTTTGCAGATAATTTGTCCGGGTTTTGTCATATCTCTCTCTGAGACTTCTTCCACTACATCATTACAATGCAAGTGAATAGAATTTTGATGAAATTTGTCCTTGACAGCATAATCTATAGATTGTAACAGAGTAACAGAGGCACAGCACCTGAAAGAGAAGTTGTTGTTCTGCACAAATAAGACATTTCTGTTGAATTTTCATGACGCTTTCCAATGCAGCACAAAAAAGTCCCTTCACCTCCTTTGTATTGATGTGGTGGCAGAAATCTCACAGATTAATACCTCAAAACTAGAGATGATCCAAAGGATATTTACTGGGGCCTACTCAGGCATATTTTCAAGGATAAGTATCGGCTAAAATAAAGCAGAGAGCCTTACTTCACTTTGTACTGTGTCCAACTCAGCCTGCCAGTGTTGCAGCTGTGCTCTTGTTGACAGAATTAGTGTGTGACTCTGGCAAAATTCATTCATTATCAATGACATATTTTCATTGAAATAACATATTAAATCACAATTACATCATTGCATATCATATGTTGCTATGTAAATATAAGCACTGAATCTGACTTGGTACTAGCAGATACCCAGTATTAAAGGACTTGAAGGGACATCCCTAGTCAAAACCTGACAAATAAATACATTTTTAAAAAATTATCTGTAATGATCGGCTAGATACTGCTAGAGGTAAGTGGGAAAATGTGTTATTGTAATTTGGGTGGACAGAAAAATGAAAAGGCTGAGCATGTAAATGTAAAGCTAAAAAAAAGTTGATTTCAAAATTTGAAATTATTTGTAAAAATGTGCCCTTTGTGATTAAATGCAGATTGAATTTTGTTCCTCAGCTGTTTGTCACATGCTGAGGTTATATACCAAGAAATCGATAGAAATCCACTTGACATTAGATGAAGGCTGCTGTGTCCTGGTGTGTCTCTCTGAGGCAGCTGCCATGAAATCATGGATACATTCAGTGAGGGATGCATTGTTGCATTGTCACATTCATAGAATGGAATAATGCTATTCTGCTAATTTGCTGCTAATATTTCCATAGCTTTACTTAAGTAAAGGATCCTGATTCATCTTTTACCACTGCTATTATGCCTCTGCTGCCTGCAACTTGGTTAGCAACGTAGCTGCTGTCAGAAGCATATGATTTGAGCTCCAGCTATACATACAGTACACGTAGGGAGGTATGGGGCAAAGAGAGCCAATCAGACTTGAAGAAGTGCACCTGAAGTGGCCTCCACTTTATACTGGAGGACCAGAGTGCATAAGTCATCCATTCTCTTAACATATTTGTCTGGCCCTGGCCGACCCACTGAGTTCAGCTTGAGTGCAACCTCTCCACACAATGTTCTCCACCTCTAGCTTGCACCTAACCCTCCCCTTCTCTCTCTCACACACACACAGACACACACACACTACCTGCTGGCAGCCTGCCCATATTGCTGCTTGGTACTCTACTCACAAGGGGGATGATAGTATCTTCCAATAAGACTGAGGGCTCATTTTTATTCCATCATGCAGATAGCAAATTGAGGCCGGTGTGGGACTAATATTGTACATTACCTTACATCAAATGCGCTATTTACTTCTGCTTCTATATCAGTCTTCTTGCACCAGCAGTCATTGTCTTTCACAAGTAATTTATTTCAGGTTAATTTCACGAGTCATATTGGAAATACCCAAAAGAACTAATCAATTTGTTTGTGGTTTCGGATTGTTGTTTGTTTGATGGTTTGTGTTTATATTTTACGAAAGAAAAAACATTGAAAATCGACTCTTGCTCTGTTCGTGTATGTACAGTACTGTATGTATTGATGTGCTGTATGTATAATCACCATTTCAGGTCTCCCATGTGCAGCAACAAGCAGGAAAAATGAATCTTTTTTTCATTTTTCAGAGCTGAAAACCACAACATATGTTTCTTGTTTGCTGTCATGTACAGCATTCACAATATATAATAAAATGTCTATATGGCGCATAAAAAATACATGTTACGTTTGAAGATGGGCACAGGCCTTGTATGAGCATACACTCAGACGATTCAAGCCGAGCTGTCTGTGAAAGCTCTCAGACTTGTTGCAATGGTTATCCATATATTTACAAGCATCATACACAGACTGTATAAGCAGCATAAGTGAATTCCCCATGGTGTGCTATGAGTACAATGTCAATACCTATGGCACCACTGAAACCCTATTTGGAGCCTCTTCTAGCTTGGCCAAGTGCTCCATCAGGTACAATTAGCAAGTGTAGGAAGCCAATGAGCGATCATGTCCTTGTAGAGGCAATGCAACCAACCAACCAACCGACCAACTAATGGCTGATTGTAGGGTTGTAGAACAATATACTTTTCCCCTCACTGGCAGTTGAAAAGAAGCTATTGGGTAAACCTTATTTCCTGACTGACATAAATTGCACTTTTTAAAATCAATAGTAAAACTACCATTAATTTCTTCTCACTAAACTTTAACATGAGACGTTCTCATGTCTTCTCACAAAGCACTAATGTCGTGCATATCTTCATCAAGCCATTCAGCTTTGGAAGAGTGTGTGCCTACCCAACAGTAATCCGTGTGGCATAGTCCCACTGGTTGGTGTGGTTGACATTGTTTTCAAAGGTTTGGATAATGATTTAAAATGCAGGGCTAATCTACCTAATGTACGTGAAGGTAAGTATAAAATCAAGGAAGAATTTATCATTGATTTGTACTGTAAGTAATGTAGAATCCCTATTTGTAATGTAATCAACTATGACATTAGCCCAAATGTAAGATGACCCTGGTTACAAAACTGTATTTTCTCTTAAAAGGTGAACAGCTAGGTTATCATTCACATTAAAGCGGCGGGATACTCACACCTTGCAACTCTGAACAAATCAGTGGATTCCTGAATGTAGGAATCACCTGCAAATATGACAACTTTGCTTTTAAAAAAAAGGCATATTCCACCTATTTGGTGAATGCTAGCATGTCCAGGATGAAAATGTCTTTTTGTCATTTGGATTATCAATGTCTAGAACTTTCATTGACGCTACTGGTGTTCAGTAGGAATTACATGAACAAGTAGGTAGCTCACAGGGCCTTTAAAAGACCGAAGTAGAATCACATTGGCCAAAAGTAAAATAACTAATTGGAGCACAACTGCAACAGAAACATGTTATGAGGAAATAATACACCACCTTCCACATTACCGGACTACAACTACTTACCCTGCTTCATCAATGACATATTGTCTTTGTAGCTGCAGGTGAAAACACCAGTAAGATACTTTTAAAACTCCAAACAGAAGGACGTTTTTGTTCCAAAACACAGTGAATGTTGGAAAGTGATTTTTAAAAGCTAGAACTCTCTGTACCCTTTTGAATCATTGCCATTGATCAGCTGTCCTTCCAACTCCAACAAGAAGAATTGTGGTCATTTATGCAACCTTAATCCTTGCATGTTTAATGCTCATATAGGTTTCATCTTGGTTGCCATTCTTATTCTTATATCTTATTTTGTGTGTTTGATTTCAGATTTGACCAAGTCATACGATATGAATACAAATTTATACTGTTTTTAGGAAGTCTGAAGTCTCTCTTCGATAGTGATTGTAGAGATACAATTGAGCTTAATAAGCCCTTTCCAACTTAACTTTTACAGGTTTGTATTTTTTTTACAAGCAGAAAGAAGTTAATGTCTATATTCCATGTGATCTAATGCTTCTGGAAAGCAGCTGTGTGTGTGTGTGTAGTCAGGCATCATTGTTGTCACACACTGTGGATTTCCAGGGATGCTGCAGAGAGCCCATCCCTGCTACCCTCCCCATAGTGCTGGTCTTCTTTGGCTGTGATGTATTGCCAAGTGTGTGAAAAGGTTAATTTCATTACCCCGTTTGGTTAAACAACTACAGATGTAATTGACACAGGATTAGAAAAGACAATGAAAACTTGGCTCAAGACAGCCTGCTATACAGCAACTAGAGGAAGCTTCTCTCTACCCAAAGGGACTTACATGAGAGAGGGCAGCAGCACTTTAACAGAGATGAAATATGAGAGAAATTGCATTTATTGGCTTTTCACACTTTTTGAAGCTAAACCTCATTCTCCTGGTCCCAGCTTTACATAAGCACACATGAAACTAAGATGACGATAGAAACTTAGAAAGGCACTTTAGTGCTTACACCTTAGTCCTTATGAAAATCTTTGAAATTGCAAGTTGAAACTTGTAATGGGAACTGTAATCTGTTTTTTACAAAGTGTCAAGGCATGAAGGTTTCTTACAACTAGTGTATTGTGAGATGATTAAATTTGGTTGCTGTGGGTTTCTTGAGGTCATGTAATGAAAACCACTTATTGTCAAGCTCATATCATTTAATTGGCTTGGCTGCAGCCCCCTGCCAGTTCATTACAGTATGCCAGTGCCTGGATAGTGCACATTGCTAGCCAAGATTTCTGCCATTCCCTCTCCAACTACTGGGAAATCTCCACATTTGCTCTGGGTCTGTGACTCTGCCTACTTGGCTCAAAATCAAGTCAAAACAATACTGTATTTTGAACTTGCTTCTGTTTGGCTTTTGGCTTTTGGTTTTAGTTTTATTTTATTTTACCCTGACATCAGCAGAGAATAGAGTGTAGGTAATTTTCACCCAGATGAAATGTGTTTCCAGATGGAAGGTTAAGGCACTGTAGAGAACTGCATGAGTAAGTGCGACGCATAATTCCCTGCAGCCACATTCATCTGTGATTATTAAAACTTCATACTTGATTGAAAAACTCTGTGGGTCTAGAAAATGTTAATTATACTAATCCTTGCTATGATTGGACTGACAGCTGCTGGAGCCCAGTTGATTGTCATTTGCCATAATATACTGGTACTGCAGCTTTTCTACAAGCGGACATTTCATTTCTCATCACGTTTTTTTTCCGACTCATTAGGACTGGATGTATTGATTTGTGTGTTCAAGTAGAAGGCAGAAATGAATTCAACAAAGAACACAGTGATATTTTTGTCATTGTGGGAGCAGCTCTTCAGTGATTTAGCCTTTATCTGCTGGAATTCTCGCATATAGAGGAGGAAGAAATGTCTTCTTGTGGTCACTATGCATTCTAGTTTTTTGTTTTTTAAGACTGGGATGAGGAACATATTCAATAATCAGAGGAGATTACACAGAAAATTGGATGTGTAGGCCATTATAGATAATTCCAGTTTCTTACAACTTTGGTCATAGTTTTTGTACTTTTGGCCAACATTTCTATCAGTACTAATGCTACTGTGCTTACCATGCTAATTACTGAGATGTGAGAACATGTCAACATTGTTAAAAAGAAGGGAAATGAAACACAAGCAGTTAGACAATCAGAGCCAAACTTATTTGGAAGATAAAATGAAGGCGAATGGTAAAATTATTATCCAAAATGTCAGTGGTGAACAATTATTACAGTTTACAGACCATGTTCTTGGTTTATCTTTGACATACTGTACTTACTGAAGTTGATGAACATTTTGTGTGAATTCACTTTCAGTTGTACCCCCAAATGTGGTTTTAATAATCTGGGTAAGCTGTTTGCTTATTTAAATGCAATTCATTTCTCTGACAGATTGTGTAGCCCTCTTCCCAGATCTCAGCAATGACTTTGGTGAGTTTATCATAAATTGGAACAGATGGACAAAATTACAAATAAAGCCAAAAGTAGCAGTTTTCAGCGAAAAAAGTAAAGATAACCCATCATACACTACCTGCATAGCATACAGCTGACAGACAAAGTCAGCAACTAGCTGGTGAACATAGTGGAGAATTTTGTTAGAGACTGATATTTGGAGGTCAAAACAGACTTAAAGGACTCAATGGGTGACCAGAAACATGACTAAATGAATGCTATTGTTACACCGTTGGATTTGTCAATAAGCAATTGCTAACAAGCTTGCCATAATGTTCATTGTTGTGTTTATAGCTTGTTATGCTGCCCCAAGTGGCAAAAAACCTCAGTTGATGCATTTAACATCAGTTGACCTTGACCTAGTTGCTTATCTCTAGCATTAATGCTCCGTTGCTGCTGTAGCAGTATATTACAACACCTTCTGTATAGCTTGTTGTTAGCAGCTGATTTATTAGCAGCTAATATATACTCACTTGTTAATAAACCATATCAAACAACTCCACTAGTCTGTTTAATTTGTGTCCATTAAAAAGCATCTGCTTTGGCATGGTGGCTTGATCCCTCATTTTCCCTTCAATTAGTCAGGCGTTGTGGGCGTTGTCTGTCACATCCTGTGATTTCATGCTCTCTTACAGTTGCCCTTTTTTATGCTCCGTCTCTGTGTGAACAAAGAGGGTCATGAGATGGGGACCCATCCATCAGGAAGGAGGATACAGCAGGAATGTTGTTGTTGGTGACACAGTGTAGATTGTGGCTCAGGAGAAGCAGGCCCAACAGGGCTTATTTCCTGTTTAATCACATAAACTTAACAACAGACTCGTTTTAGGAATAATCTTGTCTGAGGCCTGTAACCTTTGCACTTTACAGGGTTGGCCCAAATAACAAAAAATCCCCAACATATTTTCTCACGCACCTTTAATGGCATCAGTGTAGTTTTGGTTTTGTTTGTCCAGGTTTTGAGATATATCTTGAATATATCTAAAATTTTTACATCAACCACATTACAATGGAGATTATTACAACATCTAAAAATCACATTCAAAAGCAACAGCAACATCTATTCCCTTAACCTCTATTTATATCCATGGGAATAATGCAAAGACATTGCTGTAAACAGTTTACTCTGGTACTACTTTCCACCAAACAAATAGTCCCTATGAATACCATTTGTAATGTCTGTGGAGTGTGTCCAGAGGCCTAGTCAGACAGCCTCTGTGACAATGAAATTTCAGAGCAATATTGTCAGCAAATCGTGCTGCCTTTTGAGGGGAACAGGGAACCAGAGAAATGGAAGATATCACATTAGCTGTGTTGTAGCAGCCCTCTGCTGCTGGAGCATAAGCTGCTCACCAAATAGGAAAAGTTTAGAGTCAGTTGGGAAACAGGAGTTGAAGGTACAAAGGTCTTGAATAAAATTAACGTTTTGCCCAGTTAGCAACTAAGCTTGTTTCTCGGTGAGCCATTGTGGCTAGTAAATGCAAGCTCAGCAACTATAGTAGCATGTCAGCTAGCTCTGCAAGCAGTTTCACTCCCATCGCCACCTATTTTATGTGGATGAGCAGATTTTGCTGTACCATTTTTCTTGAAACTCTACAAGTGTAGGACTAATTCAAATGTCAATAAGTTTTTACAACTAAACGTGTTTTTGCCCATAAATAGTGTTTATCCCCTTTTTGGAAATCAAGATGCATAATCCTTCCAATTCAATCAATGCACCCAGAACCTTTATCTTTAATTATAGCTGGACAATAATTGTAATACCCCCAACACAGCCACCACTGGAGAGAGAAGTGCGAGCCAAACCCCCTACTTATGTGGATAAATTCCTAATTATACAGCAATTCTCTGGAGACAACAGAATTCAATATGTGCGGTAAATAACTTATGCACTGTGGTCTCCACCCACTCACAGCATAATGCACCTGGCGTTGCTGCCATCAATGCCCGCCACTGATAACACTGGCTCAGCACTTTAGTACTAATGTGGCCTGTTTGGTTAATGGTGGGAAATTCTTGGGAAAGCTTGCATATCTCACTTCCTTAGATGATACCATTAACTTGGCTTTGTCAGGCCAGCGATCTCAATCTCTGAAACTGCGCCTATGACTATCTTGTCTTTGCCAGTTGTCAGTTAGTTTAAAAGGGAGTCTCATGTTCCCCTTTCCCTCACACTGGTGCTGACAGGGCCAGAGACTTCCAGTCAGGGCTGTTACCCCCACAGTCCTGTTGTTTATGATCTGCTATTGATTTTGTTTTTGACAAAGGATAGGTTAATCTCTCTGTTGGTCTCACACTGACAGTTTATGATTTCCTTTGGGCACGTCATCTTGTTTTCAATCAGTTCTTGCTTACCTTGCTCCTTCTGATTCCTACCCCCTCCACCACTTCCCTGACTGTGCTTGCTCTTTGTGTCATCTGAAAACAGTAGTGACAAAATAGAACATGTGAAGTTCAGAAGTGTCTCATCAAAGCAGCTTTGTACAGGCAGGGGACCATTATGCCATTAGTAAAGGATTTGCTACGCCTCGGTAGCTTTGTCTGGAAAAACACAGCGTAGATGAAGGTGTCAAAGCGCTACCTCTGCCAGCGTTTGTTTCACCCACAGGAGAGGAATTCAATACAGCTGATAGATCACTCTCATTAGTTGAGTATCGAGCACCGGGAGCCAAAAAGCTGACACTTTTCTGCTGAAGGGAGAGTGAGGAAAGACAAGACCCCTATTAGTTGGTTGAGATGGGTTATGAAAGACAACCTGGGAATAATGAAGGACTCTGTCAAACCCATTAAGGTTGGCTGGTTACACTCTCTTGGCCTGTCTAACGCCGGCTAAATTGAAGAGAGTCCCCTTTGCTTTTCCAAAGGAAGTTGACAGACTTCAGACAGTTTGCTCTGGGTGCGTTTCAGTGGTGTCCTTCGAATGATGGATGGAATTTTCCACCTCTGTTTTTCCAGTGAATTGAAAGGATCCATCCAGTTATGTGACTGCTGGGCTCTGACATGACATTCTTTGGAAGCTGCGGTGACCCACAGTCATGCTGGCATCTGTCATTACACACACGCCTGGCCGCACATCTGCCCAAGGTTAAAGAACCAAATAGGTCATTTTGCTTCATTCAGCTTGTAATTTCCTGTGTGTTTTAAGCTTTGGTTTGTATGCCAGTTTCCCACTAATTCAGCTGCATGAAGACAAAAATGTAGAAAAAGGCATTTGCCAACTCTTTGTTGATTTCATAGAAAAAAATCCTTTCAACTAGATTAGGATTAGAGGGAAATGTGGAGCTGAGGGAAACAGGTTCCCTGCAATGTTTTGGTTTGATATAGGTTAAAACAGCTCCAAGGTATCAGAAAAATATTCTGACAGTCCCACGGTACAGCTAAAATAAATCTTTTGCATAATTTCGAATGCTTGTAAATGAATGTTACGCAGTTATAAGTGTGTGAATGTAGAGACTTGTGTGCTGGATTTCTGATGGTCTGCCTCTGATGGTTGCCTTTTCTGTCTGCCAGCCGCTGGGATTTAACTGTCCTAGACCTGCTGGTCTGGAAAAGCAAAGAAGGCAGTTTCACTGGTTTAATTGGCAGCTTAGCTTTGCACGGAACTGCCTTCAGTTATGTATGAGACAGTTATTTAGCCAAATGTAATTTCATGCTGTGCTTGCAGTTTCATGTCTCTTTTTGACCTGCTCAAGAGTGCTTAATCACGGTGTTAACTTTGGGATGTACAAAGGTTTCTATCATCAGGGCAAATATGCAGACGACCAAAAAGATTTCATCTGTTTTAAGTCGGACAGTACAACGCTTTTATTTCCCTACCTCTCCTGATCGATATCTTTGTCATTCATGGATCTGAAAGTGAAAGTTCGAGAGGTATCAGGTATGCCCCGCCCAAAGTTTTCCACATCCACTCTCTGTCACATCTCATCTGACAAAATCTCATCGGCTTTCTCTGAACTCTATCTGGACTTCAGCTACTGTGCACCCTCACCTGTCAGCACCACCCTACCCAGATAAGATTTTTGTTTTCCTCCAGGAAGCGGCAAGATCTTACCTGCAGTGTCTCCTCTCTGATTCGGATCTTGGCTTGATAGATGCTTCTTTCAGTGCTGTCAGTCAGGGACTCATGTCTTGTTTTGTAGTCACAGTGCACTGACTTTGCACTGTCATGAGTGTGTATCTCCTTACCACTCACATTACATGATTTAAAATATGAGAGGTGGTCTTGATAAACTGAGACAAGATTGTGTAGAGAGTCATTATAGCTTAAATTTGTTGCCTCTAAATGTAATAACAGGTGTGTCATGCAACTATGTAACTGAACATAATATTGGGTATGGATTGATGTATAGACACACTACAAGGCCAGTATGAGGACACCCCTAACACCCATATGTGATTGAACAAACCATGGTCATTAATATGCTGGGAAGGAAGGAACCTGGTTTCAGAGATTTGCTCTGATTCAGAAGTAGAGCACTGATGTTTGGTGATGTGTATGTGGACACCCGTGTTGTTTAGAACTTCAGCTGATTCCAGCAGTCAATTCCAGGTCCCATTCTCATATACAGTGGATTTGTTTTACATAGACAGAGCTCTTTAGGCTTACAGTATTATGGACAGGTTAAAAATGAAAGCTAATTACATGTTTAGCCTGACTAGCCACAAACCTGAAAACATTTTTGGCGGATTCTTGGAGACTTTGAGGCTGAAACCAACCAGGTTATATCAACCAGCCTGTAAGGTATATTGTGTCACACATGTTTTGAAATGATTAACTAGTCTAAGGAGATGGTGAAAGCAACATTTCTGTTGCTGCTCAAGAAAAGTATTTTATTATTGGAAAAAAAATTGAGTAAAAATTATTTTTGCTTGCACAGCAACCAAAAGGAACAATGAGAGTTTTTTTCATGAAAGATTTTTTTATTGATAAAATCCTAACAATCTTCATTCCTACTTTGGACAAAAGCCAAATGAATGGAATGTGGATGGTGGTGCATTTTACATGAATGTACAGAATGACAAGCAGCAAAGTGTACCAGTACACTGATAGGTGTATACATGATTTATTGTGCCTTGTATTCAAACTCTGTCCATAGCTTATGTAGCGGAATTATGTTTATACCTGGAATGAAATGCATCTCTGGTATACACATATATTTAGCCTTGTTTACCTTGCCAAAATGCACATCATCCAGCAGTATCTTAACAGTCATTATGTTCCAGACTACCTATCTGTCAGTTTTATTGTGCTTCTTGGATCTGCATGCAGGTATGTATTTCTTGTTATTTAAACTGGAAATGCATTAGATCTAGATAAACTCTTTAATGCATCTTGATACATTTACACCTGGATTTGATGTGTTTTTGTTTTGTATGATTACAGTCCAATCACTCAGGTGTTAATGCCAGGCAGGGGTGGATCTAGAGAAATATTCATGGGGTGGCAAGAGTGTAGCATGGAGACTTTAAGGGATAGCAGAAATATACAGATGGGTGACAAATTAAAGGAAAAACTGGTACAGGTCTGAATGTTTGACCCCTACAGTGAGGGAATCTGGTGGCTCTGTTATGCTGTGAGGGGCATTTTGCTGGCATGGTTTGGGTCCACTTGTCCTCTTAGAGGGAAGGGTCACTGCAAATTAATACAAAGTTGTTCTGAGTGATCACCTTTATCCTATGATGAAACATTCCTATCCTGATGGGAGTGGTCTCTTCCAGGATGACAATGGCCCAATTCACAGGGCTTGAGGAGTCAATGAATGGTTTGATGAAAATGATGTGAATCATACGCTATGGCCTTCACAGTCACCAGATCTCAACCTAGTTGAACACCGATGGAAGATTTTGGACTGACATGCTAGACAGCGCTCTCCACCACCATCATCAAAACACCCAATGAGGGAATATCTTTTTGAAGAATGGTGTTCATCCCTCCAGAAGATTTCCAGAGACTGTAGAATCAATGCCAAGGCTGAGGAACACCATTCTTTAGAATAAATAAAGAATAAATTCACTATATTATTTCACCTGAAGACAGAGTGTCTTAGTTTTTTTCCATGGTTGTCTGCACCACTTAAGGACAAATATCCAGCAAGACTTCCTGGATTTTGATTGTTATTGTGGCCTTTTGTTTGGAGTTTGGAGCGAGTGATTTTAGTGCTTTTTACACTGGGTGCTTTTATATGTTGCACTTGCATGACTGATCTAAAATTTGGACAGTTTCAGAGATGTTGGTAGCTGCAGCCAACTCGTAACTCATAAGCACCAGTGAATATTTGGGGTTTTTCAGGTTTAATCCATCCCTAACACAATCAAACACAAGTTACTATTACTAAACAAAACAACCCCGCCACTATCCATCTGCAGCTGTTCTGTATTTCTACTAGTAGAAGTTGGCAACCTTACACACACATTTAGCAGGAAAAAAAAGCCATCAGCAGTTCTTGTGTGCGACCGGGACCAGGGCATGCTGCACAGAAGGCTGCCGGGGCTGGAAGAAAACTGAGCTGCTCATCATCTCTTGCTGCATTCACTTGCACTCGGACATCTGAGTAAATTGTAAATTGACCAGCCACAACTTTTCATGTATATATTTTTGAATTAGATCAAAACTGGGGTGGCAAGGCATTTTTTTAGGGGTGGCAGCTGCCACCCCATGCCACCCAAGTAGATCCACCCCTAATGCCAGGTAGACAGGGTTCATAATGAATATAGACACTGAGGTCTGATTCTCCAAATCCATTTCAATGTGCAAAACCATGAATGAGGGTTAGAAGTGTCAGACAGACCCTGTATGGCATATTAGTTGTCAGACTGGTGTTGTTGGCTCTTAGTGCTTTTGACCACCTCCTGTGGCAGGGACACTGCCAGTTGTCCTGAGGCAAAGTGAGATGTCAGAGAGGAGATAAATGGACAGCCTGTTCCTCAGAGACACTGAAGTTCAACACTGTGGACACCTTGTTCTTTCCAAGTCAATCAGTGGGCAGCACAAGACTTTCATCACAGTGATAGATGCTCCAGCAGGTTGGGACTGTGGCAGTATGTGGAAGATAGAAGTGGACTTACCAGCGTGATAAATGAAAAGCTGGGGTTACACCAGTTAGTTAGTAGTATTAGTATTTTACTGTTTTTTAATTCAAGGTATTTTTATTTGTTTTTTTAAAACCTGCCCTCAAAAATAAGTTTTGCTTATTGTTACTTCACTTCCATGTTTGAGCTTCTCTGTGCAGAATAATGTACTTTCTCTGTGCTCACCAAAAATCTGAGTTTAATATGTGTACCTACAAGCAGGATTTCTGACATCACAAATAGTTTGAAGCCAATCGAGGGCCATAAACAACTCGGGTGCACATACATTGAGAATGGACTTTTCAGTGAAGTAGGAGACATCTTGTATCCAGCAGTTAAACTTTTGGAATGAAAAAAATATTTGCACATTCATAGATTATGTATTTTTCAGTGAGGAAGGAGTAGATGTTATTTTTTTAGGAATTTTAATGAGGTAACTGAACATTTTTTGTGGGAAAAACCTGTCAGACACAATTTATTATTCCAAGCACAGTATTTTTGCATGAGATCTTTAAATATTCTCATAGGTTCAGTAGAGTTTTGATATTTATGACTGAAACTATTGTTTTCATTGTCAATCAGTCAAGTATGTTTTTCAATTTATTGATTAATCATTTAGATAGTGAAAATTGTAGCGATAGTGAATCAGTTTCCTGAGCCCAAGGTGATGACATCAAATCTAACCAACAGTTAATAACAGTTTATTGGTAATGATTATATCATGTTTCAATGACAGTGAACACATATATAGATGTAAAAAAGAAGAAAATAAACTTTATATAGTTAAGTATTTCTCTGCAACAGAGGCTTAATCCCTAAGGCTATTACAGGGCTGCAGTTTAATATGTTATTTTGTGAGGGAGAATGAATGAAATATTATTCGTTTTTTATTTTATACTTTTTGTCTGATAGCATACATATTCCAGTATCCTTGTTCTTGCTGAAAGGATATAATTCGCTGGCCCAGGAAGGTTTTTAAAAAGCCAGTGTATTGATCTATAAAAGATATTTGTTCAGTGAGGTGTATTAGTGGTCATCCAGAAGTGTTTGTGATATTACATCTACCCAGCAGAGACACTGTGCAAGAGGCATAACTGTGAAACCATAGTGAAAAGAAGATTTCATCATCCTATGAAATGGGGAAGAATTACAGGATTGAATTGTTGACAGAGTAAAGCCTTTCTCTCTTTATCGGGTCAAGGATAAACTCTCATGAGCTTATGCTTTGGAGGGATTTTGAGGCTGTGTAACAACATTCAGTGCAATAACAGACAGAACTTCATAGTGCTGAAGAAATGGAATTACCTCAGCTCTAAACAGTAGCCCCACTTTACCAGAGGACAGTGTGGGATTCTGAGGAGTGCGGGGGGCTCAGTGTGTGGTGGCTAATGGTAATCACTCCCAGCTCCAGATAGATGATTGCTAGCTGTACTGTTCTACCACTGACCCCTTTGTTGGACACCCAGACTCAATTGGGTCCATAATGTCTTACTAAGAGCTCTTGGATAAGACCATTTCTACTGTAGTACAAAAAAAGCAGCTTGGTGTTTTGATGAGACTGTAGGACAGCATACTGATGACTCTAGAGTGGAGTTTCACTGTGGGATAAGTCACTCTGCTGACAGAAAAATAACTTTTTTGTCTATAGGTTGCAGAGGTTGGCAAAATTACAAAATTCACCTGCCACATTCTCTACAGTAGGTCTTTAATATAGACTGGTACTGCAGGTGTCTTACCAAAGGGTGGACAAATGTACAAGTCGTGTTCAAATATTTACCAGTATGTGGATGGAGGTAATTTTCCACCCTGTACAGTGAGAAGCAATGAAAATGCCCAAGAAAACAAAGTTGTTGTTTTTTTTCTCTCTTTCTCTCTCTACCTGCTGGGAAATAATTTACTATCATACCTGCAGTCATTCACTTACGTTGTTGTTTTTTGCGGAGGGACTATGTTTTTGACAATTTGAGTCAGGTAATTACTACTTATAGAAAACTTTTTGCTAGATTTTTCATAAAAATGTTCTGCTCTGTTGTGGAGATGTCAAGAAATCCAAGCAGCTATAAGGAGTCTGCTGGAAGAAGACTTCGTTATTTACTCGCCCTGTACTAAACAAAAACAGCAGCATTAGATCTTAGTAAAGTCAACAATACCAAAGGCTTCAAGACATTAGGAGGTTGGGTTGGTGGATGGAGGTTGGGTTGGTGGATGGAGGTTGGGTTGGTGGATTGAGGTTGGGATGGTGGATGGAGGTTGGGTTGGTGGATGGAGCTGCGGTATCAAATAGTGTTATGAGTGTATTAGTAGAGTAAAAGTGTTAGGTTGTAATAGCCATGCTGTACACCTCCATGAATATAACTGGAAGTTACTCATCAGCTTGTAGCTGAGCAGTTCATTAATGAGTCTTTCATAATGAAGCAGCTGATCTCTACCCTTATGATCAGACTCAAATGTAATTTAGTTTCCCCTCCAACATTCAGCCTTGTCACCATTTTTGCTGCCATTTTTCTTTCATTGCTTTTCATGGATGTAGCTAGGCAAGCTAGCAAGCTATATAGGAAGGTGACATGGCATTCTTAATCTTGACTACAAAGCTCTGACTACTCAACTACTCAGGGAAAACAGCTGAGTGCATGTTGGTGGTGATTCTGGGGTCTGGAACCAGCTTAGCTGAAACCAATCAACTAATCAGTGCTTTGCCTGAACTAATGCTATGTTCCAACAAAGTACGGAGGTCAGTTAACAATTATTGATCAATGTCTATTTAGCTCATGACAGTTCAACTTTTAAGGTTGACATTTTTAAGGTTTATGAAAGTCACAGAAAGTAATAGTAACCGTTTTTACTTGAGTAGGGCAGTGTTCAGACAAACATTAACACTCCACATTTATTTCGATGGCACCACTGCAAGGCAGTCTGGCAAAAATATGCAGCGTTGTCCATAAAAAAAAACTTGTACCTGGAACAATATTTGCTGTGATTCAATGCAACATCATCTGGTGGGACACTGTTTTTAGCAATCAAATATGTGCAAGTGAACATTCTTATTGGATTACTTTGTGACATGAAGAGTGTACTTCATTGCCTCACAATCATTAAAATGGAGGATAAAATGATTTTTGCTGTGTTACCTTCCCAGAGATGCAAAATCTTTTGCTGTCTGATAAGCCTCAAAACTCATGAATTGATTAGTTTAACTGGACTTCGTAGATTTTTAATAACCCAGTGGTACCTGTAGCAACACCACTGCACCAACATAGCCTCTAGCATTTTTTTTTTAGTATTGATATATTTGGCCTGATCACCTGCTACAGTACCAGTATTTCAGTTCTCTTTCCAACAATACAGGTCTAGATGTATTTTCACTGCGCTGCAAGGATTTCCCTTTCCATACAAACTAAATCTCTGGTCTGTATAGCAGGTTTTTGCTGTGACATTACTCAACAAGACAAATAGTTTCACATCATTTCTGTAATGCACTGTATGGAATGAGCATGCTCCTTATTCCTTCATTCTGCTATTTACACCAAGCTCCCTTTGTCATTGCTTTCATGTAAGGCTCACCAAAACTCCTGCTGCCTCTTCATGGCAATTTAATGACAGCCCCAAGTAACAAAGTCTAATTTTGTTTGTTGCCTTTTGTTGAGAAGGTAAAATAGCAACACTCACTAATAATGCATGTGGATATGACCTGCAGTCAAATGGTTTAGTATTCTGAATGCTTCTACATGCTGAAGTTTAGGATTTATATTCAAAGTTATCTCAGAGTTTTCTATAACAACAATAATTTACAATACTCCCAGTTTTCAGCCTCGACTTGCTGTTCTCATTGTTTTACCACATTGCAAAAGAAGCATTTTCGTCTTTTGTTTGCAATACATTATCATCCGAGCTACCCAGATTGTGAGATGGAGCTCATTTTTTTGTGGCTGTGCCTTTTAACTGTTTTTTCCTCAATCTCTGACTTGTATATGCTAATATAGGAGGTGTATGGCCTCTGTTTAAAACCTTATATATCCACTGCTCAAGATTATGGTTCAATCAATATGTGTAAATGTTTAAAGATACACTCATCTACATTTTCTTGTATTGAGCATGGATGAAATATCTATGTGTATTGTGAAAGGTCGCTCATAGTGACTCTTAAGCTGCCAGTATGTTTCATCAGAACTGCTTGTCAGATAGTTGAATGATTTCTGAAAAACCCACTGTACGCTGTCCAGCACCAAGTGGTAGACAGACAAAGTCAGCCACTAGCTGGTAACGATAGAACAACCAGCTATTTCTGAATGGAGTGAAAACCAAAACAGAACCAAAAAAGTGAACAAATTTTGGATTTACATTCTTCAAGGTTCCGGAAACACAATTCCATATTAATGTTGTGCCATGCCTGCTGAATAAGTAAATCAGTGACTGGTTGCTAACATGTTAGCCATCACAACCTTTATGTGATAATAAGGCTGATGTTGTGGTTTCAGCTTGTTTATCTGTCTCCAAGTGACCAAAAAAAAAAAAAAAAGAATGCAGCTTTAGGGTTAGCATTAATGTTTTTAGATTTAAAGGCTACTTAAAGGCTACTGATACTTTGTGTTAGCTGTCAGTATCATCAAATGAAAACCGTTTTCAAGCTAATACATTGCATACAGTATATTCTGTCTCCCTACCCTACACAGAAATTCAGAATAATGGGATTCTATTAAATAAGATGATTAAATATGATGGATATGTCAAAACAATTAAGAGTTTTTAGAGTTAACAGATTTTAACCTTTATCATCAGAGAACACTGATTGGCCGATATGATAAGTGTTACGGCCAACACTGGTCTAACCTTGGACATGGGCATACTTTCTGTGTGCTTATGCATATACATATTTGTGCACACATAGGCCTGCTGTACAGTATCCTTTGTGTGTGTTTGAATATCCTCCCCTGAATCCACATCGTTGTGTTCTTCAGCCAGTGTCCCATGGGTCCCTCTGGTGTTCCAGGTGTGTCATTTAGCAGGTGAGCAGGGCTGTCAGCAGCTTTACCCTTAACCTCCCGTTCCTCCCATGGCCTCCCGCTGTCTCCTCATCCCTGGGGTGAGAGCTAAACCGGGTCCATTGGCTGATTTAACCCATCAGCCCACTCCAGAATGATGTGTTGTGTCCAGTTTTAAATCACTCCACTCCTAATGTTGCTCCACTGGGAGAAATGCAGTGTTTTGTATGCTGACACTGCATTCTGAGAGAAGGAGCATGCCAAGGTTAACTGGGTTGTTGTGGCCAGTGGCTATGTGCCTTCACGTGGTATGCACCAACACACCTGTGTAAGGAAATTTCCCTGGGCTAACAGAAAATAAGGTGCGTTTAGCGCTGCTCTGTTTCAGTGCTAATCAGGGTGATACAGACAAGAACAATATTTGATAGGAAGTTCTTCCTTATACCAAATGATCTCAGTACAGAGGCAGAGATCTTATTAGATTCCTGAGCTGCATGCATTTGCATAGTAATGAGAAAAAATTGATTTTTATGAAGCTACCATAACTACTGGATGCTTGTAAGATAGAAGGGTAATGTTAATAACGTTCATGTGATATGTGAAGAGAAACACACTATGTAAACAGAAATGTTTGCAGTTCAGTTCAATAATTAGCATAATGAAGGACATCATTATAACTGCTGTCTATGTTTAATATGGCAGAATATTTGTTAGCTGTATTCATCCATGTCTCCTTAAAATTACGTCATACACTACTAATCTATTTTAGCAAATGCATTTATTAACCCAACGAGGAAACATTTGTATTGGGTGAATCTGTAGATTTTTTTTTCCTCTACAGTAACCTGGCAACATGAGTCATATTTTTATGGATATATGTAGTGGATGCAGGACATGGACCCTTGTCTTTGTACCTGTCCACCTTGACCTCCTTCCTGTGACGTCTGTCACAACTAATTGAAAACCTTGGGTGATATAACATAGCTAATATGATGTAACCCACACCTTAACCCTACACTGTCAAGTATGCATGCACTGATCCAACTTTTTCTCTCTCAATACTGATTCCAATACCTCAACTTTTGGTGTTTATTTGATACGGGTTCCCTCTTTGTCCCAAATTTAAAAACTGCATACTTTACTGTGTGGACCTCACTGGGGATCACTTTAATGCAAGATAACCATGAAGCCAGGGGTTGCTGAATAGGTAACCAATAGTAGAAAGAAAACTGTATTTAATGTGGATTGGTCACATCATGGCCCATACCTGATCCTCTTAATAAGGTCTATCGGTGCTGATGCCGACTGTCAAGAAGGTTTTCAGTTGGTGAGTGGTGCAAATTTGCAGTATAAACAAATTGGAAGAATACAGTTACGTATTTTGTAAGGGAAAAGTAGCCTTATATCAGCCTTTATGGCAGCCTGAGTAAGAGTTTTTGTCTCCTCAGAGAGAGTAGGCTACCTATCATGATTTTGCAACAGTCCAGAAACAAAAAGGTTCAGCTCTGTAAACATGCCTGACAGAGAAAGGAAGCATTAATGGCGGAGGCTTTGCTGCATATGGTTTTGTTCGGCGTTCCCCTCCTGTATGTTAGTCTATCCTTCAGGAATTGCAGAGCCAGACGGGCCCACATTCCTGATTATGCTTATGTGTTACAAGGCTTGTGTTTGTTTTTTCCATTCCTTGATCTGCTCCTGGGGGATAAGGAGATATAGGCCATGAATGCACTGTGAAGTGGTTTGTTTAGCCTATCAGAACAAAGCCTGTAGTGGTGGTGGTGGCGGCGGCAATGCATAGCCCTACAATGTGTTCCAGTTGAACACAAAGCCTCCCCTGTAACGCAGATCCCAGCATTCAGCACTCAAAGGCATGATAAACTGCAATAATTAATCGTGAGGTAGCCTCCTTTTTTTTTTTTAGGCAGGCCTCATTACATAGTATGAGCCGGGCAGTGGGCACCATCAATGATTAAATCTTTGTACTGAAGCTTATAAATACAGTATCTCTCCCTCTAGACTCTACTGATGTGATGCTGATGAGAGAAATGAGATGGAGAGAATGATAGAGGGAGGAGCGCTACAGCAAAGCCGATTTCTAAAGGCCTCGCACTAAAGCAGCAAAGGTTAATTGGATTCTGTCAACGCGATATTGTCGGCAATGTTTAATTCTCTCAGATCAACACTTGTACTCTATTGTTTAATTCTCTTCTTTGGAGAAAATAATGGTTTGGTCTTGTCATAATCAGGGCGAGATAACTTTATGAACCTATCAGGACCTGATTATACCCTGATTATGCTCACTGATGCTGCAAGAGGTTGTCATTCCTTTATTTTTCCTGGAATAACAGAAGAAAATAACACAATTCATAGATGATATGGCAAAAAAACAGCTTACATTAGACAATTGTGGCTCTTTCTTTGTTGAAAAACGTGAGTCATACCATGAGTAAGCATACTAACACAGTCTGTGACACAATGCAGCCTATCTAGCGAAAAGAGAGAGATTTGGATTTCTGCGTTATATAAAGCAAAATCGCTTAAACCTGTTTTTTGAGATGTACAGTACACAGCAGACTCTGTTACATAACTAACGGAAGTACACACTACCCATCCATCAGTAGGAAGTAAAGAGGTGGGGGTGTTTTGTGTCAACAGGAAAAACAGTTCTAGTGTAGCGCTGTGTGTTGTAGCAAGGTTCACACACTCAATATGTTTATGTCTTATCTCTTCCTCGTCTGAAAGCTGCTCTTGGTTTGCACTGAGCCCTGATGGACGGTTCCCGAGTGGCTGCGGATCACCAGTGCAGGACTGTGTTTCCAGATGAACTGTTATACTGTGCTGATTAAGAGAGAGAGTGTACAGTATTGACTCGTCACCAATACCATCACCCCTGAAACCTGACCCCCCTCCCTCAGGAAACCAAATGAGGAATTTGTGTTTGTGCACAGTCAGTGTGGCTGCACCAATACATGACCCTGAAGGAGAATAACTTACTGACAACCTACGTATGTCCACTGCTTCTCAGTCAGGAACATACCAGAGCGTGCAGGGTGAGACAGCACACAATCTACCGTAGTATAACATGTTACACCAACATGTGTAGACACAGCAACATATTTGTTCACTGTCTCCAGTAATCATATTCCAGAGGCATCACATTGTATAACAATGCAAAGTATTGATCTGTGAAACTTTCAAAGATATGTCCATAGTGCTATTTCCTGTCAGCGACTGATGTGACAGTGATTCTGCTCCCTTCAAAGAGAAGAGTGCCACTTATACACATTCAAACTGACAAAATCTCGAAAAAGAGCTGTCAATGTTTGATTGACCGGTGATGTCTGGGAAGAGTGCTGCTGAAACAGCAGAACAATGTGTCCTTAGAACAAGATACATAAGAAATCTATTTCATGTTACAAGAATCTTGATTTACTGCACTGAAAATCTCCAAATTATGCTACAATGAATTTGATTTACTCCATCTTGACTAAGCTCATCTGTTTAATTTATAATAACAATGTATCAAATGACCAATTTTGGGTCAATAATGCATTACTTTCTAATGTGTAAACAACAATGTGATTATTTTTTTAGTAATGAGTAGTTTACAAAATTGCAATTTGAAATTCAGTAATTACATACCCGTTACATATCCCAGTAAAACGCTTAACAATTTGGGGATCATTTTGTTTGCCGTCTTACCTACAGTGACCAGACAGTTTGTTGGGGATTGTCCTGGTTTCTAGCTGGGTGTCCTGACTCACGTCAAATATCTGTAAAACACTAAAATGTCCCTGTTTTCAACATTCACTACCAAATTGTCCTGGTTTTCACCACAATTCAAATAACTGATAACTGTTTGCTAACATGCTAGCAAAACTTTATCTGACAGTAATATGTCCGGGCTGTTGGTTTCTTCTGCCTAGCTTGTTGTGGTGTCCTTCTGCTAAAGTGGTCAAAATAACTACAAATTACAACCACTTTCACTGCTGTTATTGAATAGCTTTTTATGTACCTTTATTTCCAGGGCATGCTGAAATCAGCCACTCCATTTTTTTCAAAAATCAAAACTGTGCTCATCCAGGTAGGAATTAACAGAGTACCATACAGTTATAGCTTGTGTAGGAGGATATTAAACTTCAATTAGCTTTGAACAGTCATAAATCAGTCTACCTTGATAAGAAAATGTGGTCACCACCTTGGAGAGCTTGACTGAATGAGAAAGATCTTTTGTAACGATTACAGATATGGTTACAACCAGGACACCATATTGGCACTCTGATGATCATATGAAAGTAAATTGCTGTTACAAAGAGCTACTTTTTTAGTTTTGTAATCGTAATTCAAGTAATCGTAGTTCAAGTTAAGTCAAGTAACCATACTTCCACTGTACTTCACAAATCTAAATGTAAGCTCATGGGCACTTTGCTATTTTGTCCCCCTTGACTATAGCAGTGGGAATTTCCTAAGCAGAAACAGTGTGTCTGTATCGACAGTGACTCCGTGGTGTGTTTTCCATCAAATGCACCATTATTAAGCTCAATTAGTCCTTGAAACCACTTTGCCAGCTTTCTGACAGTTTATAAGTTTTGGGAGCCAGTGTGTTTAGAGATTGCCATTATGTAAGCAGAGAACCTGCACTCGAGTGATAACAGGAAGCTTATATGGCAGGCAGTGGGAAATCTCCATCCAGGACTTAACATCCATGGATGAGAGATTATTACTGGCAGCTCTGGGTCGCAAAAGAGCACAACCCATTTGCCCTTGGGGTATGTTTACCCATATGGCATGCTGCTGTTAGATTTACATTTTACCCAGGGTCTTCCCATCACAAGCTATCACATTGCAGTTCAAGGATTTACCATTTCAGTTTTACAGGGCAACAACTTGAAATGTTTTGGTTCTTAGGTTTGTTATCTATTAGTAAAAAAAATCAAACACATGTGTTATTAACTAGCAAACATTTTTATATAAACATCTTATATATTGAAAGTGATACCATGATGCTACCAACAAAAATATCTTAAGAAATTTGATAAGGCTTTGTATATATTCCTCATTGTTGGAGATGAACATGCCAAAAACTCATTAAGTGTCTCTTTCTGTCTTGGTGTGTTCCAGGATTTGCCACTTGGTGTGTCTCTTGGTGGTCTCTGATTACTGCAGCAATTTAAAAGTGGCTGTAATTTGAATGTGCTGTAATTTGGATGAGCAGATGATTAAGGCTCAGCTGTTGTGGTTAAAACCACTGCAAGTTTATTTCAGAAGATCCATGTTGTTTCCCTTCACACTGCTCTGAAACACCCTTCCCTGTAAACACCCTTAAAAGTAAAAGTGAAAAAAATGATTCATTTCTAATTCATTCTGAGACTTATCATTAACCTAAACACACTGCAGCAGCTGCAGGATAGCTGTGTACTCTTTTGCAAAAGTTTCCATTGAAATGTTTTCCTGAATAGCTAAAAACAAAACAGTATACGAGGTAGAATGAAGTGAAACAAAATTAGTTCTGATGTATAACAAACGCAGAATTAGTTGTGATGTATTTAAAGTGGCTTTAAACAATATTTTTATGATAACAATGTATTAAATGACAATGTATGAGAATTATCAGCAATAACGGAGCTTTATAGCAAATTTCAGCTCATTGTTTAGCTGCCAGGCTGCAACTTTATGTTTTGGTTCACTCTCAGCACTCTCATATCATCGGTTTCAGCCGCAGCAGGCAGCTGTTTTGAGAGAAAAAGCTCTAAAAACCCACTGTAATCTACCTGCTCAGCACCAAACGGCAAAAAGACACAGTTACGACTAGCTGGTGAACATAACTGAGCATTTAGCAGCTAAACAGTCGGGTATTTTTCTCAAGAGTTAGTAGAGAGCAAAAGCAAAATTAAAAGAGAGTGAATATCGGACTTACATTCACCAGGAGGACAGAAACATGACTCCAAATGAATGATAATGTCACTCCCTCATCCATCAACTTAAAAGGTGATGATATGTCAATGTTGTGTTCACAATTTGTTCTTGCTGCCCCCTAGTGGCCAAAAAGACAATCAGTGTGCTTTTAAATCATAAGGCTGGTGATAAGACCCAAATCTACCATGAAATGAGCTTTTTGAGCTAGCTTTTGAAAACTATGTAGTTGTGAGCTGTTTAGGATTTCTGTAGAAATGAATGGGGTTGGGGCCCAGACAGGGTAGGGAAGGATATTGCAGCTAAATATGTTTTTTACAACTCATGTGAGTTCAATGAGAGATCAATTGAAAGTGAATAACGATCAATGTGAAGCCTCTTCATAAGCTTAGGCCCTTATTAAGATAGATTGGACAGGACCCCCCTGAGTCTAGACACTGGTGGTAATGGAACGGAGCCTGCAGATGGTTAATGAAACTTTCAGTTGGGTCTCTCTGGACATCATGGAGGTCATGGTGGTAATGGGGAAGAGGAGGGTTGCGCAATAGTAGGTCTGAGAGACAGAGTGAGAGAATTGTAATGATATTTAACAGCACTAAGGGTCTGATTGGCTAGAGGAATGCAGGCAGAAAGATCATTGGTCAGGTATGGTGACATCAGAATTGAAGTATGCGCGACAACTACATTATGCGGGATGTGCACTATCATACAGCAATGGCGGGTACATTTTGTGTTATGTAAAATGGTGAAGATTGTTACTTACATTAGTACAGTAGTTTCATGTCACATTCAAATAGGGGAAATTAGCACAATATTTACTCTTTATAATCTTAAAAATATGGTATATATGGGGAAAAAAACATGATCCATAATTTAGCCTGTAGCTATGAAACATAAAATGTTAAAATAACTGGAGCCTCTTGGGGTGGTTGGCTAAAGTGCCAATGCCTGTTGGTCAGAGCATCTGATCACACTAAACCCACAGTATTCCCTTCCAAAATCATCATCCCTTCAAGGCTAAACCATTGTTGTTATTCCTCGCATATGGTCCTGTCTTGTTTTTATCTCAGGCTAATCAGAGTGATCTCTTTAATGCTTGTTTTTATATCAGCCTTTACCAACCATCTTGAAGTTAATGCTCCCTCAGCTGTCCACCTTGAAAGTTTATGAGTTCATCAACACCGACTTAAATGCTCTTAATTCCCAGGCGACAAGCAGTAAAGTCTTGGCAGATGTGAGCATCTGGGCGTCACTTTTCCACCAGAGCTTCTCTGATAGTAGAAGAAAATGTTGTGTTTCTGTGTGATCGTTTTGATGCTTATGTGTCTATCAGAGACAGGCGCTGTTGTTCCTGCTGTTAGAAGAGAACATGTTTGAAAAAAAGATATCAATTCACAGAGAAGGACTTTGCAAGGACTTTCTTTTTCCTGGGAAAGAACACAGTACATTTCACTGTGAATATAGGAAATTCTGAAAAACACTTTGCAAGATAACGCTGCCTGGCAATATATATGCGGAAGTTGTAGGACGTGATGTGTTGTGAATGTACAGTAGGCCTGACCGCGCCAGGCAGCAGCGGACAGCAGGCCAAAGTTGTCCAGAGGCAGCACATTATCTCTAGCATAACAGTCAGTATCAGTCCTCACTGGGGAAGGCTTCAATGACAAGTAGCTGCTTCTTCCATTACTCAGCCATCTGCACCAATTAGGCACCAAGAGGAGTTGTATAGGTGGTTTATTTATGGCCAGTTGTCCATTCACCCTGATGGCCATGTCATGCCTCTGCCTCCCCTCTGCTCTGTGTGACCTTTTGTCCAGGAAAGGTTTGTGTGGACTTTGCCCATGGGATACTGTGAGGTTATTTATCAGGTTATTTATATAGCATCAGTCCAAAACAAAGTTTACAACAAAGATGAGACTGTCCTCACCATAAAAAACGTCAGCAATCGGTCGTTGTCACAGGAACTGCCCCCTTACAGCCATGTAAGTAATGACATCTCTTCTCAAAAGGAAAGGTTGGACCATAGGGCTACAGAACCTTATGAAGAAGGAGGGTCAAAGGGGATGGTTGGATGTACAAAATGTAATGTCTGACAGCACTGGTTTCTTTTATCCATGACCACCATTTTACCTTGAGTTTTAGTTGCCTAAACCCAATCTGTCCTTAACCATATACTGTAGGTGGCAGTTTTTGTGATCATTTTGTAACAGTCATATGCAATTTAGAAGGCACGGATGAATTATTATGTCCTGTCAACTGGGGCGCCAGATCAGAAAACACTCATTTGGATTGGTTTGGAAGGCAATGAGGAACCTAATTTGTCATGATAGGTATGAGGACTTGAAAATGCTTTTCGTCAGTACTGTAATATTACAAAAGTGTTTGAGAAAGTGTTTTAGAAGAAATATTATTCTTGAATGAGATGATTCTCTCTGAACTGTGGCAACTTGAATGACAAACAGACAGATCAAAACAAAAAAATGTTACATGATTCACTGATGACTAGCATTTATGATCATGGGAGATGAGCTGGCTAGTTTAACCTTCTGGAGTCTAAGATCATGTTTTGCTGCATCTACATCTACATTGCATTTCGACTTTATTTACGTACTAAAACGTTTTTTAAATTTTTGACCAAAAAAAAGTTTATTAGTCCACTCAGTACAGCACTAACTCACTGTGACAACAAGACCTTGCAGAGTCACCAAGTTTGCCAAGTAGCATGGAACTCCCTCTAAAACCTAAATTTTAGTTTTTATATATTCCTCTGTATGTGTTTGTACTTTGGACAGAGCCAAGCTAGCTTTCCCCCTGTTGTTAGTTTTCATGCTAAACTAGGCTCATCATGACTCATACTCAAACTGACGCCAGGTCTGTGCTTACTGCACAGACAGGAGATGAATATCAATCTTCTCGCCTGACTCTCAGAAAAGAAGAATTAGCATATTAGCAAAGTTGTGAACTTGTCATTTGAGATTTTTTTTTAATGTCGAATTACATATACTGTATATGTTGTGAGTAATTGAGCTGTTCTCCATGTGACACAGGGTCCTACACATCATCTTTTTACCAAATTCACAGAAATTTGCTTTGTGTCAACTTCACTTCCATGCAGCATTTACCTGTTTTTTCCTATGTCATGTCTGTTATTCACAAAACTGTGACAAAACATGACAAAGTATGTTGTTGGCAATGTCTGGAACTTCAGAGCTTTGAACTGGGAAGGTCATTTATGATAACAAGTATCGCATCTATGATAAGATAAAAGAAAGTCATTTGAATCTGCTTCCTCTTGTCTTGTGTTCCTTCCTGTTCATATCTGCTCACCACAGCCTCTCTTGTTTCACACTCGGCACTGGTACATTCTGATCATGTCTCATCTCCTGCCTCCTTCCCTCTCTCTCTACTCTCTCCTCTTCCTTTCTGCTCTCTGCTCCCTGCCTGGCACTGAGCTCCATGTGCTGATTCAGCCCGTTGTCATAATGAATATATGAGAATTCCCAGCCCTGATTTGAAGGCGTTTAAAATGCTGCAGGTGTGGACAAAAGTAATTTCTCTTTCTTCCAAATGCAACGTTCAGCTCAGTGGAAGCCGATGGACCCCCTCCCTGGTACATAGTACAGCGCAATTCATACTGCAACAAACATGTCATCGCCCATGCATTGCTTGCTGTCTCATTTTGAATGAAAGTATATTACTGACTTTTCTTGAACTTCATGAAATGTGCATTGTGAAATGAACCGCTTCAATGTGCCTTTCTCTTTTTATGTTGCAGGCGACACGCCTCATTGCCCATAGAAGTCTCAGAGATCCCTCTAAACCTTATTAACCCTCCATGTAGAAGAAGTTACCCCTGTCGCAAATGGAAGTCTGCATCTTTTGGGTAAATCAAAGGGTTTTATTGAAGTCACCTTTTCTTCATCAGCCCACAAATTCCCAGTGTTTCTCATAACAACAGTGTGTTTCTGTCCTGGTGCTAGATTACAGTTTCGCTCTGTTCATCAGCCTGATAAAACATCTGATTTTTGACCATGCCATTCTCCATGCTGCTGTTGAGTGTTTCTTTTTTGTCAGCCTTTTGCTTTTGTTCCTGAAGACTTCCACTGCCTGCTGTGCAGAAACTGGTAGGTGTCCCTCTCAGCCTCCAAATCCAATCAGATAGAAAATGAACAATACCCACTACTACAACAGACGTAAAGTAGAGGCACAGTAGTTGTATAGACTACTTTCTGGGATAAAGCAGGTAGAACAGACCCCTGTGATGACATATCTATTCCCTCCAATCCCTCTATCTTTCAGGATTACTTCACGAGTGGTGGAACAGTTGAAGGATATCTTAGAAAATGAGTGATAAGCTTTGCTGTACTGCTGCAACTTTGTAGATTATTACAAGAAGCATGCTTGCATAAAGCGTCTTGCAGCACATACACTGCCTGGCTGTCCATGCAGTCCTCCTCTCTGTGGATGCTTTTCCATTGGAGTTCATTACAGCTGCTCTGCGAGGGCCTCAGAGCTCCTCGGCAAATGAGGAGAGATGGGGAGAGATGAAAACCCTGAGAGCGTTGAGCAGTGGGACATAGGCTTCAAAAGCTTCATGGCAATTTCAAAGGGTTTTTATTCTTGACGCCACGCTCGCTGTATCTATCAAGTATCCAGCGCTGAGCTTGAGAGCAATTCTGAAGGCAGGTTTGTGGGGGGAAATGGGTACAAAAACCTCACCCTATAGGCTTTTGCCAGTGGAGGAAGGAGATAGTGAAAGTCCTAATGAGTCGTGTTTGCTCACTATGTTTATTGATTCTAATTAGCTGTGGAGATGAAGAGAGCACAAAGAGTGAGTGCTAAACACTTGTGATTACAGTGAGGTCTTGAGCTGTCCCGGTCTATTAGGAAGTATTTTCCAACAACATGAAGAACAAGTGCACATCAATTACAATTGCCAAGGGAGTTGTGTTCTGAATGATGTTTGGGTCAAGCTGGAATTTACAATAGGAGGTACTGTAGGAGTGTGTATTGGATAATGAATGCAATTATGTTAAACCCCTGAGAGGCATGAAGGAAGTGACACATTGCTTCAGGTGAAATCACACTGCGAAGCAATATGCTGCTGCACAGTGAAGCAGGTTTAGATGATTATTGGGCTTTTATGTTTGGAAGATATAAGATTAAAGGTGTAAGCAGCAGGAGAAGGTAACAGCAAGAGATATGAATACTCTCTTCTTTTGGACTTTTCTTTGTGTAGATTTGTGGTGATCCTTGTCTTTACTAAACATTATTATATTGCTCAGTGCATTTTTGGAATAGGATTCTTATTGTAGGATTTACGATGATTCAAACTGAAAGATCACACAGTTGCCTATTTACACATCCAGCAACATTAGCATTAGTTGGAGTAAGCATAAACTGTATATAAAGCTGGACAACACGTCTCTACTTCTTACCGCTATGCAACAGTGAAGCTAAAATATCGTGTTTTCGGGAGCTGTCATCTGTGACATCATTTGCAACCAGAGTCTGTGCAGTAGAATTGGGGTGGCGGGATGACAGCCCGTGGGATATGCCCCCTCAACTTGACTGACAGCTGTCCCACCACAGAGAGGAGCTGCCATGGAGAGGTAAATCCACCAAAATCAGCCAGTCTAGCAGCTACAGCTGGTCACAAATAAAAACATATATTAGTGTCTATTATCAGAAACTGCTGCGGCCACTCAGAGCGGCTGTCAATCACAGCTGTCAATCATAACGTCACACCCCCTTTCATATCATCAAATAACTAATTATAAACAAACTTATCAGAAAAATGAGCACTTGAACATACATCTGCGTGATAAGGTCTACTTAAAATGACAGGAAACGTCTTTGGGAAAAATTTGTTTGACGTGCACTTTGATTTTTTAGTTTAGTTTTTTTAGTTTAATTGGCTCATGTCCCATCCACTAACATGGAGGCAGTGAGATTTTTGATCTATACTGCAGCCAGCCACTAGGGGGAGATTATTTATTATATATGGGTATGACGTCTTTCACATTACACAAAGTCATTTTTTTCCTTGATTAAAAAATATTGATTACTTTAGCTTTAAAAGTTGACCTTGTTTTAATTGCAAAATTTGTCTTTGTGTAAGCCCTGAAAAGGCATGATGACCAAAAATATCTACTGTGGATATTTTCTGAGCTGTTTTTTTTTAAATGAGACACTGAGTCATCAAAATTTCTTTCTAAGTCATCCAGAGGAGATAAATATAAAGACTGGCAGCGCTTTTTCTTACATTGCCTTTCAAGGCTCCTTTCAAGGTTTTTCATATAACCTAAATGACCTGCACAAAACAGGCCAGTTTAGTTTCATATACTGAATATTCTGAGAATAGTCATTTCAATAACAATAACAAAGTACAAAACAGTTCACTGGACTGGCTATTTAATAGAGCTGTGCCGTGTTTAGGACAAAGCAGGGCAAACAGCAGAGTTCATCACACTAGAACTGCTAAGATAAGCTGTAAGCGTGAGAAAACAAAATGGTGTAGTTGACAATGAGAAGGGTTAAAAAAAAAACAGAAATATGAAATAACTATATTTTAACTTGACTTTGTGGTAGGATTGTTTTCACAACTGCACACAACACAACTGCTTTTTCCAAGGTCAAGAATGAACTTTGAGCCTCAGCTTTTAAGCCAACATGGACAAGAAATCTTTTAAGTGCTCAATAATGGAAATTTGAGCATCTACAATCAGGAAATAATCAGGCAGCGGGCTGATTTGAAGGAACCGAAAAAAACAGCCTTTCCCATCTGTGATGATATGATCGAAAGTTCCCCAGCAGCTCCTTAGTAGACCCTGTGGTGACATTATTTTCTCAACTGCTGTTCCAAGGTCAAGAATGAACTTTGAACCTCAATTATCAATATAGTTTGGTCATATTGAGAAATATCATGTTGTAGCTTTGTCACATCTCTCGGTCCAACTCTGTACGAAATGTGTTCATTAATTTGAATAGTTTAAGTTGTGTGAAGATGTTTGTGTACATGCTGTTCAGACTCAGTACTGTACAGGTGTGTACTTCTTCAGTAATGTTTGCCAATATGGTCAGATAGACCAGGCTCTGTCTCAGCATATTGCCACACTCTAAAACACAGTAATTTTGATTTTGTGTTCATTTTGGATCTTTCTACTTTTTTAATGAAAGCTCAGTGAGGGTAACTGCAGCCTGGTGTCACTCTGAATGTCTTTGGCCTATTTGTCAAAATGGTCTATGCTTAGTTGGGTGAGGCCCAGATTACTTCGAGTTTGTGCTTGATTGGGTGGAGTGAATCTGAAACCAGATAGTGATCTGTGAAAATGGCTTTTCTGTAAACTTCATTCATCATTACCTCAATATCATCTCCTTCTCTTCTACAGTCTGCACTGCAAAAAGGACAGTTTGTCATTGAAACTGTTACCATCTCCCTCTGTAGGGTTTCATGTGTCTCCTTGTATTTCAAATCTGTAGCCTTCAAGCACAGATCCAATAAAGAGTACACCTGGTCTGGGTTAAGTTTCAAGAGATCTCTTACTGTGTCCATTGCTTACATCACTGACACATACGCTATCACTGGCTTTCTGTTTGATTCATTGAAAGTTGCAGAGAAACTTTTGTCAGTGATGTATAGTGTTGCCAGGCAGAGTTGCTATGTTATGGCCAAATATTTGTAGATGTTTTACAGTTTACAGCCAAATTCTTTGTGCATTTTGGGTAGTCTGTGGAGACACTAAGTAGATTGTCTGGCATAAAGACGATGTGCCACTGTCAATAATGATCAATTGGATTTTTGTCTCTTGGACATTCTGTTACTACTTGTGTTGGCTTGTTGAAACTCTCCAGTGTCTTCACCAACAAGTCTTTCAAATTGAACAACAAAATACGTTGATCATAACTGACCCCCAGAACAACACATAAGTGTTTTCTAATCTTTACACTCCCATCAACTGGATAGCATCTCTTTTCAGTGCCTTCTAAAACCATTACAGATAAGTAAATTGGTTTGGTGATGGTTATGGTTTGGTTAGGTTTAGGCACAAACCTTATTGGTTTCCTCACCTTTGCTTGAGGCTAGCAGCTTGAGGCCACTACTAGCATAACACACTAGAGTCTCCAACCAAACTGTTGGCAGTCAAGTTGCATTGTGGGTATTGTAGGCAGGTTGACGGGGGGGGGGGGGGGGGGGGGGGGCACTGTCCATGAGTCTGACAACTTTCTGAAACAGACAATCCAAGAATCACGCTCATGTTACGCAGTGATGGCCAGGTGTGCGCAGTTGTGAAAGTAGACATTAACTTTTCTCCAAAGCTCTCTTTTTGCATTCTTCACATGACTCCCATCATTTCCGTGGTCATTGGCAACAGGAACAGATTGGTTGATATGTAGGATCTAGTTTGTTCTGAGCTTACTGAACCCTTAAGGTATTTGACAGTGATGCCTTGTTTCTCTTCTGGGTGTCTGATCATGTGGCATTTCATCAACTACCAAGAGGTGTTCAGGCACCCTGCAAAGCTGAATCCCTGAACCAGAACTTCTCTCCGCAGCTTGTAAAGTTCTCTGTTCGACAGGTGCTTCAGCCATGTGTTCTTGTTAACCAGGTGTATCTGATCGTGGCCCTCCAACCAACATCTGTGTCTCAGTAGTGTTCTTGGCTTAGCAAAGCAAAGATGCTAATTTGTTCCCTTGTCTCTCATTGCTCTTGACTTATGGCTTAAGCTGTGCATGTTAATGAAGTCTGACCACCTCTGTAGTGTTGCTCCAGGTAGTTGTAACACCAACCTCTACTGCACTCTAATGGCCATTTACAATTAAGATATTGGTCATGACATTAAATTTTCTAATCTGTACATTCCGCAGTTGTTTGTCGGCCCTCTGCAAAAAGTCCAGAGAAGCAAATGCATGTATGAAGGGGGATTAACTGCTTATTGTTTGTATATCTTGACTATGCCATGTTGCTTTGTTGTGACCCTCCTCCTTACCATTACAACTCTATTTGCAAGCAGGTTTCAGGTGTCTTTCATAAGATTTTATAAAAATGCATAGTTGTTCACACTGATAAGTGTGATGCGGGATACTTTTAATTATTATGCCAGCCTTAAATTTAGATTTTTGTGAATTTGAGTCTGTTTCAGGTCATATTCATTTGGGAGAGAGTCAATTGAAAGACATACGAGCAAAAGTCCTGAAAGTCAGTAAATAAATAAATAAATAATCAATAGTTTCTTTCACCTCGCCCTTCAGAGCTCTTGTATACGTCTGTTTTGGGACAGAAATCCTCCTGTCAGTCAGAAGTTGTTTAATTCAGTACACAGTCTGAATGCAAAAACTGATGCAAGAAAAATATTAATTTGCCCCTGGCTCACGTTGGTATTATTTTATGCTGCATGGTGAGTGGATGATTTACTCAACTCACAGTACCCTTGATAAATAGCTGCGCTGCTTTGCCTCTGAAGTGGGATGGGAGTGGCAGAGAGTGTGTGTGTGTGATCAGCATGCAGGCTGTGTAGGAGCAAAGTTAGCCTCACACCACTCGTCCACTGTGCCTTCATTTCATCTAGGCACCCTTTGATGTCGACTAGCTTATTGATGTGTGCGTCCCCTCTCAAACCTTAGCCCTACATCATTAAACTTGTCAGTGACTTAATGTTTTCATTCTGTACTTTCTCCTTCTCTGTTGCTCCAACAGTTGCTACCGTCGTATTTTAAAAACTTGTCATTATCAGCCTGCTTTGAGATTTTATTGAAGTCATCCACAATAACCGAGTGTAACTTGGGATCCCTAGTGAAAAAAGTAGTCTAAAGTATACTAAATGTACACAATGAGTGTTAAAATGGAACAACTATTTTTGAACATATACTTTAGTTGTACAAAAGTAGTGCAAAAGTTTAGCTTTAAATGTGTTTAGTGTTCTTGACTGTACTAAAATGGGACTATTTTAAGTATACTTAGGTACACTACAAACATACTACTGCATATGTATTTTCATACATGCTGTACATATACTTGTAGTGAAATTAACATACATTTGATGAGTGCAACAATAGTATTGCAATTGCACTTTGAGCATACTCGAAATGTACTAGTAACAGACAACTAATATATTTATATTAGATTAGTAGCATATTCACAATCACACCGTAAGTTTATGTAAATTACCAAAGTTGAACACTATAAGGGAAAATTGGTAATAATTTATGGTATTTAAGATGTGTTTTGAGTACACTAAGGTAAGGCTGAATCATGTTTTAAGTCTAACTTTCTAATTACTATTAGTGTACTTTATTTACAGGACAGTATATATTAAGTAGACTTATTTGTTATATTACAAATATACTTACACAGTCCATTTTATGTGTTAAAATACATTGGAATACTGCCATCACTAATGAAAAATTTTCACTGAACACTGTATGTCAAGAAATAATGCTGCTCTTTAAACAGTAGAAATAGTCCCTGAGTTGACTCCAAATTAGAAGGAAACTGCTTACCCTAAAAAACAATAAAATAAAAAAACAATTATTTGTTTTTCAAACAGAGAATATTCTTAGGGCAATCACAAATCTTTGAAAAACATGTTCATTGTAGTACAGTATAAATGACTTGCCCTTCTCTGGGTTGAAGAAGCACATCACTTGGCCAAGCTGAAATTTGCCTCTTCAGGACTGTCATCTACCTTAAATGACAAACAAACAACATGTAAACAACATCATAGTAACATAATCTCTGTCTATATTGCAAATATCAGACCACTCAGACTTAATTATCTCCGTGCTATTCTATTGCCCTAGCCTAAATGGCACTGAACAAGAGAATTGCCATCTTGAGAGAGGGAAGTAGATGATGATGTCAAAGAAAACAAGAGTAATAATGTTGAATTTACATTTAGAAATCAACAATTTAAATGAGGATTAGCAGTTAGAAAAACATGAAATTGTGAATAACCTACATTTTCAAACATTTCGGGACTTCTTGGCTCAAACATGTCAATATTGATGTCATCACCACACCAGTGTGGATGTCAGGGCCCTTTTTTGATTAAGTGCAGTCTTGAGATTCTGTATCACTTTGGCTGTTGCTGCCTGAGTGAGCCTTCCTTTGTGTAAAAAAATATGAGATAAGACACAGAGTAAGCTCTTGATGCCTAGTGTATACCTGAGGATTTTAGCTATGAATTTCCAATCTCAGACAAAATTTCTTAAGTAAAAGATCTTAAGTAAATCTTGAATCGTACACAGATCAGAGAGAGAGTGCATCTGTCACCAACAGTCATAAAAGAAGTCATTAAATGTAAGGTTTTTCCCCGTTGTTAAAATTTGGAAATTTGTTTAGTGTACACTTGGCCTCCTGAGACATACAAAACAATTCAATAAGAAATATGGCTTTTATCCTCACACTGGTGGTGGCCGTTACTCAAGGGAGACACCAGAACCACCTTTAAGGACAAAGACAGATCATCAGCACCTGCTGAACCAGTAATGGGTGTGAAAGGCCCATCCCCTCTGATGGAACTTGAGAACTTAAACATTATCTCTGGTTTCGTTCCTGAATACCAACACATTGTCCGCCTAGGGACAGCTAGACAGCTTGCATCTCTCTGGCTAGACAGCAAGCACCATGACAAAGACTGGTACTTGGGCACAAAAACCAATAGTATAGATAAGGAGATGTTTGCTATTTAACCCCCTATAGAGGTTACAAGGGCACCAAGGTCAAAATCACAACAGAAAATACCTGAAAGCATCTGAGTGGAGGTCATTTTTGCTATTTTATGCACTTCCTGTCTTGAATGGCATGCTGAAGAAGTAATGGAATCATCTCTTTTTATTAGTTTTTGCTATCAACATTCTTCTTCAGGATGTCATCAAAGCAAGTGATGTGGACATGGCAGAACAGGCACTTTGTAAGTTTATGGTTGACTTTGAGAAATTGTATGGTGTTGCTAATGTTTAATTCAATGTGCATTTGTTGGCATTTTTCTTGCAAAGAGAATTAATTCAGTTGTACAGTTAGAGGATGGAACCTTCTACAAAATCATGAGTCTAATGACTTCTGATGTCTAGTGAAATCTGATGATGGAGCTTCTCCCTCCTCCAACACAAATATGCCCTGTGTTTTAGTAAAGGAGCTTGCAAAACATTGAAAGCTTTGCAGAGGAGATACCAAATTGTATATCCTCTACATTTGTGATTGTCTGACAACAAGTAATGTATGTGTGGTGTATGCACACTCATTCAGAAGAAAATGTGAAAATGGTTAGGTCAAAATACCAAATGTATGTTATTCCAATGCCAAACAATGTTGAAAGGGACTAACGATATATATTACATGCTATATGGAGTGATATTCAAGTCTTTGCTGTATGGCATTAAATTTTTTTATCAGCAGGGGTAAGAATCTGTTGTGATGTACATTTAAGCCTCTTATAAAGAAGCCATTTTCTCTTGACTACTAATTTGAATGAGATGTAATTGCAAGTTTTTTGTTTACATCATACACATTTGTGCTCAGTCATTTAGTAGAGAATGTGTCTTATGATTTGGACATTTTGGAGAGGTAATAAAAAGTACTGTAGTAATCTAAAAAACTAAACCATGACCTCAAATCTTCCACAATGCTAAAGTAAATATCTTTGAATCTTGATAAACGTGAAGTGTCAAGGCAAAATGTTTTTTAATACTGTTGTTTGTTGTTTAATACTTTAAAATCAATTGTCTGGTAAAGTTTATCAGTAATATGAGTCGATTTATCCAATAAAAAACATGTTTGAAGTGTACTTGTGCTTGTACTTGTTCTAGCCTAAAATGAAGGTGTACTTTTTATAAGATACAAGATACTGTTAAGACATGTGTATGTGTATATTCTAAGTGTAATTACAGTATGTTCTGAATTACTAAAATAAAACATATTTATTACAGTAATAACAGTAGTTCAAAAGAGTAGTCTTTAAAAGTACACTTGTAATATCAATTTATACTCTCAACCACACTAATAAAAATATATCTTTGAAGATAGCCATAATTAAATTATGTTTAAGTGTACTACTTGGAAGTATTTCCAAGTATGTTTTTAACAAAGCATTAATGAAATACACTTAAGACAAATGCACTTAAGTGAGACTTTAGAACATATCAGAAGTGAATTTTGTTTAAGTGTGCAGTAGTACATTATTATGGTATTTGTTATTTACACACTTTAAAATATACAAGAAATATAGATTATATATATATATAATATATATATTTCTAAACGTGTACTTGCAGTAATTAAACAAAACGTGTATTTAACATCAGTGTATTTATTAAAAGTATACTATATTACAATTTTATTTTAAGTGTGATCAAAGTTTACTTGCAAGCATTTGATGAAAGCATGAAATAAATATACCTTCACTATATTTTAAGTAACTACATAAAGATATCAGAATTTTTACAACATACTTCAAAAGATTTAAATGTATTTTAAATAAACTTAAGTATATATTTTTTTTCACTAGGGATTTAGTTGTCTCCACAGCCACATAGCGCCTGCTTATAAGCCACTGTCTTCTCTGCATCTTGGAAGCAGCTATTGTTTTGTTTGTAATTAAAATCATGTTCAGTTTTCTGAATGGTGCGGAAGCTTGGGGGGGAAAAAAAAAGTTCTGGATTGTTCCTTGCATCTGTGTGATTGTTTGGGATTTTGACGCAGCATTCAGCACATTTAGCTGGATGGGATTTATAAATAACCACAATGCCTGTCATTGGAGCTGGGGGAATATTTATAGATTTCTGTGAATACTCTGCCCTAGTTGCATTCATTTGAACACAAGCAGGCGTCGGCAGAAATTCGTCCTCTTTCACCCGACTGGGTGGCCTTTTCTAAGTACATCTTTAGCACTGTTAAATGCTAATTATCCCATGTGTGTTTTGTTTCCCACTGTTATTTCCTTGTTACTCCCTACAGTACTCATGGGTTTTGAGTTATAACACTGTTTTCTAATCTAGGCAATGTGAAAATGACAAACAACTTTAAAGGGACAGTCCACTGACTTTACATATCAAAGCCAGTCTGCTAGTAATGGTTAGGACTACTCAGCCTTTGAATACAGTTATATAATGTCTTCTGTGGCTCTGGAGGTGCTGCCTTAAATCTGAGAAAACCAGGGTATCCCTTCCTATTCTTGGAGACTACAAATTTTTGAAGGTCTATGACTGATTTTTTCATGTAAAAAGTCTTTCTTGCTGTTTAACCTGTAGTTTTATGGAGGTCTGAGTTTGGTCTCAGTTGAGAGACAGGTCCAGTATGTGTTACAGTGGCTGGTGGTGAGGGGTGGTAGTTAGTCTACCAGCACTTGAGAAATGTAACTTTCGGTAACTCCAAAGTTGTTGTATTTACGTGTGTGTGTGTGTGTGTGTGTGTGTTTGTGTGTTAGCCACTGGTAACTCTATATTCAGGAATCACCTGGATCTGTTCAGAGTTGGAGGGTGTGAGAAGCTTCATAGTGAGGTGAAGTTTTGTTTAGCCACTGGGACTAAGCCGTTGATGGTCAGTAACCTCTGGGCAGCAGGCTGGCTGCTTATTAAACCACAATTTCTATTGTTCTATTCCTACGTGTGTTAACTATAGAATGTGACATGTGAATATTGACTCTTTGGAATTGTTTAAAGGCACCTTTGATGACATTTTTCATGTAACTTGCCTAATTCTGCTAAAAAAAAAAAGACACCATTGAGTGGCTTTGTAGGCAGTGTAGAATCCAGGGTTTTTTTGAGCTGGACCAATATTAGGAAATGTCGGCCGTTCTTTTTAAAATCTGTCTCTTGCAAGTGCAATACAAAATTTTTAGAGTGTCCCTTCAAGTTCTTTGTCTGGTAATTGTGGACCACACGGTCAATCTCAAGAAATACTGCAGCTTAGTAAAACTTTAATGACCCTACAGAGGAGCTTTGCCACACATAAGGAGCACCTTATTCTGTGAGGCTACTTTTTGAAAAGCAAGAAAATGAGATTTTGTGTAACCACAAACAAATTCCCAGTCTTTGAATCTAAATAGATTTCTGTTTCCTCTAATGAAAGATTCTTCTCTCTCAGCCAGGAGAGATAATAAGTGTGAGATGGGTCCTAGAATTCAGGTCTTTTTCTTCAAAATACTCCTCACTGCAAGCTCAGCTGAGTCCTGATTAAGACCACCCACCAGACTGAAGCAACGTCTTAGGTTTCACCCTCCACATTACAGAAGGTTACTGTATCGGGACAATCTGCTTGGGTGGATGTTCCACATTTATTTCATTTTGGATTTTTTTTCCAATTGCCAGAACTCCTGCTTCTTTTCCATGAGAATAAAATATAAAGGATTGTAGCTGGATAATAGATAATTGCTGTTGTATCTGCATCATTATCTCCCCACATCCTCAGCCGAAGAAAAGGAGGCTGCTTTGTTTGTCCTCTTAAAGTAAGGTAAACAAACAAGCACTCCTTTTTTCACTAATGGGTTTGTTTGTATTCAATTATCGGCTGTCTGTCTGTTAATTTCCTCCCTGTCCTCCCAAAACTGTAGTCTCCTGCCTGTATGGGAGCTAGTTGATGTATGACGTACAGGGAGCAAGAGCAAGCACACCAGTACTCCCTTCCCCTGAGCTAAAGCCGATGATGGGAGGCAGGCAGTGGGGAAGGAGTGCTAATTCATCACTGTTAAAGCTGGGTAATAGGGCCGCGCCAGTGGCCGGGCTATCACAGGCCTGCCGCCTCCAAAAGGCAGTTAATTAACTTTCCATTGGCTGTGAGAGGACGCATGAGTATGTGTCAGCTCCACCGACAGCCCTGGATGCAGCCTGTGGAGCGTGGATATGTGATGTCCAATCCTCAGTCCTGCTGGGTGGCTGAGCTCACCAGCAGGAACCACACTGGGAGTTTCTGGAGGACATATTGCCGCTCTGTCAGTTTAGAGCTGGATCCACACAGACAAATGCCCAGATTATTTACATAATGGTTCCTTCAAGTTCCCTCTGTGCCTACTCTCCTCTAAAATATGTAGTTTTTCAGAGAATGAGAGTGCTTTTTGTTGTTGTTTCACTCCCAAACTCCACAGGACTTTTGTATCAGATTCTCAGCACCACCTTTTTGTTGTACTTCAGTATGTTCAGCTGTAAACACCAATAGACTGACTTTGTTTGTCCTTGTGCAGAAGAATGTGGATCTTGAGGCCATGTAACCTTTGATTCTTCAGTTTATTTGACTTTTTCAGAGAAATAAATCATTTATACAATAAATTCTTAAATAGGGTTATGTATTTTTACTCAACTGGAGATCTAGGCTTTTATGTGAAACAGGCTCAGACAGACCCTTAATCCCAATTTCTCATTTTTCCCTGGTTCAATATATTTCTTATATTCAGTGATATGTCTGTGTGTTTTCTGATCTGCCCTTGTTTAAATTTGCTGTTGAGCAGCAAAGTAGTGAATATTACATGACCTTGTTATTGAAGGAGAATTAATGCCGTGGAAATTTACATGATGCTAAATTTAACATGTGACCCATTATAGTAAATGGTATTCCAATTGCTCAGTGCTTAATACGCAGGCCTTCATTTTGATTGTGCCGTCTTTCTAATACTGGCTATTTGAGAGTTTTACAACTAACTATGAATTCATTCTAAAATGCTTTAAAGTGTTTTCAGAGTGCACTCTCTCGGTCACTTCTTAACTTAGTATATCTTCTGGTAAGACAAGAAACATCCAGTGTTCACCTTTAGATGGCGTTAGCTCAGGATATTTGCTATCTATCACATTTGCAGACATGAGCATGTTGAGATTTATAATGCATTGTTGCTAGATTTTTTTTTTTTTTTTTGGCATTTTTGCTTTTATTGGATGGTGGGCAGTGAAGAAGCAGACAGGAAACAAGGGGAGAGAAAGATAGATATGACAAGCAACAAATGTCCCTGGCTAGAATCGAACCACTTGTCACAGTTATGTGGCATCTGCAGTAACCATTCGCCTACCGGGGTGCTCCCTTACAAGCTTTTTTTAAAGCAGACTTCTGAACCAAAAGCAGACCTGCAAGCACAAGTTTGAGTCATCATCTCCTGCTGTGCAGATGTTGTGCAGTGGCAGATACTTCATAACCTTTCCTGCAATTGTTTTTGTCTCAGCAGGGCTTTGTAAAACAAAGTCTCAGTCTGATATGATATTTTTACGCACTGACCCATGTCATTGTCACCTCTCAACACATCTGTTTCAACAAGGGACATTGTCTGTGCAATGAATGCTCATGTGAACAGAATCAGTCCTCTTTGGTCTCACTTATCCTAAACCCTGTCCTGTTGTCCTGTTTTTTTTTTTTTGTACATTGACTTCAGCAGATTTGCCCAATTTACTGTACAATATGATATCGCTACAAATCACAATTTAGGTTTCGTTCCACAGTTCAAAGGTTTACACGCTCCAATGAATAGCTCATTTGTTGATACACATCACTCTAACTTCACAAGCACACTCAGAGGAGACGAAAGTGAGCAGAGATATTAGGTTTGAGTGTTATTTTCCCTGAAATGAACCTACTGTCTGTACAGATATTGCGCTGTACGGAATCAGTCCTTTCCACTTCATCATCGTGATCATCTTTTTTCAGTTAAGCCCACCAAGCAGCTTGCTCCTTCTCCCTCCTCTCCCCCTCTCTCATATGTGCAGAAGCCAATCGATCGTGAATTTGGCTCTGCCAGATAGTTTTTCTGCGCTTCTCTTGGGAGTTCTCAACGCTGAAATAGACTCTTTGGGCCGGGGCTTGGCATTGCTGAGAAATGTGAGGTTGTTTGCAGAGGGAGCTACACTGCTGGCCAGGAGCAGCAGTGACATTGATCCCCTGCATTCTCTTCATTAGCCACAGCCACATGACATAGAAGCTGCTCCACATCAAAAGAGCACTATAAATCAAACACTGCAATGTGTTGCTTACTAGACTTTTAACAAATGCCCAGCTGGTGTCACTGACACAATATGTTCACCACCCACATGGAATGAGTTGCGGATAAGTCACTTTTGATTATATTAAAATGAAAAACTACTTTCACTTGCATGTGAACTGTAGTTCTCTGTTTTTTGGTCTCAGTTGTTCACATTGGTGGAGTAAATTAGACAATTCTCTCTTTAGCGTCTCACATTATTTAGACTCCATTTTTGTAACTGAATAAGCCTCTTTCACCACTTTTGAGAGTGAAGTCTTATACTGATATGGTGTTAAAACAAAAAGATGGTCATTCACCTCCATAGGCTCAATTTAGCAAGGCTACCTGGACCCATCAGATCTTAAAACCTTTCTTTTTCAGTCCTTGGAACAGTTGTCCCCCAACATCCAAACTGGCCTATGTCCATGTTATAATCACTTTTTATTTGTGCATTCCTTAGTTTTTCTTGGCATTGGTTATTCTTGAAGGATGGTATAGAGAACTATTCTTAGCATCACTCCAAGGTCTGGGATTTTTCATTTCTCCAGCTGCCTGGATGCACTTTGTAATTTGAGATTAGACGCCATCTGGGAGGGAGAAGGTGAAATGTAATCCCAGCGTATTCACTTACTCAGTTTCAGCACAGCTTTTGGAACAGAACAACATATTGGATTTTTCTGGAGGCATGGTGTGTTATTTTCTGTGATGCTGGGGGACGGCCAGGGATTGTCCACGAGACTCAGATGGTGGATGGTGGCGTTTGCTGTTGTTGAATGTGGTTAGCACTGATAACAGAGCCCCTGTCCTCAATAAACCAATGCCTATCTTGATATGCGGGGACATGTCTCGTCTAATCTCTCCTTCACTCCCTCTGCATCTGGCTATACCTTTGTGCTGATTTGAAGCTCTGTTTTCTTTTATAGCGGTCATTAGCTGCATCCGTGCCAACTCTTTCCACGAGAGGTATTGGCCGGAGTTCAAATGATCCTAATCTGTGTAGGGTTACGAGTTTTGAAATGAATAATTGTGAGTAAGGGCGTGTGATACGCTCAGTTGCTATAAAACCTGTCAAGTGTAAAACTACACCTGCTTGTAACTGACAACAGGTGCCCTCAGCAGTGGCTGCTTCAGTTTAAAACATTCATTAATGTACGACATGTCGCACATGAGCATTAACAAATCATTAACATGTTAATTTGGACTCATTAGTTTAATTGTTGTAAACAAACAAGACTATTGCCAAGAAGGCAGCTTTTTGGCCACTGGGTTGGAGTTTCATTTGTGGGATTGCTTTGCATGTAACTTTAATTCTTTTAACTCTATTCTTTCTGTTATTAGTTGTTATCCAGAGCTGTAATGGCTCTTATCATTGTTCTTACGGCAGTGACACCTCCAGTTCTTCAAATGCTTAGCTAATCCAGGCTAACACACTGTTATCAGGCTAAAATAATCCTGTTAATTCCCATGTTTCTTTGAATGCAGTTTGAGGATTGATTTGTTAATCTTTGTTAAACGTTGTCTTTAATTACAGTGCGCTCTTACTTTGAAATAAAAGCAGGGTGAGTAGAGTTGAAACCATGATCAACACTCATGATCACATTGGCTGAGTGCTGATCACGTGATTGTGCTTACATGATGTGTAGGGAGCCTCCCAGTGTGCACCAGGGGAATAGACCTACAGTATGTCTCATATTATGTGTGTTTCTGCTATTACCTTCTTGCATTTTGCACCATCATGTTTCCACTGTGTCACATTTTCATTATTTCTACAAATTGTAATTGCAATTGAATGTGGTCATGGTGCAAGTTGTGCTGTGTGCACTATTGATTAGTTCATGCTAATGTGAGAATAGGAGATTTAATTGGATGGCCGATTTTCAGTAGTCAGTCTGAGTTCAGTAGTCAATCTGTGATTTAAATAATTGACCTATATTATTGTACATTCTGTAGCCTGATGATTCAAGTACATTTCATAAACTTTAGTCTAAAAAACATTCCCATTATAATTCTGTTGTTAAATGTCATGTTTTGTGATTCCATTGGTTTGATAACAGTCCGAAACTTTACTCGACATGACATGAGGTCATTATCCCAAACTATATATGGATTTTTGTTTGTTTTTTGTTGTGTTCTTTAACATGTATACTTTAACATGTATAGGCGCAAAAATTAAACTCGGATGTTAAACCAACCAGTAGTTCTCATGTAAAATCATAATTATATCAACATGTTTCAGCTGACCTAAAAGCAAGTGAATCATCAGCATCTGAAAATGAGTTTAAGGAGTTGTTGCCATGACAACAGCTCCAGATACGTTTTAAACCATCTTTAAAAAACTGAAAAATCCAGACTTGTGTCTAATCATCAACATATGAATCAGATGAAGAGAGGCTAGGTAGTAACATCCCCTTTATGTACCTTTTTGTACTTAAAGAATGGAAATGTTGCCTGATCTTTAAAAATAATCCACATGTTCTTTACTAGGTTTTGAGGACTTGACCATTTGTCACAGAAGATAGCCCAAAAGCACAGCAAGTAGCTTTTGATTGCCTTATTGGTGTTTTCAAGTGATTTCTGAGTGTGTTTGTTGACCGAATGAGGGATAGATATTTGTTAGATATTTGTTTTGGTATTTGTTCTGGGTATTTGTCTTCTGTGTAGTCATAAGGCTGGACACCATGGAAGCACAGAGCTGTGAAGGAACTACAACACAGCTGATCCTTATAGCTTTCTGTTTCCACATCTGATTCTCACAGGAGAAAGCACGTATGATCATATTTAGCCTATGAGCTCCTTGATATCGGTATTAACATGGCCTTTACTTTGTCATTAAGATACCCACAGTATCATGTAGAAATGCTTCAGGACATTGCTGAATATGGTGGAAATTGTCTTTGCCCAGGTTTGAAATAGTGTCTGAGTAGCTGACTTAGAGATTGGCAATTTCCCCATACATTAATCATTGCTTTCAGCCTGAAGCAGAGTGGGGCTGCGTTTATTAGACACTCGAAGTTAAACTGCAGCCTCTCTCCTCAGCAGCAGCAGCAGCAGTGAGGTTTCACACCATATGTGCAGGAATTTACTATTGCATACAAGGATATAGGTTTGGTTTCAGAAGTGTGGGTAACACTTTCTATGAAGCCCATGTTTAGATGCATTATAAGCATACTTATGTGTTTTAATTTGCTATAGCACCGTATAATTATAGTTATAAGCACAAGTGCTTCATCCCAGCACAATATTTACATTTCACTAATGTAATGTTTCCCCAGAAAACTCACTCTAAACACTAAATTGACTCAAATTATAGATAATACCTGAAACAATTCTACTTTACCTGCAGCTGTATATTTTACTTTTATGTAAATGTTTGATTAACAAAAGTGACTCCTTTAAAAAAAAAAGAAAAAAAAAAGAAAACAGGGCAAACCATGCACTGGTGTTAACACTTGGTAAGTCTCAACCTTGGTAAGGGCTTGCGTGCATAAAATGCTTCTCTCTAGCAGAAAAGTGCTGTCAGGGTGCTGGGCAGCGCTGGGATGAGGCGTTGGTACAGTGAGAGAATCAAAAAGTTGTATCAAATTAGAGTACTCAATTTCTGTTATGACCCGTTAAACATATAAATTAATTTTACAGTGTTTTTTTGTGTTGTTCCTGCATAGCATCACAGTGCAGGCCCACAATGAAGTAAACAAAAATACTGGTACTATATACAGTACCAGCCAAAAGTTTGGATAAACCTTCTCATTCCCATGAATGAGAAAAGTGTGTCCAAACTTTTGACTGGTACTGTATATACAGTCTATATAAATAAAAGTGTGATGTGCAAAAGTTTTAGGCACTTCAGATGATTCTTATTGATTGACGCCTCTCTGATGGTGTTAGATTGGTCCCAAATTCATTCTGCAGCATGACAACAACCTCAAACATACAGCCAGAGTCATGAAGAACTATCTTCAGCAACTAGAACAAGGAGTCCTACAACAGATGGTATGAGCCCTGATCTCAACATCATGGAGTCAGTCTGGGATTACATGAAGAGACACAAGCAGCTGAGACGCCTGAATCCACAGAAGAACTGTGGCAACTTCTCCAAGATGCAGGAACAACCGACCTGCCAAGTACCTGAAAAACTGTGCAGGTGTACCGAGGAGAACTGCTGCTGTTTTAAAGGGAAAGTGTGCTCACACCAAATATTGATTTCATTTAGGTTTCTTCTGTTTACTGAACTTTGTATGAAGTTGAGTGATTGAGTCATGGCATTATATTTGATTATATTGAGATGATAGTGGTAGTTAGACAAGACAAAATGAATGAATATTTACTGTAAATAAAATATTACCTGACAAACGAAGTTGACAGTACCTTGTTTCAACTATGAGTCTGTAGGTTTTCCTTTCAGACTGCATACCAACAGCCCCAACAACCCTCACCAATAAGGTAGGGCCTGTATGTAACCTGAGAGGTGATATCCAGGGCAAAACCATGTTTATTCACCCCAAACAGCCTAACCACCAACTGTACACACAAAACTGTGGCTAGCTAGCAAAGTATGTAGCCACCATTCTTATTCTATTCTTTCTGGGATTTTCCTCCAGACCCGTCCACTTTGTTTTCTGGTCTTTGTAAGTTCCTGAAGTCGAATCACAAACCACAGCTATAAGCCCAATTTGTTTTGCTTGAGTTAAAACATTTTCAGTTCGTGTTGATGAGTCGTCAATGCACACTGCCCACTGTGAATTTGAGTCCATTCATGTCTTTGCTTTGGTCTTATGTGCAATGGAGTTGCTTCTAGAATTTGCTTCACCTTCAGTCTGAACACAGTGTAACTAGGCTTTCACACCAAACACAAAATTTCAACATTGTGCAGAGCCAGAGGAGAGAACGGCTGTGTCAGCCATCTGATCTTTTGAAGAGTTTTGCTACCAAAGTTCTCAATTGAATTTTAACCTTAAATTCGCTGACCTTCACAATGCATGTCCAATAAGATTCTGGCATTGAAAGGAGGCTCAAGTTATGATGGTGACAATGGTGAGACGGCGAGTTCTTTAACTCTACTCTTCAATCATACTCTGATATGGACAAAAAATATCAGAGGACAGTGATACCAGGTTAGAAAACGACTATTGTGATGGTTTACATCGTGATTTAGATTATGTGATGAACTTCATTCCACCAATATATCATGCAAACTGTGCTCTTGCATGTTTGGTGTGAAACTGTTGTAAGTTATACATGTTTGAAGCTGTGTTGCAGATTGTTCACATTTTTTGCATATGTCATTATGTATACTTATATATCAGAGCAGATTCCTGAATCTCACGGCTTTGCTGAATGTTTTGATTAGGGTTGCAACTTTTTTGTATCATCTATTAAGTCTGTTTATTATTTTCTAAATAAATCAATTCATCATTTTGTCTACAAAAATGTCAGAAAATAATGTAAAATGACAATATCGATCATATTTTCCCAGAACCCATGTCTTCAGATTGCTTGTTTTGTCCAACCGACAGTCCATAAGCCAAAAATATTCAGTTTACAATAAAGTTAAAAACAGAAAAGAGGCAACTGAAAAGGTAGAACCAACAAGAATTTCCAGAATCTTCCCTTGATTTCCCTGACAAATCAACAACTAAAAATGTTGGATCATTTGGATCAGTTCTGCATCAATCATTCTCATCAATTAAATTATATCTAACTCACCACTGTTACGCCAATAATATAGTTGCTATAGTTACTTTAAGAATTTAGTTATATATAGAAACATACAATATACAGCCTAAAGAAAACATGTTAACATGTATTAAGATCAAACTCTTAGGTGTTAGTTGTAAAAAATATACATTAGTTTATTCATTTATATTATTAAAATGCTATAACTGAAGAAGTAAAGTTCTGATACTATATTTTCAGTGTTGTGTAATAACCTGAATATGGATGAGAAGTACATAGACTACTTGATGCTCTCAAGGGAAAGCAAACCTGCACATGGTGCTCCATTCCTACTGACATCAGATGTCTGAGGTGGCAGCAGGTGGTGTTGGAGACTAGTATTTGTGCAAATAAAAGCTTGATTGGTGCCCTCAGAGCAGCCGAAGGAAACAGCAGGCATGAAGGTAAATCAATGTGGATATGTTCATTAGTTAATCCAGAGTTAATAGATTTACTGATGCTGCTCCACTGTCTGCACTTTGTGACAAAAGGTCACCCTCCACTTACTAACACTTACAGGTTATGCTTGGCTGGCTGCAGCAGAATGCAGGCTGTACTGAAGTCACATGAACAGGAAGTTCCTCTGCTACTAAATGTGTGTTTTGCCGTCATGGAGCTTGATCGTATCTGTGTTGTTGCTGTCGCCTGCTTTGTGTCGAAGTAATTAGTGATGGATTGTTTATCAGAGGGAGGGAAGGGTGCGATAGTTCCTGAAACAGCTTGAATCCCGACCCCACCCCCTCACATACACACAAACACACACACACACACACTCATCCCTTCTGCTGATGGAAAACGTTGAGGTTCAGTACAAGCATCCCCCCCCAAATGACAAGGGTGCGTGTTGCAGTGTGAAGGTCTGTTATTTTCTTACACAGGAACAATTTAACACATTGCAGCACATTTTGAATTACAGTAAAGCAACCAATTCTTTTTCTCCCTCTGAACAAGATTCTGAATATGAAATCTGACATTAGACCCGACTGCTGCCAAAATGACCTTTTCCACAAGGCTGAACGACTTTATCCACCTCTGTCTTTGGGCATAATTTTTGTCTTGTGGGTATTGGAACAGTTATATTTTTCACAAAGCCTCAGACTTCTGCACTGTGTCCTTTCTGTCGGCCTCTGTGGCTGACACTGATGTTTTCAGCCCCCTGGATCCTTCTGCTTTCCCTTATGTTGTATTGCGCATAAAAAAAAAAACAGAGGAGAAAAATAAATTTTGGCATCGGCTCAACGGTTCTAATTACCACTTTATGGCAACCATAGTGGCTTTCTTGTGCAAGGTACAACCTCACACAAGATGATGAAAGAAGTCATTTTCCTGCAACTTTAAACCCCGGGTCCTTTCTGCTTCATTAAAATGAAAGCGATTACCATGAGCAGGGATTTAGCCATGATGTTGTACAATAGCAAATCTATTTCTCTGCATGTTATGTAACTTTCTGGACCTGGAAGAATGCCACTTGTCCTCTCTCTCTCTCTGTCTTGCTTACTCACCATGTGCGGTGCAGCCGCTCTGCTTGATGGCTGGATTCACTCCCTCGCAAGGCAAAGACGCTTACAAAGGACAGTCCTCAAGCCCAGGAGAGCCAGGGGGTGTGAGGGAGCAGTGTGTCTTCTTTTGGCCATGTGCGTTAGTGAATGATGGAGGGGGGGGGGGGGGGGTTGAGAGACAGCTGGCGAATGACTGGGAGGCAGCCAGCGCATCCCTCAGTATTGGTCACATGGAGCCCCATGCCTAACTGGCACTCAGGACGGAGGACGCCACCGCCTGGCACCCAGAGTAACCTTCCTACACACTGAAGCAAACGGTTCTAGCCAAGAATTACCATTCAGATGCTGCTTCTGATGGCCTTCACACACCATATTAATGAGATGATTTGGATTGCAAGACTCTTCATGGAGCCACTGAGTCGTGCATTGTATCAGTTTACTAAAACAACACTTTGTTCCCCAAAAAAAGACATGTGGGTATTTCAGAGGGAGGAGAGAATGAACAAGTGTGCTTTATGTTTTGGCCACAGGGCTAATATCTGTGTAATTGGTGTTAAGCAGTTGCTTGGGCTTTACATATTGATGTGCTTTTGCTGCAGCAGTAGGCGCTCCACCCGCCTCTCGATCACAGGAGGCGTTTTAAGGCAGCAGCTCGGCATTGCGTCTCCACCTCCGATATCTGGGAGAGGGGTGTTGAGCTCGCTAAAGTGTGCCTTGCCATGCCCTTGGGGAGGAGAGAAGGGGCTGCGCTGAGCTGTAATTGATAGATTGATGGTTCACCCCTCTGGTGCCTAAGGGAAAACAACACACACCCCCCACCTCCACATATAGTGAGCACACAGCCACACACACACACGCACACGCACAGCAAGATGCTGAGATTGGTCGATCTGGATTGACTCCAGTGATGTGCCATGGAACAGATGCACATTATATATTTCTTTTCAGTGTTTCCTTGTAATCAGTGTGATTGTGACTGTGTGTGTGCATGTGCATATTGATCCGTGCCTCTGCCACCACTCTGGAGGTTAGTTCATGCCAAAGGGGGTAGTGGCCTAGCATGGCATCAGTCAGATTATCTGGTGCAGTTGTAATCAGCTAATCACTGACCGCTAACATGCAGCGTCACATGTTAGCTGCACTTGCTGTCCACAGACTGCCTCTCACTAGTCTTTCCTTCCAGGAATTTGCATGTCATTGTTAAAACAGCAAAAGGAGTTACAGTTGGTTTTATATATTCTTAAATCAATGAGCAAAATATTCAGATATTTCTTGAAAAAAGCACAGACACGAACTGCATGCTCATTCATAAATTACTGTTAACTTAAGCTTCGGGATTCTGCTATAAATGCAAGAAGTTTTGCATGGATATTAATTTTATGCAGATGTTGATTGTTTACCCCCATCAGTCTCCCACCCACTCTTTTGCACCAGTTGGTGTGTCCTGTGACTACTTTATATATCAATAGTCCATTTCCTTTATGAGTTAAGCACATCCTCACAAAAAACGGTGGTGTTAAAATCTTGGTGATGTGACAACTTGCAGGGCTAGTGAACTACTGTACCTAGTTAGCAAGCTACTAGCTGTAGCTAATGGAACAATAAGTTCACAGTTCACAAGACATATTTGTATTATTGAGTCCTGTGTCAATACTGTCAGCAAACCATGCCTCTTTTGTAGAGTTTATATTCTGACAGAGGTTAAATGAAAGCGGATGGTGCAACACAGCTAAGAAGCTACAATAGCGTCCTCTGTTTTGGGCTCTCTGGCTCTGCTTAACCTCAAAGGTCAGCACTGTTTTGTTATTGGTCAATGGCCTCAACTTGCATGTCAAAGTTCAGTCGACTCAAAAGATTAATGTGGAGTTATTTTGCGTCTATGAGTGAATCAGGTGATCACTGTGTTTTATTAACAATAGCTGATTTTTCCCTCAAGATCTCACTGTTTTAAAGGGGTGTAAGGGGACCTTCACCCTTCCTACAGTAGTTGTAACCTCTCCTTGCGTGTGCCAACATTTGTGTAAAAAGTTTGGTGGTGCCTCTCTCCTGAAGTGGGGGAAGTAGTATCACTATTGGTACTAAAATGAATTGCCTGTGTTGCTGCTGTAAATAATATTTCAGGAGTTGACCCTCGACCCGTATGAAGCCAGAAGTTAGTAGCCAGAGTTTGAGTGGAATAAAAGTGAAAGCTGAAAAATAGTTACTTTTAAGTGAATATTTGTTGTTGCACTTCTGTTATTTATTGGTTATGTTACTGTTGTACGCTCATAGCTGCTGTCACTTACATTTAAAACCTAACCGATTTCTCCAAGGTGTTTTAATGACTGCACGTCAACATGGATGCCTTTTACTCTGCTTTAATAATCTTCAGTAGCTTCACAGCAACACGGTAACCCCCTGAAAACATTACAACTCCAAAGCACTGTGAGAAATGTAGTGCAAACGAAAAACACACTCATTACACTCCATTAATTCTAATGAATCCATTTTGACATTGGGTGCTGAACCCAAACTCTATGAATATTGTAATCCATCTAAAGTCTTGAATGGAATTCACATCATCATCATCATTTTTTGATGTGAATATACATTTTCAAATAGCCTGGGGTACCATGAAACAAATGGTGCAAAACAACTATACCTGAAGCTAGATAGAGACGTTTAGAGGCAGCACAATGGGAAGTATACCAAATAAATGCATGGAAATGAAATGGTTAAATACTTTCTTGAATCTTCTCCTGCCTGTTATCTGATTGAAAAGTGCACTCCATGTGGTCAGAAAGTTCCATAACTGTTGGCACCAAGTAAACTCCTGAAAACAAGTTTTGCATTTGCATTCATGAAGACATTTTTCTGTGTGTGAGAAGCTGATAATTAGAAGATTTGTGGCCTCCATCAGATTGCAGTAATGCTCATCCATCCTCCGAACGTGCTGCTGAACAGTCGGGTCCAGGGTCAAGATAATATGTTTTTCCTAATCCAGCTCTTTCTCTCTCTCTGGAAGTTGGTGTATAAACATTTCCTCCTCCCTTCCAGGCAGAGGCAGACTTTGGCAGGGGAAATATAACCGTAGTATACAATATGCAATAGACAGCTTTTATTCTCCTCTTTGCCACTACGTAGGGTTTTCTTAGGTGAGAAGGCCAGCACGGTAATGAGGCTGCAGGCCACAACAAAGCCACAGTGAATAGAGTGTAATGGATGTTTTTTTGTGCTTTCTGACCATCTGTGGTTTGCATTTTGTCTCTCAAACTTTTCACCCATTCCCTCTGTCTGTATGTCTAAACATATTCACTTATCTCCAGCCTCTATTTCACTGATATTCTTTCTGTTCATTTATAGAGTAAACAGGTTCCTTTTGATTAAAATGAAAAATGGTGCCATTTCAAATCTCACTGATATGGCCCAGCAAAGCACAGAATGAGATTTTGGAGATGCATGGTTTTGAAATGAATGTTATTATTTGATAATTGCCTACATTTGAGGACGTCCCAAAACTCAAATTATTTTTGCATGAAGTGGTACAAGATGGAGTTTCTTGTTTTGTTTAGTTTTTTTCTGCTGCAAGCAAAATTGACAATGACAGAAGCCTGATTTCAATTTATTGGATGGAATGTCAGTCACTGACTGACTCACTGACTCACTGAGTGATGAAGTTACACCGTTGGTCGGCCGGCCCAGTGTTGGAGTTTCCCCATTGGCTGTTGCTCTTTAAAAATGAATTGGCACGAACAGTTTCAGTTAATAAATAAGTTTTAAAAACACACATTTACTGACCGAAGTGTCTCACACGGAGGCTCTGACACTGACAGGAGGACCTTTGCACCTTTGTGTGCTCTGAAAGATGTCTGATATAAAGTCACACCGCTGACGGACTGTTAGCCTAGCTTGCTAATCCTACATAAACATATGTATGAGACCATATGTTTACAGACATCCACAGATAGAAACAGATGAAAGAGCAGGGGGAGTTAATAGATCATTAAAATAGTTATAATTAAAATTGAAATAAGTTCTATTTTAAATCAAACATCCCAAGACTGTATTTATAACCCTTTTTTTTTTGACTCAAACATTGCTTAACCGTGTCATGTGATGCGCTACTTCATTACACTTTAACAACAATTACTGGGGCTACTACTGGGGACACTACAACTGACTATCTCTAGCCATATACCAGGTTTTGACCTAGTCTTGTTTAGTTTAGCTCAGGCTTGTATCTTCTTTCTGTCCCTCCTCACCTGAGATGGTATATTCTCACTGACAAACTGAAAGACTTTATGTTTTTTTCTCTAATCAAACCCTTCATCCATTTTCACTCTTTCATCAGGAAAGAGCAATAGAAAACATGTAGTTATCAGCTTCTCACTTTTAACCGACTGACATCACCTTCGGCAGATTAGATGAGCTGTAGCTAATTAACGTTAATTCCATAATGCCTAAAATAAATAGTTCTCTGGTTAATGTGCTCTCTTCAGCTGGCATCTGTATTCAGAACATGGATGTATAAAGAGAGGTGGATACAGTGTCGGAGGCTGGGCCCCGTTCATTCCTGTGAAAATTGCTCACTGGGGCATGAAGCCAAAAAAGTCATTTCCCACTGTAAAGAAATTACCCTGATGAACACATACTGCACATGCTATATGGGCCCCATGTGTCCATACAATGTGCTCACTAGAGACTTCCGTTGGCTGAGACAGCTAACTTCCGGTTTAGCCATCTGGCTGAATTGAATGAGATTAAAATAGTTCAATCGTGCAGCTCTTCTAGACTTTTGAAATGTGATCAGACCGAATGGATCAAATTCTTATAGTGAAATAAGTCATTTCGGGGGGGTTGTGATGTTCAAAAAAATGTATCCACCATTTTACAGCCCCTTCTTTTCCCATGATTGTGTGTGTGAAAAATGCTTTTTGGGCCCATGTCGGACCTGGAAGTTGTAATTCCATGATTATATCAAATTGGCTTCAAAGCCCAGCACTGTTCTTGGGGTTTGATTCAGACACAGATTGTTTGTGAGTGAAGAGACACATCACCCTGTAACAACACTATACCACCGTCAGTGCACTGTGTGCTTTTGTAGTTTCACAGAGTGGAGACTCTTCTCTAGAGAAATGATTAGCCGATCACCTCACGTCACTGTTAGAGTCTCTGTTAAACTTTGGTTCATATGGTGTCAACATTTGAATCTGATCAGCTTCATAGTTGTGAATCAGGACCATGTAGCTGGTAAAGCACACTAGGCTACAGCTGTTAATTAATGTGTCATACATTGTATTAACATTCATATATAATGCAGCTCATCTCATTTTCAGGTTTTAGCTAAAGGTTTTGAACATTAATTAGGTTGCCACTAAAAACCGTTGTGTTTCTGCCTACAAAAGATGATTAGACATCTTTAAGTTGTGACTTGCAAATGTTGAAAGATCAATAAGGAAAGATTCGGATTCGATACTAGATTTGAATTTGATAAAATGCTATTGAACACCATTCCTAGTTGAGGGAGTTATGGGGTGCTGTAGTCACCCCTCTTTTCCAAACTAGACGTGAAGCAATAACACTGTAGAGCTAATATGAAACTAATATGAGGCTTCAGCAGTCTGAGTTAGTCAAATTAATAACAAACAATGAAATGTAATGTATCCCCCTGCCATGGCTCTGCAAGGAAACAGTGTTTGGGGAAACACAAAGAGGAAACTTTGTTCTAAAAGGACCATAACTTTGGAAAATAACCCTCTTGTTTTATGTAACTCAAACTGATGAAGCCTATTAGCTTCAGTGGAAGGTTAGAATGCATTTTGCAGTGTGGTTTTTGTCCCCCATTTCTTCCATTACTCCACAAAGCTATAGCTTTACAGCCAGCATGGAGAGGGAGGTGATTACAGCAACCAATCAGTCAGTATTGTATTAAGACTTGAAAAAGTTGACTTGAGTTGATTTGTGATTACAAAGGTGTTGCACAGACGAACCCACAGAATTATCACCCAAATCTGCAGTTCCCTTCAGCTCTAAGCAACATTTTAGCATCTTTCAGCTCATTGTTTTGGTTTCTAGGCCCACAAATTTCCTAAACCAGGAAATTTGTGGGCCTAGGTTACTCTTACGCTCTCTAGCCTTAGTTTGCAATACCTACTAGAAATAGTTCCCATACTGTCATATAGTGTTCCTATGTTTGTCAGTGTTTAAATCCTTCATGGATTGACCTTACCGTATGTAGACTGAAGCACTGTATTTCAGCAGTGAGTGGCAGTGCAGGCTGTTATAAGCAGAAAAGGAGCAATAACACATGTTTTCACTCATATTTCTTTACTGTAAACAAATGTTTTATGTTTATAAAACATAAATTCCACATTTTGCTGATGCTGTCTGACTGTTAACTGTCATATTCAAGCCCAGTACCTTTTGGATTGTAGGATAACAGCAAAACACTCTTTGACTGGGCTCAATGTTGATGTCTGTTGAAATGTCAGCTTTGATTTCTATGTTGGCAGTATATGTGTGTCATATAAGCTACTGCAACCAAGTTGTGTCATGCAAACATGATGTGATGTGACATTTGTATAGACATCTGATTCAGACAATAAGACTTCCAATGTAAGTGTAGCCTTAGTTTGTGCTATAGCATGTAATAGGAACATCTTCTCTATCTTCCAAATTCATGCAAAAACTGCATTGAACGCCTGAAGCACTATTGCTGAGGGTGATTTAAACCCCCATCAACGCCCTTTTGGGATATTTGATCAGTTGTAGCCATGGTTACAGAAGAGGAGTGTTTAAGGCAGTTTGAGAGCTCAAGGATGTAGAGATGGAAAAGAAAACCAAGTAAAAACAGCAAGATAATGATGAAAGTCCTTCATAAAGCAGTAGAAAATGAAAAGAAAAAAACCTATGGTTGAGTGAAAGCGAAAAGGCGCGAGCGAGACTATACTTTTCAAGTAAATTAGTTATTTATGAACTAACAGTTTTATTGCTGTGATTCGTTCCCACAAGCAGCCAGAGGTCAGCTCAGACCAGGCAGGCTGGCTGAGCCTGAGGAGCCGCGGCTGCTCTTTAATTTTCAGTTTACCATCCGCGCTGAAGAAATGGATGTTCATCTCTATTTCACATTTTTCTCCAGACCCACATAATAGTCACATTAAGTCTGGTGTCACGCCTGCAGCTGTAATTCTTTGTGGCTTGTTCCTCTTTCTATACATATGCTTTACTTTCTTTTTGCTTTAATCTCTGCTATCTTCCAGGAACTTACGTATGTAACCCTGTCATAGGCATAGATTTGGGTATGGATGGTTGGAACATTACTGCAACATTGCTGCTGGAGTGTCCCTACCAATATTTTTAATCATTTCAAACAATCTTGCCACTTTAATTACACATAGGGTTTACCAGTAATGTCTATTTGGAGTTGCCAAGTTTGTGTGTTTTCTTGCAAAAGTGGGTTCTTTTGATGAAGAGTGAAAAAGCAATGTTTTTGCTTGATACAAATCTGTTAATTGATTCTAAGTTCACTTTATTATTGTAGGCAAGAATGCCAAATGCAAAAGACTGAGGAGAATAAGTCCTTTTTTCAGAGGAACCAAACTGTTTTAGCATCTTTCAGCTCATTGTTTTGGTTTTACAGCCTACAGCTATTAGCACTCTCATGAACCTCCAGCAGAGGCAGAAAGCAAAAAAAAAAATAAGTGTACACCACCTGCTCAGCTCCAAACAGCAGACAGCCAAATTAGCAACAAGCTGGGGGAACATAGTAGAGCATTTAGCAGCTAAAAAGCCAGATAGAGTTGAGATGAAAACACTACTAAAAGGAGAGAGAATATTGGATTTGCATGAGCCAGATGGCAAGAAACAGAACTCCAAATGAATGCTAATGGTTTTTCCATATGTACTCGAAGTGTAACTAGACAACTGTTTGCTAACATGTTCACCATATCAACTTAATAAGATGATGATATGTCAACTTTACTTTAACTTTATGTTTACAACTTGTTTCTTCTGCCCCCAAGTGGGCTAAAAATCAATTAGTTTAATGTTTAGGATAAGATAGAACTTTATTCATCTAGATTTTTCTTTTCCACCAACGATGGTCATACTAACAGCCTCAAATAATGAGGTGAGTTACTATTAAACGGGTCATTATAATATGGGCATTATTTAAGTGCAGAATTTGCCACAGCATGCCAACTGATATGTACTGAATGCTATGCATCAGTTATAACAGTTAATTAACAGGACAATGCTGGTAGCAGCAGCTTGAGAGAATATGCAGGCTCTTGGATGAGCTCTGACAAAATGAAATGTCTAGTCATGTGTTGATTGAAAAATAAATACAAGTAGAGGTATTTGATAATCTCAGCAGAATCAAGATCTATGAGTGTATGTGACAAAGTATCCCTACTGTTAAAAGTAAACCCTGTTAAAACCAAACCTGTGCCCTTGAAAGCTCTCATACACATTATGACTATCTATCCAGTCAATAAGATGTTATTTTAGGAAGTTCATGGATGTGCCATTGACAAGTGAATATGAAGTGAGTATGAAGTGCAAATTTTTAACAGCACCTGATGTAAAAATTATAGGCGTCACTGCTTACTGTCAAGCTCAGACGAAATCAACCTGCTGACAGTTTTGACAGCTGGTTTTCACCTTCCCTACAAATTAAAACCGAGAAGAAAAGTGATCAGCTCAGCTCTGCTGCCACTGCTGAAAGTGCCACATATTCTCTGTATCTGCCTCCTTCTTATTTCCCTAACATCTAAGCTCTCATTTGCTCTTTTGAATGCAGGGGATGTAGTGATAGATTTGTGACGCACACTGAGTCCTATGCACTGCACGAGCATAAAGCAGTTCCATTGCTACGACCAAAAATTGGATTGCCATGTCACTCTAATTCAATAACAACATGTGTAATCCTGTCTTGGATTTCCAAATGAAAGAGGGGGGAAATGTCAGCATTAAGATGCTGTCAGGCATGCAATAGTCAATAGAAAAGCAGGCTTGAAACATGCAAGGTTTGGATCATCTCGTTATTTTTCAAAGAACATTTGAAGTTCCTTTAACCATCTCCTGACAGGCTGTAAGTGGCAGACTTGGTTCAGCAGCATAAAGTGTGAAGTGCCCAGCAGGCAGAGGAGTACTGTGTGTGTGTCCAGTATGTAAGGGCAATATTAACATCATATTACCACCCTGTCATAAGAGGCTTGTACATCTCTGGCTTCTAGACAGCTATAGCTACACAGTCGGTAGGTGTCTCACCCACAAGTTGCTCTGCAAACAAGTACTGTATTTGCAAGGCAATTAAGTGCAAAATGTACAAAATCTGTTTTCATTATTCAGATTAAGTCTTCGCCAGTATTGGACCTAAAGGAGGGTGATGGAAAAAATAACTTTGAGTCCTGTGACAATTTTCCTCTTCTGTTCAAGCTCAACCCTGTCTCCTAAAAATGTATCAGCAAATGCATTTTGTCGTCCAGAATATGTCTTCTATTTTTCTTTTAATAATAGAGATACTGTAGAAATCTGTAAAATATTTACTGTCTTTGCAATATCCACTCCAGCTAACCAAAGTATGATTAACATTTTCATGTTTAGGCAACTCAAAGCTCTTGGTTGAAGCTGCTCTAATTAATATTTTTATATCAACAGTCGATTAAATTAATATATTCAAGTGTCTTTCAGCTCATCAGTTCAGCTGCACTACCTGCAATTTTCTGTTGAATCTGTTTTGGTTGAGCCCAACAGCTCTCCTCAAACTGGTTTGGTTTTTCAGAGAAAAAGCTCCAATAAACCCACTGTACACTACCTGCTCAGCACCAAACAGCAGACAGACTAAATTAACAGCTAGCTAGCTCGCTGCTAAAGATCCAGATATTTCCCTCAGGAGTTGGGGAAATATCTGGAGCTATAATAGAGTGAATATTGGATTTACATTCATCAGGTGGACAGAAAAACAAGTTAAAATGAATGATAATGTGGCTCTGTGTCTGCTTTATGTGTGAACAGGCTGCCAACCAGTTAGATATAACAACTTTATATGGCGATCATGTGTCAGCAGCTTGTTGCGCTGCTCCCAAGTGGCCAAGAACAAAAAACAAAAAAAACAATTAATGCAAGTTTAAAGTAAGGGAAAGATCATAGTCTTGTTTAAAAAAATGGGGGTAAAAAAGCATGTGACGAGTAATACAGGCTTTTTCAATATGTAACCAAAACCAGGATCTTCCTCTAACCTTAGCCAAGTATTTTGAAGCCTAAACATATCCACATGTAGGACACATGCAACAAGACAAGGTCTCTGGTGTCATAGACCGCCACTTTATATACCCAACCCTTCACTGCAACCTCCTCTGTATGACTTTCCTGTGGTATAATAATTTCCTGGATTGGAACAAATCCAGTGAACATAATCCTGGCAGATGTTATGTTTTCCTCTAAAACATATTTAGCAAAGAAACATAGTAATATATGCAGGGCACCAGTCAAAAGTTTGGACCCACTTTCCTGTGAATGAGAAAGCATGTCCAAACCTTTGACTGGTATTGTATATTGTATGATTGTCCAGCCACCTACAGACAAAACCCTTGTAAATGATATTTGGTCTTGGAATATTTTCATACAGTGAATATGCATATTGTGTAGGTCACAAACTGTATTTAAAGCAATATCATAATAATTAGTTTACTAGACACAGTTCTTCTTGATTATGTAATTAAGAACCTTGTCAGTGTAATCATATTTTTTTAACTTGTGATTTTACTTTGACTAAAGTTTTTGTTTTTACTGAAGTATGTGTTTCTCTACATTGTTAACATCGATAACACAGTACCAGACTGCCCTGATCAGAAAAACAATGACTTTGGTTATGTGAGTTACTGTGCTCTCTCAGAAGCTGAACCGGAAGGACAGTAGCGCTAAATTTCGTAGTCAAGAAGTTATCTAAACGTTGGCTTCTTTTAACCATCATCATGACCTCTCAGTAGCCTTAATCAAGTAGTTTTTGTTGCCTAAATATAACCAAACTTTAACCAGCAGTGGAAGATCAGAAAGCACTTTTTGAATCATTTTTGTAATGGTCTAATGTGTTATTTATCCAGAAAGCACTGATAAAGGATCTATTGATTGTGTATGTATGAGGATTTGTTGTACAGTAAACATTTTAGACTCTGTATATATTGGTTGTTAACTCACCAGATAACTTACCAGACTTACCAGATTGTCAGACAAGAGTTACATTGCATGATTACACAGAGCTGCATAAGCCTGCACAAAACAAATGCAGGAATTATGAAATTACCCATTGATTTATAATACTGTGTATTATCTTGTTAGGCAGTGCATAAAATTAATAATGAGTCAGAGCAGATAAATCAATGTGTGTGTTTCTGTTTAAGCAGAGAGGAAGAAACCAAAATGATTTTGTGTTTGGTTCACTTTGAGCACAAGTCTGACATCTATAGTAATTCTCTTAGAGGAGGAATAGAGGAAACGGCTTCTAATGTTCTGCATTCATTAGCCTACTTTCAAATCAGTTGTTTTGATCCACAGCAGCTGAAATGTTATGCATACAGTGTGACCTCTTTTTGTTTGATTAAAGCTTCAGCCCACGTGGAAAGAACCTCACATTTTCTGTAGGATTGTCTGTCCTGCTTCTCTTATTAAACTCTTTATTGAGTGATTGTTCTGAGGATATAGATATACTTTTAATATGTTTATTGTGTATTTGCATGAATATCATGTACAGTGTTTATGCATGAGAATTATTGTCTTGCAGCAGATCACAGCAGATTGTTCACAAAGCTGCTGTTGCTGTTGCTACACCTGTGATGCTTTCTGTTCTAGCATGATACATAATGCAGTTCACAGTGATTAAGCTGACATGTTTACCACTCAAAATTCACACTCATTTTTTAAATGGGTCGTTGATTTCACACAGAAGTAAACAAAAGCAGGCTACTCATTTCTGGTAGACAACATGTTTTTTTCCCCACTTAAATGATGACTGGCACTGATGATTTTTAATTGCTGTACCTAGCATAAGCTAATGCTAAAGATGAAATTTCTCATCTTGGTTGAAAACTCCATCACAAGCTGACTTTTTAATGTTTCCATTGCATTTGTTTAAATTTTTTTTAGATATGCACATGATGGCATACATGATATAATGCTAAAAGACTGAGCCTAAAGCTACATGTCTCAGGCAAAACTTCAGCAACCTCACCATCTGATGATCCATTTCAAATACATGGTAATAAAATAACAACTTCATGATAGTTAGCCCTAGTGTTGTAGTACATTATTTTAAATAAAAATGTAATTAAAATGTTTATTTATTCTAACAAAATTATTGTTGCAAGGTTTGAAAGCTTGGGAACAAGTAACAAAGAGGCAACTCAGAGGTTAGATTTATGCTTTAATGTTCATATTTTCAAACAGTATACTACAGTTTGAGGATGAGGAGGAACTGATGAGTTTCTCAAACATTAACACAAGCAGCAGGACTGCTATCGTTAACTCTGATCTACTAGCACCATTGACTTCCACAAGTGAATGTTCCAGCCTTATTTTTCTATCATAACCTGTAATTCCACATAAAAATATAGTTAGTTACTACTGTAGGTATGCAGATCGTAGGGGTGTGCCTGAATACAAATACATTATTCAGCCAAGCAATAATAGTGGGTTTTTTACGAATATTTGTTTCATACAAATATTTTTAAAAATATCTGTTAGTTAGATGTCTGTATGCAAAGAGGTGAAGAGTAAAGTTTTAGCTCAATAGTCGGCACAGTTGTCTATGATCTGGGAGACTCTAGTTCAAGACCCAGTTTGGGGACCTCCTTCGTAAGGTAGTTTATTCATAAACACTTATTGTGACACTTTAATTTTCTAAAATTAAAAGCGTAATAAAAGCAATAACAGAATTTGTAAGCCTCTTTCCACTTTTATTCGAATACAAATACAAATACAAATAACTTTGCTGCCTCAACAAATACAGATGCAAATACAAATACTGGACTCTCTGCACATCCCTAGTAGATAGCTGGTCATGCTAACATTTGCAGCTTGCGTTAGATAAACACAGTTGAATCCATTCTTCACAATTTTGTTTTGGGTTTTAGAAAGGTGATTAAAAAAAGAAAAAGAAAAGAAATGCCACCCTCCAATCTCTTAAGAAAGCAAATATCACTCGTACCACAGCCTCATGCACATTGCCTCAGCATATAGAGAAATCCTAAGCTTGACAGACCTGCCATGCCTAGTTACGGTTGCTAAGCTTTGTTTAGACAATAGCTGTTCGGGGCGGGGTCTAGTGAACGGTCAATTGGTACAAGTGGTGATACCTATTTTTAGCTTATTATATTACCTAATCTTGTTTACCTGCAAGTCAGATTCATCAGTGGATGGTTGCAATGAATCTGTTTCCTTCCCAGAAGAACATGAAGCCTTCCCAAGGCCAGATTGATAGTTTGACTGAGTTACTGGGGGAGCAATGATGCTTCCCATCTCTCACCAAGACTCCACGAATGCCAGAGGGCAGAAGTCAAGGCCAAATTGGATTAGATCCTTTCAAGATGAAGTTGTTCTTGCTCTTGACCTTGGGAATTGTTCAATTGTGATTCAATTTGAAGCCCATAATCTGTTGACTGATCACAGTAAACATGGCTACAAACACATTACTTGTCTCCTCTTGTCACACTAGTAATGAATATCTCTTCCCTGCTACACTGGCTTCCATTGTGAGCATTACTTCCCTACCTCGCTCCTAATCTGAATGTCAGATAAAGTTGTTTTCACATTGCAAAATCTTAAATAAATCAAATCTCATTGTGGCTATAAGCGTCTTAGCTTCAAAACATTCCCGAACGTTAAAGGAGCCCTGAGATGCTGAAGTTGAGTCGGATCAACGGTGTATCACTGTAAAAACTTCCCGCTGTGAGAATCAGACGGAAATATTCAGATACCCCTCCTGCAGAGTCACAGCCTCCATTCTTTTGACCCAGGTTATAACTCTGCTCTTTGTTCACTTGGTTGTGACAGCTTGCTGTCACACTTAGCTCGCAATGGAATGGGAGATAATTAACTGTAATGATAATGGCTGCCATTTGGTATTTCGATTAGTATCATTTTAATCATCATTACATTGTTGTCTGGCTGTGACATGACATTAATAGGATGTGGTGAGAGTATGTACATAGTGAGGGTGATGGCAGTTGCTCAACAGGCCCGGAGAGGCTGCTCTGTCTGCTGGAGATGGGGAGGGGAGTTTGAGAACACCCTCGCTGACACTCACAACTATCAAAGAGTATTTTTTGATTAAATTTAACTGAAGTTACAACAGACTTTGGACCACTTTCCTTGAGGTGCTTGGAGTTGAGTAGGAAGTCATTCCAGCAAAAAACCAGAGCAGAAACAAGCACACGCAGTCGATCTAACACATTTAGGGAATATGCAGTATACATTTTTCATGGCATAAAGAAAAGCATGTGTACAGTAACTTTGGAGTTTGTTATGTCATATTGAAATATTTACAAATTATATTTAGATGAGTCGGATCCATCAGAGAGAATAATGTATAAGCTACATGATAGGCCCGTACATACAGCACTGTGTAAAGCTTGGCCCACAGTGAGGAGTGTCAGTCCTGCTCTCAGTCACTCAGTTTGACTTCATGTGATATCACTGCTCTCTCAGGCAATGAGTCTGGCTCATCCCAATAAATATTTATTTATTTATTTCATTTAAACATATATTGTGCACTGTACAGGGTGAAATGGTACTTATATTCATTTTGAACCATCTAGTTCAGGACCTTCAATTTAATTTATTTGGTTTGATATGTCCTGTAAATCAAATAGTTACTGTTTAATGTCTAATACACTCTAATTAGATCTACACACACCTGGAAAGTTTTGGTAGTGGGTCAGTTTTTGTTTGTTAGCTAAACCAAGCTTCTCAGGTTAACCCCTAGATGTCTAACTCACATAGCAAGTGTCGTTGGTAAGGCCAGTGTAAAAGAGAAACAAGAGCTGGGTTGTTTTGGAGCACTATGGTTTCCCAGTAGGTTTCCCAGTGGGTTGCCCGGTAGGTTGCAGCAATGCTGGCCGTAGAGGGTAGAATGGACTAAAACTGTATGGCAACATTGTTTAGCCGAGGTTGGTTATGTCTCTGAAAAGAATCAAACATGCTAAACCATTTGTGACAGCATCACCTGAATACATATATTGACCTCTCTCTCCACTGATGGATAAATGCTTCAGAGAGCAGCAAAACTGTGTAAAACTTCTTGAAAACAGAGTGAGTCTTAACTTAGTTAGAGCATGTTTACGTTTTTGAACAGCACTGTTGATTCTAATGGTTCATTTAATCCTAAAAATGCTGCACTTGTCTTAATGGAAAATCTTTGAAAGTCTTTGAAAGTATGCAGTCTTTTGTTGTAATGATGGAGCCAATGAGCCACCATTTAATGTTTACATTCCTTAAAATGAATGACAAAAATGTTATCTTCTGTTCCCTATTGTTTCCCCTGCTGTACTGAAAATGTCCTGTACAGTGTCTCTAAAACCGAAGTACATACCAAACTGGATTTCTCGTACACCCTAATGCAGTATATTCTCACATATAGTACATATATTGGATTTCTTACATATATAATTACACATATACTGTCATTCTCACATATGTATTTACTCACATTTGTATTTTTATATATTTTATTCAAGTCAATGCTGTCATCTTATATACTCAAAATTGTGCAGTACAGTGGACAGAACTAGGCACAAAAAATGTGTTGGTGCATCATGATGTTTAACAGATTATGTAGCCCTGTGGGTTTTGATTCCAGGTAGATTTGTTTTTCCTGTAATTAGCAAGTGAACGTCTTGTGGTGTGGTACCCTGGCATACATCACTGCTCATCTTCATTAGATCTATGTCTTTACTGTGATCATTTGATCAACTGACAAGGGCATTTCTCACTAGGCATTTTAAAGTGCATCTAAGGCAGTGATTTATATTAGCACTTGTAATTAGCCGCTTGGTCATTAACAGCAACAGTTTCGACTTCATCTTTATCTGACAAGCCTAATACCAGCGTTTATAACAGAGAACTTATTCAATATGGAAACAGGCAACTTCCCTGTTAGTCTGTTCCTCAATCAAACTGTTGCACCACTTTTCCTGGATAGACTTATTCTCATTCAGAAATGATGGTGTATTATATAATGATACAGCATATCTGGAAGTTTCCAGTATGGCTGAAGGTCTATACATGCAGTTATTTAATCGTTACACCCTAATAAAACAAATGAAATTACACCATAATCGATATTTCCACCCATAACTGGCTCTGTTATGTCAGAATTTCATGCATATTTCAAACAGCTTGGCACAGAACAGTGGCCCATGAATGTAATTGCATTGTTAAATATTCAGGTTTTCACTGTCTATGACTCAGTGTGCCTGTAAAGGGAGAGATGAGGTATTTCTGAGCTTGAGAATGAGTCCGCTGTTGCCCAAAAAACACAAGTCCCACGCATAGTTTCACACATCACACACACAGTCAGTGGCTTCCAGTCAAACAGCTGGTCTGTAGGTCAGGCAGGCAGCAGTCTGTGAGACCACAAGCTGCGGATGAAACACAGAAATTCAATAAAATATCAAGCGAGTTGTAAATCTGTAGGGAAAAATTGGAGGTGAGTGTAGCAGTTTGGGAGTGCTACACTGTGGATGCTGTTGTCTCCATGCATAGAGGTTAAAAATGAATTATTCAGGTGCGCCTTTGGCCTAATGTGAACCTTGATGAAAGTAGATTTTAGATTAACAATGTGTCGTCACTGTCCTTTTGTTCTGAAGCAGAGGTCCAGTGGGACACAAGGGGCATGCCTCACTGAGTGAAAACACACTGCCCTCTGTTGGTCCACAACACATTTACTGGCTTTAGAATCTGAAACACACTTATGCACTCACAATGACACAAGAGTCTCAGCTTACTCCTCAACCTATGCTTTACAATCTCAACCATTATTAAAACTATGTAGTCATAGTTACTTAAATGATGCTAGTGACAACCAAGGGTCACCCTGGTGAGGCGAATCATCTTAACACCAGAGGCAAGACTCTGCTTGTCTTGTTACTTGTTTCCGTGGACGGCAGTGTGGAAATGGACACTGCAGTATCAGACTGAATGTTGAAATCTTGTTGTGACTGGGGTGTCTGAAGCTAATGAAACAACAAGAGGAAGCAGTAAATTAATTTAGAGGGAAGTGAGGTAAGGACTAAATGTCTGCCAAATGAATACTTCCATAATGTGATCTTTTTGAAATAGTGAAGGATCAATCTTAAGTGTAAATCTATGTGTTATTTGTCTTGAAGAGAAAGGCAGGTTGATTTGATAGGACAGGCAGGGAGGTGACTTTATTAGTTAATTAGTTTAACTTTTAGTTAAAAGTATGAGTGCATCATGAAGGAACCCCTGAAAATAGTAACTTGATTTGTCTAACTTGAACTGCTGAAGCCTCATATTATCAAAGTATTTTTACATTGAACTCAATTACGAAGGGATTTTTTTGCAGCCCGTATGGACACGTAGAACAATCATAGCCACTGATATCCATTTTAATGTACATATGGGCAAGCCAGTATTGATATAAGATAGGTTTATCTATAGGTTCTGACATGACATGTAAGTGTTCCTTGTGTATGGACTACAAAGAGATCCCTTCTCAAAGCGATTTTAGTGCAAGTGATAGGGGACAAAATCTGTCATCATCTTTCTGTGTAAAGTGCATTCTTAAATTCAACCAGTCCTTTAAACAACTTTCCTTCTAATCACTCACACACCCACAGACACACAAGCACACACATAGTCCATGACTGCTGCTCACTCACTCACTGCCCTTACTGCTGCTGCAGCATAGAAGCGATTAGCAAACCAGTGAGACAATCTGCAAAATGGCTTTCGTCACACAGAAATCATGCTCAGTAAGCTGCCATATCATGTACTGCACTGAACAATCTCGTGATTGAATTGCCACTTCATAGCCTCTTTCTCATTCTGCTTCTTGTGTTTTCCCCCCGACTGCAAGCAGGGTAGTACGGTAACTGGAGTGATGTGTTTGTGTAGTGGTGTTGTTGTGAGCCCTGGGCTTTTTTCTCTGATTGGGTAGAGCCCCCATTTCTTCCTTTCAGCGGATGCTGCAGCAATAAGACTCCACAGAACCTCCTGCTACCTATAGAACAATACACCCTCTCCCATACTACACCTCCCTTCACGTTTGAAGACATGCCTCAATGTCCCAAAGCTCTAAAACACCATAGGATGGGAAGTAAACTTGGTCTGAGGTTCCTCCTGCAGAAAAGTGCAGGAAAATAAGAGATCATGCTCTTATTTCAAGTTGTCAAAAGTTTTTGTGCAGCTTTATTGCTTTTAAATTGTGACTGATTACAAAATCCTTCCGTTGCACATGACAGATGTATCCATTGCTTGTTTACTTTACCAACTGACCGGAAGCAAACCCTATTGACATTATCCCAGCAGACATGTCCGGCAGTGCTCATCATAAACTCGTCTCCTCTCTAAGCCTGTTACATAATCAACCATTAGACTCATTCTGCCCTAGGATTAGAAGCGGTGAGGAAATCTCTCAGCCAGAGACAGGGGGACAGAGGTATTTTGTGCCTCTAGACTCTCACCTCTAAAGTTGGGCTTATTTCACAGTCCAGATATTTGCTCAAGATCACAGCCATGTCCATGGGTTTGCCGGATCAAGCTTGTTTCCATCTCTACAGTTTGTTTTTTTTCTGTCGTTGCTGAAGCTTCATGTCTCTGATGACCAGTAGGACCTTGCACCAGAAGGCCTCTGCAGGGATCCAGACCCAGCCTAACTGATGATGTCCTCCTCAGCACTATAGACCCCCAGGCGCCTTTTTGTTAGTGGCAGACAGCCATAGGCGTTTAGTGCACACATCAAGACAAAGTCTCTAAATCCAGTCCAGTTCCTTCGAGACCAATTTCTAATGATGAATCAGACCATAGATGTTGCTGTCAGTGTTGCTCCTGTCTGGATGTCTCTTAAGATGTATGGTGTTTGTACTGTAGAAGCAAGATGATGGCCCCCAGCGGTTTCACTCATCCCCTGCTGTCGAGGGAGGGGTTTAGCAAATCAAATGTACACCATGCAATGAGTACATGCAGCGACTGATGCAGCGCTGTTCGTCAAACTAACAAACTCGCCCCAAGATAGGAAACATCTCCCATCTGGGTTGGTCACCTTTGCTAAAACTACACAGAGCACAAAGTGGGAGGGACTGGTGGACCTGTAGCTGTGCAGGTGATCTTCTCCAGTTTGTGTCCAAGTAGAGTGGGGCTGCATGTCAGTAAGTCTCCGGAGAAGGGAAGGAGAGGATCTTTGCTTTCACCCATCGCTATTGTCATGACAACCGCCGTAAAAGGCCTTGTCTGTGATTGATGTTTCGGCGCTTCCTTTCTGCCTCGCCTCTTGTCATGTCAGAGGTTCCACCATTTCTGCACAGTGTGTATTCCTGTGAGGAATGTGCAGCCGAGCGCAACAGCATGTGATACATGCAAAGCATATTCAGCAGTCATGTTATCGGCTGAGTGATGGTGCAGCTTTTTATTTTGTTAAGCAATTTTCCCGCCCCCTGCCTATTTTCCAGCCCTTTGTGCATTGCACAATAGTATGATTGGTGCCACTCTCCCTTCCCTCTCTCTGATTAGGGCATACATCTTCCAGAAGGCTATACAACTTCACTCTTGTGCTGCACTTAGAGAGAAGGTATGGCTGAAAGGCATGCTGAAAGTGCATCCTTGCTAGAACCAGTATTTGCTCATCTGCTGGCTTGACACGTTTTAATTTAAGAGAAAAGGGCAGCTCGCTAGAAACTAAGAAAATGCTGGACGATTTTTTCCTGACATGCTCTGTAGTGTCATTCAGCTGAATTGCCCTGCCTTGATAGTCCTTTTTGTTTTACTGGTGACAAGGTGCCACCAGCCGTTATCCCCTGAGACAGGTCCATTAACAGATGCTGAGGCACATTTACTACTTAATATGGGGTTGTTGGCCTGGCTCTTGCTGTTCAAGCTGATGTTACCACACTTTGTAGGCAGCTGATGGAATTCACTACATAAAAGACTTCAGATAAACAACAGTGAATGAAAGAATTGACTGTCTCTGAAGAGAAACTGAGCTGAATGTCTAGAAAACATTCACTGTAAATTTTGTTCAGTCAACTGCTGCCCAAATTACCACTCCTGCGAAGTGGGGTTGTATGAGGTAGTTATCCATAGTCAGTGTATTACCTGCAGTAGATTTGGGTCATCACCCACCCAGGTTGGAGAAGCAGACAGGAGTAGCGGCACAAAAGCTAAGCAATGTACTGCTGTGGACGGGGCCAGCAGCAAAATGTATTTTAGCCACCTAAATAAAGGCCCATCTAAAAAAATCAATATCAGTTAAGTGTACACTATATTTAGAATATTTTCACCGCTTTATCTTGCCATCAGACAGCCCTTTCCTTTGACATTACATTTTCTCAACAGTAGAACTTCCGTATTCCTACGCATGCCGTGCACTGTATTATGCCACAGCAACACTGCTGACCCAAACAGCTGATCTGCAGCATACAACCCCACTCAAAAAATCCAAACTATCCCTATAAGGTGTGTACTGTAGTTACCCATGGTTTAATCTGTGAGAAGCCAGTGAGGGATTATGCCCTTTTCACTGAACTGGTGATCCCTATGGTTGGCTGGGGCAAAGAGCAAAGAGGAGGTTGGGATCTAAGTGGATAGTGGCTCCCAACCTGGGGGTTTGGACTCCCTTCAGAGGTCCTGAGATATATTTGAGTGGTCATCAAATACACACAATGATATGTATTTTTTAGATTTTCAAATTTTGCTTCTCGTGAAATACTGGGTACTTGCATCAACAATTCCAAAACAGCAAAATCAGTCTTAGGTTGAGCTCATGTCCAAAATATTGGCATAACTTGTGATGAGGGGTCAAAAATAGACGAGCCAAAAACAACAAAGACTGCAATGCATATAGGGAGCTGAGCCATCTTAATTGGATAGAAAACAGGCAAAAATGCAAAAATACACATGTAAAAAAAGTCTTCCCACCCTCATATATTTGAGTATGTATAAGCTTTTGCAGCACATCTGTAATGTAAGCTCTGTTCACTAAAACTCTATTAGTGTATTTGCTAGAATAGCTCATATGCAGCAGTATTAAATGTGATTAAGGCCTGTACCTGCCCAGCCATTATTACAGTGGTCCATTAGCTGTGAAGGGCTCATCAGCTCTGGATGAGAAGTGCAGAAAGGATTTGATTCCCTGACGCCTTTCCCTCTGTGGACCTGCCCTCAACGCAGCCAGTGGTTTCCATAGAGACCAACCGACCAATCCCCTCTCCCCTCCCTCGGTACAGTAGTACAATGAGCCGTTGCACAGTATATTACATAGGCCTCCTTTACAGTGAGATAATCCCTGCTTGGTCAACACCCTCGTAGTACAAATAGACAAACACTCAGTTGGCCTGACACTGATGCATAAGAGATGCTTTTGAAATTTCAATAACTGATGTTTGGTGTAAGTAGTTACGTAATACAATTCTCCTGAGTTATAACTACATGGTATCATTAACACTGAATTACTTTTAGGGTTTGATTAATAAGAAAACACAGTCCTCACATGTTACACAGCCCTCATATGATAGCTATTGTAAAAAATCTATTCAAATTTGCATTCAGGTTAACTCAGATTCACATACAAATGAAAATATACAGTATATATATATATGGTGCACACTGTGAGTCTTTAAATTGTGGTGAAATACACTGTTAATGCCTCCAAGCATTAAGATATTGACCATATAGATAGGATTAAGTCGACCCAAGGGATATACAGTGTGTAGTCCGTGTACATGAATATACATGAAGTGGGTTAAATGCAGTAGAGAGTGTGTGCTTTGGCTGCCACTAATGAGATGTGCGGGGCAGGTTACATCATGAGGCTACTGTACGTGAGCCATCATCCCTACTGTGACCAAGCTTGAATGAGCAGCACGCCAAGTCAGGGTGTGTGTGTGTGTGTGTGTGTGAGAGTAGGTGGGTGACGGAGGGAGCTTTAACTGCATGCTAGTCAGTGTGTGCCTCAGCTTTCTGCTCTCCTGCTCCACCAGACCAGACAGACAGGTTCCCAGCTCTGACATGACACACAGAAACCACCATCACTTGTGAGTACTTGTGTAAATGTTGCACACTGGGGGCTTTTGGGGGGATTAGGTGGTAGTCGAGGATATTTGGGTTGTTAGAATTTACCAGCGACAACTTTCTGGAGTGGTGGAAAATGTTCAGTGGATGCAGAAACATGTGCAAAAAAATTGGAGTAGTTTTTCTTGGAATATATGGAATTAAGTATTGATTTATTATTGATTGTATTTCCTGCAGAAATAGTAGAGCATTTGTAGGGACACAGGGTATTTTTCAGGGTCCATGCTGTTCTGTGCATGTTTGTGTTTTTGTGTGCACATGTCGGCAGTCACCAGAGATGCAACCTTAGGCTAAAACAGACTCCACACAGACTTTTCTGCTGCACAGACAGAAGTAAAGGTGGATATTATTTGCGTAGCACTGATGATGTCACACCAGCAGAGTTATTTTTAGAAAGGGGTCTGAAGAAGGCAGGCGTTCCCCCCCCCCTACTTGAGTTATTATTATTCAAAGCCTTTCACCAGTGCATCCTCTTCTCTCAGCCGGTTTAATCTTACTGTTTTGGTCAATTTGGAGCCACCAATTGTGGCCTCTCATGGTACATGGACTACTAGTTGCGTACACAGAGCCACTTTATTGCTGTTTGCCCCTAAACACATAAACACAATCACATTTCTGGACGTTGTAGTTACAGGGTGCTGGGAGGTAAAGAAAAGAGCCAAATCTCTGTGCATATACTGTTTTCCACAGTATAACAAGTGATAAACATTTAGCTGAAACTGACAAAATAGATTAATGACTGCTGCTTCACTGAATATGCTAATATTTATGAAAGCGATAAATATTAATGAAGAATCTGCAAAAAAATCTGGAATAATTCATGCATTCAAGACAGACTCTACACATATGCTAGAGAATTTATAATGTGGTTTCATGCAACAGGGGCATATATGCCAACCAGCCATGTTAGGATATATGCGCACGTTGCACATTTGAAATTACAGTGTTTTGATGCAGTATCAGTCTCAGCAGTAACGGGCTGTTTTTTTGGGGGGGTTTTTTGTGGGAGGGGTGGCGTGTTGACCTCTTGTAATCCCACTGCCTGTCTGTGTACAAAATTCATCTTTTAGTCCCAGGATATTCATTATACTCTTTCTTTTTTCTGACATGCAAGGAGTCACATAAGTCATATTTTCTGCTTCACTGGTGCCGGATTGCATAAGAAAGACGGATCCTCCATCTGTTCCACCCAGGGCTTGCCTGAGCTAAGCAGAGTTTTCGTCATATTACCAAGCAGCCCCTCCTCGCCCCCTCCCCCGGTCACGGCACAGACGTAAAGCTGGGGCTTGTTCAGAGATCATGTGACCCAGCCAAGCTCAAGGTCACTAGTGGGTCTGTTTCACAATGCTGAGTTTCCTAAAGTACCCTGAGTAATCACATCCTTCACATGGTCAGCTGGGCAACACAAGCAGCACACATCATAATCAGTCCTGGTTTGGCTTGTTTGTAGTGTTCTCCTGCCTGCTTTGAAGCAGATAATAATCTGGAGAAGAGGCAGGGCTCCTGTTCATGACCTTTCATACACTTGGCAGTCGCAGGTGCTACAAGACTCTAATGACTAATGTTGGCACAGCCAGTTTTTTGTTTGTTTTTTTCAATTTTTTTGAACCAATACATCTTTCAGTTTTTTTACATGGTTTTAATGAGCCAACATAACCAGATATCAACTGCAAATAAGATACCCTTCATTAAAAACTGACTCTCCATATCTCTTCATATAGTAGATGCCTGCAGTGGTTCTGTCAGTCTTTCAAATAAAAGTTTTGGAGAATTAGGGAAGCTTTGAATGGCTGTAATCAGCTTCTCATCCATTTTGCTCTTGCTTGGCAGAGCAATCCAGAACTAATCCAATCTGTAGCGACACAAGAAAGTGTGGAAATCAGATTGGGGGTTTCTCTTCTCTCCTGAGAAGCTCGTTGAGTGTCCACACATCAGAGTTTCATTGGTCATCCAGCTATGTAGGAAATAACTGGACCTGCGGTGATAAACCTTGTTATATTTACATTACCTTCTATTTGATCTAAAGCCACCATGTCCTCATATATTTATTTATGTACTGAGTATTTATATGATCATAGCATCTTTTAGATTATTCCGATGAAATAAGTGTTTGCAGAAAAATAGACAATCTCTGTGAAAATTTGGGCATTCCACTATGTAGTGGTCATTCATTCCAGTGTCCCTGGGTCAGATTCCCTGGCATTTTGGCATGGTTTACTGTCTGCAATCTGCCAAAGTGTCTTATTTGATGTTATCACTGGGGGGCGCCAAATCAGGAAATTTCCATTCTACGCATAGCAGCTTTAAGTCAATGTCTTAGCAGTAAAATCTACTCATGTATACAATGTAAAAGTATTCATGGTAAAAATAAGTTTAGTTAAGCTGTGGGATGAAAATCTTATATCACCAATTTTGGAGATTTTCATTCTTTCAGAAGAAAAGTAGAAACAAAGTAAAAGAAAAGAAGTAAAGAAATTGGTAAAATGTTATAAGCTTAGCTTATAATGAATGTAAAATTTGAATCTACAAAGTCAATATAATCTTAAGATTAATGCAATGGAGTACAAATATTACAAAGGTAGGAAAAGTAGAAATGTATACTTAAATCTAAATTACGGTACTTCATTTTTCGAGCACCTGGGGGCAGTGGAACGAGATAAAAACATTGACATATTGACCTGACAGAATTATTGTGGCTAACATATTAGCAAACATTTGGCTATTAACAAATCTAGCAGACACAGATCAACATTGGCATTCATTTATAGTTGCTGTTTTTGCCAATATTCAATCTTCTTGTCGCTCTGTTTTGGTCTCCACCAACTACTGAGAAAACTGTCTCATTAGCTGCTAGATGTTCCAGTTTTTTCACCAGCCAGTCACTAACTTTGTTTGCATGCTATTTGGTACAGGCAGGTAGTGTACAGGTTTTATGAAAGATTTTTTGCCAAAAACAACTGCCAGCTGCTGGCAATGGTTGATGAGAAGGGTTTGTTCACTGGAAAACCAATATAATGAACTAAAATAAGCTAAAAGGTTCCAAAGAGGAGTGTAGAGCTACAGAGATGGCTGATAATTATCAGTGGGTTTGTCTCTACAAGCAACACCTTTCAAATTACACAAAATCATGTGAGACTTAAGTGTTGTTAATTTGCGATACAGAGTATGTTTTGTTGTGTTGTTGTGCAGTTCCATGGTTATTTCAGACCACATTTATCTTTGGACACCATCTGAGCCAAACAGTAATAATATGGCAACACATTTCCAAACAAAGCAATGAAGTAATTAAAGTGTAAGGACTCTTCAGAGAAGTGCTTAACAATTAGACTCAAATAGCTGTTAATTATTGAGAAACTATGCTGTCAGACAGTGAATGGTGGGGATGTGGTTGATATAGGCGCTGTCATTTATCTTACTGTCTGTCTCCACTTTGTGTGTGCACGCACAGTAACTTAATAAGGCCACATATATCATTCTTCATGACAGCTATATCAAATAAAGCAGCTAGAGCTGCACCACTCTGTTCTAGACTGATTGATCAGACTTCATTGAAAAACTCTTTGTCAGCATGTTTCCACAGACCATACTACAGAACCTTTGGGAATCAACATTGTTCCCCATCTAATGTTATCACAAAGGTAAATCTATCCAGAGATGCCTGCCCACTTGTCTATAATGAATGGGCAACTAAAATATTTAGGGAGCCCTCCTGGTTAAAGTTTAATGCCTTACTCACTGTGTACCTTTACATCTTGAAAAATGACTGTAGCAGTGTCAAACAGCCTTTCTGCATTGCTTTAAAGTGTCAAGGAAAATGACTAAATTATGAACTAAGTGTTAGTGTAATCATAAATGGTGCAGCTCTCCGGGTCCCATACTCAGTGTTGTTTTAAAGGACCAGTGTGTAGGATTTAGTGCAGATTGCAACAAATTGAATACCCCTCCTCCTCCCCCTCCCCTTTCAAGCATGTGGGAGAACCCACAGTGGCCACGAAACTCTAGAGCCAGTGTTTGGTTTGTTCGTTCTGTGCAACTGTAGAAACATGGCGGTGCAACATGGCGGGCTCTGTGGAAGGGGACCTGCTCCCTGTGTAGATTTAAAGGGTTCATATCAGGTACCGAAAACACAATGATTCTTATTTTCATTGGATTATACACTTATTAAAACATACTTATGAATATTATATTCTATTTCTGCCAAGTCCGTCCCGCTAGATGCCACTAAATCTTAGACACTAGTCCTTTAATTCTATATAAACAAAGGCAAAGAACCATAGAGGAGCTGAAAACTACTCAAATTAGCCCTAGTGTTTTTGCCTCAGCGTGTTACAGAGGCGGATCTGTGTGTATTTAATATGCAGCAGCATTACTGTTGTTGTTGGCCACAGTGATATAAGAGCTTTGCTGCACATGGGGCCACGGCTGTTTTTAGTACGCAGTAGTAATTACAGCTGGAAATTGTCAGATGGTACATAAAACTCGAGACACTCCAGCTAATTAAGAGTAACCTCATATAAGCGTTGTCATCGTGCGTGAAGAAACCATAAATAGATCATGCTTTTTATTCTCTCTCCTGCCACCACTGTTTGTGTTGAATTGATCTAATTGTAAAGTCTCTTTCATGGCAGCACTGTGGAGCACAGCTGAGAATATCAAAGATCAAAGCAGCCTCGCTCTCATAAATCTGCATGGAGGCAAATTCAGGCAGCTAGCCCAGCCATGCTAAATCCACTAGCTGTACCTGTATAACACATCTCACCATTATAGTGAGCCAGTCTTTGATGGCTCTGCAGTCCGGTTTGCATGCAGCAGATAATGTGATTGGCTTTGTTGTTTATTACAGTTCACTGTCATACACACACCAGTCTGGTTCAAATGACAGTAGGCATCGTGAAGCATCATCACTCTGCTCTTTGATAGAAAACAGCTACTCCCTTATGTTGGATATCATGCTTACATTATGCTTCATCATTTTTAGTACAGAAAAGTTCATCTGATTAAACGATTAGTTGATTGAGGGAAATTTAATGGACAACGATTTTGGTAATCCATTAATGGTTTAAGACATTTATTAAACAAAAAATGCTCAACTTTCTCTGGTTTCAGCCACCTGAATTACGTTTTATCAACATCATTATGTTTTTAATGAACTCATCTGCCATGTCACAAAATGTTCCTACAGAATATATCTATAAAATGTTGGCTGGTAACATGTAATTTGTTTTCTCTACAATATCTGCTCATAGGAACTAAAGTATGATTAACATTTATTATGGTTCTGTTTAGGCACTCAAAGCACTTAGTGAAGTTCAGCAACAGATCATGGTCTTAGTTAAATATTGAAATATTCAGCAGTGACTTGAAGTACGAGAGAGAACATGTTTACTTTATTATCATTAAACCAAAACCACTGTCTTTCCCTGACCTCAACCAAAGTGCTTTTGTTACCTAAACCTAAGAAAACACTGGACTCAAGATGTGAACCCCAGACTCCAGCATCAAAGTCCTGTGTATTGTACACCCACCATCCACCTGGGCCACCTCTTTATGACTACATAAACCTAGAAACTCCTTCACTTGAGAAAACATTGCAGCTGAACAATCCAATATGCAATTACCTTTCTACCAGACAGTATTAAGCAAAACAAATACATAATTTGTAGGAGAAAGTATTGCCTCCGGAATAGGTTTGGCAGATAATGGTGGCTGAGGGAACTAAGTGGTGACTTAATTAGTAATAGGTGCTAAATACTTCATCATAAATTAACAAATTTGATAATTATATATGTGTTTAGACTAATGCAAGTAGTACCATAAAAGGAGGGCCATGCCTGCACTTACGTAGGGCTCTGCCAAATTCCAGTGGGCATCTTTCACTATTTTCACTATTTTGGACATTTTACAATTGCAGACAACTTAAAAATGGGAATAATGTTGCAGATTTGTATCTAGAGGATAATACTGACAAATGCACAAATTAAGATTGCAGCACCAGTTTGCTATTTTGTGAAACTGTGCAGAGAAATGTACAAATGTGAATTTAGTTTGTTGTGCACAAATATTCTGATACAAGTGTACAATTTTTTTCATATTTGTCAATCTTATAAAACCAGTGTAAATAATATAGGCTCTATTTTAGCTCAATATTTTCCTCTGCTGTGGATATTGGAGCTTGGTGTTTGCGTGTGTTGGTCACTTATCTCTGAAAGTTACAAACAGATTTGGCTGAAATTTGGCAGGAAAGTAATCCTCTGGCGATTAGATTTTACAGATAATCTGGAGCTGGCTTTGGTTTTTTCCTATCTGAAGATTATCACTGAATGTGAAGCTGCTCTCAGGTGCTGATGGGGAAAGCCTGACATTTGGGAGTTCCAAGTTGGCTGCTCACTGAAGCTACAGCTGTGTGAATTTGCAATCTCAAAGTGTAAATGAATGTGAAAAAGGTTGCTGTGTGCATATTCTGCTTTGCATCGTTGTCCAGCACCATGGTAACCTCAAATTTTGGACATGATAACTACATGTTATCTCTCATTTCCTTCAGGAGTGATACAGTGGGTGGATGTAAATATTAAAGACTTCTCAAATAGTATATGCAGTGGAGGTTGGCAAGAATAACAGACAACACATAGATGTGATGAAGTCAGTGTTCACTGTGTATGATATATGGCTGTACCTTCTGAGAAACTCGTATGTCTTGGAGATTAAAAATTATTCAAACCTGTATCACACTCAGAAATCTTGCAGAAATAAATTGATTTTGTCAGCATAAAAAAAAAATAGAATTACACTTGTATACTCACATCTTTTGGCACTAGATCAGATCCTATTAAATCCCCAAGTATGTGGATGAAAAGTGCTGCCTTACTGCTGCTCAGTAGCTCTAGGGTAGTTTCCTGGACCTGATCCCAAAACTTGGTCTGCACATAAAACACTATGTACATAAAAGAAAATCCTGAAAATTTGTGTAGTGTGTAGTGTAGAGCATGGGTAGTTGACCTGCCCAGACTGACATAAGCAGTATTTTCTGTTTCTTCAGTTTTCATTTGCCTTACAGGTGCAGTTACCTGCAAAAATCCACTCATTAGTTAGTTAGTTCGTTTGTTTTAGTTAGTTTAGTTTAGTTTGTGTTATTAGAAAGTAGTTCTCAGTGAGGTCTGTGGATTATTGTGAGTATTAGAGTTGTTGTTGGAAGGACATACGGCTGTTGAGTTTTTAAATGTAATGTATTTGGCCTTTTGATTACCACAAAGGTTGAGTGAACTGTACCATGGTGAGCTGCAGCTCATAGCCTTGGCAAAATTAGAGCAAAAATATGAAGAGATAGCACACCAAGTAAGAGAAAAAAAGTTGTATTGTGTTGCTGGGTAACTATCCACGGTAATACCTACAGGTGAAAGACAAACGAATCAACATTTTTGTCAAGTCAGAGCCTCACTCATGTGGGTTATGGCATCTAGACAGTCTCTGGTTAAAGAGATTTTAGTGAGTAAATCAAACAGAGAATGTAAAAGAGGGGAGCGACAAAAATATGATTTTGAATCCCAAACGGAAATTACACCCTTGGCTCTGAGAATACTGAATAATAGGTGAAATTAGGGAAAGAAAGTCATATTTGCGCTCATCATGTTAACTATTTTTGTATTTAATTGATCTTTATGTTATGATTGATATTAAATATCAACTTGAAAAGTAATGACTGGTTGTATTTGTAGGTTATCCATATGAAGTTTTGCCTTTTTTCTGTGTAGCAGGAAAACAACATGATTTTCATATCCTAACATTACATATTTTTAAGGCTAACGTTACTTGTGTTTGGGGGACTTCTGTGCTCTTATCCTATGCTGCCCATTGATGGTTTGGGACACACAGTTCATTTCTCACTAGCTAGAAGGGCTAACTTTTTAGTAGCGTTATCACTGCTGCTAGCTGCTGTTTCTAGAATTCCATATGTCATATTAGCTAGCTAAAACTATCAGATGTCTTTGTGTTGTATTTGGTTTAAAAAAAAGTGTTGGAAATGTGAGGATGTGCTTGTTAACAGTAATTTTACTGGTCTCCTACAGTTTGTTGCTTCAATTGTAAATACTGAAATCCCCCTATAAACTAGCATGTTTATTTTGCTACCACTTGCATGCACCGGTACTGAGATATCTGTAATAAGCTATTATTGGCCAATGCACTGGCCAATAAACAGGCTCAATTTATTAGTCTTGGTTTACTGCTCATCTATTTAAGCACTGGCACTTAAAAGTTTATTACAAATTTTTTTATAGTGGACATATTCTGCACATTTACAGGTCTATATTTTTAATCTGAGGCTCTACTGGAATATGTCTGCATGATTTACAGTTAAAAAATTCCTTATTTAACTCATATAGACCCTTTACACAGCCCCTCAGTTCAGTCTCTGTCTGTAACAGGCCATTTTAGCTCCTGTCTCTTTAAGGCCCCCCCTCCTGATGAGCCCACTCTGTTCTGATTGGTCAGCTTCCGAAAGCTGCATCTCAGCTGACATCCAGGCAACTCAGGCGGCTACGTAAACAAATCATGAAATAAACTATAGTAGGATTTCATTACTCATTCTTTACTCAAAATATTAACTTCTCAAATACATCTGTACATGTTTGAGCTGAAATCAGATCCAAAATATGAGAGTGGACAACACATAGAAAAACCTTAGCAACAACCTGAGCAACCAAGGCTATGGAACAGACGGCCATTTGTGGGGATGATAGCTGACATCAGTTCATTGGTATGGTATAAAAAAAGTGTTGCAAATGAAGCATTTAGAGCAGGTTGAAGCCCTGGCTTTTGACTTGGAGGGAGCATTTATACATTATATACGTCCAGTTTTGGGATTGTGACCTTGTTTAGCATAGATATCCAACATCATAACAGTATATAAATAGCATAAAATCAGAAAAATGTATCCTCTTTCAAGAATTACAAATTTTATACCCCATTTATCATCGGTTATGTCAGTTAAGGTGACTATATACTAATATATGTAGTGTATGAGTTAGTCCACATTCTGTTCACTAAGCTTTATTTTGTTCAATATGGTTTGAAAGGTCTTCATTGTTTCAGAGAGCGTTTAGTTCCTGCAGGACATGGCTGGGCTGACTGGGCATCATGGTGAAAATACATCATGTCATTTTCTAGCAATAAGTGCTGAGTGAGTGTGCTCAGAGATGTGATTGATACAACAGTAGTGTTACAGATTTGGATAGCACCCTTTTGCTGCCTGCTTGTCTCATCTGATATTACACTATTTCAAAGGAGTCCATGATTATAAATATATGCCGTACTGTTATAAACCCAGGCTAATTATGTTAACCTTCTATTTCTGCATAATCAGTCACATTATTAAATTCCCTGTTGTTGGTGGTGGTGGTGGTGGAGGGGTTTTTTGGTTTGGTGTGGGGTTTTTTGTCTTTGTTTTTTGTCTTTTTTTTTTTTTTTTTTTTTTTTGAAGCACTAACTCTTGAAAGGCTTTTCTGGGTACAGTTCAGCAGATGAGAGGTTGAACAGTTTGGCTCCACTGACATTTTGCTTCACCTTTCATCTCGTTTGTGACGTCGCCTAACATACTTGCCACTCAAAAGTACTTCAAAGACAGAATCAGACCAGCGAGGCTCCCGTTCTACCTGCCTGAGGCAATGAAAACACAGTGAAATATGCTAGAAGGCATAGAGTGTAGTATACATTGGTGGAAAGTAACTAATTGCAATCACTCAAGTACTTAAATAAACTTAATGCTGCTGCCATATATTACTCCACGACTTTTCTGGTAAATTTGGTTTTAAAAGTACAACATGAAAAAGCTATAGTCTATAGGTCAACTGTTACTAGACTTTTGAGGCCAATATTTTACAAGATAACAGCTAATATTGTTTTTTGGCTTTGCATAAACACATGACATCAACAAACAGTTTTGCCTTGGATCTCTTAGTGGTGATTATGTTAAAGCTGTGTGATAAAAATGTTTGGGGATATTTTTACAGTAATTAAACAAAAATGTATTCAGCTTGCAACAAAGGTCAAATACATGTGTAAATATACAAAGATATTTATGTTTATATGACGGCTCCAATTTCTTTTTGTATATCTGCCAATAACAATATATCTGTAATTACCTAATAATAGGCCTACTAATACTACCAAATGTTATTGACCTGCTGATATATCAGCTGCAGCCAGTTGCAGTATTAACTGTAATTAGTTAATGCCATCATTCATTTGAAGAGTAAGTAGCTATATTGACCATGTTTTGCACTAAGGTCTCATCTTATGTGAAGTACACTGATAGAGTGACACTCACCTCTGCTGAAGTGTTTATTTGCCAGTGTTAGTCTTTAGGGCAGGAATCCACTAGAGGGAGCACAGCTCTAAGGCTTTACTAATGTGTTCCTCAGAGCAGATTTATCCTCGGTCCAGATGACCGGGAGGCTGTAGTGGTCGATGGAGATAAGCAGCAATCCCTCCCTTACACTGACTGGCTGTCTGTGAACCGCCTCAGACATTATCAGTGTTATCATGGTTAAAAAATCATGTGTTGGCGCTGGCTGGTCCACTGATGATTAAAAGACAGTCTCCAGGATTAAATAGTTTCTTTCCATCATGTAAAAAGTTTATTTTCTTTCTTACCTTTAGTTTATGGCTTTTGAATATTTTGATGTTTATTATAATTTTAATTTGTGATGTAAAGTAGGCAGAGTGGCCTGGATGGAGACTACTGTTTTTCATTGCAACATAAAAACAGACTGAAACATTTTAAAATATAACAGCAGGAGATTATTGTATGAGAAACTGTAGAAAATGTTCCTACTGTATCTCAATAATGGCAAAAATCAAATGAACTGATTTATCCTAATCCCTGTTCATGAAATAATAAATAGTAAATATGATGATGTTTAATAGACTAATATATAACACTGAAAAGCTACTTTAAATTACTGACATTACATTCATGTTGTTCATTAACTGTTACTTTTGTCATTTAGCAGATTGTGACCACTATAGTTTCTAAACTGTTTCCAGAAATCTTCCAAAAATGTTATATGTTCTACATCATTTGGATTGATGTAGAAGCATAATTATCGGCTCTAGTTTGGGAATGACTATCCAATTAATGAATTAATCGATCGACAGAAAATTAATCCTTGATTTGCTTGATGAAGTCATTCATCAAGCAAAAATGCAGTTCCTGGTTCCAGACTCTCAAATGTGAGGACTTTCTGCTTTTCTCTGTTTTATATTGTCATAAATTGAGAACTCTGGGAAACTGTGATGGGCAATTTTCACTTTTTTTCTCACAGTTAATACACTCAAGGATTATTTGGTTAATGGAAAAAAGAATGAACATCAGATTAATTGATAATGAAAGCAATGAAAGGTTAGGCTGAGAGCTAAAATAATTAGGACTAAAATGATCAATTAATGGATCTGTCAACTGACAGAAAATTCAATTCAAATCAAGTGTTTGGGGGTTTTTTTTTTAAGAAAAAATGGCAAAAATTCACTGGTTCCAGCTTCTCAAATAAGAGTATTTTCCTTTTTTGGCCGTTTTTTGGTCATCTATCTATCTATCTATCTATCTATCTATCTATCTATCTATCTATCTGTCTATCTGTCTATCTGTCTATCTGTCTATCTATCTATCTATCTATCTATCTATCTATCTATCTATCTATCTATCTGTCTATCTGTCTATCTGTCTGTCTGTCTGTCTATCTGTCTATCTGTCTGTCTGTCTGTCAGCCATGGAAAAAATAATCAGTAGATTAATGAATAATAAAAATAATGGTTAGTTGCAACCAATATTAGGATAGAACCACTGTCTTTTATATTAAGATTTAAATAAGATATTTGTTTGGCATCATTATGCAGCCATTACTTTGCCTTGATGCTGAATTTTGCCTCCTTCACTACATGAAAACCTGTGTGACAGTTTCTTCATCTGCCAGTATGTGACAGCTCCTCCTTGACCGTGAGTGTCAAGTCAGGCTAAAGAGTGTGTCACCTAGTGAGCTGCAGTAAGCTTAGGCAGTCAGATGACGGTGGAGGAGCCTGAGCCGGGGCTGACGGAGATAGCCATCAATCAGTGTCTAATGTGAGCCACGTGAGGACGTTACGTACAAGACCTCCTCCTCTTTCCACTCATCACTCCCGCTCAGACCTCAGCTGGCTCCTGATGCCCTCACAATAGTTGCAATTACACGGGCGGCGGGTCCCCTGGGTGGCGGCAGGCTCATGGGGGCTGTTAAGGTTGAGCAGGGACGCCACGGGCCATCTTTATTGGTTTCCTGAGCTCGGACTGTAGAGGTGATGATAACACCAGCGCTGGCTGTTTATCACTCGCTGCCATCTCTGCAGGGAGAGAGGCCGTGTTCTTGGTGGGGAATTAACACAGCATCCAGGCACAGCAGGTGAGCAGGGAACACACCCCATATCTGACAGGAAACACTGTATGATGCAGGAGAGCAAGGCCTTTAATGAACTCTGAGCAGAATAGGTCAGGGTGAGGTGCCGCCCTCACATAATGGCATCAATGTGTCTTCCTCACTCTCACGCTTTCTCCGTCACGTCTATAAAGCTTTGCCTCACACCCAGAGGGAACCAGGCATCAAACTCTTATCTTGATCACACCATGCAAATTTCTGACTCCCTCTAAACTCTCCAGCAAGCTGTTTTTCTTCCCAAGACCTGGATCTGTTGAGAAAATGTAGGTCACATGGTAAACTGTTAAATTTCCATGAGGATAAACAAGATAATGGGATCTGTTCTGCCAACTGAATCAGCAGAACACTGCGGCTGCTGGCCGAGGTTTGTTGCCCCAGCTGGTTTTCTCGAGGAAATACAAACCACTGTATTTTTCCAATAATCAGTCCCTGCTGGAGTGGTAAGAAAACATGTTCTACAAACAAGACTAGCATGTAAGTGCACGATGTATAGGAAGGGGAGTATTATGTACGCTTTCTCCCCCTTTTTTTATCCTTGGATTGGATTTTGAATGGCTAGAAGTTAGAAGCAGTGAACTTATGATCAAAGTAAATCCATTCTAACAGTTGCAACTTTTGGATTTTGCCTTTTTCCTAAAGTAAGCCTCTGTCTAATACTGACAGCTCTTCAATTGGGGTTTCTGGCAGAAATCTTTTAAACTGCTCATCAGCAACAACTTAACGACCATTTTATTGGCCCAGCAGGGGTTTTGAATAAAAAATGTTTCCTGTCTGACTGTCTCTTTTTGTTTAGTTTATTCAGCCCCATGTGGTTGTGCATGTTTGCCATTTTCAGCTTATCCTGATTTTCTTCACACATACATGCAACAAGGACTGTGTCTCAAGTGCACAGTGAGTATTAAAATCCTATGGCTCTAATTTTCAGTTTGCAGTATGTGGACTTTAGTGGATGATTAGGTGCAGTCACTCTTAAAGGGAAATTCCAATATTTTTGTCCGTTGTGACTATTGATCATAATAACATTCACTTTACTGTCTCTGTTGCAGATATTTATCTCAACTTACTACCTCTTAGATCCATTAAGACACATAATTAGGTCTACTTCTAGAGGGCTACTTTCTAGATTCAAGTCAAGTCATTTTCAACTGTATATAGCCCAAAATAAATTGGTCTCCCTTTACCCTATATGTACCACATATACAGTACAACCCAAAAGGTATGTTCAGAATGAAACATTAACTGCTAGTCCATTTGTGCAGTCTTTTATTCACCCCAAACAGCCAATGTACCAACTGTACAGACATAATCTGTAACATTAACTTAGTGGTAATGTAAGATCAAAAACTAATTTTCTTTCTCTTATTTTCTTCCAGTCTTTCTCCCTTTTCCTTTCGTCTCTGTAAGTTTATGAAAGCCCAGAGTTAAGCTCAAATTTTTTCCTTAAGTTGGAACACTTTTACCTTGCTCAGACATGTCTTTGCCCAAGTTCACGCCACCCCCAGGTGAATTCATGTCTAATTGTAAATGTCTGCCCATTGACTTTGTATGTAACTGCATGGTGTCTAAAACCATAGTTTATTTGCCATATCTGATGCTTCCCAAATCTTAACCAAACCGTGGTTGCCATGCAAAAATATTATAGAAATAAGTCATTTTTCTGATAATGTCAGTGAATAGTCCAATATCAATGTTCTTTCTGGCAATAGGGTTGACATACGACACCCTGTATCCTTGATCCTTGATTCAGATAGAGAAAAAAAAGTGAAACGGAAGGAACCTCTGGAAGAGCTTCAGGCGAGAGGTATTTGGAGTGAAGACTGTAGATCAGAGGTAGGATCTTGACCATCAACCCTGTTCTGTACCACAGAGACCTGGAAAGAGGATGCACTAGACATACACATAGGAGGCAAAATTCAAGAAGGATACCATTCACACTGAGAGACACCAAGACAAGATGAAGCAGTTAAAAGATTAGGTTTGAGATTGTTTTTCACAATGGACATAAAATATGTAAGACTAAGTCCCAGGTTGATGAGCGCTAGAATAATTATTTACCTAAACTAGGATTTAAACCCTGCACTACCTGCAAAACTATACTAACACTGTGAGTTTCGCCTAAATTTATGATATACCTTGGGAGTCTTTATCTTCATTACAAAATGAATAGTATATTCATAGTGCTGGTTGTTAGACGCTGACCTGCTGGAGGTTTTAGTCTTACCTTTGGGTATGTTGATTCCCGGACCTGAGCCAGTAAAAGCCTCTGAAATAAAGCAAAGCTCAGCTGGAGTGAAGGCCTTGTCCTTCCCCAGGTGCCAAATTGATTCTGCAGTTATTACCATAACGCTTTCCTCTAGGTCATTTAGCTCCAGCCTACAGCTGGGTACAGGAAGAGCTGCATCTGCTACAGCCAACAGCACAGCTTCGACTTAAAATCCTCTATTGGCTTAATAATTGCCATAAGATGTCAGCATGACGTCATGATTTGTCAGGTAAAAAATTTTCTGTCTTTGGTTTCTTCTGATGAGATCCCATAATGGGACTCAAACCATATGAATGAAACAGTAGTAGTTAATGAAAGACTTTGACATGGGATTTCCTTTGTCTGCTCTGGGTGGAGGACGTCTCACTCTGCCTATACGAACGCAGACCCAGTGTTCTAGAGAACCACATGATGGATGGTCTCCCATTTGGCTGCAGCGTCTGTTCAATAATGTGCTGCCTGCCCCCCTGAGTGGGATGCCCCCCTCAAACAGGGGAGACAAAGGAAAGTGTTAACACTGGTCCTTAATAAGGCGAGAGGAACATGTGTGGCCCAGTCCATAACCTGTCCTCTTGTGGAACTAAATAAATGAAAATGAAATTACTTTTACTGCACCTTATTTAAGTGCTGTGCAAATTCATGGAAACATTTTGGACAATGCATGTACAACATTACATTACAACAATCTGTGCTGAGAAACTGCACACTTTTAAAGGGACAAGCTAAGTTTACTCATCACAGAGAGTACTATTCAGCCTATGGACAAGTGTGGATCTGGAGAGAGACCTCTGAAAATAACCCAGATGATGACATCATGATTATTTTAGCTTTTGAGCCATACAAACGGCATGGCTCTGGCAATGGCAATGTCAGTTGATCCACCACTTTGGTCCATACTGAAATATCTCCATTATTTGAAGGATTGGCATGGAACTTTGCAGTGACATTCATAGTCCCCAGAAGATGAAACCTGTAGACTTTGGTAAGCCCCTGACTTGACCTGTATTGGTTGGCACTTTTAGCTTTTAGTGAAATATCTTGACAACAATTGGATTGGATGAGTTAAATTTGGTACACACTCCTGATCTCTTGACTTTTCATCTAGCACCACCATCAGGTCAAATTTAACATTCTTCCAATACTTTGGTTTATGATTCAATACTTTAGTCATGGTAAATATTATACCAGCTAAATAGCAGCATGTTGGCCTTGTCATTGTGAGCAATGTTAGCATGCTAACGTACATCCTCACAGAGCTGCTAGCATGGCTGTAGACTTGGTCTTGTTATAAAAAAACCTTCATCACAAACTTGAGAGACGTGGCCATTTACCAAGCAGGGAGATTCTAACAAACATGCAGCTGAGTTGCATTATAGGAAATGTAGGAATCAGAGTTTTTTGGGCTTGGCCCATACTTGAGACTAAAAGTCATGATATCTCAGCCTCTGCTGCTTTGATTTTTCTTTTTTAAACTATCTCTTGTAAATTTACTTTATGGAAGTGCAATACTAAAATCACCTGAGAGCCCCTTTAACATTCTCGTCATGCTATATAGCCTACATTCATTAAATGAGGGAGTATTCTGTTGACTGAGTGGAAATTGTTCTCACTTGAACGCTACATTGCTTTAGATTCATTAGTCTAGGCTTGCAATAACCTAATTCATCCATATAACATGTAGAATGAGATGGGATGTTGTGTGTTGTTCGGCAGCATCATCCCAGAGTGTACTGTTCAGTACTGTAAACTTTACTCTGCTGTTTTCATGACTCACAGCCTTTTACAAAATGCTGTCTGTTCTCACTTCAAAGCAGCGTGCCAGGCTGAATAATTGCTGTATCGCTGCATGCAGCTCCTCACACAGCCTGCTCCGTGACACCAGAGCTGACAGAGCCAGAGCTGAAAGCTGTAGCAGCACTGGTATCGCATCCAGCCTCACTTTCAACATCTCTGCCAGGATGTTACTGACAGCTGAATCATCATGGTAGACAGCAATGACTCACATCCAACAGTGACATCTGTATTAACTAGAGAGTGACCATGGCACCATAATAGGGCTGGTTTGGTGATTCAGCATTAGAGTTAAAGTTCAAATTGATTGTCACATTTCTTTCTTTAATATGAACCACTCGTCATAAGCATTCTAACATTTTGCTGTATTGACAACAATCCAAGAAAAGTCTCACCCTGAAGTATAGTTTCTCTTTTTTTTTCATGTAAAAAATACGTGATATTTGAACACGCTGATTTGTTGCACAGATTTGTACTTAGAGGAACATATGTAATCATAAACTATTGATGACCTGTGTTTCTATATTCATCATTAATTCATTCATGCATCTGTACTTGTCTGTTCCACTTTAGGCAGGATCATTGTACAAGTTTCAGAATGAGTTTCCATTGATGTAGAATAAGTTTTTCACTGAAGCCAGGCTCCTGCATTATAAAAAATCTATTAAATGATAGAAATACGAAGAGGATTTTTGAATAGAGATGGTTCTCCTCACTCTGACCCTGAGCTCTCTTCTTCAACCAATCAGCAAGAGTCACATCAAGGGTCCATCAGTGTCTTTTATTGCTGTGTTGAGGGTTGTCCTGGCAACCAGCCCAGGCTTTATGTGTACATGTACGTGTGTGTGTGTGTGTGTGTGTGTGAGGCTGGTCCTCATGGGTGCTGGCTTCGCCCCTCTGCGCACCATGTGCTGCTGCTGATTAGCCCGTCTCTGAGCAGCCCTTGCTGGCAGAGGCTGTGCAGCATCTGATAAAGCCTAATTGATACGGCCACCGAGGGAGGCCTTTGTGTGCTTTGTTGGCCCAGCGAGGCGCAGTAGAGTCAGACCTTGTCAGTGTGGCCGCTTAGACAATAGGAGCAGCTGTAACTCAACTCTGAGGAGCAGCGATGATGGAGACGGGAACCTCTTCTTCTATTGACTGACTGGGAAAGAGTGATCGTGGAGAGAAGGAAGAGGAGGACGAGGAGGAGATCTGGTACAATAGAGGCTTTTGTTGGGACAAACCTTATGCTCAACAACAGGAGAAGCCATGATGTCCAGAGGCTGACATCTCTATCTAAGCACTAGGACATACAAGGAGTGCAGGACAGGACAGGACAGCTCAGGAGTAACAAAAGGAGGAGAGGGATGCAGGTTCAGCCTCCTCCATGCGGCCCAGATACACACAGGCAGATGCTGAGATGGGACTGTACCATGTGGGGTGTCAGTGTTGTTGCTTTACAGTCTGAACTGTGCAGGATTTGCTTTGTTCTTCTACATTTGAGGCTTTCATTTTAAGCAAACATTTCTTTTTCTATGGACCTCACGCACAATGACATTTTTAATCTAAGCTTCTGTAACTGGCTGACAAAATGTTGAAGTTCAAAGCTTTTTGTTTGGATTACTGGCAGTTCCTCTGTCTCCAGCCTCTGCATGGGTTCTATAAAAGGTAAGACACCATATGTGTAAACTCTGAATATAAAACTCCATGTTATTTTTCCTAGCCTAGGCAAAATACACATAGCTATGACCCTGTTAAGATTGAAGTAATGTATTATAGCAGCATGTCACAGTCAGTACATTATGGTAACTCTGTGGGAATGTAACCAGCCCAGGCTTCTGGTCCTCAGTGTGAACAGACTTCTTTGCTGTCTCCTTTTGTAAAGTAACATGTTTGAACCAGACATGAATGATGGACAACAACCACGTTCAAGCCCCCCCACCACCACCACCACCCACTCACTTTTATTTCCCATGTTGAGAGGGGCTGAAATGTAGCACGGGGACCCACGTGTCTGCAAGGTCAACTGGTCTGAATGGAAGTGCTATTGTTATGGTTTGGCCCCTGACAAGCTCCAGTATTCAGTCTATTGTGTGTGTGGTCCCACTCAAAGCTATTGGCTCGGCAATATGAGGCGACACGTGCTCTGCAGTCCACTGTTCCTGTCGGTGTTTGCCACATTCTGTCTTTTGCTTTTGAGATTTTGTGACTGTGACTAACTTTCCACTGCAAACACTAATGTAAGCTTCTAGCAGATATTTTAGCAAATACGAACATCAGAAGTGTTCACAACAATACAAGGGTAATTACCTGCAAGTTTAACGGGAACTTCAAAGATTTTACACATAAAAGTCAGTTTAGTCGGCATGGGGAGTACTACTCAGCCTGTGAAAACAGCTGTATAATGCTGTCTGTGTCTGGAGGAGCTTTAAAATCAGAGATATCAACACCTGTGCTTTGAGACCACAAATTCCTAACAGAAAACCTGTGTTACAAACTTGGGGGCTTTGGCTTGAAAGACATTAGCATTTTCCAGGCAATCAGGGTCAAATGGAAAGATGCAACTGAGTTGCATCATGAGAAGTGTAGGGTCTAGTGTTTTTGGAGATTGACATATACTAGAGCCCAAAAGTTGGGATATCTCAGGATCTGCTGCTTTAATTTTGATCATTCTTTTTTTAATCTGTATCTTGTGATGTCACTCATGGAAGTGAAATATTGAATTGATGGAGTCCTACTTTAAACTAGTGCTGGGAAATAACTTTAATTAATTCAATTAATTCAGTTTCTTTTAAATGTAGTTATTACAACATGCACAAGAAGGTTATAAAATGTAACATGATAGTTGGCTACATTAGCTGTCGAATCACTACTTTTATATTTTTGTGACATAAATAGTTCTACCCGCCACAGTTTAAGGACTGTCCAGGTGACTAGCTGGCTCTGGCTCATCTTTTTGAGAATCAACCGCTTGCATTACAAGATGGATGTACTGTCATAAGACTTCACACACTAATTTGTACCCCTGGTTTGTGTTTGTTGATGAGATATTGTTCCCTACCATGTAACCAGGTAGCCAACACTAGCTTGTCAGCTGTCCTCAGTGGAGGATGAGGGAGAAATTAGAGCATTTTTGGAAATGTAAACATGAAAGCTTTTTGCCAACAGACGTTCAAACACACACCTCTGACTCATGATATTACTCTGCTGGCTAAGATGACCTACAAGCTAACGGTCAAGAATTGACTTATATGATGGTAGGGGTTTGCTAGTCACACCAAATCATCTATTATTGGATACTTTTATGTTTTACAGGAAGGGGAAGGAGAGGGGTTTTGATAATAAAACACTAAAAAAATGATATGCCATATATCAAAAAATAACTGAACAGTTAACACAGGGGCATAAGATTAGAACTTGGAAAATTATGATTTTTAGTTGACTGTGTGTTTAAGCTAATAAAATACAAAACTAATTGGATATAGGAATGGGCAATGATTAATTTTCTGTTCAAAAACTTACACATTAACCTCATCTTTTGAGAGCTGTTAATGTAATGTAAAAACATTGATGCTCAAGAGCTGTGAATTGAACAGTAGCATTGAATAAGGCTGCAAAATGGTCCATTATATAAACTGATGTATTTTCAAGAGTTTTCCGTTAAAACTTTCAAATGAGTTTTATAGTGTAGGCCAAACTAAGTGCCACACTCAGCTTGAGAGCTAATTTCAGTAATTTTTCCTGGTCTTTGTGTCGTCTCATTTTCTCAGTGTAATGAGAAAGACACCCGTGGGGTCAGTTGAAGTGAGCAAACTCTTGGTCTGGTTCAGAGAAAGGTAATCAAAAGCGTGAATATGTGATGTGGAATGGAGCATCTCCGAGTATGAATTGTCACACACCTCCAGGCCATATTTATTCATGAGTCCACCCATCCCCCCACCTTCACTTCCATGCAGCTATGTCTCTGGGGGGTGAAGACAAAAACGTCCCCCATGACACGGCTTAATGCTCATGTGTTTTCCATTTAAATACCAGTCAGTGATTGGATGGTGTAGACCCATTTCATTAAGCTTGAGGATGAGCCAAACTCTTGTGTTGTTTTGGAGCATGGTGGAACTGGAAAGCATTCATTTGCTGTGGGGTTTTGAGTTGCTGTGGGTGCCAGACAGTATTCAGCTGTAGTTGTGTGCTGGGTCCGTATGAGATTGTGAACAAAGGACAGACACATTCATAACAGTGTTTGGTCTTTTCAACTGGAAAATCAACAACAGTCAGTAAACTGTATCTTATGCTTTTTATGCAGATATTTTTAAAGGAACAGTTCACACAAATTATGAAAAAAATATTTCTCACTTGCCTCTAGTGGTATCTAGTAGGGATATAAATAAATAAAAGTACATTATGCACTCTGAACAAATAATGTGCTCTGAGCTGAATTTTTTTTGCCATAATATTCATGTCTCCAAATCATCAGACTTTTTCTTCAGTTTATAAGTGATCCAGTGATGTCTGTACATCAATGGCGTCACACGGTGACACAGTGCAAACAGGAGCTGCGAGTAGCCTAAACAGCATGACTTTCCATGATGCAGATTAAGAAAAATGTAAACAAACACTGTGGGCTAAAGGCTTAAAAGAGAGTTGATGGTTCAATATTCAAACATTCAGCGAAGTTCATCTTTAATAACTTTTCAGCAGTTTTCTCCAGATTTGTTGTGCACTGCAGGAAAAAGCTTGACTGATGTTGCACAGCTGTTGTTATTACCTTGTGGTCTGATATTGAAGCCTGGCACTTTTTACAAACTTGATGCAAATCCAAAGTTGGGGACCGTCTGAAAAATGCATTCAAATTGGCCAAGAGAGCTTTTCAGATTTTTGTCAATAGCTTTCTCTTTTTCTTTTTCCATAGACACATCAAACAAACTTTATCTTTTCCTCCTCCCATTATATGCAACTTACTTTTTTATTGTACAATATTGCCTACACTTCAGACCAACTTTACATTCATCTCCACCAATTGTTTGCCCCCAGTTGAAAAAAAAACTTGCAATATTCCCAGTGCAATTCTGACTTGTATTTCCCCACCTCCTGTTCTATATCCACTATCCATTTCCACCCTGATCATTAACAATTAGACAACTTTTATTCAGACTCAAATTAGGTCTGGTCTTTTTTGAAGGTGGGATTCAAATGGTTTAGAATATTGTGTTATTTTCTATGTTTTGTGAGCAGCTGAATGTATTCATATATACACAAGAGAAGTATAAAAGAGACTTTTAGAGACTGATATCTCAAAATCTGAGCAAATAAAACCAACATTTTTAGTTTCTTTCTCGACTCCAGTAGATCAATGACCCCAGTGGGTAATCTGTCAACCCCCACTGTTTGTCTGCTAATGGGGTTACCTGTGTGTTAATAGCTGGGGTTGACAATAATGGCTATTGTGTTGATGACTGTGAGGAAAACCTATGATTTTGCTGTGTGCAGAGCTGAAGTTAGAGCAGCAAGGTGAAAAACTCTTCGGTGGAGCTCTACCCTATCTGCTGTTATGGGTCACTGGCCCACATCAAACTGTCCAAACAGTAGTTCATCAGCGCTGAAGACACCTCCACTACCTCGCCCCTTCATCATTCACACCCACTGCTTCCATTCTGCCTCACATTTCCTCCTCATCCACTTTTCCCCAGGCGGACATGACCTGAGTCCCACCGTGTACCGCCGTTAACTCTTGACAGAATAACTGCACATAAAAGTGACTCCTTAATGCATTTCAATTCACCCACAAAGATCGGGGCTTTGCCCTTTTTTCCTCAAGGATTCAGCTGATTACAGTGTTTTTATCTGAAGTTAACAGACAGAGCTTTGCCCTTTAATATTCCACACTCATTGTGGACTGGGGGGAGCAGTCTCCGCTGAGGACCAAATTCAGGACATCAAACAGCCTTCTAAAGGCATGAAGCAGGTCCCTTGTCTTTCTCAGACTGATCCCAGTGGAACTCGCTCCTAGCCTTTACAAATGCAGATGAATCTCAGAATCTCCAGAAGCTCTCAGGATTCACACCAGCTTACCCAAATAATGGTAATGACCTTAATGTGGTTTTCATCTTCAGAGAAGGCCACTGTATAACAAGTTGAGAAATAAGGTAGAGTTGTAGCCCAGTGTAGTGAATTGTTTCATGTGAAATGTTGTGTTAAAAAGACTGTGACGTATTTAATAGCGTGCTAATTGCATTAATTTATGGGCCAAACGGAGTGCGGGCCTGTGAGTCTGTTGGTTTTCAGACACTGACACTGAGCTATGTCATATTCTGCCAGCAGCTCGTTCACACCGCGTGCTGCAGGGTGCTCTGGTCTGCCAGCCCGTTCTCCACTACCCGGTGGCAGATATGCCTTGTAGCGGTCAGTTTGATATCAGCCACTCTCTGTGTGATTTTCTTCATGGCATGAAATGGAAACATCAAAGTCTAAAGTTCCTGTCAACTCGATCTGCTGTGTGAATGTGTACAAGCGTGGCAGTGCAACTCGGAGCTGCAGTCGCTGTAAATCTGAGCTGTGTGGCCTGTGGCATGGAGCAGAGTGATATTGATGCTCCTTGTGTTGACTAGTTTGCATGAACTAATAATTATGTCCGCCATATTTCATCTGCTTTTGATCTTGTTTCCTCACCTTTTTCGGGAATCTTTTTTCAGAAAGAGCCAAAAGACAAACTTTAGAAAGCAGAGGATTGAGCTCTGTGAAGTTTTCACTGCATTAATGACAGGAGATTTTTTTTCTGACTGCCGATAGCTAAACCTGCCATGAGAGTCAGGGGTAAGAGAGAGAGAAACAGAGAAATGTTTGGCAGCTGCTCAGAGGAAGGCCACAGACACCAACAGGGAGTGAAAATACTCGGCTATTCTTAAACGTCTAAAATAACAAAGGCGAACTTCTTACATGGTCACTAAGGATTTGCGTTACTATGCGTCAGCATATCCTTTACATGCAGCTGAAGTTTGTTTGTGTGGAACGTTCGGTGTGCCCAACATTTACCAATTACTTAAGACTAGGAACATTAAGTATTACTTGTTTAGCAAATTTTTTAATAAATGTTAAATTACCCTCAGGGAGGTTCACTAATCACAAAAAACAAACACAAATATACTGCAGATGCTATGGGGTCAACTAAACTAATGAACTGACTAATGGGAAACATCCCAGAGCAAAATGTCATACATTATTTACTCATTTAGGCCACTGGTGGAAATTGACTATGTATGATTATTCAGGAACTTGTCTTGTTTTTACTGAATTGTGATTGAACCTTAATGGAGAATATCCATTTTTGGCAACTTAATAACTCCACCACATTTCAAAGGGAAATCTTGTACTTTTTAATTCACTACATTTGACAGCTATGGTTCATAGTTACAATGTAGATTCAGATTGTACATACAGAACAATGATTGACATATACAATAAAATGTATTGTATGATGTTACAGATTAAATTACCCACCAGCTGTAACACTGAAATGCTGATTACATGACACATCAATAGTAATATTCCATAAGATCACATTCTAAAAAATGAGTACTTTTACTTTTGATATCTTTTTGATAAATATATTATGCTTGTTTTACTTTTTTATACTTGTAATGAAGGACACGCTGTTTCACATTACACTTTCTGGCGATGCTCCTTTTCTTAAGTGAAGGATCTGCATACTTCTTCCACCACTTTATGCAAACTGGTGATCCCTGCTGAGTTAGTTGCCAGTATAACAAAGAACAACAAATGCTGCTGTAGCTCCTGTTGGAGATGTGGAGATAAAACAGACTGCTAATGAAGGCGACTCTACAGAGTGGACTGTCCACACCGTCAGACTGCTTCTGCTGCTTCATATAAGACATCCTGAGTTTTAGCAGAGCATCTATAGGCTGCACAGCCGTTCATATAGAACATTTGGCCGGCATATTTTTTTCTTTTCCACACACTGCATAATTCACCTCCCCCAAACTTAACTGAAGTTTTACTTTACATTCCACTGCGCTGACTCAGCGAAATTACTTTAACATTCGATTCTCCTTAAGTTTGTTTTGAAATGGCTGGTAAGTGAAGCAGTGACCACTGCGCCCATTCAGCAGCAGTGTGTTTCACAGCCCTTACACAGCCCAACACTTCAGCAATGAGAACACACAATAGTCAGACATCCACAGCTCCCACACACATCCACAGAGATGATTTAGGGGTAATTGCGTGGCAGGAGTGAGTGATAGGCTGCTGAGGAAGGGGCTGCAGCCGGCTGGTGGAATGTGAACATGTGCTAGTGTTACAGAGGGGAGCAAGGAGGGATCTTACTCACTGTCTAGTCCACTTAGCAGCTGGCCTTACTTGGTAATGCTGCATAAGTCTCTGCTCTGCTCTCTTCAGACAAGAGCAGCTTGCTGTGTGTACTTTTACAAAAAGCTGAGTAAAAGAAGGGGAAGAGAAAAGGAGCAGTGACAGAAGTAACCCAACCTCCAGGCGGCAGAATTAGTCACTTTTCCTCAGCAGCAAGAAAAGACCAGCACATGTTTTGTGGTCAAGTGAAGAGAACAGGAAGGAGTGGCATAGTAGGTGGATGCTGGTAGGAAGACTGCTGCTCCTCTCTCATACAGACTGCTGTCAGCCCAGAGTAAAAACATTGGGGTTCTTTTTACCTCTCAGACTCTCATCAGAGAACTTAACCAATCCAAATCTCCAGTTTCCTGCCCGATGATGTCAGGGGCATGTGGAATCTAATGTGGAAGTACTGCATTTCAGTGAGGACGATAAGGTAGGGAGATATCTGTTACAGAGCTCTAAAGCATGGTGCTGCGCTGCTGGGAAAGCCATCAGCCTTATGCTGCTCCATGTGCTGGGCAAACGCTTGCTCTGTTTTTAATATATTTGGACAGCTGTGCTAGATCTGCAGCTGGGACACAGCATTTTTACACGGAATACTTGATAAATGTGTTAGGTTAAAACATGAGGTGTTATGAGGTGTTGTTATTAACTTACTGAACATTTTCGAAACTTATTTGACAGTCTGAGAGTTAGTTTGACAGCTGGCATATGCAGTAGATCATCATCTTGTGGGTCAAAATCAAATCTGAAAAGTTGTTTCAGTGAGTTTTGATTGCAGCTGCAATTTCCAACAGTTTTTATTTAATCATTTAGTCTATAAAATAAAAACGATGCCTATCACCAACTTCTGAGAACCCAAGTTGATATTTTCAGATTGCTTGTTTTGTGCAAAAACAGTTCAAACACAAATGTATTTAATTTGCAATCACATAAAACAGAAAGACTGTCACATTCAGGAAGCTAAATCCAGCAAATGTTTGGCATTTTTGCTTGATGAAACCACTTAAACCAGTGGTCATCAACCTTTTTGGCCTGTCTATGTCTTGTGACCAGCTCCACCAAAGACAAATTTTTTTCTTGTTTGTTTAATTTTTTAACACCCCAGGAAGAAAAGTTTTCATTAATTTCTAACAAAAAAAAGGGAAAAAATTAACATAACTTAATTGTTTTTTTCTTCTTCTTCTATTAATCATCTCAAATTTATCTTGCAACCTCTTCTGGGGGTCCCGACCTCAGGTTTGGAATCAATGACTTAAATTATAATAATTTAAATTGTTGTACACTCTGTATACTTTTCTGTTGGACTAATGGACTAATTGTTTAGCACTTCAATGAAAAAAAATACTTTTACAAATTGGAGATTCAATCTGAAGTAGATAACAAGAAGATGATTTACTCTACTTGTTACTCTCAACACTTATTTCCATGCAATGTTCCATAACAAAGTTTTCTGTGTGTGTTACTGAGAAGAGTCTAGCAGTAGAAACAGGCTGTGAGAGATGCTGTAGTGGACGGGTTAAAGCATTAATGGTTCCACACAGTGATTTCACTACAGCAAGGCTAAAATTAGTGGCCAGTGTGGCTAGAGCAGCCTTAGTCAGCAATAGCCAATCACCATTCATAAACTCCTATGGTCTGTAATTCTAGTCTCTGTGGCTCGGCCTGCCACAGCTTGGAGTTCATGCTTTAATACAGAAATGTTCCTCCCTTTGAGTGAGTCGAGTCGCTTTATTGAATCTCTTATCCCTGTCTGGTACAGCGCACGCACACCGTCTTGTGTAACTTGGCCATCAGACATTTTCCGTCTGTTCTGATTTCTCATGAATGCCACAGTTACATGGTTTTTCCTCTTGGCTTGGAGTCCCCTGTGTCTGCTCTGCTAAAAATGACCACACAGTCACTCACACATGTACGCAGGAACTATAGAGGCTGTAGTCAAACGTGTGGTATTTTTAAATAGCTAGCTTAAATGACCCTTATAGATATTTACAGTTTAGTTCACAAAAACACAGAGCTCCTGACTGGCACGTAACACTACCCACACTCTACTGTATGTCAATGTATGGCAGTGAGCAGTGGCAGCTGAAGAAGAAAATGATACAATGGAGCCAATGGATTGTTTGTATGCCAAGAGGCTAAAATGCTCCATATAGCTAAAAGGTACTATATATAAAAATAATTTAAAAAGAGAATAAAAATGTTAAACTTTGTAATAGAAACTTCTTAATAGTTTCAAATATCTTTGACTTTTCTGGACTGCAATTTCTTGTTATTTATACAACAAGGATCCAACAGGATCCTACATAAAATGAAAAAAGTGCATCTTTAAAGTGTACATTGTCATTTAAAGCGCATGAAAACTTTGCAAAGTGGTTCTCATTTACATCAAAAATGGGGGGGGGGTCTGTCAGATTCTTGTTGTGATTGGTGTACTGAAATTTATGACATCACCATTTTCCAACTGAGCCACCCCCCACTGAAAACCCATCAGAAGAGCACAATTGCGTCTTCACATACAATCCCAGCTCTCCTATTAAGAAGCACATTGAGAAAATACATTTTCAGGCCCTTGAAGTGTTCCCAACAGCAGGAAGCAGGGCTACTGTCCTCTGTCTACTTTACACACCTAAGGCCTTTCATAGTGTTATTGTTGAGACTGACAGATGGACTCTTTGATAGCACTCCTCAGAAGACAGCAGCGTCATCTGCCTGCAGAACATTCCTGAAGACAAGAGTCATACCTCAGTAACTCCTCTTCTCACATGCAGGTCTCGCTCTGACTCTGCCACTCTTTTTTTTCCTCCCAGCTAATGCCTGACTACATACCAACCCCATCTGTGTGTGTGTGTGTGTGTGTGTGTGTATGTGTGTGTGAGTGGTTTCCCCCCACTATTCACTATCTGTAAGGAATTTTTAACCTGCTTTGCTGGAGCTTGTTTTGTAATAAATTATCTTTAAAGAGCCTGGCTTTACAGCAGAGCCTGGCTCAAGCTCTGTTTGAACTCTTAGCAGACTTTTTTCTTTTCAAAGGCTGTGTGCATGCAGGCCCTTTAAAAATGTTTGCCAATGAAACAGTAGAGGCCAGGCAACCTGATCTGGCCATTTCAACTGCAAGCCAAAGGAGCACAGGGTATTATTTATTTAACTCAGGGACTCAGACGGGAGTTAAAGCTGCCAGTTCGAGGTGACCTGTTTGTCTGCATCCCGTGCTCCCGGCCTCCCTGAGGACAGGAAGTACAGTATCTCTGCTGAACTCGACAACAAATTGCCTGGTGTCTTGACGACTATTCCAGCCACGCACGGCTTCCTGGCAAGCGAGTAAACGCTGCGGATCAGAGCCGGCGGTTGAGCAGATGTCTGGTGCGTCATAGCCAGATCTACTCAGTAATACCTCCTGTGTTGTGAATTGGGGGCTCCCTGTGGGACCGACCCGGCCTTCCAACAACACTGCACTTTAAGGTAAAGTCATTTCTGTATAACAGGGAGTGGAATTAGAGGGCCTTCTGTAAACATAACAGAGCAGTCAGTCAGCTGTTGGCCGGGAGCTTTCTGACAGCGCCTCCCTCTATACTGTTAAGCGGCAGCAGTATCTCAGGAGCCTCTGCCGTAACACACCTGAGGCACACAGGCAGGAGGCGGAGAGATAGATAGAACAGTAAGTGCTTGCCAGGGACAAACAGAGTGAGCAGCAAGGGCAGAACGGAGGAGACATATGGTGAGTGTGGGTCTGATTCAGTAGTGGACGGGGGGTGGAAGGGTTCTGCAAGGAAACACAGATATTAGACTGGTTCATGCTCCAAAATCATGTGAGACTTTTTATACTCGCTGAGAAAACTGCATGTTGTGTTCTCTCATGCTCTGCGCAGGGATGTCAGTCAGGGGAGTTGACATCTGTGATCAATTGATTACAAGGTCACTTTATTTCAGCTGCCATTCCTTAGCGATTTCACACTTTTCGTCTTTAGTATGTAAGGAATTCTTTTCATCCTGATTAGGCTTGTCAGATCTGGTCTCGTTATGTAAAAGCTAATTTACCTTGACTGTCTCGGCAGTGATGAACACAGCAGGTCAGAAGACCAGACGCTGAAGAAGAGTTCTGTCTGCTTTTTCTTCGTCTACCTTTCTGTGAGAATCTTTTACTTTTGAAGAATGCCAAGAGGAAACCGTTAGCTCTGCAGAAGGTAGTGCTTTAACATTGCTTGTTGTTTGACTGCATACCAGTTTTATTATTAGCTGTTATGAATATTTCAACAATGTAGTTTCTTATTTCCACCTGTAATTTGATTCAAGCTCTTTCAATGGCTCCCAGTAGGATGAAAGTGTGTTTGTCTGTGTTTAGTTTATTGTCACTTTTATTGTAAATTTGAATCTTGGTCAAACATTTTTGCCCTAACTTGCTTGTATCTTTACACAATGCAGCAACTTAACATCAGTATGGAATCTGGAGTCCTCTTTTATGTCTGCAGTATCAGCACAGTAAGCCATAATGTTTGCGTTTAGACAGCAATATCATCTTCATTTATTGCCTTTAAAACAGACTTGGATGGAATAGTAATGGATTTTGACTGCCATAAGGATGAATAAATGTCACCCTAATAAACTTAGATGTCATTGTAGCTCAGGCAACTGCTGCACTGAGTCCTTTTTAATCACTGTCAGGTGCTATAATTGGTCCACTTCTAGCATCAGTGGTGACCCATGGCTCGGTCAATAATGACTGGACAGTGGCTGAGGTTGTCAGGGGCGCAGCCGCCACCTGGGGTCCTCCTCCATCTTTTATGCATTTCAGTGTGGCCGAGCTCATCCAACATTAATGGCCATAGTGGCCTTGAGGCTCTGACCCTGGGCTGTCAGTTGTCCGGGGGGTACCACCGGTCCGGCCCTGGCTGCCCTGTGAGGCGCACTGAAGCCTGACTTCCCCCTGACTCTCATAACAGTAATGTGCCACCTGCTAATGGCACTCTGATGGATTAGAGACCCTGCAACCACTTTAAATCTAAGCTATTGGCCATATTCTCCATGACCTTTCTCTTCCCAGTATGGCTTCAGAAAGTCCATTACTTTCTCCTCAGGAAGAGTTCCGCTTCCACCTCTGTAAATTCAGAAAGCATTACTAAGTTCTACCTAACAGCTGGAGGTAGCACTCGCCAGATTGTGGCTGTGTGTATGCATAACTAATCCAAAACAACCCACAACATGTGTGGATTTCCACTCAAGTGCAGTGCGAAGGAAGGTTTCATCATTATCTCAGTACAGAACAGAGCCTGCTCTGCCAACATCTGGCTGGTCACATTACGTAAGTCCTAAAAACATCATTGTTTGACTCCAATCACTGTCCCAAACCACAGACAAGTCAAGTGGAAAGTTTGAACACAGGACGGTATTTTTCTCATTTAAAATAATTTCGAAAGGCTCTGTCTTTAATTTCAAATCAAAACAGAGCGTTGTAGCCTATAAAATAGAATGTATAATAGCATTTTTAATACTGATTTTTCCCTAAGAGTGTGTGGTTGTACAAGCTATTTTCAACAGCTTTCAGGAATCTGATCCAAAGAAAACGTGTAAAGGTTCAAAATTTACCCATTTATAGGAAATAACTTTTTTATTACTATAATTGTGTTCATATAAAGAAATAATGAAATGAAAATACTTTAGAATGACTTGTATAAGGAAGGTTTGTTTGTCAGCTATTTACTTCAAGACCAGCTCTGTTAATATCACAATAAAGCTGTTTATAATATACAGCCCTGTAGCTAATCAATAGGGGGCTAATGGTCCCTGGAACACCTCCTGCTACTCACCCACACCCTTTGGCCTGGCACTCTGGGAAAATATCCATCACTAGCAGTGTTTGCCTGGGGTTTTTGTTTTCACTGTTTAATTGTATCAGCCAGGAGCAGCAGTGGTGGATGAACATTACTGCTCTCACTGCTGGTGGAAAGGCTTGATGTCGTTGGTGATTTTAAAACAAAGTATGGCGAGGCTGGGAGGAGGGAGGAGTACATGTTGAATTGTCGTTTGCAAGCTGTATCATATGCTGTCATTGCTTGTGTTTTGCCATTTAGTGTTAAGGTTTAGTATGGTCAGTTGAATCTCGCCAGTTAATTGTAATTATACATGCAGGTGTGTAAAAAAGCACTTTAATAAGGTATCAGCACAGTAATTAGAGAAACAAGTTCTTTATATATCGGAAAACACAAATACCCTTTGACCTTATATTTTTTCTGTTTGCCCCCCACTGTCCAACCTTCCTCTGGTGGACCAGCCTTTAACCCCCCCCCCAACACCCGTAATTCTCTTCCTCTCTCCCTTGCCTCCTCCTCTTTCATAATTCGTGCCTGAAGTCTGCAATCAATTAGGAGGAGAGAGAGCCCAATCAATTCCTGCTCATTTGCAATTCCTCCCCCGTTAAACACTTACCTTTATTACCAATGTCATAATTAATGCGGAGGAGATTGAGAGGATGGGAGGAAGGAGGGTGAAGATTCAGAAGAGGGAGGATAGAGTTAGCAGAAGAGGCAAGTAAGTGTGTGTGTGCGTTCTTTTTTTATTATAAAGCAGGTGTAGGTGCTAGTATCAAAACACTCAGTCCACAAAGAAATGCAAACAGCCTGTATTCAGAAACTGTGCCTTTAAATGAACAGTTTGGACTTCTATAAGGTTGTGATGTCACAACTATACACTCAGTGTTTCCCCTACCATTGCCTTGGAGGGCCCGCCCCTGCCCGTCCTGTAAGGAACAAAATATGTCTATTTATGTTATTTACCTAATTTATGTGCACTTGTCTCAATTCAGCTCAGTGTGAGAGTGTCTGCTGTGTTATGCTGTCATTTGTGGTCATGCTAGTTTCTCTCCTCTCCTCTGCTCTCTCCATTGCCTGTGGTTGGCCTTGGTGCGCGTCACTCAGAAAACAGTCAGCCTATTAGAAGACAGGGGCATTGAGCAGACACAAAACAGCCCGTATCAGGCTGAGGGGGGGCTGCATCCATGGCTTATACAGCTGTAACTAGGTGCTTTTTGACCATAAAAACATGCAGATGTTTGTAAAAAGACTATGAAAATGAAAATATAAAAGGGGCATTATTTGAACTCACAGGGCGCATTCACAATAATGTATATCTAAAACAGGACTTAACTGGTGCATGCACCATATTAAATGACTTCCTTCAGAAGGGTGGATTTATATAGGCTACTGTAAGCATGTATAGTTACTGAGAAAGAAGGGATCTTGACAGTGAACCGAGCTAGTAGATGTGAGTAGAATGTACACAGCTGTGTAGAAGCATATTTTATGAGCAGTAGGATGAGATGGCAGTGTGATTGGGGGGCAGGTGGTGGACCACTGGTAATTACTGGGCAGTACTGCCGCACAGTCAGTGGTCCCCACACACCAATCTGTCTTCTTCTGGCCCTAATGAAAAGCCTTTTAACATCTGATTAGCTTTTAATGTCACTCTGTGGGCGGGGGTGTGGTTTATAAGAGACTGGGAAAACATGCCAGTATGCAGATGTACGTTCGTTTTTGATAGAAGAGCAGAGCAATCAATGTGTAGATGATTGCAAGGGAGCTGTGTAATGTTCGGCCAGTAGCTTAGATTTCAAGTGTGTGTTTGCATGTTCATATGGGCCATTTTGTGGTTTCTTGCGTTTCTTCCCTGTCTCCATTTCACCCCACAAAGGCATCCGCTTGATGGATTTTGCAGATAAAGTATTTGATGACACAGGAGAGACGAGGCCTATTAGAAATTCATAGGAGATTATCAGCTGAGATGATAATGGACATCAGGGGCATAATGGCTGTCGTTGGCATTTTTCACCAGTTACTGTGATATCTCTTGCTTTATTTTAACATGACTATACCCCACTCATTTTCTCTTCCTCCTCTGGCTTGAAGACAACAATTCCTCAAAGAGCTGCTAACAATCACATTGTTCTGTTCCTCCTTTATGCCGGCAGCTTTCATCTGATCCCTCCTATCAAGTCACAGCTCGGTAGAAATGAGCTCTCATACTGTATCAATATGAGTTCCCTTTGAAGAAAGACTTTCTGCGTCAAACAATTCTTGACTTCTTTCAGTGATTTCTTAGCTTTGCAGTTTCTCACAGTTTTTCAGTTTGGCATGAAAGCTATCACAAATGTCAGCAAGTCTTTCATGGCATTTCTCACCAGACAACACATTTGAAAGATGTTTTGCAATGACTAATGTCTTCAAAGTCTAAAAGTATTTTGATGTTTCATGAAGTGGTCAAAAGCTATCTTGTGTTGTGTTTTGTGTGACATGGCACGACAGAGGACTTGTCTAATATCTAACTACTACAAGCTCGTCATTTTGTCAAGACTTACAGGTAGCAAATTTAGAATGTTTTAAGACTAACTCAAGAGTATACTGTTCAGTGATGCTCAGCTTTATCTATGTGGAAAAGTGTTGTAAATAAACCAGTCCATCCTCATAATAAGAACGACAGTGTCAACCCAGTCTTACGGCAGTTTGTGAAATAGTCACGAAATTTAATCTCCAATTCATGTACATGGACACAATTTTTCCAGGCTTTTCATCTTCTGCCATGGTCTTGACTGTAGTCAAGACAGTTTTATTTATATAGCGCCAAATCACAACATAAGTTATCTCAGGGCACTATTCACATAGAGCAGCTCTAGACTGTACTGTTTACAGAGACCCAACATTCCCCCATGAGCAAGCACTTGGCGACAGCGGCAAAGAAAAACTCCCCTTTAACAGGAAGGAACCTCAAGCAGAACTGGACTCTAGATGGGCAGTCATCTGGCTTGACTGGTTGGGTTGAGAAAGAAATAGGGAGGGAGAGAGGGGAGAGAGAGACACACAGAGAGGCACAGCAACAACAATAACATGGGATGGGGAATGTAATCGAGGGTTGTCAAAAAAAAGTCAAAAGCACAACGAGGGGCAAATAACTCTAATTAAGACCAATAAAAAAGTCATTTAGAATTAGCTCTTTTCATCAACTCTCAAGACAGGACGCATGGAAGATGGTTAGTTCCTGTTGTTTCCGTAGTGAGGAAGGGCTGATGATGAGGTGACTTCCCAGAAAGTGCCGAGCATGGTGAAGCAGACTCTGTAATCCTGGCGGCAGGTGGCAGCCAGATGAGAACTGCTGCAGGTTAAGTGAAGCACTTTGGTTCAGTGCTTCCCAGGAGGGTGAATCCAGTCTCAGACTAGCTGAGGCAGCGTAGTGTACACACAGTATAGTAGGGATGTGTATTCCAGTCTTGGTGCGTTCAGTTGCAGGCTCCAAAGTTGGATGCTAACTAACCAAAACAGTCCATGGAAAAGTCTTTAAAAAGTTTAACCACATGATAAAAATAGGAGATTACAAAAATAATAGATATTCAAATGGCATATGATGTGTGATGGCTAAACTGGTACTCGGCTTGTGGCTTTAGGCATCTTTGCAGTCTTTCTTTTTCTTAGTTGTCAGTTTCTTTCTGGAGTTTTCAGCTCTCCGACAAAGTGAAAAAGACAACGCCCGAAATGCAGCGGATGGGCCATCACTGCTGGCAAGGCCAGGAGAAAAAGAGAAGAAGCCCTGCCAAAGAGTTGTAAAAGTTTTTATAGTATAGGAGGCGTGTTTTGGAAGAAACAGGATCCTTGGCGCTCTTTTGAAGGAAACGCCATGATTACTAATTAACTCCTTTAAACTTATAAATAGCAATTTTTTATTAACCAAATAAATACAGAATAAAATCAATTTTCTAATCTGCAGCTAAGAACTATTAAGAAAAGGTCTAGATGATACTAGAACTCAAACCATAGATAAGTAATACATTTACACTGGTTAATATCAAACAACTCAAATGCAATACTCTAGAAAGTTGTTACTGAACTGGTCATAGGGTGACCATGTGGTACCATGTAAATTAACAGAATATGAAGCACAACAAAGTTTAACATTGGTTAGAAAAGTCAAGATAAATAATTTTATACAATTTGGTAGGCAATTTTGCAATTTCTAGGCACTCATTGTGAATAAAAAAAGCAAAGGAAGAGTGAGGGAGGCACTAAGGAATGTGGGCTTATCCCAAAGTTATGCCTTCAGAGAAGCGAGCAGAGAAAGAGAGGATAGTCCATCAGCTCATGTGTTGGGTGAGGGGAAAGGCCGGCTTTTAGGTTCTGTTCAATGTCTTCTTCTGGCATTTTTATGCCTTTAGGTCAGAGGTCATTCAGTGTGCATGTTCTCACATGCTCACACATAGACTGTTAGACTACAATATCGTAATGTTTCGGAAAGAATTCAACTTCTTTTATTCATGGGTTCGTCCACCTCACCGTGATCCCAGGTCTCAGCAACGTGTGTATAGTCTTCTCACTGCTGGTAGGAATAGAAACAAAAACTACAAAATATGACCCAGATTGTAATAAAGCAGAATTATCCTTCACGGCTGGCCCGTGAGGTGACACTCAGCAGCCTGACAGCAGGATGTGGCCAACATCTCTCTGCACAAGACAGGTAAATACTCATTAAATCCAGCTCTGCCTGTGCACACAAACATCTGCCGTCTGTTGCCACGGTGAGTCAGTGGAACATGTGCAGCATCTACTGTAGTCATCCACCAGGGCATCTCTCAAAGCAGGCACCATGGCATGCCAGCTCTTTGTATACCATGCTTCAATGCTCGCCCTGCCAGCCAACTCTGGCGAGCCGGGTACCAAAATAAGCAGTCACCTCTCCCTGAAAGGAGAGAGAGCTGCTATGTGATAGGGAGATGAGCTCTGGATCCACCACAGAGCCTGCTGTTAGCACACATATGAGAGAGCATATGCTTAAATGTTTTGACAAAAGCTCCTACGCAGCAGAAGCGGGGCTCTCGTCTTCTCCCTGCGGAGTCTTCCTGGCCTGACATCACAGGCTTCTGGAAGTTTCACTGTCAGATTCTCGCTGCTGTAGAGCTGCTGCTTGAATATGTACAGGGCATACAGAGGTGTTCTTCTGAGGAGGCAAAATTTTATTTCTATCAGTGCTGGAATGATTATATCAACCGGGTGTGTGTGTGTGACAATGGCTGATGCTGAAACGTTGTCTCTTCTGAAATTTGGGCAGCCACTATCAGCCTGAGCTGCTTTATTCTTTGCACAAAAAGCGTTGATTCAATTAGTTGATCCAAGAGGCAGCTCAAAGGAAACCGTTTCCTGAGACGTCCTGCATTTTAGAACAGTGGTTACACATTACATGTGGACACCTTAGTGTTGTGACAGGCTGTCAGGCGCTGCATTTTGAAAGCTCCTCTTGCTTTCTCACTCCGGCTCTTTCTTTTAGTCGCGTTGAAGCCAGTACTGACGTGGTGTCAGAAGTAGTGCCAACACAACACCAAGCCTCTGGGCTGCAGGCCGCTCTAATGAGCTCCCCTGAGTGGTTAGCAGGCTGATGGAGATGGCCCGTCCTTTCTCCTCCCCCTCACTCAGTGTGCCCGGCTCTAATTGGTGGGAGAAGAAAGAGAGACTTCAGAATTACAGGAGACAATGCTTTGGTCGAAAGAGAGAGTTAAAAAAAAATCTATTTCCCCCTCATGTGAATGCACCCCAATTATAATTCCTAGCACAGTGTAGGCCTGAGGTTTACGTCAGTCAGTAGGTCTTAAGCTTGAGGAGGATATGTGTGACGTGAGATGTGTCAGGTGTTCTTTTTGGAAGATGGAAGAATCAGATGTGCCAAATGTCTGCTGGTTTTTCACCTAATTTTGATCATATTTGCTGGCTATGAATATCAAAGTGCTCTTCATGCTCCTGAGCCTGAGAGGGCCTGAACACTGGAATAATGACTCCCTCTACTGGTCACTTAGCAACACTGCCAGGAAAACAAAAAACTGCAACCCGAGAGGCATCTGGACAGCAACTATCTCATGAGTGTAGCTGGTTATTTCATGTTGACATTTATATATACTTAATTACACAATCACAATCAACAATTCAATTATCAAATGCTTACACTGCATAGTTTTATATTCTTACAATATTACATATATTTTTTGCACTAAAGTAAGTAAAAAGTTAATTCATACAGCACCTTTCCAGAGCAGACATCACTAAATGCTTCACAATAAGACAGTAAAAGTAAAACAGACATAAGAAGAAATACGTTTTAAAGGTTTTAAGTATTTTATATTATCACCAAGAAGAAAAGAGAGACAATAAATAAATGGAATGAAATAAATGATTACTTAATTAATAAAATAAGTCTGTTCATCCTGTTGATCAACGATGAAGGTCTTAAACCTTACTTTTGATACAGGGTTCCTCTTTAAGATGGGATCCACCTATACCTTCATGTTGTCCATGGATATTGTGCTGTAGTTTAACAAGTATACTCCCATACCCATAATCCCAAACAAAAGTGCAATTGATCAAATAACCACAAACCAGCTGCCAAACAGTAAAGCTGGGGATTTAAGGGCCCCGAGAGCAGTTGTCTGGTTCAGTCATTCAGTCTGTTACACCTTCTGCCACTCATGGCTGTACCTCTGTCGTATTTTTCCTTCATCATCTAGATGAACCTTTTACTACATGATCTCAGATTGTCAGATTAGTTATTTCTGTTTCTGTAAGTCATCATTTCAATTTCTAAAATGCGTTATTATTAAATTTTTGAGATTTTAGAGTTCTCTGTACCCATGTCAGTCATGTCAATGGTGAAGGTTTGCTTTCAGAATTAGGAAAGAATGTTGTTTTTTTATTTATTTCTATGTACATCTGCAACTGCAAAATAAAATAAAGTATGCAATGAAAAAGAAATATAGTTGAAGTCAGCAAAAATCAATCTCAGGAACATTGTTTGCTTTTGCAGGCTTTGCTTTGATTGATGTTCAATAGTATCTTCATATCAGAATAATACAGTTTCACACTGTCGTCTGTAAATCAGAATATTTTATATATACTTAGTTTAGTGTTTTGTGAGAGTGAGGGGTTTTTTAAGCCCCGAGGAGTGTCTATAGAGCTTCCTCTAAGGCTGTGTAAAGCCCTAACAAGCTCCACCAATCACAGTGAGGCCATTCTGTTTGTGGCCTGAGAGGTGAAACCCAGGGCAAAAAAAAAAAGTCCACACAGCTCTCGCCACTGCTGAAGATCCTCAACACAACAGTTCTATAAATGCAGAGCTTCTGTCATTTAGATTATAGAAACTGAACACTATAGAGAGATTTAAGTGAGTGAATCAAACTACAACTGTAAAATAAGCTTTATAAGATGAGCGTCAGGTTTCATTCACTCACTGTTTCTCACAACACCTATAAGCTCTGTCGGGAGGATCTTTCCTCAGCTGAGTGCACACGGCTCTAATCTTCTCCCTCTAAAATCAAAGTTGCTTTACAACTTTTACAACACAAAGGAGATGACTGGGTGCTTATTTTCCCGCACAGTGAGTTATTAACCACAGTTTGATATATTGATTAGGTGTTGTGAAGTGTTGTGTCAGTGTGTAGTTTATCTGAGGCTGATGTGAATCAACCCCATGGAGGAATTTTCAGCTGTAATGGTTTGCCAAACTGTAGTGATGATGATTACTGTTCAGGGAGGAATATGGCATCTCAGAAAGTGTAGTGAACAGAGAAATATTCTGTAATGAGGAGCGTTTTACTGAAAGCTTTGGAAAAAGACTTTTTTTCTCTCTTTAATAAAGAAAAGGATGGCAAATGTTTTGGAAATGTCTTTCTGGTGAGGAACTTAATGGCATCTTTTTATTCTTGCTTTTATCACTATCCACCCTTTAAAAGTTTTCATTTAACTAAAGGAGTAGAGTTTCCCATAACTTTCCTCTGGCAATCAGGTGAGGTTTTGTTTGTGTCCGTCTGCATGGCATTAACCACCTCACACACCGCTTCATGTTGCAATGTGTGAAACAGTGCTGCTGATCCCTGCGATGTCACAAGCTGTCCTGCTTTCAGAGGCTTATGGAGAAAAGGTAACAAGCCGCTTTATCCTCATTAGCATCATTACATTATGACGTGTCTCCAGCTATTGTTGTCTTTGTCTGTCTCCACCCCTCCCTGCCTCCGTCTCCCTTGTTTGTCTGCCCTTCCTTGCCCCTGACTTCACACCAATGGAAGCAAAGGAAAATCGTGTTTTAGTGAATTTGCATGAGAGATGCAGGTGAGGAGAGACAAAGTGATGCAAAAGCAGTTGAGGAAATGTCAGGAGGAGTTTTCTCTCAATGCAGCTCTGTCCCACTGGAAGCAGTTTTACAACAAAAAACGCCGTTCAGATGCTTTTGAGCGAGATGTTTAACTCCAGTCAATCCAGTGAGGCCAGCAGTGGCTGCGGGGTTCAAACCGATTGTTGCTGAAAGCTGTCCCCAGATAAATACACGTTAAAAATGGTCAGCAAAGAGCTGCCATCAGCAGGCAGCTGTTCTGCTCAATCACACTTTTCTGTTTTTGAAATAGATGGCCTTGATCTCAGTTACCATCAGAGATTTGCAGACATGCATCTGAATATTAGTCTCTCTTAAAAATGTAGGCAGTTGTTTTAGATAGTAAACTGATAGGGTTATTATATATAGGAGGGTTGCAGCCCTCATGCACTTGTGTCAGTTGCAATTTATGATCAAATTCAAAAGGGTTGCCCCAACACTTTTAAAGGGGTTACTCCACCAATTTTTCATGTCAAAATCACTTTACTTGTCCTGATGATACTCAGCCTGTGAAAACTCACTCAGTATGTTGGGTTTGGGCTTTTAAACAGCACATTTCTATTGAGCAACACACACCAGAAGCTTATGACTTGTATAAAATTACCCACAACAATTGTTTTATATGTAAGACTGTCAAGTAGTAACATCTTGTTGTGGTGGGTTTAAACAGTTCAAAGTTTGAAAGATGTGAGCATTTTGCACACCGTGAGGGTCTAACAAAGAGTCTAACAAACCTATAAGCTTTTTATGTTCAAGCTGTTCAAATTAGTGTGACAGCGGATGGAGTTTGCTCAGTTCAGTTCATCTACCAGTGACAGCCATGAGATGTGGTTGAAAGCCCGGAAAGGCCTTTTAAAGCTGTGTCTTCAGGAATTTGGTTTTAACAAATAGTTTTATCTTCAAACTAAATGAAAAATTGTAAAATAAAAAAACATAAATTTCCTTTTTTTTTTCTTCTTTTACAAAAAAAATCTCAAGAAGAATTAAGAAATCTGCCTCATTTCAAGGTATTGTAACTTGTTTGCAGGAACTGAAATCATCTCTCAAATCAGTTATTTTTATGCTTGCTGTAAAGAAAATATTTTCAGCCTCAACAGTGACATAAGCAGCATCCTAAGTTGGATATTTTCACAGCATGGGGACCAGCAGGGAAAGCTTTAAACCTCTACGATGTTTTTATAGCCAAAGCTGAACTTGAGCTAAACAGGGACGCCACCTGTCAGAAGGAGCCATTAGTGGGAAATCCCATTACCAGTAATCCTATAGGCCCAGTGGTAAGAGCGCAGCAACTAGTCTCCACTCTCCCTCTCTCTCTGTTTGTCCTTTCTGGCACCGCCGACAGTCGTGCTACCACATCAGTCGTCGTGGCGACAGGCCTGTGAGTGCCAGGGTTAGAAGGGGGCACGACCCCTGGCAATCTTCCTACCCAGGTGGATAGAGAGGCTCGCTCAGGATATTAATGCCGCTCCATGCCAGCTGCAGGTTACAGTCACAACAGTAAGTCTTATCCTCTTAGGTCCTGCTTTTCTTCAGAAAGAATGCTGTTCTCTGTGTACTCGTTTGTTAAACTTCCCTGTATTGTCAGTTGCAGGGGTGTGTGCTTAATCATCAGCTTGTTTGTTAGCCAGTTTTGACAGTTTCAACAATGTGCTGGATCACAACATTACCATTTTTAGCAAAGAAGAGGCCTAGGCCTTTGTATCAGTGTTTTGCTCCTGTGTTGTTCTCAGTGGATCTCAGTCAGCGGTATGAGCAATGTAGACTGTAGTGGTGCCAACCAACATGTATTGTAAGTACCAAGTAGGCTACCAAAAGCTGCCACTGAATGTCAGATGTGTAATCTTGTTTATGCACACCCTAAATCCCACACTTCTACTTTATTACCCTACTTTAGGTTCTTCTATGTCTGCTTGTGTTTAAAGAACATTTAACATCATCACTAACACATTTCAAGTGGTGTAGTGGATCCACCAGAGTTATCACCATTTGTGCTTAAATGGTGATGATAAGAAACTCAGTAGAATCAATTTTGTTGTTTTGTCAGTCATAGGCCTTTAATGGAAAGAAAAGCAGATAGATAGATAGATAGATAGATAGATAGATAGATAGATAGATAGATAGATAGATAGATAGATAGATAGATAGATAGATAGATAGATAGATAGATAGATAGATGGATGGATGGATAGAGAGAGAGAGAGAGAAGGGGGGGGGGCAGGTCATGAGCCCCTGCCATTGGCTGAGGTGTTGTAAAGCTTGATGGTTGTGGGGACAAAGGATCTCCTGAACCGTTCAGTCCTGCAGTACAGCAAGGTGAGCCTTCAGCTACAGCTGCTTCTCTAGCCCACCAGGGTGTTGTGGAGGGGATGACTGTCCAGGATGGCCTGCACCTTACTCCATGTGCATCTTTCCACCACAGTCCCCAGTGAGTCCAACCTCCTGCCAAGCGCTGAGCCAGCCTTTTTCACCAGCTTGTCCAGCCGCCTTTTGTCCTTGCCTGTCATGCTGCCTTCCCAGCAGACTGCAGTGTAAAAGAGTACACTTGCCACCACTGACTGATAAAATGTGCAGAATTTTACTTAAGATGTCAAAAGACCTAAGCCTCCTTAGGAAAAAGAGTTAGCTCTGCCCCTTTCAGTAGAGGGCATCTGTGTTCAAGGACCAGTCCAGCTTGTTGTCCAGATGCACACCTAGGTATTTGTTCGTCTGCACCAGCTCAATGTCCACCCCTCAAATGTTGGCAGAAAACCATCTCCATGGTTTCGGAGGTGTTCAGTAGGAGGCAGTTCTTGTCACTCCAGTCGCTGAAGGCCTTCGACAGGCCCCTGTACTCCCCTTCCTGCCCATTCCTGATACACACCACAACAGCAGTGTCACCAGAGTATTTCTGGATATGGCAGGACTCAGTTGTACTTAAAGTCTGGTATGTACAATGTGAAAAGGTAGGGACCTAAAACAGTCCCCTGCGGAGCCTCAGTGCTGCTCACCGCCATCCCAGAGACACGGTTCCCCAGCGTGATGAATTGTGGTCATCCTGTCAGGTAATCTGTGATCCAGGAAACAAAGGAGGGATCCACCGCCATCCCTTCGAGCTTGTCTCTAAGTATGGTGGGGTTGGATGGTTTTAAATGCTCTTGAAAAATCAGTCACTTCTAAATGGAAGTAGGCCCAGTTGAGCATGTAGAGGACAGCATCGTCCACTCTAGTGTGTTCCTGGTACACAAACTGCAGGGGGTCTAGTGCATGTTTGACATGTGATCTCAGTAGGCAGAGAAGCAGCTGCTTCGGGGTCTTTATGAAGTGTGATGTGAGGACCACTGGTCTGTGTACATTTAGCTCATCCAGGCACCCTACTTCGTGTACCAGGACAAGACATGATGTTTTCTACAGAACTGGGAGATTCCCATTTGTAGACTCAGGTTGCAGCCTCCCCAGCTCCATCCTCACCTCATCTGCTGTGAAGAACAGGGTAGTGGGCCCAGGTTTGTGGGTAATTGCAGCTGCAATGATGGGGATGCAAACGTGTGGAGGAGAAGGAGGGGAAGCTGCAGCTGAAGTGGTGGGAGAGTGAACGGGTGAAGCTGTACAGGCTGAGGCAGGGCAGACATTGCCATGGTGTCAAACCTGCTGTGGAAATGGTTGAGCTCATTGGCCTTGTCCACATCACCCACTGTTGCCTGGCATTCTTTTTTGTAGCAAGTGATAATACGGTTCAAACACAAAGTTAGTGTTTACAGAGCAACAAGGACATGCTGCCGCTCAGCTCAGTGCAGACGAGAGACGAAATCTTTAGTTAAAAGCAGATCAAAAACTCATTTGTGGAACAGTCATATGGGTCATTTTGGTCGAATTAGCCAAATGGCCTTTTACTGAAAAACTGCTGATTTGTCAATCATAATTTTGCCAGTTTTAGACCAAGTTCTTAAACAGCTACTTGTATTTAGAAGAAGGAGTAAGAAGAGGAGTAGCTTCTTAGGGGGGAGGTTGTTTAAAAAATAATCTGTTAAATCAGTCAAATCTGTTCCTTAGAGCAATTGTAACACCACCAATCACTATTTGTGCTTAAATCTTAAAAGTCTGAGCTGTGTGAGAATCCATCTTGTGTAAGTTATTCCACAGTGGGGCCTTTTAACGAAGGAAAAGCAGAGAGTAAACCTTTTCTCAAAGGATGATTGATTTTTGTCTGTGCTGGTGCTTGTTTTTCACAGTCATAATTTATCCTCCATTTTTTTTATTTTCTACTTCGCTGCCAAAGAAATCTGTAGATTTTCACTGCAATCAAACTCAAACCAGCTCATCTTGTTAATTACTGCACTTTCACCAAGGGAGAAAGAAGCCATTGGTTGAAATGACTGAATTAAAGAGCTGCACACTCTGGGTTCTCAGAGACAGTGTCAGTCTCTTGCTGTAAAGGTGCAGAAACAAACCTTGACCTTGCAGCGCTGCTAGCAGAGGCAAGGACTCTCCAGGCTGCATCAGGCTGGACACACACAACTCCAAGGGGGGGTTGGGGGGATTGCTGGACAAGAGAGGAGAAGGGGTGGAGAGAGAGAGAGAGAGAGAGAGAGAGAGAGAGAGCGAAGAGGGGTGGGAGGGGCCGAGAGAGTCGTGTGTAGAGAGTGACAGAGGGGAGGGAGAGAGAGAGAGGCAGATAGAGGGTAGAGAGGGCCCGAGCTGTCTCTCTCTGAAGCTGGAGGTGAATGTGCAAAGATGATCCCTCGCTTTCATGCTGCCAGTGTCCACTCTGTCCCAGGCTGCTCGCTGTCTCTCTCTGCCGGTAGGGTTGCTGCTTTCACTTCTCATGTGTCTGTTGTTTCAATTTTTCTGTAATGTCATTCTGTTTTGTTGGAAGCGCTTGTGGCATGTGGGTGTGTGTGTGCGTCCTGTGTGAGGTGAGAATAGAACAGGAGAAGAGAGTGCTGCAGGCTGCATATCCACTCTGTTTATACCCGCTGCCCAGGCAGGTGTCTGGCAGAGATCACTGCAGCAGCTGCACTGGCATGCCCCCCACCCCCCCCACCCCACCCTCTCCTCCCTTCCACCACCACCACCACCCTCACCCATTCCCTCTTCCCATCTCTCCCCTGTACTCTGATGTCATGGCAGCTGATGTTTTCGCTGGAGGACTCCCACCGCTCACTGCAAACTAGGGCTGAAGGGACGTTTCAACTTCTCAGACAGTGCCTGGACTGTTGTTGTTGTCCTTTCTGTCTCTCCTCCTGCCCCCCCACCCCCACCTCCCCACCCCCCTCTCCAGTCATGCAGAGGCTGCTGTGTTCTTCAAGCAGATTTGCAGATAGCAGGGGGACACTGTTGTTTTTTTGTGTTAAACTCTACTGCATTCTGTTTCATTGTGCACTTGGCTACAACACACTGCTGAGCACAGGACGGCTGTGTGATGAATCCCTATTGATCATTTAAACAGACCCAGGAATAGTTCATTACATCAGGCTGCTCTCTGCTGACCTAGACAACATTCAACTTACAAAGTGGATGGGCTCCTGCGCCGTACTCCCCATTACTGCAAATGAGATGGAGGGTCACCGGCAGCAGTCACTCCTCAGCCTCACAGCATTTCTCTTCATCGCACACTTAATACAGTTTAATAGGTTTTAGCAAAGCACACATTAATTCATCAATAATGAGTTTAGGGCTCCGGCCCGCGGCACAGGATTATGTGTGACTTGTGTGATCTTAGTGGATATAATTCCATCTCTGAGGCCAGATCTGTTTTTTCGGTTCTTGGTTTATATCCTTGGGGGCAGGATTTTCAGGTTGGGTAGATTATGCAGCATTAAGCTGCTTGGTATCAGATAATTCTACAATGATGAAATCCTCTGTGGTTATGAATCAAAATGGGCTGAGCTCTGCTGTTGTTTTATGCTCACGAGAATCTCTGTGTAGTATAGTGAGTTTACCTTTTAAAGGACCAGTGTGTAGGAATCAGTGGCATCTTGTGGTGAGGTTGCAGATTGTAACCAACTGATAACCCCTCCCCCTCTGCTTCCACGCATGCAGGAGAACCTATGGTGGCCGCAAAACTCGCAAAAAACATGAAAGGCCCTCTCTAGAGCCGGTGTTTGGTTTGTCTGTTCTGGACTATTGTAGAAACATGTCAGTGAAACACGGTGGGCTCCGTGGAAGGGGACTCATTCCCCTGTAGATAAAAAGGGCTCATTCTAAGGTAACAAGAACACAACGGTTCTTATTTTCATGGGATTATACATTGATTAAAACATACTTATGAATATTATAGTTCATTTCTGCCAAGTCCATTCCTCTAGATGCCACTAAATTCTACACAATGATTTCAGATTCAGTATATCATAGCTGTCGGGCAAGAAGAAATTTGTTTCCTTGTCCAACATTTATGAAAACATTTCCCGCCTGCTTTGAATCTGCAGCTTGGTCGACAGCTCGATCTCAGCAAAACAAAACTGATGATGCAAAAAGTGTTCAGAGAGGATAACGCATCCAAATCTCTGCTCCCAACCACCACCCCCAGCCGGAGGAGCCTTTCCACCAGTAAAGTGCACCGAAGCATTTTTCATGTTTTAATGCAAAATACATCAGCATGCGTTAAATAAATCATGGGCCCATCAGAGGAGTTTTCAGGAGGAGTATTCAGAGCAAGAGCAGGCGAGGGAGCCAGGAAGCTGTGACAAGCGTAATGAGTCATCTCACCTTCTGTTTCAAAGGCAGTAGGTAGGGCTCAACCGATCGGACAGAGGCTCGTTCTATTGGCCGTCATTCATTATCACACCAAGGAGACTATACTGCAAGATAATGAATCTCATTGGAGTTTGCTGAGGTTGAATGGAATCCAAATCTAACACACTTAGTCATCAAAGCTGCTACATGACATTTGTTTTCATCATTCTAATATTTGAAGTGTCCTCATTGTGTTTGGAGAAGTGACTTTTAAGTGGCTCATTTGAGACAGAGAATGAACAATCAGGCAGCTAGAATGATGTCTTATTTCACATATGCTCACGGTTAGTGGATAACCCAGCGACCAGATTTGTTTTGAGAACACATTGAATATAAGCGTCAATGCAGGCTTCACTTTGTCATGCTAAAGCATGAGGAAGGGCTGCTATCAGGTGTAAACATTGACTTTTACCCATGAGACCTTCTGTGTTGTGTTTTGTTTTCTTTACCAGGAGTGATTACCTACCTACCTACAGTATGTTTACATTGTCCTCATGGGCAACTTCTTGTAGTTGTGCAAATAAATACTGTCTTTCCTTAGTAGCAAATGAGGAAACAGCATAACATAGTTACAGAGCTACAGAGAAATGTATTTGGGCATTCTGACAAAACAGGTGGTGTTAGGAGCTTGGTGATGTAGTGTCTGTCATTGGTTGTACATAGTTTTGTTTTTTTGTGAAATGGACATGAAGAGGAAAGCCCTATAGTCGCCTCTCATTTTTCAAAGCAGGGTTATGTAAAATTGGATGGTGCAACATAACTAATTAATGCCGTGTATCAAACCTCAATACTTTTTTTTTACTAACCAAAATGTGTTTGTTGCACTGAGTATCAAAAAAAAAAAATCAAATACTGAAAGAAAGCGTTGAATGTCTCATCAGGATAATGACTGTATACATTGAATAAAAAATACAATTGTAGTTTTGTAGAAAGAGAAGGCTAAGAGTCTACAGCAATGCTAGCAGTTCTGTGAGGCCATAGGCACCTGGTTATGTATTAAAATGGGGGGGCAAACTTTGAAAGATACATAATTGGTGGCTGGGTCTGGGGGTCCTCCTTCAGAAAAAAATAATGATAATGATTTAAAACAAATTCCTGCATTTCTACACCATCTAACCTCTTGGATTAAGTCAAGAAACAGCCACCTGCACTAGTCTAGATTAGTTCGATTGAGGGTGCTATGAGAACCAGGAATGCATTAAGAGCAGTATATAATTGGGTGGATCAGGACAGGAAATGATTATTAGAAGAATGGCTATTTCATATCTGACATTATATTTTTAAAAACATTATGTAGCCTAAAATGTTAGTAAGTTGCAGGCTACTAGGCCTAACAATTTCTATAAATGAAATAGTCTTACAACACATGACCATATGATTTGTATAATTAAACCTGGTTAAACAATGTTAAACCTGAGGGTTGCTGTTCTCAACACTCACAAGTCTAACAATTGCAACAAAGTACAAACAATTTGGATGAATGTAATGTCCAAACAACTGTCTAATTCCAATCCCACACACAGGTTCTAGTGGAAGCTATTAACACCACTAGCTGATGTAGTTGTAATATTATACAGGAATGAATAATCATACATTCAAAAGAAGATTATTTTAACCTACATTATCTCAAATCAAGGACTATTTTAATGCACAACTCGGAAGGTGATTTTTGCTCCTCAAGACTTAAAAGAGCCATGTTAGTTAAGGACTAGACCTGACTTCCCCTTAGAGTAAACTTACAGCTCTCATTTACCCTGTATGAGAAAATGAGAGAATAATCATAATAATGAAACCACAGCGCAGAGCACAGAGTGATGTGTCATCGTATTTAAAAATAATTCCATCCAAAGTCAGACTAAAACTGAAACTAAAGCAGAGTATTCTGCAGAAGTCTATACAAGTTACTTTCCACCACTGAACATTTAACTATTTGTTAATTCAGACACTTTGGTGCTGTGAGGCTCAGTCTGTTTGTCTCTCTCTTGCGACGGGTTGGACTGAACCAACTCAAAGTATGGACCGAAAACATCAGATTTCTTTATTACTTGTTTTTGTCAGTTATTGAAAATAGTAAAATGATCATTGATATAGGCTGCTTAAATATTTATCACCTGATTGTGGGGACTGTATGATGATAAGTTTATTTTTAAAAAGACAAAAAAAAAGGGGTAGAAAAACCATAACTTTGCTCCCCCAATTGAATAATGGGGATGCATTTGCTCTACTTGCTCCATTGCTCAGGTGCCTATGTGTGAGGCTATACTTGCTAAATATCATAAAAAATATTGCTCACATCAGCGTAATGCTAGCATGTTGATGTTTAGCAGGTATAATGCTTACTATGTTCACCGTGTTAGTTTAGTACATTAGCATACTAACATCTGCTAAGTAGCACTAAATGCAAAGTACAGCTGAGGATGATGGGAATGTCAGTGGGAGTTTTGCAGGTATTTGGCCATTAACCAAAGTATTGGACAAGGTGAAATTTTGACCTGATGATGGCAGTAATCATCAGCCAATCAGAGGCTTTGTCGGTCTCTCTCTGGTTTTGGAAAAAAGGAGCAACAGGAGTGGACTATTTCAGCTGCGGTACACGGTGATTTTTCATTTCGTCTTGTGTTTCGTCAGGAGATCAGTTAATCCTCTGGGGACCATGACTGTGTGAACACAATTTCACAGCAATCCATCCAGTAGTTGTTGAGATATTTGAAGAACTAAACATTTTTCTGACTTTTCCCTTAGCGCCATCATAAGTCATTAAAATACATTGCCTCGGAACCATGTCAAAATCTGTGACAATCCATTTTGTAGATGTTGAGGAGTATCACAGCACAAGTGAAAAAACTGCACGGCTTCACATTTCACCAGCATCTTGGTGTTGTAGTGTTGAATGTAACCAAACAGGCAGCTGTAAATGAGAAAATGCTCAATCCTCCCATATACCTGACATAAACCTGATAATTTTGTGGGCGTCAGTACTGTCGTCCGCCGTACAGACATAGTCCTCTGCCTCAGATGCTTGCTGATAAGATGTGTGGTTCAGCCAGTGTGCGATGCGGATTACAGGCTGTTTATGCATGCCCAGCACTGGCATACTGGGTCTCTGGGATTGGTGTCAACAGGTTGCCATAAGGCTCAGTAACATGTGGCATGGAAAAGCTGCAGGGGATTATTCTGCTGGTGCTTGCCCTGTCTCTTCCAATTATTACCATAATTACTGTCAACAGACATAACAGCTAGTGATGCTGTACATTGTGAACGATGGTGTGTCATAGTGTTTTAGTTTCACTATTACAACAATGCCGCCATTAGAAGTGAGCTATGGCTCCTACAAGCCAGCCAGGCAATACACAAGAGAACATTCGACATGTTATTACAAACTGTGACTCTAGTGATGTTTCAGAATATTAGAAGATTAGGATGCTAGTTTCCTTTGGGATTAATGTTAATAATTGTGGAGACAGTTAACAGAGAAATCATTTAAAATTTGCCTTTTGCACATTTTGGATGTGTAATTTGTGTCTGTGGAGACTGAGTGCCATGTCTCCCACTGAAAGAGATTATTTCAATCTCAGATCGAGGCGACCAGCAGGTTTGTGGCTCACTGCTACTGCTCTAAGCTAATAGCAGCTCTCACTGTAGCATGACCATTTCAGGAAAATTTATGCTGCTGCAGAGCAGAATGATAAGTCTTCACTGAAAGAAATGCATATATGTATGTAGATATGTATCAAATACGTACATGTACATCAAAATATGCAAGAATATAAAAAAATAAGATGCACAGAAACATAGATGAACCTTGTTGTTGTGACTGTGATTGGCCTCATCCAGTGGGATGCATTAAAATAAATACACAGCATGGCTTATGTGTTTTATTCACACAAACTGAATGGAGCTTTCATAGTGGGCACACTTTTCCTCGAGTCTTGCCAAGGAAAATGTAGACTCAAGTCTGTGCTTTGCACTCAACATCTGTGGAAAAGCTCACCCTTCTCACATGAAGCTTGTTGTGGCGCATAAAATGTTCTGTGTTTCAGCGTGAACTTTATGGGTTTAAAAGCCAACCATTTGATAAACAAGAGCTTGAGTTGGGGTGCCCTGGTGGCCTCTGGGATTAAGGCTCTGACCATGAATTTCAATGTCTCTGGCTCGAGTTCGGTATGCCCCGTCTCTCTTTTTCTCATTGCTCAACAGTGAAACATCTTCTATGCTTTTAAAGCGGTCTCCAACAACATAGCCGAAAGTATGTAACATATTAGAGGCATGGAGCACATGGTATTAGAAGCAAGTTGGAGTTGTGTGTTTTTCCACTTTTGGTAAATCCCTGTGTTTGTAGCCCATGGTAGTTGTGGCTTGGCTGCCAAAGGGCGGTGAAGAAGGCTGCCATATGTTCCTGGCGAAGAAAAACACTTCCAGCGACGAAGATATTCCACTTCCAGTGGAGAGGTGATGCACTGCAGGATGCATCCCTAGGTTAGAGCTGCTTGGATTTCATGGTCTTGATGCTCTTTTCAAGGCTCATTCTTGTCATTTGGTTCTTAACTGTTCATAAGAACAATGAGTGAATGAGCTTGAAATGAGAAATATTTTTGCTGATTGCTTTAAATTTCTGGCTTTGATTCCCTGGTGATTATCCCCACCCAACTGGCACCCAATCAGCAATGGGAAATATTTGCAAGTTCAGTTTGGTCTACAGCTTCATTTAATTTGTTTCCCCGAAATCTCGGGGAATATCTAGTTTGCAGATGACAAGGGAGATTCTTATCGTTTAAACAGTTAATGGCACAAAAAAAGAATTCCTCAGTTTAGTATACACCTGACAGTCAAATGGCTCCCGTTCAGTTCTGTCCCATTCTGGTGATAATCTCTTTCCATGGAAAAGAGGCATCATGGTGTAGGTAACCTCAGGGAAGGGAAAGGAGACACAGTAGGGAGGAGTGCTCCTACCTGGCGATTACGTTAATGTGGCAGGCCCTGTCAGGTTGTTAGGATGTCTGTTTGGCAGATATTCAGAAGCCACAGTTATCCCCTTAGGACACAAGAACTCCTTTAACTCCTCTGTAGAAAAAACATTATTGTCGTGGGAGAAATCTCACTGTTGGAACTTGACGAAGACACCAGTTGGCTTCTTCAAAAAAACAGCCAGAGGTATCGTCAGTGCTTCCCAGTCCACTTTCTCCACCTAACATTGCTGAGTGCAGGTTGATGGATAGCTGGTAGGATGTGGGGCTCAGCTATTCTAGGAAGCTGCTGACAAATGGTTGAAATGGAGGCCCTCAGAAGTAGTTTCTGAAAATGATGACTGGATTAGAGTACAAAAATGTTCCTTCCTGTTCTTTTTGACATATTGTGCTATTCACCTTCTCATCCTTAAAAACAATTACCAACCTTTCCTCTTCATGACATCCATATTTTTCTAGCCTGGGGAAATAACTTCTGCTGACTGTCCAAATCGTATTTCACTAGAACGGAAAGTTGCTGAGATTTTAGTGCTCCTCCTGGACATAAATGAAACCGATCCTTCCAACCGTGCTGAGGCTGTACAGTAGAGGTTACTTACCACTCTGACACATGGATGAAGGTTAGCTGCTTTGCATTTACAGATAATGCACATACTGTTTGTATACTGTCATCAGTTTATCATGAGACTCATATGAAGCAGAAGCATCCAGGTTCCCTGTCTTGTACAAGCAGCAGTCATCCCCTCATACCCTGTAACATGTAATCCTTTACTAGCGTTCTTTGGAAATGCTTATTTTGTAGCACACCAGCATGACTTGCATGTTTGAACACCACCACACTTGTCTGCTCAGATTTGTCATGTTTCGGAGGTTAAGCGGAGGAATCTTTTTAAACGAGGACATCCTTGATGAGCACAAAAAGCTGTTTCTGTCTGGAGATACGAGAGGAAGTGTAGGTTCAAAAGGTTAGCAGAGGTCACACATGAAGAGGAAGAGCTCAAGAGAAGGAAATGGATCTCTTGGGGTAGAAAGAGTCAACCAGAGGCCTGCTCTTCATAAGGTATGAGTGCTAAGGATGTATTAATACACAAAGTAAGCATTTTTGTGGGCCCTGCTCGGCCCAGCCTTAGAGAAGACCAGTTGTCTCCTCTTGAATGTAGAAGAAAAGTAATCTTCCTATTCAGCATGTGTTGTCTTGAATTTCTTGAGAAAAACTAACATGCCTCTGTCTCAGTTACCCCACTGGCAGTGTATTTGTTGGTATGCATGAGATATACTTTGGACCGGTTTGTGTTGTTTATAAAGACTAATATTGACAGCTCTGCCAGATGGGACTCACAATTAGTCTAATTACAAATGCTGCACGGACCTACAGGACAGATTCGGCTTGGCAACATAGGTCGGAAATGCAAATGCAGCGCTTACCGTCTTAGCAACTGTTTGATGTTGCCGAACACGATTTAAGGTGTCCGTATCTAAACCTGCATCAGCATTTTTATGTGAAGTAAATTATGCAGATTGACAGCAACATATGGCAGAGGACTCTTCTGGAGTATTAGGGATTACACTCAATGGAGGATATGAATTGCAGTCATATGATTAGGCTACAGCATTAGTTTTATGTGTCTGCAGATTGTGTAATGGCTTGTAAGCTCCTCACTGATAATGCCTCAGGGCAGAAGCCAGGGGTCTTAGAGTGCGGAGAGAGACCGTGCAGTAAGAGTGTTCATACATTTTACATTTCTTGTTTTGACCATTTGGAGGGTGGTAGAACAAGCTAAAAACACATTTGACATATTAATACTTGACTTACTACTTATTGCAACTTACTACTTATGTTTCTTTGGATAATGTACTAGCAAACAGCTGCTTATTGATGCATCTAGCAAACATGAAGTTCCACCAATTCCTGAGAAAAATATCTGGCTATTTAGCTTTTAACATGTGACTTTCTTCCCCAGTTGCTTGATGTTGGGCAGGTAGTGTACAGTTGGTTTATCAGAGCTTTTTCACACAAAACAGGCACCTGCTGCTACTGGAAACAAGGTTGGTGAGAACGGTGAAATTGAGCCGCTCAGTAAATGTGCCATTAAACCAAAACCAAAGCTAAAAGGGATGAAAAAGCTAGGTAGAGCTGAGGGGAACTACAGAGTCAGGTGGTAATTCTGTGTGAGTTTGTTACTAAAAGTGAGACCTTTCACATCACACGTACCAATTTGATTCATTGTTTTCATATGTAATATTTATTCATGGCATTTTAAGTAATGGAAGGGAGTGTGCTTTTTTTGTAGCATGGATCATGTTAGTGAGCAACCGAGGAAAAACTGACTAAATGAGCTTAGTCTTTTTCTGTCTCAGTAGTTTTAGGGCAATTGAGATGGAAGAACCATGAAGTACTTAAGTGGCTCACTCTATCGATGCTTAAGTATTTGTAATTTGATTTCAGAATGGAAACTCAATTCAGCCTCTCAGACTATTCAAGTCACTCATAAGCTGTCCCATGAACACTGAGCTATATTTTCTCCTTCACTATTTAACTGTAACTCAGTGGGCGAGTTCCACACTGAGCTACTTCCCTATTTCTTTAAATTTCAGCCAGGGTGTCAATTGACAGGAAGAGAAGGGAGTTCTGGGTGTCGTTTGCAGCACTTTTAGGACTGGTTATGTGATAGCATGTTTTGCAGTAAATAAAATGGAGAACTATTTGGTGTCAGATGAATGACTGTCAAACTGATGTGACAGCACAGAAGAGATAATTATAGGAGAAAACACAGCATAGAGTTTCAGTTTTAGGAGGGTGCCATTGGAGGCCAAAAATAATCAGCCGGGGTAATCAAGTGTGTCACACCAGACTGCCACTCCCTTCCCCTGACAGGCAGGCACACACAGCCGGCACAACGCCATCACACAACCTTTCTTCCATTTCAGCCTCGCAGCTCTCCTTGGCAGAGGTGAAAACTCCAGCAGGAGGGCAGGGGGACATGTAGGAAGGAGAAAGGCAGCCTTTATTGCAGATGCCAACATCAACAGCACCCAGAGCCAGTGTGTAGACAGAGGTGCTGCCTGTCCTTCAGTAGCCTCAGTGTGTGTTCTGCACCACAGAGGAGGGACGGGACAGGACAGGAGCTGGCAGCGAAAAACCAGGCAGGGTGGTGCCAACGAGCCACACGAACCATAACTAGATCCACACTCCTCTGGAAATCCACCAGAGTGAAAGAGAGGAGTCCTGCTGTTAGTGCCTGTTTGGACATCTTTCTGGAATTTAAACTTTTTGAGCTCAGGTTATACTAGAGATACTATAGAAACAGGCCTGGAGTCAGCTGTACTTTACTTGAGCTTCTGTACAATGAAGGTAGGATCATGTCTTACATCCTCACTGTTGATTTGTTTTTGTTAAACCTCTGGTATTCCTTTAAGCAGAAATAGGTTACATGGGATGCTGTTCTCCTTTGAGAAACTGTTTTGTTGTAACACAGGATGACATTTAATTTTCTTTGTTAGTCTAACACCTTGCGTTTTTTCATTCCCTTTCCTGTCATGTCTGTGACATTTTGGGGACTATCCTGTTAGGCCTGAACCAAATGGGTTTCGGCTCTTCCCCTTGTGGTAGATAATAGATGACCACCCCTTCGTTTTTCAGTCCTGTGCCTCGCAGCAGATGATGTACAGCTGCTGCTCCTGAGAGCCCCATTCCTTCACTTGGATAAAATGCCCTTGAAAGCAGCAGGGGCAGCAGGCGGATCCATAGCCTGTCATGACCACTCAGTGAGGATCTCAGACTGCATAATTTTTCCCTGATGGTCCTGCTCAAAGCGGACAGCAGAGGGTACTGCCCATCAGTCACTTTGGCAACAGAGCTGCCCACTCAGTGCCAGTGATGAGCAATGAATGGTAGAGCAGGGACGTAAAGGGGAGATGGAGAAATAAAGAAGAGGTAGGCAGGACCTGTGGGGGTTATGCAGCAAAATTTGACCAGCTGGCTGCCGCCTCCCTCCATTTCTCCCTTCTTTCCCTGTTCGCCTCTGGCCTGGTCAGTCCATCATACAGGGTACAGAGTGGTGGTGGAAGGGGCGAGTTTGTGGCCACCGACACTGTCAGGTCACATGTTCCTATAATATTGTCACAATAAGTTAAATTTAAGGACCACTACTTCATAAAGAACTAACTTTGTGAAAATGTTTAATTCAGTATCGACTTGTATAACCATTCAGTGGTTTCACCAAATAAGTTCTGCAAACGTAAAACTAATTTCATGTCTACAGGGTGTAAATGTGCAGACTGGAACAGAGGGGAAAAAAAGTTGGAACACAGGGACACAGTTTCTGCAGAGGTTTCATCTAAATGGTTTGATGTACCTGATTCCAGGAAGAAATGATGAGCTGATGACAGACCAGAGGCAGACACTACCAATGTACTGAGTCAGGGTCGGGGTATTTGTGTGGATGTTAATCACTGTTCCAGACACCACACAATGGTGGACTCTAAAGTAGAACAAAAAATTGAAATGACCGTATGAAAACCTCAAATTGCATTTATAAATTTCTGCAAATGTACAAAAGATGCAGCAATGCTCTCCAACACGTCAGCATCTCACTGACTATTCCATCAGTTTCTGTTGTTTTTCATGTTGTTTTATTAGTGCAGTATTTTTAGGTATTAGCATAAATTTGAGGGTAATCACACCAAGATTGTTTGGTTTAGAGTCAAACTACTTGAGTTTGAGTGTTAGCTCCTTTTATTTGGATCATATGGGAAAAATCAGGTGGCAGCAAAAAACCACCATGAGCCAGCTGTGGAAATTTAACTTTCCCTCCTCTTCCAAGACTACTTCATAGTTGTTAGGCATGAGAACTAAATCAAGATGAATTCAGGAAATGACCACAAACTGCAAAGTTTTATTGGTTTAAGGAGGCAGATGTTGAAATTTGATACACAGAAGTGCCCCAAAGTTCAATGCAATAAAGGACAGGAAAGGACTAAGTGGACTCCAACAATCAGCTACTTTCCCATGTAATAATAACCAGTATGAACACATGTTAAATTTGATTTTAGAAGTTCAAATATGACAAGGTAAATAAGGATAATAAGAACAAAGTTGTTATATGTTTAGCTAAAGTTACTGAACGTGGTATCTGATATGTTGAGGACAGCAGAAAGAAATCCAATATTCTCTCTTTTAACTCTGTTTTTGGTCTTCATCAACTCCTGAGTGAAATATCTGGCTCTTTAGCTGCTAAATGCTCCACTATGTTCACCAGCTAGTCTACAGCTAACTGTGTCTGTTTGCTGTTTGGTGCTGAGCAGGTAGTGTACAGTGGCTTTTTAGAGCTTTTTCTCTGAAAACAGCCTGCTGCGACTGAAAACAACACTATAAGAGCACTGAGAGTGAACCAAAACCATAAAGTTCCAGCCAAACAACTAAACAATGAGCTGGAACTCACTATAATGCTCGGTAAAGCTGAGAGGAGATGCAGAGACGCTGATAATTCTCTGTAGGTTCATCACTACAAGCGACACCTCTTACATTACATATTCTCATTTGATACATTATTGTTAAAACATTACTGATCATAGCTGCTTTACTATTAATAAAAGCAGTGTTGTTGATCCTGATAATGTTAAATTGCTGCTTTTGTGCAGCAGTGAACGGAGCAAAGATCTAGAGAGGAAGCCAAAACTTTATCAGACTGGTGATATTTTTAGTGTTCATGTCATGAACTGACTCTTCCTAGCTGATGCAGAAACCTGTCCTCTTTGACTTTAACTTGCCTCATTTTTTTTCCACTCCCCTCTATATTTTTGTTTTTTTGTTTTCTCCTCCTTCACACATAGCCGGTGTCCCGCCATTCTCAGACACAGTCTGAGCACGCTCAGCCGGGCTGCTCGGCCTGGAATAGCAAAATGTTTATGAATACTAATGAAGCAGGAGCTCATCCAGAGCCTCAGGTCTACGTCACTGCGAGGCTCTCATCTGTTTTCAGTGCAAACCAAACATGTCAGGATCTGCTGTGTGTACGGAGAGAGGCACAGGCCTGACTTCAGTGCACATGACTGATGATGAATGGTGTGAGAATGTAAGCTTCTTCTTCAGTGAATGTTATCTAGTATTACTTGCTAGGCTAAAATCTGATTGTTATGGAGTTTTTTTATGGACAAAGTCTCAGTGAGTTGGACTTCCTGAGCCTGCCGATGATGCAGTGTCACACTCTGTATCTATGGAGGACATCTGAAAAATGCTTCCTGTCTTGAATCATCAGATAGCATCAGGGTTTGCTGGGATTGTCTGCACGGCGTTCAGACCTGACAATAACAAACACTGAAGATGGGAACTGATGATAAACACTCAAGCTTGCTGTGGTGCAGTAATACAGATTGTAAAATCAAGCACCATATAAGGATTTACTCTACAGCAGTGTTTTTCAATCCTGGTCCTGGGGCACCCGTGCCCTGCATGTTTTTAGACTCCCTGCTCCAACACATCTGATTGAAATGGGTCAATGTCAGGCTTCTGCAGAGCTTGATGACAAACTGATCGTTTGAATCAGGTGTGTGGATACAGAAAAAGAGAAAAATCAGATTTTTTTCTGATTTGGGTCCTAAATCAGATACAGGTCTGATTTTTTTTTTTTGCAATGTGACCTCAGTCTGAACAGTCGGAATATCGGAATTTATGTGACTCAATGTTACTTCAGCCAATACAACCCAACTCCTACGTGTCTTCTCAGGGAGATGGGTGGCCTGAACTGAGTGTTTTGCAACAAGAGTCTTGTGGAGAGGTGCTGACAGATGTAGTTTAAAGTTGCCTTTGACATTATGAAATTTTGGATGAAACCTGTGAAGTCATTCAAGTCACAATCCCTCCACTCCTGGCTCCAACTCCACATCCACACAAACCTCCGTACAGAAGTAGCATCCATTGCTCCACGACAAACATAATTAAAAATTTAACTCTCTTTCTCCTCATCCTCATCCTTGTTCTCATCTGTTCACGAATTTGCTGGCTTCCACTGCACATCAACTTATAAATGAAACCGTAAACGCTGACTTCAGTGGCCTCCATGTTTACTTCCGTACGACAGCATGCTGGATGTGACGTCTTTATTATTTTTCTTATGCGCATGCGGGTCAGTTACAGACCGTGACCAGTTCACACTGGAATCTGATATTGACCACATTTAAAAAATAATGTGAACAGATAAACAAAAAAAAATGGATCAGAGCAATAAATCCTAATTGCGCACTAAGACTAGCCTAAAACATGCAGGGCAGGGAGCCCCAGGACCAGGATTGAAAAACGCTGCTCTGCAGTTTGCCTGGGAATGACATTAACTGATTTGAGAGTCTCAGGCAGAGCTACACCTTGTTTTCTCCAGCTGAGATTCAATCTGCCTGGATTATTTAAAGGATTAATCCAGTTTATTACAATTTGGGTCTTTTTAGAGTCATTTTTAGCCTCCATCAGTAGTAATAACATTGTGCTTACGAAGTTAATTGCTGAGATCTGGGGATGCAGCAACATTGCTTAAAAAAAAAAAGTCAGGTTTAAACAAATCTGCAGGTTTGTCAAATCTGTTTGGAAGAGAAAACAAAGGCAAATATAAAAAAGTTAACTCTGAGTGTTCAAAATCCTACATTTCTTTTTGTTTGACATTGTCAGCAATGTTAGTTATAAAATGTTTTTTTTTTATGCAAGTGCAGGCTGTCAGGAGATTGTGAAATCTCAGGTTTATGCTGCCATTGTTCCGGACCTCTAACCTTATGTAATATTCATATCTGGAACTTTAGGTTAGTCATTATTTTTTAATTATTGTGGTAGTTTTTTTTTTTATTATATTAGTAGGAATTATTGATACACACCACTGGAAAGTACTGAAAATGTGATATACATTAATTGGTAAATATCATTCTCACTGGTTTCCCTCATACTTTTTATACCTTAGCCAGTATGACCATTAAACATGTATTAAAATGTATTCTATGTTGTTGAAAAAAGGTCTTAAAAATCTTAATTTGGTGGACTCATTTGGTAAACACACACTTTTTGTTGACATGGTAGTGACCTACCGTACTTAACATAGTGGTGCAACACAGTTTTCTTGTACACTGAGGGATATTAGCAACATTTCAGGTGTGCTGACTCTTAATTAAGTGGATCACATAATCTGGCTGAACTATTTGGTTTGTTTATAACCTGTCTGAACATCTGACTGCTGTGTTAATTCCCCTGCGTCACGTCTTTTAACCCACGTAGTTTTCCTCCCAGAGCTCAGCAGTTAACTTGGTGGGTACAATTTTATTATAACTAGATAAAAACGATGGCCAAAACCAGGAACATAAAACCCAGGTTGTGATAAAGTGGAATTATCCTTTAAACATACCTCAGCCTCCCTCTGCTCAGTATTTACCTCTCACTACAATGCTGTGGGTTAATGGTGTTGGTTTGGCACCAGAGCTTAGAAGCAGCTCAGGAACAGCCTGGAGGAAGAGTTACGGCAGGAGGATTAGCAGAGATAAGCTGAATAACTGCACCCTGGTCATAGAGGCTAGAACAGTAAAGCATAAACATTGAACAGATTCGATGCCATATGGTCATCAACATAACATCAACTGTGATTTCATCTGCCACTCACTGACTCTGCAGCTTGATTGCTTTATGTATGTTTGTGTGCATTCACTGGGTGCACAAATGGATGCTTGCATGCATTCGGTATTTATCTTTAATTAAGTGATGTGTGATGCGTGTTCTATGTATTCTTCACTGACCCAGAGCAATATACATGTGCATCATGGGAGTCAGATAAATTAATCCTCCCTCTCTCCTCCACTCTCTCTCTCTCTCTCTCTCTCTCTCTCTGTGGCGGAGAGGCTCGAGGCTGAGAGGGCAGGGCCACCGCCTCCCTCTGAAGGCCACACGTGGGTGGGTTCTGAGCTCCGGGATTACAGGGTTGAACCGAAGCCAAACAGCTTTACAGTGGACAGCCAGAGACACATTCAGCCTGCTGGCCGGGGCCAAGGCCTCGCTCAGTTTGGGGTGTGGGTGATGCAGCTGGGGCAGACACTGCAGAGATCTTTGTTTTCATGTTAGAATGAACTTATTCCCCAGTGTCTGTAAACAGGACATGATGCTTACTTAGGAGATAATTATAAATGTGCCAGCCTGTTGTCAGTGTGCCCTACGCACTTGTGAAAACACGCTACAATCTTTGCTCCGAGTCAGTGTGGGATAATGGAAAACAGTGTTTATGACTGCACTAAAATTCTTGTTTAAATAGCTTGTCTGTTGTTTGTGTACATTTTGTTCTGACTCATAATTAAGGTGAGGCGGATTGTAAAAGGAATCAGGTCAAATATAATCTCATTTTTCAAGCCACAACAATTAGTCTAAAACCAAACCTGGAAATGTAAATGCTGCCTCGGATCACATTCACTAACAATATTCTTTCCAGTCCAGGAAGTGTCACTACACAAAAATCACAAAGTGCGTTTTCCAACCACCTGTTTTTATGCGTATTTTCAATGTGCACAATTTGACTGGGAACGCCTGAAATGTGAAGAACGGTCAAAGTAATGAGAAACAGTTCTTACATCTGGCTGAGGTAGAAAAGTTGGCGTATTGATAAAAACAAAATGTGACACAGCGCAATCAAAAACAGACTGAGTGAATAAATCATGACGCACATGAAGCATGTGACTAACATCACTTAAGCTCAAAATAGCGGCAGATGAAAACATCAGATCTGTGTGGAGACTGATAGACATTCCTCAAAAATGACACATGAATATTTCCATGACGTTTTCCACATGGTTTTCCATCATGGTTTCAGTCTTTTAATCATTTCATCTCATTGTGGCCTTTTCCTCTGCCATGGTTTAGAATAAGCACCACTAAATGTTTACCTAATTCCTAATATTCACATAACAGTAATAGATGGAAATGCGCCTTAATTCACATTTTCTTTTGACAATTTTCTGGAAATCTGGTTAAAATATGCGTTTGCATAGGGTTTGCATCTTGCTTTTGTTTAGGTTTAGGTTTCTAAACTAACTGCATTGAAACATTGTGGTTTTGGTTGAATTTTGAAAAATACACCTCATCTCATGCAAGTCAGCATTGATTTTTTCAATTTTAAACCAAGACCACAATCATTCCCCAACTTAAACCAATTGAGTTAGCATGAAAATGATAAAAAAAAAAAAAACCAAACAAACATGGCTTTAGCTGCAACTAGCGGATATTGTAGAAAAACCAATGAATCTTTTAACGTTTTATGTTAGAAGCTTTTGTAACTTTGCAGATTCATTCATTAAAGTTGACAAGTTGACCCAACTCATTGACATTACACATCATTTCTAGGGGGCAGAATTGGTAAAGCAAAGAATGTGTCAGTTTACTGGGGATGCAGCAGTTAGCCTATTTTCAATATTGATTGTCTATTTTGAAAACCTCAATCAATTATTCATTACATGATATCAAGCCATATTTTTACCACTATTTATAGCCAGCAATCACCATTCACTGTTTCACTGTAAGACCTTAAAATCCTCAACTTACAATGATATAAACAGAGAACAGTAGCAAAATCTCACATTTGTGAAGCTGGAACTGGTGAATGTTTTGCATTTTTGACCTCAGCTACATTATATTGCTCCTGTGTGATATGATGCCATGTAAGTGTATATTTGTCTATTGAAGATGTCTCTGCTTGGTGAATCTCAGAGAGCTCCTTGTGTTTCTAATCAGTGCTGCTGTTGTTTTCAGCCACAGTCCGTAGCATCTGGGGAGGTGGACGCGCAGACACATTTGTCTCCAGCTACCCCACTCGCACAGACTGGTCAATTTACTTACCAAGCGGAGCAGAAAATGCAGTGTCTGTCAATGACTCTATTTTTGTCCCTGCTGGATGAGAACCAGTCTCATGCAAGATGTGAAATTTATCACTGCTGTGGGAGTGGCATGTTGTCACAGCAAATGAGCAGCCGGGGGTTGGTGAGGGTTTGGACATTGTAGATGGAGGTAGAAGGGCATGTAGGAGGAGAGCAGGGAGTTTACTGGTGGTTATAGTTGGAGCAGAGCTGTGACACCCTCTGTCCGGCCTGCTGAGGAGCTGGAGCTGGATGTAGGGATTAATACAAGGGCGACAGATCCTGCTGTTTCCACTTTGGAGTCTAGACAGAGTGTGACAGGTGTGTCTGTAACACAAGCCCCTTAAAAGAGCTGTCCGGAGTTGAGTTGTCTCTCTGTAAACTCACTTGGAAAGCACTCAGTCGGAATTATTCAGCTACTCTAGACGCAACAGCTGTTTTCTGAATTCCTTAGTAGCTTTATAACTTTGATCGATAGATTACAGACAAACTGTGAGGGAGCACCAAAAAATCAGTGCAGTAACATGGACACAAATATATTTAACTGAAAACACATCATCTGACCATCAACCATCTGACTTTGGCTAGTTTCACTGCATTTTGATAACTACATAACTCAATCAATATTTTTAGATATTCTTGTCATGCACACAGCCCAGCCTGACTTCCTCAGGTGTGATTCTGCACACACACTTCAAAGGTCATGATGGGAACCTCATGCAAAGACCCAGCAACATATTTAGCAGTGGTGGAATAATAAGACTTGTTTTTTTGTCTTTACAGCTAACATACTAAATAATGTAGCTTATATTTAAAGTCTGCATGTATATCTATCAGCCTGAAAAACAAGTAGCACTAACAAAGACCCACCGTTTTCCTTTCATACTCTACTGTACGCTGTAGTTTGACCTTTCAGGAGATACATTTCTTGGAGAACAACAGCTGGCACAGTGACTTCCTGGAGTCATTTTGTCACCGTATAAGGTTGCCAGGAAACCAGCAGGCAAGCTGCACAGAATTACTCAGCGGATTTATAAACTGTTGTTTATCAAGAAATAGTTCCACCACATAACAGCCCCTAAAACCACAAATTGTTGTTTTTACATGCAGGTTTTTCTACAGATTAAACAAACAAGCTCTCCTGATTTTATTTGATTTTAAATTTTCTTTGAACCATCTTTTATTTCTTTACAAAAGATTTTTTTCTTGTTTTTTGCTACGCTGAATTGGTTTTTATACACTAAATTGTTGTTGGGTTTTTTTTTGACATGATGATTTCATGATTTGTCTTTTTTATTTTGCTTTCTTTGTGAAGCACTTTGTGACATGGATTTTGAAAAGTGCTCTATAAGTAAAGATTCTTATATTTTAACATGTTAATTAATGAACTTTTTGTATGTATTTTTGGACTTTGGGCAAGCAAGGCTAGCTGTTTCCCCCTGTTTCCAGTCTTTATGCTAAGCTAAGCTAATCACCTGCTGGCTCCAGCTGAGCTATTATTTAAATATTAAGTATTGCCATAGGTGGTCTCAAAAAATAGACTTTTGCAGGCAGCAGTGGATGCTGCTAGTCCCTGACTCAAAAATAAATACCATGACGGAAGCTGAAATTACAACATTTACTCACATGGTGAGGTATGGAAGCGAGCCCTTAGCACGCTGCCACTTATTGTGTCAAGTGCCCAACCACTACCATTGGCAGATGTGAAGTTTACTGAGTGGTACACCAATTGAACAATAATTTAGGTGAACCATGAAAGCAAAATGTGGTTTTATCTTCCTTTTTCAGTATGAATACTGGGCCTCATGTAATCTCTGGTCATTGCAGTTCAAACTGTTTTCCAGTGGTTATCTGCCATTGCCGTTTTGGAGACACTGCCCATTTCTGTGACAATTGCTGTGAGTCCACATATCATTTTATATTTGTCACAGAGCCATGGTATGTTGACGCCTGCCTCCCCGTAAGCATATGGCACAGTTTCAGACTTAACTGCGAGGTAAAAATACATCACGTGTCTCCTGACTACTGTACAGTCTGCCTATCCACTGTCAAGATAGAGATGAGAGGCACAAAAATAACCCAAGGTCTGATCAAAGGCAGCTGCCTCAAACTATCCTGCTCTGCATTCAAACAGATGTAGTGGGTGTTAACTGCTGTAGTTTCACCTTAAGCTTCATGTTCATGATTAATACCAAAGGGAGGTAGTTTGCTTAGATATTGTTGGAATGGGTTGAATGTGTAAATTAATGCCTACTTTAACCTAAACTCTGATTTGACTGGGCCATGGTTCAAGACTGCTGAGAAAGGCTTAGAAAATGTAGTAATCTCAGGCCTTATTCCGGTTGGTGCAACCCATTTTTTTCAGCTTGGGGGTTGTGAAAAGATGAAATTTTCTGGCCCTGGTCGAGCTGTCCTTTGAGCTTTATGGTTAGTTTTGTCCACAGTTGCACTTCCAGAATGGAGGGTCAGGAAAATTTGGTTCACATTTGTCCTCCCTTTGTAATTAGCTATTATGAACTCTACTTTCTCACTCGTTCTGTCTTTTGCACTTTACATGAACCTTCACCATATGGGAGGCATTTTGCTCCTTTTTATTGAGCTCTGTAATAGCCCATAAGAGAGGCATTCAGCACCAACTCCCTACTCACTCATACTTATTATATACTGTAATTAGGATTATTTTCCACACTATCCAGCATCATTAGAAATTGCTTTTCTTGAGGCACTGAAGATGTATGTGCTTCACTAGAGGCTCCAGTATAGAATCAGACATCTTGAGGGCCTTCCAGTGATGGCAGCTCTCTACCCAAACCACCCTTATTAATGTAACTGTGTTATCACAGAACTTTATGCCACATGGTTGCCTTGGTTCGATAACATCTTTGGTCAACTTGATACACGCCCGTTGTTTGGGTAATGATGTCATTAGACGGAAATAGATAGGCCCCTCACTGCTTCACTTTTTAGGTTGAGGCAGGGGAATAGGAGTGGTAGGAAATCACCCTAAACACCAGCACAGACATGGGTGGAGATGTGAGTCAAACATTCCCTATTAGTTTGGATGTTTGTTTAAAGGATAGTCCGGCGCTTCAACTGGCCAAGCAGCTGCAGCTTGTTCTGCATCATCTGTTGGGAGACCTGAAGACTGTGACAGTGATAGTATCTTGTTAAGCACTCCTTTTTAGGCCTTTGATCAGTAGTTGTAAGCTCAGTAAAGTGGTGATTGTCAGACACTGCATATGTATGTCATATGAAGCTGAAGGTTGACAGCTGAACAACAGTACCTCCACAGTCACAGCATCTAAAATGGTATATCCAGGGGTTTCCCCAGGCTTCATCCTTGCCGCCCAGATCCTCTTGCTATTAATAAAGCTGGTCTGACGCTACCAACAGAGCTCTCCCATTTTTACTCCTTACTCGTTGTCCCTTCCTGTTTAAGACCCTCCTCATCTGTGGGGCACCAGTGCTCCCGCTGCCACACGACCCAGTTTCCTCTGGAGGAATTCCCTCCCTCTTCCTGCAAAACGCCCCTCCTCACAAGACTCTGAAGGAAGGCCAGAGCTAGAGAGGTGTCAGAGAGTGAAGCTTTCTCTGAACGCTGTGTGGTTAGGCTGCAAAACAACATTAAGCCCATGGATGGAGTAACAGGGAGCAGGGTGGTGATGGGTCTGGTGTAGGTGCTCAAAGGGCAACATGTGGTGTCTGCAGTGTGCCTCTGACAGGACTCAGTCCTTACTGGAGCTGGAATCAGACAGCTGGTAAGCCCAATTTTCAGTGTGTTCATACTGGTGCTATACGTACAAGTTGACACTTTTAATAGTTGCTTGATATGTACTTAGTCTCTGATTTGGCTCTGAATTTGTCTCATGATGCAGGTTGTACATTTAAGTTATGGTCTGTCCTGTAGTCAGGGACTGCTGCCAGACTTAATTGAGAAAGCATTTATTAATGTCCAGCGAAACTGCTGTTAGTGCTTATTGGATGAATTTCCTTTAATGCGGTGGTTTTTGTGCCAGAGTAGTTGCTGATAAAATTCACAGGAGTCCACTTTGTATAAATAAAGTGTGCTTTATTTGTGATTCAGTAAAGGATCCTCCTTCATCGATGAGCCAGTTGCTGATTTTCCCGCTGTGTGCCAAGCAAGTGAATGCAGCTGAATCAACATTTTACTGCTCTGCGTTCAGTGCCCTCTAACTTATTTTTAATCAACTTAATTAGATCCAAAGAGTTACTCATTCGTGAAAACCACGCGAGACAGTCAGTGTGAATACACTGTGAAACAAAGAAAACCAGAAGAGTCAGGTTTTGTGTGTGTGTGAGTGGCAGGTCAGAGTAATTAATTCATCAGTAGAGTGACACAGTGAGAGGAGGCTCCACTTGAAGAAGCCACTCAGCAGCGGAGGGAGGGCATCTCCAGGGGATGTGTTGACACCAGAGTTGTCCTCACGTCACCTGCCCCCCCTCCGCTGGATCCAACGAGCCACCTTCCACCACAAGCACATCGTTAAAATTCTATCAGCCGGCAATTTATGCACTGTCATGGGATGCCGTGGTACCTTGTGGGTTTTTGAATTGAATATTGTAGCCTAACATAAGAGGGAAAGTGAAGTGCACACCTTTTTTATATGAGAGTAATCATTATTAAAATGTGCTGACACAGGTGTAGAAATTTTAAAATCACATCTGACACTGACAGAAAGAGGTGACTATATGAAATTTGAAAAAGGGGCAATCCACCAATTTTATATATCAAAGTTAATTTACCAGTCACAAGGTAAAAAAAACAGTTGTGTAATGTTGAGATTTGTCAAGTCTGACAAAATCACTCAAGTGGCATCACTTGGCTTGGAGACTAAAATTATTAACAGGAAGTCTGTGTTACAAACCAGTGGGAGGGTCTATTGAAAGACACTATTGGGTTGCATGGTGGGAAGTATATGTCTAGGGTTTTGGCAGTTTGACCCATACTATAAAAGTAAGGATATCTGTCTCCCAGTGCTTCCCTACTTCCTTAGTGATTTATAACCCTACTAGCCATTGGTTTGGAGACCAAACAACTAATCAGAAGTTTCCTGTTTGTGGCACACTGCATGCAGGCAAACTTGAAAACATACAGAGTGGAAGAGTCCAAAGTGTCCAAAGGTTTAAAAGCACATAGCAGGGAATTAGAAAGGCTATTATTTTAGATTTACATTTATCTTCAAGAAAATGTAAATAGCCTACGTGCTTACAAAAATTCTTTTCTGAGCTCAATTATCCCGCCTACTTAGTATTGAGACACAATATAATCCACCAAGTCCACCAAGTTTGTGGAATTTGAATATTCAGTAGCTAGATTGCAGAAAGCCTGTCAGATGACAAGTATATCATCCTATTTTGGAATATAGTAGCACAAGATTACATTGGTGATTACAGCTTTGTCTGAACGAAGAGCTCGTCACTGTTGTACAGTTTGAATTGTGCTTTAAAGGTGTACTATGAAGGATTTTCCTAAAAAAACTGCATAGACTCATACAAAAATAATCCCTCTCAATCATCACTTATGACTCATTAGAAGTGTGTGGCAACGTGTTTATCTACAGAGACCCTGCCCTCTGCCTGTATTTTATTTCCTTTTATTATTATTATTATTTTACTGTGTTCGGGATATTTCTGGGCGTCAACCTTTGGGCAGTGGGTGTGTAGCTCCCAGCCAATAACAGCGCGCAGGGTGTGAGGTCAGGACTCACAGCATAGTAACAGATGCAGAGTGTTCTAGAACATAACCACTGTGAAACAATCAGAAAAAAACATTTTATTACTCTGATTCACAGCTTCGTTCTCGCCAGCACCGTATGCTCTCTTCATTCACTCTCTACCTCACTCGACCAACTCTCTCTCTCTCTCTCTCTCGCTCGTTTGCTCGTTGGGCTGGGGAGGCCAACCTTGAATGCTGTGTGTCTACAAACACCAATGACAATTCCTGCGTAGTATACCTTTAATTTTGTCACTTTATTTTGAAAAGGGAGAATTTCCTTCCACTGACCAGCACCAGAATGTAATTTTGGCAAACAGGCTCAATCTATAGGATCTTATTTAGCAGTCACTACAGAATATTTTGAAATGATAAAATCTTTTTACAAAAACATTTTGTCCTGATGCATTTTTTTCAGTGAGAAGGAAATGAGGAAGTTATTGCCATCTTATTTCTTAAATAAAAAAATATGGACTATTTGCTGGTGTGGAAGACAGATCTCTAAAAAGAGTTCCTGGTAAGCAGTTTGGGGAAATGTCTGTCCATTGTCTGTGTCTTCACATAGAAATCTTCAGTAGAAGCCTTTGTGGTGTTCTGTTTCTGACTGTGTCAAGAGATACCAGCTTTCTTGCTTTCTAATATTATGCTGACATTTCGTTACATCTATCCATCTGAGGACGAATCCTTGTTGGTTCAGAATGAGGTTCTCGCTGTCTTGACATATTCAAGGAACCACCGTCTCTCATTCCTTCTCCTTTGCCCTTTTTATCCATTTTGCCTCTGCTTTAATATGGGATTTTTGAGGGAAGGATATTAATTTTAATGAGGCTGGATGAATGCTTGGCACAGACTGTAGAAGTCTCTCGGTTGGTTGACAGGTCCGACCGAAATCACCTCTCTCCCTTTCTCTATGCAGTCTGAGGGAATTGGATCAGTAGCGCTCTGACTGCCGGGATGACTCATCCTCTGTGTCAGAGGAAGAAGAGTGGATTCAGACATATTGAAATTAAAAGTGACTTTTATATTTTTCAGTGAAAAGTTGTCCTCAACCACCATTGTTAGTGTTTTAGTGAAGCTTGTTTGTCTGTTGTTTAACCTTATTGTGTAAGTAGGAAGAGAGTAATGCAACATAACCAACTAACTGAAGACATAAACATGCCTGGAGTGCTATCGTGCCTTCAGTCTGAATTCCTAAAGGCGTCTGTTGACTCTTGCTTCGAGCTGAGTGCTAGCATGCTAAGCCTCTCTTCCATCTAAACAAATGGATATTTCCAATTAGACATCCTCTGCAGGAGCAGACATATTACAACCCACCCTTCAGTCTAATTAAAGGACTCTCTTTTTCTGATTAGATATGTTCCTTTTAGAATTAAAATGTGTTGAAGATGCATGGAGAGGAGAGTGAAAATGCAGAGTGCATAATTAGCACCAAGTGTCCTGCTGAGAGAGAGGACACTTTCTCTAATGAGAGATGTTATCCCATAACAGAGGACCCACAGTCTACCTCACTTTATGTGACTTGGCTGAAAGGCATCAAGTCATCCAAAATAAAAGAAAAAATATGTTGTTTGTCCTGGACTTGCAAAATAATCCAAATGAGTCTACTGGCAGGATAACACCATTTGTCAGTACCTTCCAAATCCAATATAAAATGATCCATTTGACAATTTTTTTGCCAGAAAATAGTAGAAAAACTGTTTTGTTAATGGTTAAAAGAAACCAACATTGACTGTTGTTAGGAAATGGAGATGAACAGCAGTCTCCAGAGTACAAGTAACACACTTCATACATTAAGTATGAAGCTGAGGTTAGGGTGTGGTTAGCCTAGCTTAGCATAAAGACTGGAAACAGCTAGCCTAGCTCTCTCCAGCCTTCAAAAATCTGCTTACCCTCACCTCTAATGCTCACGAATGAACATGTTGTTTCTTGTATGTTTAATTGGAACACCAAATAAAAAGCACAAAAGTACAATTTGTGGTTTTAGCAGGAGTTAAGTGCTGGAACTATTTCTTAGCCAGCAGCAGCCAGGTGCAGCTGAGCTAATCGCCTCCTAGAAAGAAAGGGGATAAGCATATTCCCCAAATGATATAGATTAAACATTAACTGGTTGAAGTGCCTCTTGTTTGTACTGCATTTCACCTTGCATGCATTTACTGCTGTGAGCCTTTTCTGGACATGAAATCTCTTTCCTATTAAGGTTTTATTTTAGCCTTTGTTATCTAACCTTGACACGTTCTCCCACAGAGGTTTGGGTATTTGACAAGGTTATGCAGTGATAGATGTCTCTAGATGGATGTCCTTGTTCTGAGTCTTTCCACTTCATCCATCAATTGATGACAAACTAAACACAATGATATTGATCATATTTTGTTAAAAAGTTGCAGAAAAGCTCACATTTCAGCCATGGAGTCTTACTGGCAAGGTGAAGTTCAGGAAATCATCTGTCGTTTTTAAAGTCTGGGTCGTGACGTAACTACGTCACTCCTGGCTATGTTTGATGGATTGAAGACATTTTTTTCTCTCCGAGTGACTGGCTGTGCTGTTGATACAAGGTCAGATGCTACACAGGCAACAATAAGCCCTGTAACGTGAATTTTCTTCTGTTTTTTTGCTCTCTGATGGTGGCATTGTAAACCACTGCTGTGTGCAACTAATCGATGAAGGCTGTACAATATGCTTTACTCACTCTCTATAGAAAGCATGTGCCAGATAATGTCTAGTGTCCTACTCTGGAGTTAGGTGTTGATTTATCTAAATCCTCCTGCCAAATACGTTTTTAGGGTGGTGTCAGGATGGGTTTGCAGCTTTTTTTAGTGCAACTCGTAGCAGCTTAATCAATAAGTTGATCATCTGGAATGAAACTGTTGTAACTGATTAATTGACAATTAATTAATTAGTTGTTTAAATGTACCTTGTCGATTTTTCTTTTTCTTTTTTTTTTTTTGTGAACAATGTTGTTTACATCCACTGTTTCTCCCAAAACCCATTGTGCATATCCTTTAGGCTCATTCATATTTTAAATGCATTTCCTACCTCAAAAAAACATTTGCAGAGCCGATTTTTGTAAAATTGTTAACATTAATGTCAGCATACTACCAGTCCTCTTCTTGTCTCCCTTTTCGTAGCAAATTGCTACATTTCTCGGCATGTTACTGCCACCAACTGTTGATCATTTGAATTGTGGGAAACCAGGACTGTGCAGGACTGTGTATTGTGTCACCTGGGCGTTCTTGTGCATGTGCACAAAATGCTAACAAAACAAGGATCTTATCTTAAAAAACATTGCTCCATAGCACTACTAGTGGTCACAAGCTCTCGGAGGTACCTTTAAGTGTTTTACCAAGGAAAAATGTCAAACATTCTCTGGACCCAGCTCCTCAAATGTTAGTATTTGCTGTTGTTTTTAATTAAAATGTCAGTGGCATCCAGCTCTGCCTCAGTACAAAGAAATAAGCTTAAATTCTTAAAATCAAGGCATCTGTCACTGAGGGACAGCTTTTTAATTCACAAATTCAAAAAGCAGTCAGATCAGGTTGCTGTCTTGTCCTCCCAGTAAAAAACAGCTGTCTCCCACGTACCAAAGCTCAGTGCACTTAAGCTTGCCTGGCTAATCACAACAGTCTGAGAGGTGTGGAGTAAGCGAACAGATCTGTGGCTGACATTTAACTGCTGCAGTCAGCTGTGGCATGGTCGGTCATTGCTCAACACCGCCAGGGTTTATCTAATAAGCCAGGTTGTTGTTTGTGCTGGTGTGAGTAGACAAAGATCTTTATTGATCTTAATATTCAAGGCGTTGCACCACATGATTAAATCACTATTGACATTGTGTGGCTTTGTTTTTACAGAGAGAGGTTTAGCTCTTGATAATGTCGTAGTGATCTCAGAGCTTTATGTTCTTTGATATTTATTATTTATTCACAAACATTTAATTTTTCATATTCAACATTAGTGGTACAGTCTTACAGCTGCTTAGGGTGCATTGAGGTATTTTCTGCCTTGTGAAGACAATGTGTAAAGGCAACAGTCAGCACTCTGACTGCTGCTATAAATTCTCTCACTCGTATTTATACTCAGCCAGCAGTATCAAAGTTCACTCTGTCCATTTGTCACGTGCTTCTTGCTGAAACACAAAGCAGTGCATACCCGCAGGAAAATGACTCAGCAGACTAACTAACAGTGTGCTGTGTGTGTGTGTGTGTGTTGCAGTGTGGAAGGTGATGCTCCAGGCAGCGAGGTGGGCGCCTCTGTGGACCCCAGCAGCGGCTACAGTTGCGTCCCAGTGACCCACAGTGGTGGGCTCGGCCCCAGCCACCTGGACAACCAGTTCTACGGTCACATCTTGCTGCCCGGCCACCCGCGGCCCCGCCGACCTAAGCTCCAGCACTCCCAGTCTATCCTCCGCAAGCAGGCAGAGGAGGAGGCCATCAAGCGGTCCCGCTCGCTGTCAGAGAGCTATGAGCTCTCATCAGACCTACAGGACAAGCAGGTGAGGGGGAGGGACACAAAGACAGGGACAACTTTCATTTGTATGCTTACTATAGGGCTGGATAACATAGTTGAAACAATATCACAATATTAATAAGAAAACATAGTGTTTAAAATCACATGTAAAGTTGATGTTCAGTGTATTATACAAAAGTAAAACCTTCAATACCACTTTATTTAAATTTTCAATTTTTTTTGGAATCATTAAAGCTGTGCTAATCAATATTTTTATTTGAACAAATAACCATATGTAACATGAAAGGTGACACTTGTAGAGAATTATCATCCAACGGTGTTTTTTCCCCTCAGCTCTACAGTGTATGGGGCGTTTAGGTCATTGTTTTGGTTTTACAGCTCACAACTTAATGGTTTCATTCAGTCTCAGCACTCTTATCAACCCTGTTTCCAGCCGCGGCAGGCAGCTGTTTTCAGCAAAAAAAAGCTTTAATAAAGCCTCTGTACACCACCTTTCCATCACCAAACAGCAGAGAGACAAAGTTAACAACTAGCTGGTGAACATAGTGAGCATTTAACAGCTAAAGAGCCAGATGTTTTTCTCAAGAGTTGTTAAAGACCAAAACAGAGCCAAAAGGAGAGTCAGACAGTGTGTGCTGAGTCATACACGGCAGCAAATGAATGTTATTTTTGCCCTGTGTGTGCTGGATGTGTAAATACACAACATTTTGCTAACACATTAGCTATAACATCTTTGTATGGTAATAATACATCAATGCTGTGTTTACAGCTTGTTCCTCAAATAAATCAATTAATGCAGCTTTAATTTTGACAACAGAATTGGGTAAAACATTAACACGGTATGATCACCACTGAACGTCCATAAAGGACAATATTGATTTATCGGCCTGTTCTGACCTAATACACTCTGCAGTGGCTACATTGGAGATTCAAGGAACTGAGTGTCTCAACAGAACAGTAGACAGGGTTTTATTGCTCTCTGGATCACTTTGCCGCCAATCATTTTTGGTTGTTGTACTGTACTGTTTATCATATGCTAACTGTTATCTATCTAGTAGCAAGGAGTCATGGACAAACAAAGGAATTTGGCCACACAAAATCTAGTGATAACTAAATTCAAGGGTAGCTACCCAAACCAGGATATCACAAGACAAATAGACAGTGTTTGTTCTGACCAACAGTGGCATGTGCTAAGGTGAAATGGTGCAAAAGATTTTCAAACTGCTCTACTGACCGATGCAACCCTTGCATTAAATAATTACAACAAGGAAAAGACCACTATTGTGAGCCATGTAGTGTCTTGCATGCATGCATGTCCTGACAAATACATATAATAGCAAACAAACAATTCTTTGTTTAAGTGCTAATACTTTGCTGTTGGACAGAGAGCTGTGTTAAAAGCATCAGAGTAAACATCAGCTGAACTGCAGATGAGGCTCTTGTGGACAAGAGGCAATAAGATAGAGGCAAAAACACCAAGCATGTTTGGTCAGTCTGGTTTCAAATCTTAGTGAGTCCAAGTGTGCTTCAAATATTTATTGTGTTTCCCATTTCCTAAGAAGTACAGTCCTTTTAAGAATTTGTTTGGCTTGGTTTGAAGAGGTTTTTCTCGTTTGTTGACTGCAAATCCCTCTTGAATTCAGTGGACCGATGTTTATGATAAAATCAGTTGCTTTACTAAATTTGTGTACTTGGCAAGGATATGAATACATTTTTTTGTGAGATAAACTGAACTGAATCAGATTAGACCCCAATTTCAGCTATATCCATGTTATGGGACTGACCCACAGTTAGACCAGATCAAGAGTGGGTTCAGACATCAGATCAAAGGTATCTTCCTCTTTCTTTCCCAGTTATATATTTATTTTCTATAGTAGCTGCAAAGTAAGGAAAAGCAGCACTGGCAATAGCATGATGCTCCACCAAATAATCAAAAGGCACTGAGTCAACACTTCCCAGCTCACAATCCAAACAAATCTGCCTCAAAAAACGCAATTTCTCCTGTGTTGATTATGTCACACCGAATGATCAGAGCTGATAGAGTCATCTCTCATCCATCTGGATATTATTTGGGACCAGCAGCAATACAACATGACCCTACATGACATGATTTAGAGTGAATTTAATTTGTCAAAATGTAACAAAATGCCTTTCTGATTGATCTATTAGCAATAAACAATATAAAACGTCATAAAACAGTCAGTGGTTATCATATCAGCTGTTACTATAAGCTGCTGTCTGGTAAAATCTCTTCATGCCAGTCAAATACAAATCACAAAGTACAGTCTGGTTAGGACTTGTGGCTGTGTCAGCTGCATTAGTGGTTGAAGTACACTGGCCCTCTTGTTAGGTAGTGACAGTTGTAGCCTGTTGGAGTGAGACTCATTGTCATGGTCCATGTTCCTTTTGGCGAGCCACCGTGGCCCATACATGGGGTGGGGAAACATGATTAGTGTCATTCTACACCATGACTCCATACATGGAGAACTGGGTCAATGTGTAAAAGGCACAGGACATAGAGCACAGGGAGCTAATGTACTGTAATACAGCACTGGACATTATCTTAATTAGAGGCACATCACTTTAGTTTAATGATCTATTTCTCAGTCGTTTCAGTTAAGCGTACACGTGTAATAAACACCTGACTGATTCCTTTCAAATATGTTCATTTTCATCTTTATTTTAATTAGGGATACTGCAGCACCCACTATTAATTATTTTATATTTCAGTACATATTTTATAGTCTTTACTACATCTTAATTTGTGGTCTCTTTATGTCATTTTTTATGTCCAATCACACTGCAGTCCCCAACTATAATCATATTTTCCTCGAAATCTTGTTTTTGGTAGTTCTTCCAAGAGCAATTCCTCATCATTATTTGGGCCATTACCAGTTTATCTGTCAAACTGGATTCCCATAACAATCCAACATTATCCATCTTTCCTGGGAGTCTATTTGAGTCTAATAAACCCTAAATTCAGGCCATTTTCAAATGCCATCATCACTCCTCTTCTTTTTAAGCCATGACAAAAGCAGATAAGGCAGCAGTATCGTTCTTCATTCCGTCTAATCCATGTTTCCAAGGTAATAGCCTTACTTCTCTTGCCATATGAAAACTTGTTTTGTTCCAGAGGTAAAGACAGAGTTATTTTAAGTGATACTCCAAACAAAAGTTGAGTTGCAAACACTCACTGTTTACAGTTGTGAAAAATGTTTTAAAGATTTTAGTTTGCTACTTCCCATAGGAATGCCTGTGCTTAGCTTGGATCTCTGACAGTGGTTGCCGTTCAAAGCTCCAAGGTAGCATATTTAGCCATATAATACACTGCAAAAGGGATTCAAGACATTTCTATGGATGTTAAATACTTGCCTCAGGAATCCATGAAGATGCCCACAGCTGCTTTGGAACAAACTACAAACCTGTTAACAGCCTGTTAGTCAGGTTTTAAGGGGAATTATGGCTTAGGTCATCACATGACTTGACTTGAGCAAAGTTCCATACCGAGGTCACAAGATGACAAGTGAGTGACCATAGACATGACAACTCCATGCGCTGATGAAAACTGTGAGATTTGGTTGAAAGTTCTAGAACAATCTAGTAAGTGGACCTACGGTCAGAAACGAACTTTCCCGTTCAATTTTTCAGCCAACTCTGAAGCCTACAGACAGTGAGCATTTAATTCTATCCTTCAACTGTGATGATATTGATGATTCACTATCACGAGTTGTCCCATGACAGAGAACATTTTCAAGGTTGAATTGCAGCCATTGAACTATTTAGACAAAGTTTTCCCAGTTGTGTCTCAGAAGTATTTATAGCACTAACTTTCCCTCTCTTTGTGCAGGTGGAGATGCTAGAGCGTAAATATGGTGGCCGCTTTATAACTCGGCATGCAGCCCGCACCATCCAGACAGCTTTCCGCCAGTACCAGATGAACAAGAACTTTGAGCGTCTTAGAAGTTCTATGTCTGAGAACCGTATGTCCAGACGGATCGTCCTATCCAATATGAGAATGCAGTTTTCCTTCGAAGGACCTGAAAAAGTCCACAGCTCCTACTTCGAGGGAAAGCAGGTCTCGCTAACAGATGATGGCACCAAAATCGGCACACTGGTGCAGTCAGAGCATGGTGAGGAGATGGGGGTACAGGCTAAGACCCCCACGACACAGAGTGACTTCACAGACGCTATCACAGAACTAGAAGATGCCTTCTCTAGGCAGGTCAAATCTCTAGCTGAGTCCATAGATGACGCTCTAAACTGTCGCAGCCTACATGGTGACGATAGCCAGTCTGAGCCAGGTAGAGGCCACCAGGATATGGACAGGGAGGTTACTTGCCCGGTGAAACCCTCCCACAGCGCCTCAGAACACCGAAAACTAGACGAAATGACAGCATCTTACAGCGATGTCACCCTTTACATCGATGAAGAGGAGCTGTCACCACCCCTGCCTCTGTCTCAGTCTGTAGACCGACCCTCCAGCACAGAATCAGACTTGCGTCAGCGTTCCCTCAACTCCTCCCAGGACTACTGGTCCCTGGCCCATAAGGATGAGAAAGGGGACACGGACACCAGCTGCCGCAGTACACCGTCCCTGGAGTGCCAAGAGCAGCGTTTGCGGGTAGACCACCTACCCTTACTGACCATCGAGCCCCCCAGCGACAGCTCTGTAGAGCTGAGTGATCGCTCTGACCGAAGCTCTTTGAAGAGACAAAACGCCTATGAACGGAGCATCAGCAACCAACAGAGCAGCCCCAAACACATCAGCCACAGCCTGCCACCCCGAGGGCCTTCCAGAGAAGACGACAGCACTCGCCATCGGCCACGACAACTGGAGGCCCACCTGGCCATCAATGGCACTGCAAACCGCCAGAGTAAGTCAGAGTCTGATTTCTCTGATGGTGACAACGACAGCATCAACAGCACATCGAACTCGAACGACACCATCAACTGCAGCTCCGAGTCCTCATCCAGAGACAGTCTGAGGGAGCAGACGCTCAGCAAGCAGACGTACCACAAAGAGACTCGCAACAGCTGGGACTCGCCTGCATTCAGCAATGATATCATCCGCAAGAGGCACTACCGCATCGGCCTAAACCTCTTCAACAAGTATGTACACTCCGGTGCATTATGTCCATTAACACACCGCCCACACAGTGCCAGACACATTATTATACAACCCTTGGACCTTTTAACCTCTAAATTACACAATCACATATTACATACCCAATGAGGGGTAGAAGAGACAATGTAAATTAGATCCAGTCCATTACTTATGACTTGGAGAATGTTTTTTGTTGAAGAACCCAGCATGAAGCTCTTATGTACCATAAATATGCAGTGATGATGATTGAAATGCACCTATCTGCCTGTTACACTTCGAATGAAAACAAACCCAGGACTGATTCTGCTCCACTTCATGCAGAGCGATTCATTTGAGCCTGTGTGATTCCATTTAATCATAGATGATTGTGGATTTGGTTTCTTTCAGAGCCAGCCATTAAGTTCCTTTTAATCATTTGTGATCAACACCGCAGAGGAAAGTGGCTTCCCTCCTCCCTACTCTCAGCCCTCATCTCTTTCCACCACCTCCCTCCCTCCCATCTTCCCTAAATCCTGTCCCTCATCTGACACACATCTGGCCAGGGGCAGAAGTGCAGTGGGATAATCACAGATTTGGATTGTGTCCTCACTCCTTCCCTTTTTGTCTCTCCTGTGTCTCCAGGAAACCAGAAAAAGGCATCCAGTATCTGATAGAGCGAAACTTTGTTCCAGACACTCCGGTGGGTGTGGCCCACTTCCTGCTCCAGAGGAAGGGCTTGAGTAGACAGATGATTGGAGAGTTCCTGGGTAACAGGCAGAAACAGTTCAACCGAGATGTCCTTGAGTGAGTTTTAAGCGATTCGTGTCTATGTACTCTTTGACGCATTTGTTTATGTAGATGGATAATTTTGTCTCAACCCTGAAAACCTCGAGATTCTCAAAACATGCTTTTGATTTAACTTGCCACCTATGCCTTTGCACAGAATTTATTTTTATCTGCCTCCCAGGAATATAAGCATGGAAGATCATTTACTTGCAAATAGGGTTGCCAGTTTGCAATCTACACTTATTCAAACAGTCTTTGGAGTTTCTGAGTACCACCTAATGACCCGAGTTACATCCAGGAAATAAACCGAAATAGAATCCACTCAGGAAATTGTTGTGATGCTCAGATAAACATAAGGACTCCATTTATATTCTACAATCCTTTTATTAGAGAAGGGAAGTCATAAAGATCTCGTATTTTCCAGTAATGATTTTTTGCATCAGTCAAATAGAGCCCCTTCTTTATGCTTTAGACCAGACAGACTTAGAGATACCAAGTAAAAGCTTGTGCTTGAAATACACCAGCTCTATCAGAGCTCATTGAGATGCAGTTGAGGATAAGGCCAGGAAAGGGCCATCAGTGTCAGTTTGAAAGGCATATCGAAAGGGCTTCTGGAGAAGATGTCTATAAATCCTGACATGCAAGGTATCACGGCGTCACAATCCTTACTTCAGCTGAGAAAGAAGTGTCAGGACCTTTGTCAGGACCTTAATCTAAGGAGAAGTGTCAACATCTAAATGGAAAAAAACTCCATTGTAAGCATAGGTCCTGTTTTAAAGCTGCATTTATCTATAGTGGGCCAATCACCATTGGGGTTGTTGGAAAGGGGTTGTTTGTAGTGACAAACCTAGAAAGAACTAACACCAAACTCTGCAGTTCCCATCAGCTCTACTGAACATTTCAACATCTCTTAGGTAATTGTTTTTCCTTTTACAGCCTGCAACTTACTGTTGTTGCTTTGTTCAATCTCACTGCTCTCATCAACCTCATTTACAGCAGTAGTCAGCTATTTTTAGCTAAAAAGCTCTGATCACTCTGATACACTACTTGCTCTGCAACAAACTACAGACGATGTTAGCGACTAGCCAGTTAATATAGTGGAGCATTTAGCAGCTAAAGATATAGTTTTCTCTGGGGAGTGAATATTGAGTTTTTCTTCTACCAAGTCGACAAAAAAACTGATTAGTGCTGCTTTAAGGAAATGTATTGGAAGTCAAACTAATCAAGTATCAAAAGTTGAAATAGGCTACAGATAGTTTCACTGGTGGGGATGAAAGCCTTGGATTTCCACTTCTAGGAAGTTTTTTTTGAGAATGAAGGAAGAAAAAAGGGAATATAAGAAGTCTTCAGGTTGAGAAAATTTACTAAAACTCTTTAGATAATATCTAAAAATGAATTGTGTTATCAAGCTGAAACAGGGCTGTTGTCCTAAAAAATATAGATTTTTGTCATTTGTAGCTGACAGCAGTCATATTTATCTCATGTTGAACGTAAAAATTAGCAAGGAACTTTAGCTGTCAGATTAATGTAGTTTATGCATGAACAAACCTCAAACAATCATATTATTCCTGTTTTAAAGGATCATGTGTATTTTCCTATCCAAACTGATCTTCCCACTTACCACTGCTAACTGTGTGTTTCTCACCAGCTGTGTGGTGGATGAAATGGACTTCTCAGGTATGGAGCTGGATGAGGCGCTCAGGAAATTCCAGGCACACATCAGAGTCCAGGGAGAGGCGCAGAAGGTTGAGCGGCTGATAGAGGCTTACAGGTAACAAATTCCTCTGACAGTTAGGGACACAGTACATGACAGTACCGCTTCCTCTCCCAAACTAGCTTAGACTTAATGATTGCCAGATCATAGAATTGATCACCCCGAGTCATCGTCCCCAGACTGAGGGAATTAAGTGACATTTTTGCAAATAGGGTCTTCTATCAACTGAGACCAACTGAGGAATATTTGACAAGATGGTCATTACTGGGTTCATTGCCATGTCTAGTATTTACCACCAACACAGCGTGTATGATTAATGGATGTAAAAAAACTAGCTTTGCACCATTTCAAAAACACCATTACCCTCTCTAAAACAGAGGTGACACCAGTGTCTTCCTTTAACACTCTCAGACATAACTACAGCAGTGCAATTTCAAATCCAGACTTTGTTCTATCAGATCATTGCAGAAAATAATTTAAAAAAAAATTAGTTCAAAAAGTAGAGAAATCCTCCCTCAGGGCTGCTGACGGATGTTGTTTGTCCCTCGTTTATTTTCTCCAAACGTCTGGTGGGAAGGTGCTCTAATGGCCACAGAGAATTTGCTTCGATCAGCACTGAGCAAGGACGTTTCGGCCTCAGTAAACACTGCAGTCACTGTTACACTGGAGAAATAATGATAACTGATCATCTGGCGCTCGCCTGCAGCCTAGTCCACATATGATCATGAAGTTGCTTATGGTGACACAGAAAGATGTTAAACGGCCTTGTCTTATGGCTGTAGGCGGTACTGACAGTCTTCAATCATGCTGGCTCATTTATTTTGAATTGAGACTATGGAGCATTATTTAACTGTGTATGATTTCAGCATAGTGTGCAATATCAATATCAATATCAATATGGATACCCCTGTCCATAAGTGGAACTAATCACTGACAAGGAAGCTTACTGATTTATTTTGTCTTGAAGGGAAGTCTTTATGCGTAGTCAGATCTAATATTAGCTCCAGTATGCTCCAGTATGCCCAGATTTTTTCAAACTTTTAACTTCTCAATTAAACAGAATTTTGAGTTTTCCTGACTTTTGTGCAAGAAAGTACAGAGTACAGAGTACAGAGAGTATAATACTAGTGCCAGTTTAAAATGTTGGGGGGATATATTTGTGTAAACAGCATCTTAAGCATTTAGCCTCTGGATAGACATTTCCCATGACATCAGTTGACAGACAACAGAGAGCCAGCTTTGATAAGAAACACACTGTCAACTTCCTTGGTGTGCTACTGACTGAAAACAACATGAACAATACAGACCATTTTTCCCTTTGCCTTTATAACATTAAACATCTGGGAAGACCATTGGAAGCTAGTTAGCCTAGCTTGGTAACATTTGTTTTGACTCCCGCCAGATGTTACTTATTGTTCATGTACCTGCTGAATCATTCACTGCTCCAGCACACTCAGCACTGTGTTCACCTGCATTATGGAAAGGATTGCGTTAGCCATAAGTAGTCAAAACAAACATCAAGGAGATATGTATTGTATTGATTTCTTAGCAAAACTGAATTTTAATTTCAGTTCGACTTAAAAGTTTCTGTGTTCAACATCCTCTTCACAGCCAACGCTACTGCATCTGCAACCCTGGTGTGGTACGCCAGTTCAGGAACCCAGACACCATCTTCATCCTGGCCTTTGCCATCATCCTCCTTAACACCGACATGTACAGCCCCAACGTCAAGCCTGAGAGGAAGATGAAGCTGGAGGACTTTGTTAAGAACCTTCGAGGTACTTTGTTCTTCTTCCCTGCATCGCATCCGGCTTATTGTCCTTGAGACGTTACTGTGCAGCTCCAAGGATAAATATTCACCTCAAATTGAGTTTTGTCCATGCATTTTGCTTTGATTAATAGCCATGTCCATAAGTTGTTTTTTTTTTTTTTCGTAAGTCATGGCCAAGAAAGCTTTGCTGGTGAGGCAAAGCACTTTTAAGTTGCCCTCAACAGATTTTGAGGGTATTAGCGACGGCTTTGTGGCATAGCTAATTCATTTCTCTGCCTATTGGAGTGCGAGTAATTAAAGTACAGTATTGAGTGGAGGAGAAATGCATGTCCTTAGAGAGCTCTGAAGGACATTTCTGTCTGTTCTGTGTGATATATATGCAGCGCAGCAATATGTAAGCAAATTCTGAGGTTCATCAACTCTCATAAATCTTTGAATTAATCATTAATCCTTCTCTTTTTTTCTCTCTGTCTTTTCTCTCTTATCCTCTGACAGGAGTGGATGATGGGGAGGACATCCCCAGAGAGATGCTGGTAGGGATATATGAGCGGATTCGAAAGCGGGAGCTCAAGACTAATGAAGATCATGTGTCCCAGGTTCAGAAAGTGGAGAAACTTATTGTAGGGAAAAAGCCGGTGAGTTTGAATTCACCATTGGGCTACTTGGGAGTATTTCCTCTATCTTCCTCTACACTCAGGAGCTGAATCTAGCAAGAGTGTGCAGAACCAAATTACCCCCTCTGAGCTGTTGCAGAGAGCACTAGCTTATTCATGGCCTACATTCTTGTACATTCATACAAGATTTTTCTTTACTAGAGCATACTTTCTTCACTGTGACACATCAATTCAGGACCAGAGACTTTCATGCTGAATGGCCGTAATATGTCTTTTGCCTCAAGTGCTGGCGATGAAAAGTGCCTTCTGACTGCTTTGTAATAATAACTGAGATAAACAACCTCACACCCAGTGATCTTGAAGGTGTTTACTTGAAATCCCACCTTTCCTTTCAGTCTATTGATTCTCATCCATCATGACCAGAAAGGCTGACACAAACTGGACACACAATGTAGTGAAGGAGGAGGGTATTGAATCCTATGCGGGACACATGTGTGTTTTCCCTGTGACCCAGAAAAGTAGCACTCCTGAATTAAAATTTGGCCCATATTTCTTGTTGAACATTACATAGAATGTCTGTTCTGTGATGATAACTGATCTGATCACTAATCCCTGTAAAATGTCTCCTGTATGTATCTCTCACTCCACAGATTGGTTCTTTACACCATGGTCTGGGCTGCGTAAGTATTACTCTTTCTGTCATCTATTTGTACAATAACCAGAGGCTCTATGGAACAGATGTAAACACTGTGAAATGTATAAAGTTATATTTTTGCTATTTTGTAGATTGAAAGCTTTCTGTGAGACAACAAGAGACTGACTCAGAAATCATGTTGTTTTGTGTATGCAGGTACTATCCCTTCCCCACCGGAGGCTGGTCTGTTACTGCAGGCTTTTTGAAGTGCCAGACCCCAACAAACCACAAAAGTTGGGTCTGCACCAAAGAGAGATCTTCCTCTTTAATGACCTGCTAGTGGTACGGCAGTCTTTATTCTTCCAGCACATTGAAAGCCCTCCTGGGAATGTCACTGAAAGAGTCTACAATGCAGTATATTCTGTGTGTTTTCATAGGTTACTAAAATTTTCCAGAAGAAAAAGAACTCTGTGACGTACAGTTTTCGGCAGTCCTTCTCACTTTATGGCATGCAAGTGCTGCTCTTCGAGAATCAGTGTAAGTACCATTGAGACATTTATGTAGGCTTTTGCTCAAGGTGTCAGTATAATTCAAACAAAGTAGTTTGTACAAAGACCACGTCTAAATGCACAAGTGTTTTGGCTGTTGGGAATGTCCATACTTGAAGGTGGCTTGAGCCCATTTGAACCCTGCCATCATAGAGAGGGGCGCTACACAATGAATTATGAAATGGGTATAGTGGTGCACACTTTTGGACGGTCTCTTTTTGAAGGCAATTGTGGTGTTAACCACAAAAAGCAACAGAAGTAGAAAAGAATGGAATAGAATGCCTTTGTCATTGTCATTGCACGGCAGTACAGTGAAATTGAAGGTGCAACTTCCATTACACATTGTACATTCACACATCAGTTCTTGTGTACTTACACCCATATGCACATGTGTATGTACATACTAAGTACTAGTTGCATGCATACACATCAAGTAAAAATAAACTAGCATTGCTAGTAAACTTACAGATATTAACAGACTGTAGCTAGGTTGATAGGTTTATTATTGGATTGGTCAGTATTGCACATAAAACATAAAGATGGTGTGTGTTGGGGGGTTGGTGGGGGGGGGTGGGGGGGGGGGGGGGGGGGGGGGGTTCAGTGCTCTAATGGCTATGGGGTAAAAACTGTCTACAGTGCCTTCGCCGGTGCTGTAGATGTCCTGCAATGTAGGCAGGTGTGTGTTGGTGATTTTCTGGGCTGATTTGACGACTCTCTGGAGAGACTTCTTGTCAGCTGCAGAACAGCTGGCATACCACACTGAGACGCAGTAGGTGAGTATGCTTTCTGTGGAGCAGTGATAGAAAGACACCAGGAGCTGCTCTGACAGGTTGGTCTACCTCAATGTCCTTAGGAACTAGAGCCACTTCTGTGCCTTTTTCACCAGAGGTGGTGTTGGTTGTCCACATTGAGGTCCTCGGAGATGTGGGTGCCCAGGAATTTGAAGCTGGGCAGTAGTTGTATGAAGAGAGAAAAAAGAGAGTTTGACAGAGAAGATCAATCCTGCACACTTCGTCAGTCGCTTTGTGAAGTGGCCATGCTTGTCGGTTTCATAAAACTACAAAAATTGTTGGACGTAGATTGCCCCTCAACTCAGATGTGGCAAAGGTGTGTTGGGTGAGAAGGGGGGTTCAGATACTGTACAACGATCCTACAAGCTCCCTGTTTGAAACATACTGACATCTTAATGATAGCACAAGTTTTGTCTGTTATTGAAACAACTCTAATTTCTGTCAACTCCCCTACTGATCTGTCTATTTTGTGTGGACACGGATTAAAGTGATGATATCTTCACTCCTTAGATTATCCCAATGGAGTCCGGCTGACCTCAGCCATTCCTGGAGCTGACATCAAAGTCCTCATCAACTTCAATGCTCCCAACCCTCAGGACCGCAAAAAGTTTACTGATGATTTGCGTGAATCTATTGCTGAAGTCCAAGAGATGGAGAAGTACCGAATAGAATGTGAGCAAAAATGATGTTTTTCTCTAGATATCTATTCTCAACAAGGATAACCAGACTGTAATCTCACATCAGTTGAAATATAAAATAATAAAAGTAAGAGATCTGTATCAGTGTCAACTTTGTACATGTGTCCCCCACACAGCTGAGCTAGAAAAACAGAAGGGGGTGGTGAGGCCCAGCATGTCCCAGAGTTCGGGGTTAAAGAAGGAAACGGGCAACGGCAACCTGAGTCGAGCAAGCCTCGACGACAGCTATGCCATCGGTGAAGGTTTGAAGAGGAGCGCCCTCAGCAGCTCCCTGCGTGACCTCTCAGATGCAGGTAAAATTAAGTGTTGCCTTGGTAACCCACCTTCTCATGTCTCATCCCTCTGCTAAACAAAGTAGAGCGTGTACCCAAGCTGGATGCTGGCATGATACTATTCACTCCTGGATGTTAATTGATTTGGAAACTTGGAAAAAGCTTTCTGTTCCTGTACAGTTTTGATTTGGGAGGTAGCCGCTGCAACTGACTTACCAATACAGAGTCTCTTAAGAGAAAACTTTCCCTTGAGCGGTGAAGCCAGTGAAGCAAGGAGATAAGAGATGGGTGTGTTTGCTAATGGGCCCAGGTGTAATTTACTGGAGGCCATCAACTAATAATCCTGCATCACCGGTGGGGGAGGAGGCAGAGCTATGTAGGTCACTGTGATCAATTTGAGCGTCTTAGCAGTAAGAGGAATTAATGTGGTGTGGTTGATTCAGACGGAGCTTCGACAGTTGCCTCCATACTACAGAGCTGCTCTGCACAAACCTAACTCAGTGACCTCAACACTAGGTTCAGACTAATTAAGCAACATCAGAGAGCAGAGCGCTTTTTTTGTTGTTGTTCTTGTTTTTTCGATCAGTGCTTTTGAAGATTTTTGAGAGACAGCCCGTTTTAATAGCAGTTTTACAGAGCCCAAAAGATTGGATATTTTTGAGACATATATTTTTCTCAGGAGATGTTTGTGAATCACTCTGTATCACTAAAATTAAAACATTTGCAACATTTGCGGTTCACTTTGGTTCACATGACTCAAATTAAAACCACTTCCTTTACCCTCAAAAGGGAACTCTACCAATTTTATACATAAGTTTACACAAGTTCAATTTACCAGGCATGGGGTTGTACAATGTCTTCTGGGACTCTGAAAATAACTCTGATGATGTCATCAGGGTAATCTTATCTTGGGTTTAGAGACTACATTTTTAATAGAAAGCCTGGGTTAAAAACAGAAGGTGTGGAGCTTGAAAGATGTTTGAAAGATGGCATTGATAAGGCAGGCAAAGATGCTGCAGATTGCATTATGGGAAATGTAGAATCCAGTGTTTTTGGACCTTTACCACTACTAAGTTTTAAAAATCTGGATATCGCGGCCTCTATTGCTTCAATTCTGACCATACTTCTTTTAATCTGTATCTTGTGACTCCCTCAACTTCATGGAAGTGCAATACTAAATTGCTGGAGTCCCCTTTAATACAGCCAACTTTGATTGCAAGTATTTTACTAAAGGTCTCCTGCCAGCTGTACCTTAAGTTGCTGTAGACACCTGAAGAAATCTCCTGGTGGCTGACCTTGTTGTGGAGTTGTTAGAGCAGTGACTGGCTTCTCCCCTTCCCTTTAGTCCCCGATAGCCTCCCCCTGCCATACTGAGAGTCTGCTGCTAGCTAAACCTGTGCCACCTTCGTCACCGTAGGGTGCTAGCTCCCCCCCCCATACACAGAAGGGATATACATCTCCACGTCTTAACCGGGCGTGTCTAATCTGTCATGTTACATGTTCTGGGCAGGCAAGCGTGGGAGACGCAGCAGTGCAGGATCACTAGACAGCAATATGGAAGTAAGTAGGATGCAACTGATGCTGAGCTGTCCTCTGACTTTATGTTGTTCACTCTGAACACGCAAGTCTCTGTGTTTATGTTTCTTTGTAGTTTGACAAGCTATTTTCTGTTTTGGTGGTGTTTTTTGTTGTGAGCACCTTGTTTGCCGTGCATGCATGGGGCTGAACGGGAATGACCCGCTGTGGCTGACACATGTTAACCCTTCATGTACACAGCATGACACGACTAATAATACTCCTGACTCACATTCGGCCTGCTGTGTTAAACTTCCCTTTGAGTCCTCCTGTCATGTGTAGTGGGTTAGTTTTTAGCCATTTCCTTAATTTTGTCCTTTGTTCACTCGAAGTGGACCTGGCCGTGCTCTGTCAGTTGCTACTGCATGCTCTCACAGTTTGCAGTGATCGACTCTAAACACTACTCTCTGTCACTGACCCCTGGCCTTGACGTTAAGTTCTCCCCCTTCCATTTTTGTCTTTATACTTAGCTAGCAATGTATTGCAGCGAAAAGGTCCATACCATGAATGAACAGATCTTAAACTGTTAATTCATAACATTCATTCAACATGTTTTTTTTGTTTGCGGCTAACTGAATTAGCTTGATTTGACTGTGAGCAATTTGACACAAGCCTGAAGTTTTCAGTTGACGTTTATCTGGAGCTGTTGTCAGAGCAATAAGACCTTAAAGGTGCAGTGTGTAGAATTTAGTGGCATCTAGCAGAACGGACTTGGCAGAAATGGAATTTAATATTCATAGTTATATTTTAATTAATTCATAATCATTTTAATTAGTGTATGATCACCTGAAAATAAGAATCGTTGTGTTTTTGTTACCTTAGAATGAGTCCTTTATATCTACAGAGGGAGTGGGTCCTCTTCCAGAGAGCCCACCATGTTGCACCACCATGTTACTACAGTGGCCTAGAACGGACAAACCAAACACTGGATTTTTTTTTGCGAGTTTCACAGCCACCATAGGTTTTCCTGCACGCTGGGGGGGGGGCGGCGGGAGAGGGGGGCTAGATGCCACCTCACCGCTAGATACCACAAAATCCTACACACTACACCTTTAAAGGAAAAGCCTGGCATTATTCTATATTTTACTTGTTGTCTACAAATCCCATTAGTTTCCATTGAAGATGAAAATTTACAAAGTCACAAATCCATTTTTTTTTTTTAAAAAGGCTCAGTAATTTCTGGAAACATACAGTCTCCTCTAGCTTATTGAAAAATCATCAAGATTTGTGTAATTATCTCAGCAAAATGAAGCTATTTGTTAGATGGCTAGCATCATGTTAGCCTTAGACTCGTTTAGCCACGTAAGAAGAAGAACAAGGCTCTGGTCCCAGTGTCATCCAGCTTTTCAGACCAGGTCAGGTCATTTATCAATATTCAATTTGTGCTCCATATTGGTTTTGGTCAGAAAACCAATATGTCAAGGGTTTTTCTCATTTAACTTTTTACCAATTACTGCTGTTCTGGCCGCGAGACGCTAACACTATGTCGAATTTTCACCGACTGCTATGAAAAGCTACATAAATATGAACATTTAACTCGTGTATCGATAAATTATACTCTAATCCTTTTGGTCATTGTGGTTCCTTGAAAAACTGTCACAGAAATAACCCAAATATTATACCATACAGCTGAATCCAGAAAACAGTATGTCCAAATTCATCGCAGAGGTCGGACTGCTTTATCAATTATGCAAAAAGATTCATAAAAAGAGATAATCACATCATAACTCAAGACTTTGAATCTTTTAGACTTATTACGTCATTGGTGAATAGTTTAATTTGCATGTCATGCATGGCTCTGAAAGATCTGCTTCATTTCTTCTAACACAAACATTTGTTTTGATGTTATTCTGTGTTACTGTGCTTTGAGTCCTTATAAAGTATTCCTATGAAGGTTTTGTTTGTCCGGCTAAGTGGGAATTTAGAAACATCAAAACATCAGTTAAGTCAGTGCACTCACAGCGAACCTGAATTTGTCAGTAGAAAAGGCTAATACATACAGATGTGTGTACTCTATACAGGCTACAACCTCCAAACTTGGGGCATATGAAAATGAAAGAGGATACTGTAACCTTGGGAACCAGATATAATAGTGACAGAAAACTCAACAGTGTCTGCAGTCAAGAGAGGGAATCTGAAGACTTAGAAGCTGTCTGTGTGTTCATGACAGTGCAGATGCTGCAGGCTCTGACAAGCTCAGCAAGTTGAGCCTCCAAACCATTTAGGGTGAGTCAACCGTGAGATGTTAGCATGGATAGACAAACAAAGGCAGTCAACCAGGAAAAAGAAATGGAGACACTTTTTCCACGAGGCAACAAAAGCCAATCGTGTGAGATTTGTGATCAGCTATAGCTGGTCATGCAGTCGGTGGTGCTGCTGTGTGATGAATTCAACGAGCCTGTGCACACTGCAGAAGCCAAAACCACTGCGTCTCCGCATCCACTCTTTTCTGTGTAGAATTTACAAAATTTGAACCCGTAGCAAGTATACTTTCACTTTATCTGTTGCACCTCACCGGACGGCGTCAGTATAATATCTGCAGGTTGAAGCACACTTTCTTCTGTTTGTGTGGCATGATCTGACTGTCCTCTCTCCTGCAGGGGTCCATCATTAGCAGTCCTCACATGCGGCGGAGAACTCCCTCCAGCCGAGACTGCCCGTCGCGCCACAGCGGCCAGTCTCTGCCCAACTCCTCCTCACTTCTGGGTTCTCTGTTCGGCACCAGGCGGGTGAAGTCTCCCAGCCCCACCCCTCAGACCCCACACCCTACCCTCATCTCCCACACCCCGCATCCCACCAACCTGCACCACACGGCCCGGGTGGAGACGGACGCTCCCGTCGCCATGCACCCGCACCACGCCCAGTTCTGCCACATGACCCAGAACCCCCCGCCTTACCACCACCACCACCACTACCACCCGCCGGCCCACTTGCAGCACCCGCCGCACCAGTACCACCCGCCCCCTTCTCACGGCCAGCAGCAGCCCCCGTTCCCGCCTCACTCTCACACGCAGCACAGCCACGGGAGCCACCCGACCCACCCGGCGCACTCCTCCCACCCGACGCACGGCCCTCACCACCACGGCCAGCCGTCAGCGCCGTCCCAGGCCCCCGGCAGCACCAAGCCCAAGCACAGCGGCATCAGTACGGTGGTGTGAGGCGCGAGGGAGCCTCTCTCCGGGCTCACTGACTGAACTTTGATTTTACTCCGAGGCTCTCAGCTGATGATACGGTCGCACTGTGCATCGCTGGTCTGCTTCTCCAGGGAGATGTGAAGCTAGACGAGATTGTGTGCCTCCTTCAGCGTTTTTTTTTTTTTTCTTAGAGGGCAGTTTATTCAACACAGTTCTTTTCCGGTTGCTCATTTCAGATCATAATTCATGCCTCAGGAGCAACAGACGACAACGCAAGAGCATGCACAAAGACCACACCTACTGTTTCTCCTCAGTAAATTAAAGGAACATGATCAAATATCTCGCTTACTAGTACTTTACAGAAGAAGTAAATAGTAATCTCGACTTTAATGTCTACAAAGTGATTTTAACTAGGATGGTTTGGCTGAACAGACAGACAGACAGACAGACAGACGGTCAGCCTCAGCAGTAGCTGTACGAGTATTTAATGTAGCGGTAGCTCACAGTGCACTGTGATATCTCTGTTAGCAGTGATAAATGTGCCAATTATCGAAGCATTTACTAATTTAGTCACAAAAAATTGCTTTATGTATATTGTGCATAGTATTTTGTAAAAATAATATCAACTGTTATAATTATTATTACAGAACAAATGGCATCAATTACGAATCTCAGTATTATACTCGCACATAGGGGCCGTAGTTTCACTGTTAAGAGACCAATCAAAGCTTTCATTAGGCAACGCAGTACACTGGAATACTACTGTAGACGGTTGCCTTTGAGTTAGAACTCTGTTAAGATCGCTGAAGGCCGGCGAAGACCTGCACAAACGGCCTGCGTATACCTTCATCCACTTACACTCGTCATCGGTTCACAGTCGCGTCTCTGTCTCCGCCGTGGCTAAAAAGTAGCCACGGCGAGCTGCTGAGCAAAACAGATTCATCCGAATGTCCGCCCCCTTCAGTACTAAGCTGCTCGTCCGCTCGTCATTTTATTTTTCTAACTACTTTTTCAGAGTCTAATAAACATTATCAAATGCTTTGTATGTTGTCCTGCAGCCTGGTAGGATTCTACAAGCCCGATCCGCAGGAGGAGGAAGTGTATTTTTTGTTTTTAATTTTGTTTGTGGAAGTGGAAGGAGTCGAAACTGTGCAGAAGGGAAACAGCAACATGACTGTCCAAGTGTCTCTCCTGACGTGGAAGCTCTCAGCTGGCTGAGTGTGCCCTCTGTCCCTCTCTTTCAGTTTCACCGTACGACTCTCTTGAGCAGCGAGAGTGTGCGCGGTGCAGTGCTGTTTACTCCCTCCACCTGACTTTTTTTTTTTTTTTCTCCTCAGAGCCGCACGGACGAACACAGTATAAAAATCAATAATTATCATTCTGTGACGGCGTTGGCGCTCTCATGCTTCACTCACCGCAAATTTTATATCAATCATCATTCTAGACATATTATAGGACGGCTGGTTGTACCTCCCAGCCATCCTGTGCACACAGTATCTGTGGTGTGTGTGTTAGAGTGGAGGCGGGGGGGGGGGGGGGGGGGGGGGGGGGGGGGGGGGGGCTGGTGTGCTGGAGCATATTTTTCTGTTGCGGGGTGCAGCAATAGATATGGCACTTGTTCTACTTAGTTGATATCAGTGGCAGAAGTTAGTCTGTATCTGCTTAAAGACTATGAGATGGATTTTTTTTTTTTTTTTTTTTACTTGTATGTGCAATATGTATTTACTTTTTTGTCCAAGAGCAATCGCAATCTGGTGGTTATTCTGTTTCGTTAGTTCTGTTAGGTTTTTTTTTTTTTCTCCTCCCAACGTCCTATGTCATTTCTTCCTATATTTCCCATATTTCAGTGAAGTGCAAGTATCCACATGGATTTGGAGGGACTGGACCTTTCGCGTTTATAAAGAATGTCAAAGTAAAAATAATTGCATGTAACAATGTATTATGAGGCTATTTTCTAACTATTGTGTATTCCCAAACTATATCAGTGTTACAGTCGACAGTTGTTGAAAATGAATGGTAGAATAGCTTTGACTTCTTCAATTACAGCTAACTGAAGTCACCCATGTATTTGTGTCAATCCAAAGGATAACCAAATCTGTATCGCTTCCTGATCCACATACAGTAGTTTATCAGATCTTAGTTGAAGCTGGATGGAATCGCGGCTATGAGAGGAAAAATGTCTTTGTGTGATAATGGACAGACGGCGATGAGAACAGCGAATGGAACTCTATCTCCATATTTATCATATGTCTCTGTCAATGGCTCACACATTACTGTTGACAAGTGAGTAGATCAGTATTCTTAAATACTTATTTCCCAAGGTTCCAGTTTTCAAGGTACCACTTTTTAATAATACACCTTTTATAAAGAGTTTATCAATTGTAACTTATAGCTTAGCTGATGGCTATTAAATAATTTACTAATGGTTTATGTATTAGTAAAAAGCCACTAATATGAACTTTTGAGTTGCCAAGTTCTGAGAGTCTTCAAGGCAAAAAAGTTATAAATGTTACGTAGTCATTAAAATTGTATTTCCAATCATCCATCAAGTCTGCAGTTGTAAAGCTGGTGGCAGTGACGCTCAAAGAAGCTTATCAATGTGCTCGCAAAGGCAGTGAAGAAGAAGACTGCGGGCCGGCGAACGTCTATGCTCGCTTGGCTTTGGAAATGTTCAAAGAGAAAGAGACAATGCGATGAGTGCTTTTGACATTATGATGAGAAACACAGGATCTTTAAGTGGTCAGACAATAAAAACGGAGCGTAGCATAGATACTATTTGACACAGCACAATTATTTATTGAGTGTGGTTGTTGTTTAGGCTGCAGAATATGTTTTTTTTACTAAGAAGAGATGTGTCAGGATCTGGGTGGATTACTACCTCTGCTAAACAGTTTCCTGTGCTATGAGAGGATACTGGGAGAGGAACACCGGCCAAAGACATTTTTCACAACCTGGCAACCCGAATGTTGTTCTTATTAATGATTTATGCAATCTATAAAGCATTAGTAGAGTATTTAATAACCATTAATGAAGCTATTAGTTGTAACCTGTAAATCATTTATAAAGCATGCCTTATTATAAAGTGGTACTAAAATATTTCTCATGATCCAGGCTCTATGTACTGTAGGCTACTCTAAAATATTATTTATGTTAGAATATTTGGCTCTGGTATATTAAGAAATACAGCGCCTACAGCATTTCATCCAGCATAGTTTATGTTCTGCAGAGTCAGGAAAGTGCCAATATAACATGGTCATAACATTTTAAATCAGTTTTACACCAGGTACATTGGGGACCAGTTTGAATTGACCCACCATTACCACCACATCTGACTAATCACAACTTCTCTCTCCAGACTTCTGATCTACTTGTTATGGAACAATGTGAAAGAAACCAGCCAAGAAGAAACTTAGCTTTATTCAATATTGATGGTTCTCCATAATATAATAAAGTGTTGTCAGTCACCACCCTCCAGTTCCTTCAGAAGACTGATCTATTATAAAAAAACCTGTCCAGATTCCGTGTGAGGTGCTTTGTTGCATGCCATTGATGCCTACCGTTTTCTGTCTTTTTTTTTTTTTTTTTTTTTTAAGTGTTATTCTATCGAGCAGCAGGCTTGAATAGACCCTAAATGTTTCAGTGTAGCTTTGATTTCTCCGATTGATGCTTGTTTACATTTATATGATTTCTGGCCTGCTAGTGTGTCTCTTCATTTAAAGCTCAGTGTCATTCTTCTCCAGCATGCATTTCACCTGTATTTCTGTTGTACAGTATAAAGACATGGCAGTATACTGCTGAGTGTAAATAGCAAATCCATCTGGGGAAATCTAATGTAACTTGATGAAGTAAAAAAAGGGTCTGAAAGGGAGGAAACATTTCAAGGGTTTGGTGGGTAGTAAAGAGAGGAGAAATAAGAAACATATGTAAATAGTCTGTAAATTATTATTATTATTATTATTATTATTATTATTATTATTATTACTACTACTACTCAATGTCTGCAGTTACATTGAAGGTGCATTCCTGCTCCCCTCTGATCTTTACATAATCATCAAACTGCTTCTCTCTGCCTCGGACAGGACTGAATTATCATAGGATCTAGAGACGAACAGCCAACTGTTACACAGTTAATATGCTTCTGACTTATTTCCTGAGATGCTCCTGTTCTCTCACACTCACAGCCCACTTTTGAAGTCAAAGGGAAGGCAGGAGTGCTCTTATTTTATTATGCATTCTGTTTCTAAGTAGACAAAAACCCTATTGATGTAAAACTGTACTGTGACGATGTTGAGAACGCAAAATAAAACAATATACTGTAAAACCTGAGCTGCGTCTGAGTGTCTCTGCTTTGTAGGAGAATGCTTTTTGCTATTGAATGACTGAGTGGACTGGGACTCTTGGGCTACTGTAGGTGGTTCTAGAGTTCTAGAGGAGCACTTACATGGGTTTTACTCCCTAAAAACATAAGTGGTCCTGAAGTCCTAGAACCATATTTATATAGGTTTTACTACAAGGTCCTAGAGTCTTAGAACCACACTTATGTAACTTTTACTACATAAAAAGTTTAAGTGGTCCTGGAGTCCTCGGACTGCACTATATAGTGCTTTATTTCCTTGGTGGGACGAAATGCTTTGCAGTGCCTTTGCTTGGCTGTCACATGCAATTTGGGCTTCAGTGATGCTCAAGTACAGGATGAGCCGAGGATCAAACCACCGACTCTGTGATTACTGGACCACATGAGCCACAGCCACCAGGATAGAACTAGACTAGGACAGTAGGTTTAGGTCTGCTAGGAGTAGGTCTGACCTACGTATATCACACTATGCAACCAGTTTCAGTTTTTGCATTCAGCACAATCTGAAGTAGTTTCTGTCTTTTTTAAATTTTTTTTTTTGGTTATGGTTATTCCTCCAGTGAATTACAGTAATGTAAATGGATGCAATGTCCCCAAAAGCATGGCTGCAGCCTACATTTTAGAAATCCACAGGTCATGAGACCATGGTCCCCCAAAGCAATCTCATCCTTCTAAGAAATGCTTGAAAATCCAAACAAACATTCAGAAAACTTTCTATATATTTTTTTTTTCAATTCACTGAATTGATCAATTGTACTTTCTGTCAATTTTATCTCCCAGTATTATTAATAATAGGACCAGAACCAGGAATGTATTTTTGTTGGAGAAACACAAAATCTATTTAGTTTACCTTTTACTTAGTTGATTCATTTAAAAATGTAAAAGATTCAGAGTCAAAAAAAAATCAGCCTTGAAAACCTTGAGTGGAAACCCACACCCTCAAACTCAATACTTCTAGTTCATCAACAGACTCTCTGTATATTTGTAGTCTCCAAGTCCAATGTGAAACAACCCTACAGACATCACCATGACATCACCAGGGATAATTCTTCAGGCTTGACCAAGTTCTTCCAGAGTCACAGAAGACATTATACAGCTGCTTTCACAGGCTGAGTACAGCTAACCATGACTCGTAAATAGACAATTTATGAGTGAAATTGGTGTAATTCCCCTTTACAACCCCCACATTCTCAGGAACACTTCTGAGGACATGACCTCTGTGTCCTCAGTACTAGCTAATAGCCCTGTCCAGAAGTGATACAAACACATTTGTATTTTACTCCTCCCTTAGCTATTCATCAACACAGAGGCCTTCTGTAGGGACACTGGGGCATTTGTATGAACTTGAACAAAATGCTCTGGGAGTTTTAACTGCTGATGAAGGTCATAACAGCAGTACACCAATTATTTTCTTAGTCCTGCACAACAAACATGCCTGGCTGCCCGCCTGACTGTGGCAGGTGGTCTGAGTGACAGTTTGCCCTGTTTGTCTGTCCGGCCCTTGAGGTTGTGGAGCTAAAAATAGATCCCAGCATTGAGGGCCACATCCTCAGAGTCAGCATGACAACGTCATCATGCGGCTGGGAAGGACTGAGCGCAGGGCTTTGTTTCCTTTGCCAGCAAAGGATGCTTTGCACTGTAGAACTGAACATTCAGTGATAATTACACAGAGCTGCTGTTTTCTATTATTTCTGTTTGTAGACAGCCTGATGTTTTCATTTGTATTTACAGCTTTTTAATGTTTTTTATTGGTGGCTGAAATTAGTCTACATATTTTACACAAAATAAACTAACTTCTCCCTCATTTTGATACAATTTTCATTTAGTTTGCCTTCACAGTTTAATAGTTTCTTTGTACATTGCGCCTCCAAGTGGTAGGATCGCGGCGTTGCTATGCTATGTTCAGGTGCTGTTGGAAATATCGCAACAGCAAAGCGAGCATGAGAGAAGCGAGAAATGACATAAACAACCTGCTAGGACACCTGGGGTTTTCTGTGATCCCCGACAATTAGACAGGGTTACCACTGCGGTTTATATATATATATATATATATATATATATATATATATATATATATATATATATATATATATATATATATATATATATATACACATATGTATATATGTGTATATATATATACACATATATATGTGTATATGTATGTATAGTGGTGGCTGGTGACTCAAAAAAGTAGGGAGGACGGGAGGAAAACCAACATGGAAACTGTATCAAACTATATCATTGTCCAACCCGATGAAATCGGAGGGGTGGGGGGCAATTTTATATGCCAATAAAACAATTTACTTTCAAAAACAAAAACCCCTGAGTGGTGAAAAGGCTGCTTATTTAAAGACATTTAGCTTATACATATTGTTTCTAAACAAAGAAGTGCTCGCTTTAGCCCTGAAGTGGTTCAGATGTGTGATTTTACCAACAAAGTGAAATTCAGATTTATAGTATTGTTGTACTGTGACAACAAATTTATGTTCTCATCAAAAACAGACAACATATCACATGATTTACATGTGTTTCCTATGTATTTTCTTAGTATACAGAAATATATAAAGTAGCACAAAGCTTATAATGTGATACAGGTTCAGATCAGTGCTGAATACAAGAAAGATTAAACACTAAAAACATTCACAGATCTAAAAGTGTAGGTTCACATCAGAAAGTATTAATGCATGTATCAAATACATGACTTACATATATCTATATGTACAATATATAAAATATAGTCTACAAAGCTGACATGTTAACACTATTCTAGTTACTTTAAGCTATTACTCAATATAGACCCAGCATAAAAACGATCAATGATGAAATTGTCACAACAAGCAGACCTCCTGCACACTCGTTCACTAATCACACAACATCAACAGGTGACTGAACAACCTGTCAATTAAAAACTGGATCAATTCCAAATGAATGAGTGAGTCCAGGCAGCTCACTGGAACTTCAACAAGCAAACTACCTACAGCACATTACATGATCTCTGCTGCATTCTTGTGAAGGAAATAAACACACACAATAGCCACAGAGACATTTAACCATCAGAGATGAAATTAGCGATCAAGGAGACAGAGAGAGAGAAGCTGTATCTGACTCACGTTATCTGACGTCGTCTTCTTTCTTTCATGGAGATGAAGTATACATGTCATAGCGTCCATTTGTAGCTGTTGGTCATCTTATTTGTTAGTTAACAGACCTTTGTGGCTGCTGCTTAACCAGTCTGATATCAGTAGCAACAATAACAAACAAGCTAACTATCCTGGTTGTTTCTCTGGTTGCTTCTCTTTCCAGCCTCCCCGGTGGCTTCTTGCCACTGCTGCGCCGCCCAGTCCAAATCCATTCTCACTGTTAGTTTTACAACAGTCCTCAACAGTCCTTCCATGGATGTATAAAGAGTCCTTCAGGCTGCTACAACAAGCTAACCGTTGCGTTGGCTAACGCAAGGCGCTATCAACTGCTCGTTGTCCACTGTGCTACTCTGCCTAACAGTGGAGAGAATTGAAGATGAAATCTGGAAACTATAATTGGACCAACGCAATGTCAATATTGCATTCTGGTTGTTGATTGGTGAGGAAGGACATCCTCCCTTAGAGCGTCATTTTACGTATCATGGCCAATCACAGATTAGCATGAAAAAAAATGAAGTACATTAAATTGATGTAAGAAATCCCGCCCTGCGGAGGACAGCAGGCACCGTCCTCCTCTGTCCTCCACTCCCCCTCCACTGCCCCCCACCACCACTTCACACACTGCTCTTTCTCCTCCTGCCTGCAGGTGTCGCTATTGAAGCATTTTAATCATAATTTCAATATTTTATAAGATTTGGTAATGGTTTATTTAAACCAAATATTGTTTTTTATATTTTGATCTCCCTCTTGCCTCTAAAAAAATAGAGGAGGAGCAACCTGTTTCATGTGTGTGTTATTCAGACTGTTAATCCTGAGACCAAAGTTGATTTCCCCTCATCATGCTACTGGCATACTGTGTTGCACATAATATATTATGCATCTCTTTGTGTTCGTTTCATGACGTTTTATTGTCTAATCTTGCTGTCTTTGTGAGCCGCCTTTTTACCTGTGCATTTAAATAGCTCACGTTAGTTTGGCTAGCTCTTAGTTTAGTGTAGCCTGTAGCCTGTTTGTTAACCACATACACGAGTGTATGTGAACTGTGTTTTTACTCGCCTCATGCTAAATGGTGGATGTGTTAATCTTTTATTATATTCTAAAATGGCTTATTTGGGAGTTTGCACCAGTGTAATGCACTGGGCATATGGAGATGTATTGTGTCATGTCATGTCAGCTACCAGAATACACAAGATAATATACACTATACATCACACCAAGTTACGATCATTTCTGTTTTATTTTGCAATACCAGATTTATGTATTTTTGTTTACTGATATACACAGACTGATGAGGATTTCACCGTGATTGTTAATCCTGAAACCAAAACTAATTTCCCGTCGTTATTCCACTGGCATATTGTGTTGCAGGAGATTGTGAATAAAAACCCCGTAATCCACCTGCTCGTCGTCTGTGGAGTGTATGGGCTACAGTGATGTAGAGCTACATTACATCACATACAGCTGTGACTCTCTCTCTCTCTCTCTCTCTCTCTCTCTCTCTCTCTCTCTCTCTCTCTCTCTCTCTCTCTCTCTCTCTCTCTCTCTCTATTGACAGAAAGATTGAGAAAAAATGATTTTGTTACAAATATTCTTTCTCTAAACTAACAAATAAGTCTCCTGCGCATTTTTGACTCTCGAAGTTCTCATATTTTCTGGGGAGCCTTTAAAATATAAAAACAAGATTATTCTTTACATTCATATACCATCAGCATACGACGGACCAGGAAGTGTTTAGTCAGTCAAAGTCCATTTATCAATGTTTACTGTGTTGAAACTGTGAAAGCCAGCCTGTTTGTATTGTATTGTTAATGTGGAATTTGCCGTTTACGATGGTCCTTGAAGGTGTTGTCTAAGCGTCTGTACGTCATCATTGTGGGACATATATCGGTGAAAGGTTGCCTGGTTATGTAGTTATATAGAAAACACTGATGCTGGCAGAATGATGAACGTCAACAGATTTACCGCTTTGTCGAAATTTGTTCAACTTGGAAAGCGGCTGGACGTCTGTAACACGACGCAAGCTGTGAAAGAAGTGCTACGTCTTCAGCAGCGGAGGTGCTTTAAAACTCAGTCCAGGAACCTCGCTTATGCCAAGGATTTGTTCCTCGGTCAGGTGAATAAGGTAACGTATCTAAAGTCTGAAGATGTGTTGATGTAACGTAGGCACCACGGCCGCGTTACATCAGAGATATGACAACTCTGGGCAACTTCCTGTTGATGTTTATGATGTTATGACATAGTTATTATTTTAAATGTAACTCTGCCACTCCTGTTTTTATTACCTTTACATACGCACCAGTTCCTCTTATGCATTTTTCCGATTTGAATCATATTCAGGATATGATATCGAACATAATCTGGTTATTAAAGGACAGGTTCACAATTTTTCAAGTCTGTCCTTAAACAACACCGTTGTTACACTGTATTTGGTGACCCATCAAATTGTGTGACCTGCCCTGATATTCTTACCCTAACAGCCTAACCAACACTGCAGGTCACAGAATCTTATGGGTCACCAAATACAATTTATCACTGTAATTATTCCTTCTGTTCATCAGAAGATCCCTTCATAATGTACTTACATTGTAAGTGATAGGGAGCAAAAATGTATTTAAAAGTGTATCTGAAGCTAATATGAAGCTTCAGCATCCAGATGAGTCAAATCAAGTAGATATCTTTCAACATTACAGTCTTTCTAGTGCCAAAGTCCCTCTTTTTGTTACTGTACAACAGGGAAACACTGTCTGAGGAAACACAAAGAGGGAATTTGATATGATTGTAACATTATCCAGGTAATCGGATCATCTGTACAGGAGTGTCTGTGATGCCTTTACATCTCAGATCATATCTGTATTCAAGTGCAGTTATTACCAGTATGAGACTTTCACCTTTTGACGTGGATGTCCTCCTGACTGCGTTTTATGATCCAACATTTATTTCAGTTCTACTTATAAAACTTACATTGCACACTTTAGACCTGGAGACCTGCTCATTTTGTGTTCAAACTGTGAAACCCATCCCGTCTGAGAGAGACGTCTCAGGTAGACTTTCCTCCTCCTGTGCTGCAGTCACAGAGGAAGAAGGTGTAGAGGGCGACATTTCAGCATCTCTTTTGTCCATGTTGTCCTCGTCCCCTTGTTACCTTGAGTGACATCAACAGTCAGCTTAATTTGTATGAAAACCGGCCCAGTAAAGTGTAGTTGACCAGCTCCAGACATGTTGTCTTAGGCTAACCGTTTCTTTTTCAAACAAGGGAACTCTTAAACTAAGAGCTTGAATTTCTACCTTGAAGAACTGTTGAGTTTTGAGGTTAAACACTGATGTAGACACTGCCAGCTACATGTCACATTCCGGAACATGAATGTGGTTCAGGCCAGTGAGAACTAGAACATTCCACATTGGAACACCCCCATTTTTCCAGTTTTAATTAAAATTTAAGCAGTTCAGGTCCAGTGGATGCCCTAAGTGGAACAAAGGTAAACCGTAAAAAGAAATGATTAGGTTACCAAAAACTGGAAACTGGAAAATAAAGTACATTTGGGAGTTATAAAATTGGATAAAGTAACAAGCTAACAACTCACAGCTTCTCTGCAGAAAGTAATTTAAGCCTTGAAAGTTGATGCAAAACCATTCCTACAGTTGATTACTTCCAAACCATCTGTCTGTATAAAGGCATGGAGGAGGAAGCGTGATGGTCTGGGGCTCTTTTGCTGGATCCAGAGTTGGTGACTTGCACACAGTGATTGGCACTCTGGACCAAAAAGACCACCACAGCATCCTGTAGAGCCATGCAGTCCCCTGTGGTCTAACCCTACCTGGTCAGAGGTTTATTCTACAGCAAGATAATGACCCAAAACAAACATCCAGACTGTCAAAAGAACAAGATGATAGGCTTCAAATCATGAGACCAGCACAGCTATCAAGCTGGTTTGGGATTAACTGGACAGAAGGGTGAAAGCAAAGCAACCTGACAGTGCAATCATTTGTGGGAAGAACTTTATTGAACTTTCTTAACAATATTTGATTTCCATTTTAGAAAGAATACAAACAGTGGTTACGTTGACTAGTAAAAAAAAAAAAAAAAAGGAATAAATTAAATTTTGTTAAACAAAAAGATTCCTTTTTTTATCTCCAATTGTTTATTTGTAGTACATTGAGACCGTTTTCGATGGTGCATGAGATGTTTGGGACTCTGTTTCTCTGTCTCTGTCTCTGCTCAACCAAGATAAGGGCTGTTACAATGTGTAAATGTTTGACCTCATCTGTCCATTCATTACCACAAAGTATTACACAAAGTACATATTGTAGACAAGTATCAGTCTTCGTGGATTGTTCGTCTGCTTTTGTTACAGTCATATTCTACAGGCTGCGACATGGTGGTGGACAGCAGGAATTATGAAAGCTGTAATTCTATCAAGGGCTGCTTTAAAGGTCACTGACATGGAAAAATAACCTCCATGTTTTAAGAATCGAATCAAGATTCTATCAGTTACGGAAGGTGACATTTACGTGACAGATCTCTGAATGCAATTTGTTATGAAATTTTCCACATTCAATATGGTATCAACATGGTTTTAGGGATTATTTATTTATTTATGTATGCAGTTGATGGATATATACTAGGGATGTGCAGAAATCCCAGTATTTGTATTTGTATTTGTATTTGTTGAGGCAGCAAAATTATTTGTATCTGTATTTGTATCCGAATGAAAGTGGAAAGAGGCTTAAAATCCTGTTTTTGTTTTTATTACTCTTTTAATTTTATAAAATGAAAGTGTTACAATAAGTGTTCATAAATAAACTACTTTATGAAGGAGGTCCCCACATCGGGTCTCGAACTGGAGTCTCCCAGATCATAGACGACTGCGCTGACTACTGGGCTAAAACTTTACTCATCGCCTCATTGCAGACTGACCTCTAACTAACAAATATTTTTTTTAAATATTTGTATGAAACAAATATTCGTAAAAAAAAACAAACAAAAAAAAAAAAAAATTATTTGTGCTTTGCCGAATAATGTATTTGTATTCAGGCACACCCCTAATATATACATAGTATCAGGAAATTGAAGCTCAGTGTCTAAGATAGATTGATGATGCATTGGAGAGCATTAAAAACCCAAACAGCTGCTGGTGAAAGTCATTTTTGTCTGTTAAACTAAGTGAAAAATCAAGATGTTTATCTACTTTGATGCTGCAGCAATGAGTGGCTTCAGGCTGTTTGGTTACATCAACCCCTGAAAACCCATGTTCTTGTTCCAGTGTCCTGTGTACTTTGGTATTTCTTTTCATTGATTAGACTGGATTGTTGCATCTGAACGCACAAGTAGAGCGTCTGGCTGTAAAGAGTTGGTTATCTATGTTTTTCTCTCCAGGCTGAGGTCTTCCCTTATCCAGAAATTGGAAATGAAGAGGTGGAGGAGATCAATCAGCTTGTTGCACCGGTGGAAAAATTCTTCAATGAGGAGGGTGAGAGAGATGCTGAAGGTTTAAAGAGTACAGCACTTGTCAACCTGCTGCACACATAACTAACAATGTTATACAATATTTGTTTGCATTTGACCACATAGCATATCAACTATTTCTTTATGTGGTGTAATAACAATATCTTATGCTCATTTTCGTATTTGGTTCAGTTTGGAGTAAAGGGGAGGGTTACCACTTCAATACTCTTCATATATTGACTTTAAAGGTCAGAAGAAAAGTATTTGAAGAAAAAAATAAATGTATACAAATGCATACATAGAGAAGTAAAACCAATGTCAACAAAACACAAGGGTTAATTTGGGTGAATTGCAGTCTGTTGCCGCTCAGTGATTGGATGAACTGATGAGGAAAGGCTGGTGTTTGTGATTTCAGTTGACTCAGCAAAGATTGACCAAGAAGCTAAAATCCCTCCAGAGACCCTGAATGGGTTGAAAGAGCTCGGGCTGTTTGGAATCCAGATTCCCGAGGAGTATGGTAAGATGTTAAAGATCTCCAACATACACACAGTTTAGTTGTTATCAAAAACACTTTACATGTCATCTGTAGATTGTAGATATTACAGCAGATGTAAGCATACAGTTAAATAAACTGCAAACAACTGTAATTAAGAACTGTAACGATGTTATTCCATGTTTAGCACATTTACTATAATGATGATGAATGATAACTATTCATAACATTACTACTGACATTTTTTTTAAAGTCCAAATAGAGAGAGACAAAGCAGAGCTCTTCCTCACAGCATGAATGTGTCTGAATTTAACAAACAGTCAAATGTTTGGGGTTTATGTTAGATGGCATATGGCATATAGTTAACAGGAAAACCAGTTGATTTGTAACACCGGTTTTCTCGCCACCACTGCTCGCTCTCCTCATCCACTCTCTAGCTCGCTCGACCACTGCTTCTCTCTCTCTCTTTTCTGTCTTTTTTAAAATGAGTCGGGAAGCCGTCAGTAAAGCCTAACTTTACTTTAAACATTATCAAACAAAGACAAATGTTCTCCCCTGTTCCTAGTAATGGTTTTGTCCTCCCTCATGGCAGGGTTGTACAGCGTTACAGGTTGCGTTTCTCCAAAAGTTGATTGTGGTTCAACTTTCTTTCTGTGGCCCCTGCGGCCTCCTCCCCCGCAGCTTAACACACAACACACCAGCCTGCCAGCTGAATACCTTTGCAGCTAAATGTAGCAGGCAACTATTGTTTGTATGATTTTGTTATTTGAAGTATGAATTTAAATTATTATTTGAAGTTTTGCACTTTGCAGTTTATCTTTGCAATCATTTTTATTTTTGTATTAAGTATTCATTTGAGCCTTTGTCTCAGGGCTGCCTTGGTTTCTTGTTGACTGAGTGGACTAAAAGAAAATAAATCTGACTCAGGTTGACATTGAGTAGCAAATGTTTACATTTGATTCAGTGTAATTTTTTTTCTTTGAGACCTATAAAAATGTCTACTGCAGTTGAATGAAAAGAGATACTCAGCACATCAATCTAGAATCAAATCTATGAATGTATTGAATTGAGAACTGATTATGAATCAAGAATCGAATCGATTTTGAATTGAATCGTGAGATTTCCTGAATCATGCACCCCTAGTAACCAGTGCTCTGCCAAAACTGTCCGTCCTGTCTGTCAGCTGAACCTGTTCGCTGGGGAGCAGAGCTGTGGTCAGACAGGTTCAGCTCCAGTCACACTGTTATTTAAAACAAGATTTTACCAGCTGATAACTGCAGGAACAGACAGTCAGAGAGATAAAGAGCTGCTGTGAAATGCAAAATGACTTCTGGCCCGTTTAAATGCCATTGCCATTGTTTGTCTTCCTCTCGTTATTATATGTCATTGATCAACTCCTGCCCTACTAGCTTGTAGTCCTCTTTGCTATCTTGGCTAGTGCATCAGTGCCTCCTGTAGATGAGTGGAACAGTGTGAAACCATAGGCAGGACTATGTATGGCCTCCTCATGTGCACAGGGTGACTGCAGGTCATGTGACTCAGACAGCCTGTCTCAAATAACAGGATAATTCTTAGGATGATATATACATTTGAACTCACACAACATGAGCTATGCATGGATCATAGAGCTGTTTCTCTGTACATCCCTGCCAACACCACTATAAGTTGAGTGTCTCAGGCAGTCAGTGAGAAGATCTTTGTTTTTTTCATCTCAGGGGGTCTGGGATTGTCCAACACCATGTATGCACGACTGGCAGAGATCATCTCATTAGACGGTTCTATTGCTGTAACACTGGCTGCACATCAGGCCATTGGACTGAAGGTAAAAATAAAATAGTGTAAGCCAGATGTACATGGCTGATGAGGAATATCACTCTGAGAACAAGTTTAAATCTATGGTAACATGATTGGTATGATGACATGCAGGAAGGTTTTGTGTGATTTGCTAACAGCTGTTTGGTGTTTCAGGGGATTCTGATAGCAGGGAATGACGCACAGAAGGAGAAGTATTTGCCCAAACTGGCCTCAGGAGAACATGTAGCAGCTTTCTGTCTGACAGAGCCTGGAAGGTAAAGACACTAAAACCTCATTCACATCTTCATTACAGTGTCCTCTTTGATGCCAGAGACATGTGGACAGCACTGCAAGCCGTAGGTCAGTTTACCTATGGTTTAGTTTAAACAAAGGTTGTTCACAAGTACGTCAACAAGAAATAAAGTGAATAAATATTGACTTTCAGAATCATGACACACATTATGCATCTCCCTGAGGCCTTTAAACATATTGAATACATTCTCTTTACTCAAAACATTTTCAAGCTTTTTTTTTCATATCTGAGACTCTGCATCATCTACAATTGTGATTGCCAGCCTGAAATGATGTAAATTAATTACAGATATAGAGTACAAATTACAAGCATTTACTCCCTTTCATAGGACACATGTAAAACATCACTGTTGTAGCCAACTATTTGTTTGGTTTTTTTTAATGGAGATCACCTGTGTGTAATTATGACACACTTGTATGTGTAAAGTCTAACCTTTGAGTCAGTATTGTGGCAAAACCTCCAACAGAAAGAAACACCCCAAGCAGCTCAGCAAAAAAGTGATTGAAAAGTACAATCACTAAGAAATGAAAGGAACTTCTTATAGGCACTGTATCCTAACATCCTAACAGAGGTTAAATTTTGAGTAGTCCAGTTATAAGATCTTAAAGGACGCCCGCCAGCCAGTCAGAAATTAGCACCCTCCATTGCCAGGTTGAAATTGTGACAGCATCTATACTTTATGTCTCAGTATAGGGTTGGATTAGCTTCACTTACATTCAGTGTGATCATTTCAGTGGAAGCGATGCAGCCTCTATTCAGACCCGAGCAACCCTGTCAGATGACGGCACACATTACCTCATCAACGGCTCTAAGGTGAGAAGAATCAAGTTTGCAAATGTTTGATCTAGGCTTCAAATGTACATCAATAAATCCTCTCACATTATTTGATTTTCCTTAAACTCTAAAAAAAAAAAAAATCCCATGTCTTTCTATTTGTGTCATCAGATTTGGATTTCAAATGGAGGGATGGCAGATGTTATGACGGTGTTTGCAAGGACAGAGGTTGTCGTAGATGGCGTGAAGAAGGATAAGATTTCGGCGTTTATCGTGGAGAGGGCTTTCGGGGGAATCACTAGCGGCAAGCCTGAGGACAAACTGGGCATCCGGGGCTCCAATAGTAAGTCTTTCATGGGTTTGGATGACAGGATGAACATACGGAGTGGTCTTGGTAGAGTTTGTGTCCTTTCATGTCATTTGTAATTAAACTTTGACTTTTTTCAGCTTGTGAAGTGTCCTTTGACAACGTCCCAGTGCCACTGGAGAATGTAATCGGAGAAGTAGGTGGTGGGTTTAAGGTAAGTTTTATCCTATCCTCAACACAAACTATTGTACATGACTGTATCTATAAGGTTATGTTGGTTTTTACACCAAGCTTTTGCTTTGTGTCGGACAGATCGCCATGAACATCCTCAACTCAGGGAGGTTCAGTATGGGCAGTTCTTCAGCTGGAATGATAAAAAAACTGATAGGTAAAAACCCCATAGAGCAGCTGAGATAACTGATAAAGAGTTGTGAGGGTGAGTTTTTTGGAATTTCTTCAGTTTGACATCTTCTCTTTCTGGCTCGCTGTAGGATTGACGGCTGAGTACGCTGCAACCAGGAAGCAGTTTAACAAAAGCCTGAGTGAATTCGGTATGATTCAGGTACGTTCCACGTTCCCCTCATTAGAGTCTAGTGAATAATCACCACCACTCAGTCTGTTCAGAAGTGAATAAGGTGTGTGTTTGCCTCTGTGCTGTAGGAGAAGTTTGCAGTGATGGCCCTTAATGCCTTCGTGATGGAGAGCATGGCGTACCTGACGGCAGGAATGATGGACAAACCGGGGCTTCCAGACTGTTCTGTAGAGGCCGCCATGGTCAAGGTTAGACACGGTTGTCATCAAACCTTGTTCATGTCAAACCAGTATAAAACAAAATGTTTAATGATGTGTATTCTGTATCGTCTGTGCAGGTGTTCAGCTCAGAAGGAGGCTGGATTTGTGTCAGTGAAGCTCTTCAGGTCTTCGGAGGTCTGGGTTATACAAAGAACTACCCCTTCGAGCGCTACGTCAGGGACTGTCGCATCCTGCCTATCTTTGAGGTACTCTAATAATTATTCAATCATTAAAGCACCACTGAGAACACCAAGGTCAGATCCTCAGTCATATTTCTGAGAGTTTTTATCAATGAAAATGAGTTTATATTGTTTAGTTACGCTCATATTACCCGTGTTGGGTTTTTTAAAACTGATTCTGAGATTTTGTAGATCTCAAAATTAAACAAAAAATGAATAGATTATAATAAAAGAGGTTTAGGGAGAGCTCTGTAAAAATTTAGACCATAACTGGCCACCAGGGGGCACAATTGACTTTGGAATGAAATGTCTTCCCTGGATCAACTTGGTGAGGATTTTGGTTTCTGTCTGTATTTGGAATTAAAGAACTGAGCAGACTTGCAGTTTATCAGCCATTTAAACAGTTTTTATGCGTGTCATAAAGTGTGAATCAATCATAATCTAAATCATTTATTATTTATTTAAATTCATATCCTCCCTCTGATGCCTTTATTGATTTGGAATTTTTGAACTCTTGTAAATATCTAACATCAAAATGTAGTGTCCTATTATAACACACAGCGCAGAGTGTTCTTCATAGGCTGCATTGCCACACGTAGTATAATAAATGTGAAATCGTAAACATGATATTTATAGCTTCTCATCTGTTTTCAGGGGACCAATGAAATTCTGAGGATGTACATCGCTCTCACTGGAATGCAATATGCTGGCAAAGTCCTCACAGGGAAAATAAAGTAAGAACATTCAAATCATGTAGAGCTGGGATTTCTTTTTTTTGTGAATAATAATTCATTGATCTTTTTCCCTAATTTGCATAGCAGTAAGATAACTTAGATGTTAACTTGGAGCCTCAATACAAGAAGAGTATTAGAACACTAATAACAAGAAGTTTTTGTATTGATTGAGGACCATGAGCTACCACCCCTGATTTTTGGCCTTCTCTGATTGGTTGGAAGGGTGAGGCTTACTTAAAAACCTGAGAAAGGAAAGTACATACTGTAGCTTTAATGTTGTTTTAATGTTCTTTAAAGCTTCATCACTTTCATCTAAAAGTACCTGTGAATCTGTCTGGCCATGATATCGACATTATTGATTTTCTTATGTGTGAATAGTTTTCCCTAGAATTCCATCACAAGGTTGTGTAATTTATTAAAAACTTCCAGGATGGTCTTTGGTCACTCTTTAGTGTCTCAGTGTTGTCTCTGCTCTGCCTCCAGGGAGATGAAGAAGGGAAATATCGGTCTGGCTATGGGCATGTTAGGTAAAAAACTGAGGAGCTCAGTTGGAGGTTCAGTGGACCTTGGCTTGACCGGAAAAGACGGAGTGGTGCATCCCAGCTTGGCGGTAAGAACTTTCTCGTAACTCTTATAAGATATATTTTGAGCACATAGATATAACACATTAGCTTTTTTTCTAGCAGCTCAACTGTTTTCTGTTTACAGGAGAGTGCAAAGAATTTTGAACAGAACGTTAACTTTTTTGGATCGACTGTGGAGAGCCTGCTGTACAGATATGGAAAGGTAACATTTGATTGATATTACATTCTGGAAAAAGAAAAAAAAAAACAGCTGTAGGATTTTCCTGGTCAAGTGTTTCCCATTCTTTTGAACAAAATTCCCATTTGTCACAAATGGCTGAATGTACAAGATGTTCCTCACTGGTGGCAGGGATCATTTCATATCTTCCATTCAGTGTTTCCTAAGTGGTGTTTATGGGTTAGACAGTTGCTCCAAAGTGTGCTCTATTTCTATCATTCTACTTGACTGAGCTTTTGTAACCACAGCTTTTCCAAAGACGCTATAAACCTCTTGGGAGGCGAGTCAGTTTTCACAATCCCCACTTCATGTTATCAGTTGACTCCTTTTTGATCCAATTCATGAGAAGTGTCCCAAGAGGGCTTTAATCACACCGCATATTTCATCCGGAGAGCAAGACCGTTATCAGTTCACTAATAATGATAAGAAGATTAATGGTAAACAGTGCATGCAAACTGTTGCATTAACAAAACGGGCTGAGACAGTACAACGTTTTTTTAAGGAAACTGGGACACGATTGTCAGTAAAGATTGCTGCTGTAACACCTTAATATTCAAATAGGTCTACATCTAGGTTCACCTGATGCCAACTGCTAGCAATGCTGCTACAGCTCAGTGTCTCTGTGGCTCATTACTGGCTCAGGTTCCCTCCTCTCGTTTCCTGTCATCTCCCTACTATCAACTCTCTAATAAAGGCATAAAATGCCAAAAATGTACTGGACCAAGCAATAGTTCCAGCAAGCAATAGTTCCAGAGTTACATTTGCTCCTGAATGTCACTGTAACAATCTGTTTAATGCATAATTGTAAGGGAGCAATAATGTAGGGTGTTTTGGTGGCTGCAGCACCCCAGGTTCAGTTCCAGCTGGGGGCCTTTGTCACGTGTCACATCCATATCTCTCTTCCTGTATACTCTTACACTTTCAACTGCCAAATAAAGGCAAAATGCCAATAAAAATCTTTAAAAAGAACAGTTTATTTGAACTGAATGGTTTCACTGCATTATAGGTAGTCATTGATAAGTCATCTCAGCCTAAAAGAATAGTTCTGGTTTATTACAGCATGGGTCGTATTTTCATAGTTTTGGCCACAGTATTTTATGTAGACTGGATACTAACACTAAACTCCTCCCACTGAGAGGTCCGTTTTGATCTTAAGAGACTTAAAGATTTAAACCTGCCAGAGAAGATCATCCGTTTCCCACTAACTTAAACATTATAGTCTTTATGCTGGCCCAAATGAAGTTCTGGTGTTGATATGGGCACTGTCAGGACATCCTCAGAAAAGTGGACTCAGCAGTGATGACGTCCATCCACATACAATGATTTCACATTATGTGAATTTATGTAATCAAAGTCCAAATTTCCTGTTACGGTCTTTTAGACATCAACCACCAACATCATCTACACAGGAAGATCAGCCAGGAACAGATGAGCTTCTTTGATGATGATGATGTCTGGGTTTAGAGGAAAAGGATTTGATAAATTACAAAATGATTCACAATTATTTTCTTTAGCAGCAAAGATTACTCAAGACATTTCTGAGGTTGGAAATGATCGATGATTGAAGTGTCCTGATTTGTATCTGTTGATGTTGTCAGACAATAGTGGATGAACAACTCGTCTTGAAGAGAGTAGCAGATGTGCTGATCAACCTCTACGCTATGACAGCTGTCCTGTCCAGAGCCAGCCGCTCCATCAGCATCGGCCTCAGGAATCACGACCACGAGGTATGTGTATATACATCCTGTACCACAGACACACACACACACACACACCAAAGCTTTGACCGAGACCTACAAATTGGGCCAAGCAGAATCGAGAAGAAAGCATGATCTGATTGTAATCTTTTAACCATTATGGACCTGTTTATTAAATAACATGTAAAGTGAACATTATTCCAAAGAGGTTCCAAAGAAGGAGAGTAGAGGAGTGTGTCCTTACTCGTATGTTTGAAGGCAGTAAGCCTCGTTTACAGCTGGGATTAACTTGCATCTTGAATCTAGGTCTCAGTTTTTCATAATTAAATCAGTTTTACAGTCTTATACACATCATTCCTATAGTTATATGACAAATCAAGGACGGCATTTAGGCTCATTTAGTCTTTTTTGAGCATCATTTATTGGTGCTCCAATGTGTTAAAGTATAGTAAAGACACATTTTGAATTCAGTCATTAGAATTTTTCAAGCTCACTTAGAAATGAAAAGCTGTTTGGTTAATGTTTGAATTGTTAGTACAGCTTATGTGCAGTAGCCCAGCTCACACCAAAACTAATATTTCAACTCTAGTGGCCAAACCACCAAGTGTGCAGTGAGAGGATGGATGTGGTTATATTTAATTTAAATGAATGAATACTTTATTTGGGCCATACATCATAAGGAACAGAACTTAGCAATCTGTGTGGGTATGCAACTGACAAAACATCATCATACATGTTTACACCGATCCATTTCACACAATAAAAGTCAGGCCAAATTTTGCCCATTTGCCACTATTTACCATCCCCCTACCATACTCCAATACACTGTCAGTCCATATTATAATCTGAAGCTCCTGATGTGTGTTTTGTGGTCGGATCTATAAAAGTACGTGAATATCTTACTGTATATATGCTCTGGAGATGTATTACAGTCACACTTTGGTGTTAATAGTATAGCCATACACAGCAGCTCAATTTAATTACAGTGTAATTATCCAGAAGAGAGGTCAGATCTTGTTTAAGATGAGTGTATATTTATCAGGCTAAATAGAACACACATTCTTATCTAATTAGATTTGGCTGCTTTCTTTCAGTGCAGGAAGTCTCCTGCAAGCAATTAAAGCAGCAGCATGTCACAACATGTTGTCACCTCTAATTATGTTTGCTTTTTTTGTTTTTTGCGGCAGCCATGTTTCTTATCTGCGTGTGCTTTGACCTGTTACCAACATAATAAGCAGCTACTTAAATGATCTAATATTTTCCAGTTATTGTATGCCATTTGTTCTCCACTTTTAATCACTGTGGTACATTTGCAGATGTGTTTTCAGTGTTCATAACCCTCACTCCTCCGTATTCGCTAAACAGTTCTTATCGGAGCAGATTTAGGTGGACAAGGACACAGGGTTGGCGGAGCGGTAAACACTAACTATTGGATGGTCCTGTGTGTAATCAGAAACAGTGATGTAGAGCAAAACAAATACTCCACAGAGAGACATTAAAGAAGGCAGTGAATGCTTTGTATTATCCTCTTTTGCAACACTCTGCTGTGTTTCACATGGGAAGCCCTGTGCTCCTCCCGGTCTCTCCACTGTAGCTTCAGGCCTAAAATGTCAGAAAACATGCAGTGGCCACCTTTGCATTTTATTTGAAGCACACACACACAGACTGTAGAGATCCTGCTAACAGTCCTGCGAAGATAGTCGCTGATTTCAAACTGCGCCCGAGGTTCAGACTGAGTTCTAATTATTTCAAAGCAAATGTGTCTTCAATCATCAAGCTTTCATCCAGTTTAGTTCCACTGTGATCTTTTCGACTTGTTTCTCCATGTTTGCTTGTCTACCATCTGAATTATTTCCATGATGAGAGAAAGTGCTAATCTGACATATTATTGTAAAACAATACATATGGGTAAGTTCTAACAGTGTCTGTGATGTTTCCAGTTGTGTTGTTTGCAGATGAAAGTAGAGCCAACAAATGGATGTAATTGTCACACTTCACATTTGATTACGTTGTGATGTTTTGTACTTTCAGCTGCTGCCTGTATCGTTTTTTTAGTTTTCATTTCTCTCGGCTGTGATTTACAGTCGGATTCTCGTTAGAAAGGTTTTGATGAATGTTCATTTTTCTAGGTGCTGCTCGCAAACACCTTCTGCAGCGAAGCTTACTTCAAGAACAATTACTTGATGACTCAGTTGCAAAAGCGTAAGTACAACACAAAACGGTAATTGAGAACAGCCCCATGCCTTTTTTTTTTTTTAACTGCATCTCAGTACAAAAGACTTGCATGTGTTGCGGAATTTCCCCGCTGAACCCCACATACCAACACTCAAACCCCCCGCTGCTTTTGATTTTCACACTGTGCGCATTTTTTAAATTACCTACATGTAATCCAGCATTACCCTGTGACATGATCCAGACAGATGAGAATGTTGCGTTTTGCATTTAATGAATGAAAGCGGCTCGTTTGTAATTCAAATTTCAATCCGTTCCAGACTCTCCTGAGAACAACGATGCCAACATCAAGAAAATCGCCAGGGAGGTCTTGGAGAACAGAGCTTACATCTGCTCTCACCCTCTAGAAAGAACATACTGAGCTACTCCCATCCGACCATAATATTATGACTCCTATATTCTGATTGGACAATATGGGTGGGTCCAATTCACAGTGATTTGTATCGGTATCAATTTTGTTTGAAAGCAGTACATCTTTAACATTATTTGTACATTTGGTTGATAATAATGATAATAATAATTTGATTAATTTACATTAGTTAGTTTATTTTATCAGACATGGCTTCAAAGATAGAGATTATTGGATGGTGAAGCATTATATGAAGTTCTATCCAAAGTGCTCCTTATCTTCAGGGCTGTAATGAAATATTGCACAACTACTCATGTGTTAAAGATGCTAGTTTTATTGCTTGTGAGGCTATTTGGTATACAAGGGGCAGTCTTTGTGGGGTTTGGCTTCTACAATATTCCTGAATGGCTGGACAGCTGATGACGGTGTTTTCATATCGGGTGCACACTCCTGAAAAGTGAAGATACTCTTTTCCTCATCTGTCAGAGGCAAGGCCGTCCGCTTATACAGGAATGAACGCTGCTTGCAGAATCCCCTGTAAGAAGCAATGGAACACATCATGTTAACACAAACATTCAGTGTTAGTTTTTCTCTAATTTCTCCTGAGGTCTTTCTTTTAAATAAAGGTTTTATTTGAACCAACATGTAGTGGTGCTTGTTGTACAGAGACGTGTGTCTGGGGATGGCATTGTCTTTGCTGCTGAGGCTGCAGTCCATACAGGGGCCTGGAGCCAGAGCCACGCTCTCCTTTTCTTCTGCTTTGTCCTTACCCAGGTTCATCACAGACAGCTGAGGCAAAGGCTGCAACACAAAACACTGCTGTTGTTTCACCCAGATTTTGCAGTAAAATGCTACCAGAAACATGACAAACTCAAAAAACAAGCACTGTACAGTACAGCAAGCACAGTAAAAAAAATATGTCCAATATTCACTCTCCTTTTAGCTCTATTTTGGTCTCCACCAAACTCCTGAGAAAAATGTTTTTACTATGTTCACCAGAGAGTCATCTTTGTCAGCTAGTCCACTTTTTATGCTGTTTGGTGCTGAGCAGGTGGTGTACAGGTGGTTTATTAGAGCTTTTTCACTTAAAAGTGCTGCCTGTTATGGCTGGAAACAAGGTAAATAAGTGTGAACTTAAGTTGCAGGCTGTAAAACCAAAATAATGAGCTTAAAGATGCTTCAAGGCTCCATAACTACATGGTTAGGGGAAGATTCACTATGTGCAACTCCTTTTACCTTACATGTAGTCATTTGATCCATTGCATTTGTATTGGTCAGTGCAGCTTTGAGATCTTCACAAATTCTTGTTTATGAACAACAGTGATGGTCAGATTGACTTTCTTGGGGGTCCTGAAGCAAAAATGAGCTGCTGGGCCCCTATTACCCCCCCCATCCATCCCCTTCTCTGCATAGTCTACCATTTGTCTGTGCCAAAATATTGATAAAACACAAATTTAAGTCCTTAAAAAAACATTTCTTCTCAGCTTCTTGCTATAAGTAAGAAGTGTGTTCAAGTATTATGAACACACCACTGTCACATTAGAGATTTCTGTAGTTTTTTTCCTTTTTTTTCTGATTTGAAATGGGTGCGGCTCATTTGAAAAAAGTTGACGTCACACACTTCCACGCGCCAGTCAAGATTTAGCAACACTTGACTCAGAACCTGATGACAGTTTGTTGGGTCAAATCAAATCAAATCTGAACCAAATCTCAAACTACACCCACACCCAATAGCTCAAGTTTTGAAATCGTGTTTTTAGGGGCTTTAATTTAGGAATATGCACCATGTAGGTAAAAAAATTTTTGAAACTTAATTCAGACACACAGACCATCAAGACAGAGCCTCAAGATCAGTTAATAAAGCAAGAACCACTTTAAAGCTTTCCTGTCAGTTGATTGGACTTTTTCATGTCCAGGACCTCTAAACTGACACAAATTAGACCACAGACCCTCATTTGATAAGACTTTGTCTCAGGATCCCTCATCTGATAAGATTTTTGCTTTTAGATGCTTTATTACAGAACATGTGTGAAACCCATGACCAGAATAGTCACACATTCTGTCACTGTGTTACTTAAGGATGGAATTATGGTGAAAACGAATGACTCCCCTTTTTGCTGGGGACCTCCTGGAACCCCCTGAAGGACCCCTGGGGGTCCCCCGACCCACTTTGAGAATTATTACTTAGGCACATATTACCAAACTCATTTTCAATCAAAGCACCACAAACTAGTTGACACTCAATAATCCTGAAGCTGCTGGAGGTCCCTGGAGTTCAGGAGTTGGTAATCCAGCCAGTATTATTTGGTCTGAACTATTAATATTAAACAATTACAGTATAATGACAGCAATATAGGATAATCTGCAGATTTCTAGAAATCAGTCAACATTAGGACAAAAACTTCATCAGAAAATGTGCCACTGTCCAAATATTCCTCAAATTTTTGTACAAAAGTTAATTTTGACAACTGAACATACCCTCAGCATCATGCCTGGTTTCCTCAGTGAATACTTCTGGGGCTCATCTTTCAGCATATTCTGAATCTTTCCTGAGTTTCCTCTCATGTGACACTTGAACTCGGGGACTGAACCGTTGCCTTGTGGCTTGGTGTTGCTGCTGCCAGGAAGCATCTTCTTCAGCCAGCGACTGTACTGAGCTCTGGCAGCATGGAGCTGCTCTTGCTGCAGAGGGTCCCCTGAGGATGGAGATCACACCCACTTAAGACTGTGGATTAAGTGCTCAGTACAGTCACTGTTTTACTGTTCATATAACGGATAAACTGAGCGCACAAGAGATGTTTATACTTCACAGGAGGGTTGGACATTTACAATAACAGATATTAACTATTTTTTTATTCAATGCTAATACCATTGAGGTTCCTCCCACACCAAATTTATTCTCCAGTGTGGTGTGGGAGTGTGTTACTCAGCAGCCAAGATTGATACTGGCCCAAATATCCGCCATCTGGAGCTTCAATCAAAACATATCAATATTGGCCCTCCATACTGAAAAAAACACTTACAGTCCAGACAGTTATAGGAAAAAATCCACTTTTGGATAGAGTGCATTGCTCATGCTAGTTACAGCCTAATCTTTCCTATTCATCACACACTGTTTCTTCCCATGTTGATGTTCATTTTTATCAAGTTATTTCCATACTGAAAATGAAATGCCCACACAGCTTGTGTAGCAAGAAACCAACAGAGGCAGACAAATGTTTAACATGACTTGGTATGGCTGAATCCAAACTTACAAATTTTAAACTTAAATGGTTTTACTTAGCCAAATAGGCAGCAGTTAAATATATTGACCTACCCGATATTTACATAGCAGCAAGTCACCTCATTTGGAGAGAATTATGTGAATGCAGACTATGTAGAGAGTTGATATTTGCCATCTAGGGTGTGGCCTTGACAAGCTCTGTACAGCAGGAATTGGGGAGTGATGATATCAACTTCAAACTTTTTCCCCAATAGACTTTTTTTTTAAGAGGGGTGGTGGTCAGCAAACTGCCTGATTTTAAATATCTTCACTGAAGAAAACATGTAAAACTAAACTCATAAAATTCAACAAGTTTCGTGTAACCAGACGTGTGTCCCTAGTCAAACTCCTTGGCTTAACCCCCCATCTTCTCCTACACATTGTCTCTCTTGCTCATCTTCTCCCTTTCAACTTCTAACTGATGCATTAGCAATTTACTTTTAGGGGTTTCAAACTAGTTCCCAATTTTACTGGACTTTTATTTGCAAGATCATGGTGCTTAACAGAAACGCACTGGATTTTGTTAGCTGGACAGATCACAAACCTATTGAGAACCTTTGTACAATAGCAAAAGAGTTCTATGAAACTGAGGTCTGAAAAGAAAATCAAACATTGAAAATATAATAAAGATGTTGCACTCTGTTGTGAATGTTTAAAACAAGTTTTGAGTGCTGTGTTGTGGTTTTTGTTAGACTAACAGGCTCCATTTGCTGCTGTTTATTTCTGTTCGACAACCTGCTGGGATGTATCCATTGTATCTGAATCACTACAAGTAACTCTTATGTCTAAGGTCAAAAAAGAAGAGCTTTAAGACTTCAACCTAAGTAGAAATGGGTCACTTACCACTTATTCTTAGATAATTTTGGTTTTTCCACCACTGTGGGATAAAACAAATATGGAAAAACCATATTGAAGCCATGAACCACAGCTTGTTATGTGGCTTGCAGTAAGTGACACCTTGTGGTTGCATGACATTCTAGTAAATTGAGGCAGCTGTTGGTGGAGAAATTTCTATCTCCCCTATGATTGATTTGTCCTTGTTTGCCTGCTGAACTGAATAACAGTAAAAAATGGTGAGTCTACAAAGAAGGCCTCACTCTTTGATTCTGATGGACTGACACCAAATCCTGGCATACAGCTGATTTCTTAGAATGCTACAAAGAAAATATCTCAATGTGACATCTGGTTGTTAACATTCGGCCAGTTACTCATGGGAAAAGTGGACCTATACTGTACATGAAATGTGTAACACTGCAAGAAGTTAAAAGTGTTGTATATTAATGCAACCTAATAAAGTCCATACCAGCCAGGTGAATGGTGACAGGAGGTGTGTTGAAGAAAGGGGGAGGTTTACTGTAGAGCTGAAAGTCCTCATAGCGCTGGCTCCAGGCCAGTATGTCCCGTGAAAGTGTGGGTTTCAACGTGTTGGCATGTAGGATGTTCTCTCTCCATGGCTGGAAGCATAGCAAACAGTAGTATTATCAGCTTAACCCTCTACTGTTACAAACACATGCTATCATTGGATACCTCTGGAGAATAACCAGATGCTCCCAATGTTGCTTTTGCTGTCGTGGAGACAATAAATTATTATATGGCCAAGACAACTGAAACCAACAGCAAGGTTAATGTTATTAGTCATGTCACATTATATGCTACTCTATATGTTATCTAAACATAGTAGGTTATAGTAAAGGAGACCGAGTAAGAAAACAGCCATAAAAACTTTATCCCTGTGCTAAGATTCACAGGAATGCCAATAAACAGAACATTCCTGTTTGGGAACTTTGATGAAACCCCACACTGCAGGAGGATGAAGAATGACATCACCTTCCTAAGCTCTTCCACCCGGGCCTCATCTGGGTGTCTGGGGTGCACTTTGGACTTGTCATTGCTCATGCTTGTGAACCAAATAGTAGAGGGAGTGTTGGAGTCATTTTTAGAAGTCACATATCTCGGTTCCAGTGTAGCACTGAGATACTGCTGACTGTAGGTGAACCTCCGCCCTGGAAACTGAGGAGATGGACAGAGCAGCATTTATGTTCACTTATCTTCTCTATTAGCTTAAAGGATTAGGCTGGTGATATTATATATTTTTTTATCATCAACAAATCCTATGAAAAGACCAAAACCAACAATGAAGTGATGCTACTAACAAATCTTGCCTGTATAGCCAAAGCCTAAATTTATCTTTTTCCTAATTATTGTCCAAAAACTATTAAAGCACGTCAATGAGCCACACTCTTGAACTGGGTGACATGTTGCTTCATTACCATGAACACAGTCAATGGAGTTTATTTTGAGTTAATCCCACATACACCACCCTGCTGCTGTAAATACTCACTAAAGCACCAAATATGTATTAATCCATGGCTGAAAACAAATGTGCTATTTCTTCCTGATTGAGTAATGTTTACTGAAAACTACAATACCCAGATGTTTAAGGAAATTGCTGAGACTTTTTTAAAGATGAAGCTATGTATTTGTGAGTGGTTTTTTTTTTAGATTTATATATTGTAGTAAGAATGGGCTTGGTGCTGAGTGTCACAGAAAGACTGAAGGAGATCAGAAAGTATTGGAGACACTGACACATTGTTGGACTTTTCATGGGATTTGACAATAAGAAAAATATTTTTAAAACACTAGTCTTACTCTTCAACTTTATATTTGTGCTGATCAAACCTGAATGCAGGTTTAGATTTTTAGATGCATTTGTCCTTATCTTCCAGACAGCCATTGGTTTACATTCATTTCTGTATGGTCCAAACATCTATTATTGCGCTCTTGAATTTGAGTTGTTTTATCCATCACTATAAAAATGCAATAATTTTGTAAGTTACATTATCATTATGTGGTAGTGCAGTTTCAGTGCAGATTGATTTGAACTTAACTGTGTTACCTCAAAAAGATTATGTAACTCAAAAATGACAAAAATGATGCTACTTGATGAGTTTCATATCGTAAGGAAATGAACAGAAACCAATGGAAGGTGGAAAATTTAATTTGAATTTCTAAAACCCAGTACCATAATATTTAAATAACAGCAAAATAGTTAGCTGTAATGTACTGTAAACTACAAGTAAATAGTAGTATTTGTGATAAAATATGCCAAGCATTGGTATGGTTTTTTAAAGACAATTGCAGACAATTTACCAGATTTGTATGTATTTGGGATACCAAAGGAAACCTTTAGCGACTTCACACACAAACAGGTACGTCTTTTTATGTCTGAGGTGCCACCATGAGCCACCAAGCTACGCTGATACATTAAAATGCACCATATATTTATATATATATATGTAAAACATAGCACTGTACATTATATCCCACGCTCGTCAAACCTTGGCCATCACTTTGCAGAGCAGTTCCTTGGCTTGCTCATTTGAGTTGAAGGTCTGGATGCTGTAGATGTGTGCTGGACTGCCTGCAGCCTGGTCCATCCTTAATACAGCAGCCTCTGGCTTCTGCAACTGCTCACTGTCTTCTTGCACCTTTTTAATATTTTCCTGAAATATAATGAAATGCATGACTGGCTCTGTTAATAAATCAGATTGCACAGAGCAATTTAGATCCTACAGACCTGGATGAAATCCTTGCGCAGTTTGAGCGGCCTCTGCTGGATGTTGTGTTTCCATTTAATGTACTTGTTGTTGTATGTGTCGAGGGGTGCGTGTCTTTTCATGCGAACAGGCAAAGAGGACGCATCCATCTCAGTTTTTGCTTTAGTATTTTGTTCCCACTGCTCAGAATATGTGCCATATTCCTTGCTCATGCTGAGAATCATGTCAGCTGAGGGGAAGAGGTTGTACTGCACCACATCTTTGAGTTGCCTTACTTGACAAAGCTGGCTTAACCTGCAAATACAAAACATCCTTTTAAGAATATAATAGGTAGTTACAATGGTGAAGTCTATTATGTCATTCATTGCACACTTCATGTCAACAGGTAGCTCTAGCTTAACTACACATCATTTACACTTTTGATCGTATCTCACAATCTTCATTGTAACTTTTGAACAAACTGGACAGCTGGGAAAATTCCCTCTACTGATAAAGACTGTGAGATGCAGTTGAAAGCTACAAAGAAAAAAAGAAACCCATTTTTTTCAAGAACGAACTTTTGCACTAAATGTTTACTTATCATTTGTGCTGACTATTTTGAAATGTGTGCTGCACATTAGAATGGATGTTCATTGTTGATGAAGATCATCAACTGTATGGTTGACCTTGGCAACAGTCTGTGTGACAAAATAATCTCAATCAAAGATTTGAGTTGAGATTATTTTGTCACACATCTGCTGTATTGTTTTAGATTTTAGTAGCCATTGGTTTACATTAGTTTCCACACAGTATGAGAATCAGTTAGCAAATTTTTGGAACTTACTTGAGTTGAATAATCCACTACATTGAACATGGAACATGGGCCAGGACATGGGCAAAAAAAAAATCTCAAAGTTTCTGGTGCAAACAGATTACTATCTGGTTTCCGTGCTCACGAGGAAGTATGTAGTGTGCATGGGATATCTGTTGGAGGACAGGACACAAGGAGACCAACCAGAGCATTTCGGTCTGCTATGTTTCTGTGTGGAAATAACAGTACAGGAATTAGTTGAGCTATATTTTAACCTTGGACTTCATTATAAGGACATTACAGCTATAGTATCTGCACCAGATAGTAATCCATGCACACCAGAAATTTTAAGATTTTTCTTGTTTGCTCATATCTCCTTTTTTGCCTATGTCCCCTTAGTGGCTCCATAGTTCACTGCTTACTTTTCATTTGTAAGAAGAAAAATAGTTTTTTTTGGATGATACTGCCTATCAAGCCAGTGGGTCCAGCCTAAGCAGGTACAATGTAGATATAAGGCCCAGTAAAGCCACCGAGTATCTGCTCTTTTCTTGGATAAGAGTAAGGTTCAAAGGCAGTTTTAAGGTACATTAGGCCAGAGCTAGAGAATGGTGTCACCTGTCAAGAGGGCTAAGTAGATTTATGACAGCACAGCCTGATACCCACAGCAGGGCCTAATGGTAGGTCAACACCATTTAATGCTCACCCAACTTTTGGGACATTTCTATGTATAGTCAGCTGCCATCGCTAATTGACTTTTGTCCCTTCTGTTAACTATATAATCATTTCACTTAACATGTAAATAAATAAAACAAATCTGCAGCTCCCCTCAGCTCTACAGTGCATTTTAGCATCTTTCAGCTCATGGTTTGCAACTTAAATGTTTGGTTCATTGCTGTCATCAGCTTTGTTTCCAGTCAGCAGCTGTTTTCAGTGAAGAAGCTCTTATAAATTCACTGTATGCTACTAGCCAGCACTAAATGGCAGAAAGACAAAGTTAATGACCAGCTGGTGAACATAGAGGAGCATTTAGCAGCTAAAGAGCCAGATATCTCCTTTGTGAGTTGGTGGACACTAAAATTGAGCTAAAAGGAGAGTAAATATCAGACTTACATCCACTAGATAACATCACATTTGCCAGAAACACTACACAAAATGAATGCAAATGTTGCTCCATGTCTGCAGGAATTTGTGGCCTTCATACTGTGATACGTCCATGTTGTTTTTACAGCTTGTCCCGCTGTCACCAAGTGGCCCAAAAATTCAGTTAATGCTACTTTAAACACAATAGCATGGTTTGTTGTGATGTACAGTATACATGATTTGTAGTAAATAGGGTAAAATATGCAAAATCACAGGTAGAGTCCTTAAAGGCCACTGTAGTACTATTATATTTGTACCTTGACAAAGCCTGGAAGCAGGAATGGGGGATCATTCCTCTTATGTAGACCAGAGGCATTCTCATGATGGTCTCTAGTGGCTCAGAAAGACAGATAGGACTCAGACCCACATCCAGTGAGTCATAGATGCGTTTGAAGAAACCCAGGTTTGAATTGTAGAGGACTATCACCTGCTCTTCCTCACTCCCACTTAGTCTGCAAAACATCACACAAACTGTAGGATTGTCAGTGGAATTTAAACACTCTATCCAAATAGACAGCACAGCTGAAAACTGTTAACATTAGCTGTAAGGGCAAGATAGTGTTCATGGACTTACTTCATAGGAACAGCCTCCCAAAGTCTCTTTACTGCTTTATGTTTCAGCCCTTCAAGAACAAAGATGTGAGTCCTCATATCTAGAACGTGAAATCCTGTAACAAAATCCAGATCCTTGCTCTCATCATGCTTGAAATTAATTATGTAATTTGTTAGGGCTCTCTCTATGGTTTCCAGTGAGCGCGAGCCCAGGTCAAAAGCTGCCGCATTGATTCGGAGGATCTCTGTCCTCAGCTTGGTCATCACAGGGAGGTTGTTGCATCCAAAGAGGTAGATGATCCGTCCAAACAGACCATCACAGGTGCCTGTTTCATTGAGTGGGCAAGCTATTTCAACATCGACTTTGAGTTGAGAATTGGCATCAAAGTAATGGCCTTGTGGCATGGGCTCTCTGCTAGCTCCTCTTTCTGTCATCTTCCTGCCCCAAGCACTTCTCTCCCTGTCCGACAGTGGAGGTGGAGGGCAGCATTTGATTGGCAGGCGCAGCTTCAGACTTCTCTTCCCAAGTAATAGCTCAGAGAGATTGAGGCACACAATACCATGAGAGTTAAGAACCATCATCTTCTCTTTGAATGGTGCTGCATTGCTCTGCGTGTCATCATCTGACCCAAACATTGCTTGAATTTTTGGTGTTTCTTCCAACTTTCTGTCACGATCATGAACCTCTATCTCCAGAGGTGGACCAGAGAAGAATTCTTGGAGTTCTCCAGGAGTCATCAAGCCAGTCAGGATCACATTCACATCTCTGAAGTAGATGTCAGTACCGTGCTTTTGATAGCTGGTTCTGTGCATATTCAAGTTATGGAACTTATACTGGCAATAAACAGGCACACATTTTTCCTGGGAAAGAGAAATTTTCAACTTTAGCCTTATCTCAAAGGTCACCGCTGAATGTAAAGCTTGTAAATCAAAGCTATTGTACTGAAATGTATTCATCTTTGTGAATATGTATCAAATGAGATGGACGTCACACCTCTAGGACATGGAAAGGGGTCGGGGTTGAAGGCATTGAAGTGGCTGACAAAATGGTGATGACCAGTGGATTGAGTACAGCCTTCAGTTGGTCAGATATTAACAGCCTGTCCAGAGAGATGTTACACATCACCTCAAATACACCAGCTGAACGGACTCGGAAGCAGTCATCCAGTGAGGCCTCACCTGGTGGATAGACACAAAAATAAGAGACTACATAGTTTAATTTCATCAGTGTCTGAAATTTAAAATGTATTGACATGACATTCATCATGCCCAGAAGATGAATTCTAATAACTTTGGTTATCCCCTAAATTTTGATTTAGCAAAATCCTCAAAATTTGTCTAATACTTTTTGACCAAATACTTGCAAACTAATGATATGCCAATCAGCCACAGCAAATGTAGAAAATGTACACATGCTAACACCCTAAAATAAGATGGTGAAAATGGTAATCATTGCATGTGAGCATGTTAACATTGCCATTGTGAGCATGTTAGCATGCTGATGTTAACATTTAAGCTCAAAGCACCACTGTGCCTAAGTACAGCCTGGCATAGCTATAATCTTATGATAAAACAAGTCATACCTAATAATTTCACTTGAACAGTAAGTGCATTAGTCCACATTTTTGCCATCATATGACCAGAATTCCTTTATATTTAGCCAGATGACTGACAGGCAGGAGCCAGAAAAAACACAGGCTATTTCTGCCACATATATAATGCTGTTAATTTTTTTCATCTTTGAGGGGGTTGCAAATAGGTTCTGCTTTGTTTTAAAGGGGAAATCCACCAATTTTACACATCAACATTTATTTACAGGCGTTGGGGAGTAATACTGCATATGTGAGAAAAGTAGTGAAAAGCCTTTTGTGTCTCCAGAGGGAGCTGTGTGAAATCTGATAAATTGCTTCAAGTGATGCCACTTGAGTCAGTGTTGGTTGGGTCTGAAGACTACAAGTTTGAAAATGAAAAAAAATCTGGAGGTGTGAAGTTAGAAAGAAGTGAGGTTACCAGACCTCCGTAGCTCCTCATCTCTACATCATAGCTTTAATGCTAAATCAGTAGGGTGCTCTTTAAAGTGGCCACAAGCCAAAAATGGTAGGAGCCACTGTTTTAGTGGCTGTTTGTGTAAATAAAAGTTTGACTCACCTGCCAACAAACGAATGGGACTGATTTCAACTGAAGCAGTGTCAATCTTTTGTATATCCTCGAGGTTGAAAGCATCAGTTGTGGGTTTTTGAAAACCTGTTTCGGTATAGGTAAGACATTATTTATAACAAGGGTTATGGAAAATATATTTATCATCATGGCTTACATGAATTTGTGTCAGTATGATGTTTGCTAAATATATAAACCAGCATTCATACTGTACATTAATCATTGCGGTGAAAGAACTTCAAGTTCTGTACAAAAGTGGCAATATTTTTTACTTTTTCTCACCTGTGTCTGGGTGCATCTCTGGATTGGAATTAAACATTATATCCTTTTTGTGCTTTTTAGATGTGTGTGACCTCTTCTCACATAAGATTCTAAGTCTGTTTACCGTAGACTTGACACCACCTTAGAGTGAAGATATCATTTTAATTATACAGTTTTTCCATGAAAAGACAGTTTAAACTGTATGTAAAAATTTATCAGTCATTTGGGGGCAAGTTGATATTGATGCTCACCACACATGTCTGTTGCATCTTCAGCATGTTCCTGTGGTGGCCTGAACACTTTGAGTCGTTCATAGCGAGCCTGGCTGGACAGTTTGTCTTTACTGTTCCATATCTGAAGCCTGATCTTATGAGAAAGTAGACTGATCACCATGTCCCTGTTGACTTTGACGTTGAAACTCTGGTTCCAACCAACCCATGTCTGGTCTCCCTCATGCCATGTTCTCAAAATCTGTTCCAAAATTTACACATTAATCTTTTGACATATTTTGCATTTACTATTTTACATTTTATTCAACAGCAGCAGGAGGTTTTTAACTGTGTTTGTTGCCAGAAATTATAATTGCTATGCTGACAATAATAATCCATGTACAGTGATGGGTTATTTTACTGTAACTCTAGACTATGTTGCTACTTTATTTTCGTTCATTCAGGATGTTCATGAATTGTTGATGAAGGGGAAACACACACACAGGCATCAGATGAGGGTTACCTTGATCTCATCTTCTTTGTACAGTTTTGCTACTGGCCCAAACATAACCAGGTCCACTTTGACCGTCTCTGTATCACCTGGCAACAACTTGTATTCGATATGATAGCAGCCCTGAGCTTTATGAGCTTTGACCAAGAGAGTAGATGAGTCCTTCTTCATTTTCTTGGCCTTTTCAGCAGCTTCCTGGACATCCGCCTCTTCTCCTAACAAGCGACATGTGTTTGTGAATGAGATCAAGGATGAAAGAAATCTGTAATCTCTGTTTCTTACGTTATAGTTTTGATTTGTAGTACAAGATTCATACACCAACTCATCCTACTGACTGTCAGAGTACTATTCAATAACCATGTGGAGCTTATATTGATATTTTATATATTCTGTGTGACAAACCTACCTCTTGGAACAGCTAGAGCAATGTGAACTGTCCATGTGACGTCATAGGAGCTGTCATCTGTGTTTGTTGTAATATCCTCAGTTGAACCTGACCTGTTTTCCAACCCATGCTCCGTGGATGACAAATCACTCTGAAGGACAAGGGCATCTTCCTGTCCTTTATCCTGTCCTGTATCCACTCCATCATCACACTGACCCGTCTCTGACATGTTGGCCATGAGGTCTGACTCCACTGTAATACTTTCCATGAAAATCACTGTAAGAAAAGACAGTTAGTCACAATTTAACCTTCCAAAACATGTAAATATTCAACATGTGTCAATTTCATTAATTTACAACTTAATTTGAGATATTTGACAATAATTATCAATTGAAGGTGTTATTAATGATTGATATTTAAATATTAAATATTTTCAGGTGCAAATTAATGATCATTTAAAGGGGTTTTTATTCAGTATTCGGGTCTTATGGGTTTAGATTTGGGGTAAAATAATGGATGAATTGACTGTAATGCAGTATATTAAGTGTTTTTAATGGGTCGTCTGTATGGAGTAAGGAGTGTTAAAGGAGTCAAACACCCTTAAAATTTACAAAATAACATTACAGGTACCCCTTAATTTGTATAGATACCCCAATATACAACAATGCATGAATTTATTTATTAATAGTGCCCTTAAATTCTATTAAAATATCTCAATTACATCATTACTAATTGATCGATTGAAGGAATTTTATGGGGAAAAAATCTCATAAAAAGGATTTAGTTTCATAGTTCAAAATGAGACTTTGACAGTCAGTTTTATGTTAAATCTTGCCAGCTATAAATAAGCTAACGTTAGCTCTACCTGGTGCTGTGCTTTGTCATTAACAAAATAGGCTAAGTGGGCTCATTCTGGAAGTGCAATAAAATAAGAGAAAACACTACAATTCCCCTCACAAGTAGCTTTCTTGTTTTAGTGCAAATATTAATAATCAAATAATAGGCTAATACTTTGCTTTTTTCCCTCTTTCTGTTGTACCCACCTCAGCTCCTGTTGGTCCGGATGTGAAGACTCTTCTGGAAGAATTCAGTTTGAAGCAAGTCGTGTCATTTAATCAAACACACCTCTCTACTTCTCGTCACTTCACCTGGACTAGTAGTTCCCAAGCTGTTAACTCGCTTTACTTACACGTATCAAATGTTAAGTGCAGTGGTAAAGTTGTCACATAAACTTCAACCTAACCACAACCTAATTTACTGAGTGTAACGCGTCGCCATGGCAACCAGTGTAGTGAAGGAAGTGAGGTGTGTCGCTGACCTCATGTGCTGTGAGACTATCGGAATTTGTTTTAATTCAGTTCAATTTAACAAGCTTTATTTGCATGAACGTCATTAGAACAGTGGTGGAAAGTAACTTAATACATTTACTCAAGTACTGTACTTAAGTACAATTGTGAGGTACTATTGTACTTGAGTATTTCCATCTGATGCTACTTTATACTTCTACTCCACTACATTTCAGAGGGAAATATTGTACTTTCTACTCCACTACATTTATTTAACAGCTTTAGTTACTTTTCAGATGAAGATTTGACACAATGGATAATATAACAAGCTTTTAAAATACATCACATTGTTAAAGATGAAACCAGTGGTTTCCAACCTTTTTGGCTTTTGACGTCTTACAAAAAGCAGTGTGTAGCCGGGCTCACATTTCACATGTGAGTTGTTAACAGCTCCACCAAATTGACCACCACCTGATTTTTCTCTCTAAACTTCTCACATGGTTTCATTTCAATAAAAGTTCAAATGATCCAACATTTCACCAAAAATCAAAGATTAGAAAAAAAGTCCAAAAACCGAAAACAGATTTGTGTATCAGAACTTTATTTTTTCTTCTTTCCTCTCCCATTAATCATCTCACGACCCCTCGGATTTATGTGGTGACCCTTTGGAGGGGCCCGACCCCTAGGTTGGGAACCACTGGACTATATATATAGGCTAGATTACACATAGGCTATGAAAACTCAAAGAAAGATCTACTAGACTAATAAAGACATAAATAAAAATCTAGACACACATTCATATACATTATATACTGTGTATCAGAATAGGATCTCTACAATAAGGTATGAAAAAACCTTTTCTGCATACAAACAAGATCATGTATGACAGCAGGGCACAAAGCAAGGTGCAATCTGTGCAAATAAATAAATAAATAGGCGTGCGTTTTAACCCTGCATACAGCATGCTGTAAAAATTCTTCAGTTGAATAAAGACTGTCTACCTCTGCCGCACAGCCTGTTAGTCTCTTGGGCATCTTACATCTTTGCAAAGTCTAACCCAAGTGAATGACAAAAGTTTACACACCTGGTGGCAATTATACTCAAACAAAAAAGCAGTTTGAGACCGTTATGCATAGTAGGGCCATGTTACTGACTCCTGGTTGGGACCCCTGGTTTTGGGTTTGGGGGGCAGTGCTAAATTCAAATCTGCTCCGTTTTAACACACGCCTCATTCTAGCTCCGCCAGTCTGCCCACAGTCTGCTGAGAGGATGAATGTGCTGCGTGCGCTGGCGGATTTTGGAAGAAACAAAGTAACTCTGTTAAGTTTGTGGAAATATGATGTTGCTCAGTAGAAATGATGGATGCGATAGACTCCATTGATCCATACAGCCGACCAGCGCGCAGGACACAATGGATAGTCAGCACTCTGGCTTACCATTACGGACTGGACCGGGGAGTGGAGAACGAAATTATAGTTCTAGCCACCGGGCTAGATCAATACCTACAGGAGATTTTCCATCATATGGACTACCAAGGTGGAGGCAAAATCCCTGTGGAGGACTTTAACATCTTGTGTGACATTCTGGGACTGAACAAAGACTTGGAGGATTCAGAATGCGCCGGTGTTTTACCCAGCGAGCTCTCTTTCAGACACTTTCACGCCAAACTGTGCGGGTACTTCAGCACAAAGGCGGGGTGTCAGTATGAGAACGGCCGGCTGCTGGTCGGGAAGGACAGCGAGCATATAGAGACTCAGATCCGCCTGAGAAGCCCACTGAAGCGGCGAGAGAAGCTGCTGTGTGTGGGAGTGAGCGGCGGGTCCTCACCGTCCCCGGAGGGACGGCACGCCTCCGGCTGCAGGCTCGGCTCCTGCACCAGGGAGTGTTATGAGGAGATAGTGGCACTGGAGGAAGCAGAGGACCGAATATCAAAACTGGAAGATGAGAATGCAAGTCTGAGGGAGCTGATTGAAGACATGCGAGCCGCACTTCAGAGCAGTGATGCCCGCTGTTTGGCTCTGCAGGTGAGTGCGTGTGATATGCAGGTATGTAATGATACGAGAATATTCAGGAGGGCCAAACTAATAAAATCATGCCAAGGGTTTGAGTTGGATGATGATGTCCATATTTTTTTTAGAAAGTAGCCTAGTCATGATTTCATTAGGGTGGATACAAGCAGCAGTCTTAGGGAACAATTTTAGGGAACAGGGGTGCTGCTCACCAAACTTGCCTCTATTTGCTTTGGGCCCCAAACAAATGCTGCCCCCACCTCTCAAAACTGTGGTACCATTTTCTTACAAGACAACCTTTTGTTTAATGACACAAAATAAAGTCCTCCAAATGGAGTCCCTGATAGTCCATATGATGTAGCTAAAATCTATAGTAGACACTGAGCTGGATAAGTTCCAGTGTATTGACCTTGTGCTAAGGTTTGTTGTCAAAATACAATTTGCAATGCAATAATGAACATTCAAGCACAGTGTTCACTTTCATGTTTATGTTACGGGACACAACTGCAGAGCATCTGGACCAAAGTCAGTTAAATAAATCCATTTAGAACTTATTAACATTTCCAACTCCAGCTGTAAATATTTATTTGCAGATGACTTAACTTTTGCTGTTGGCTTATGAGACAGTAAGAAAATGTTGACCCTTAATGACTATTAAAATGCAGAATAACAGAATTGATGTGCAGTAAAATTAGAAAGTGAGAAACCCATTACCCCTTATTTATGTCTTACTAAACTTTCTAACTGCAAACTTAAAGATCCCTTCCAGACATGTTTTAAGATGTATTTAAATACTCTACTCTTGAAGAATAAATTGTCTGAAATGGCTTTTCCACAAAAAAAGTTCAATTATCTTGTTAAAACCCTTAAAATTACATCTACTCCTTCTTTCTCATTTAAAATTCCTGAATCTCTGAGTATGCAAATATATTTCATTTAAAACGTTTAACTACTAGATACAAGATGTCTCCTTCACTGTAAAGTTCATTCTCAGTGTTTATGCACTGTTCAAGTTTCCACATCACACTTATGTAAACTGAATACTGGACCAGGATTGACTCCAAACTAGTTGTGACGTCACATATCACGCTCATAGGTCCGCCCCTTAAAATCAGATTTTCAATGAACTCAGAGAAATTTTCCACTTTCAGCAGATGAATATGAAAACAGCCTCGTAGTGTCAAACTCTGCACATACATTATTGAACATCTAGAAAACTTACCTCCATTAATTGTTTATGACTCATCAGCAAGAGAGGTTTTTCCACAACATAGCAACCCAAAAGTTCTCATTAAAGCAGCAATAATCAGTTTTTTATATATGTTTTTGGCCACTTTAAGGTAGCGTAACAAGCTGTACACACACAATACTGATGTGTTGTCACCTTTGTCAAAATTGTTGTGGTGAACATTCTAGCAAACATGCCTATTATTTACACATCCAGCAGACATTTGCACAAATTTGGTGTCATGTTTCTGTGGATTTAGCAGAGATTTTTCACTAAAACTGTCTATCTGCTGTGTCTGGAAACCAGGCTGATGTGAGTAGCGAGACTGAACCAAAACTCTTAAAAAGTTATGGGCCATAAAATCAAAACAAAGAGCTGAAAGACACTAAAACGGTCTGTGGAGCTGAGAGAAAATGTAGAGTGGGATGATAATTCTCTGTAGGTTTGTTATTATCACTGACTTACATTACACTAATTTTATCAGTTGTTGATATGAAAATGCTAGTTGCAGCTTTAATGGCTTATTAGTGATCCATAAAGCATCAGTAAATGATGTATTACCCATTATTAAAGCCTTTAGTTACAACGTATAAACTCTCAAAAGGTTTGTAGATAGGTGCTAGCAAAATTGCACCTGCTGGTACATTCCAGGTATTTTAGGGAATATCTTCCAAGATCTTCTGGTCCTGTGTTGTTCATCTGTTACCTACTGTTGCTCTCTCCAGGTAGGACTATGGAAAAGCCACTCCAAGCATAAATCAGAAGAAGGCTGCTTTGTTGCCCACCAGAAACAAGCAGCCCAGAAAAGTATGAGCAATTCCAACCTGAAAAACAGCACCTACAGCAACCTGAAGAGCCTGCAGAACATTATCCACGAGATAGAGCTGCTGCAGAACTCCAGAGACCAACAAGTAGAGGAAGCCATGCTGTGTAATCAGAGACTGGAGCAGGAACTGTGGAGCTCTAAAGAAACTGTGGCGGCACTGGAGGACTGCAACCGAGTCCTGAAGAAGGAACAGGTGGGCATGAGGAGGAAGGTGGAGGAGGCCAGGCAGGCGCTGCTTAGCGGCCTGGGGAAGGTGAAGGAACTGGAAGCTAAAGCCAGTCATGTGCCGGCGCTGCAGAGACACATCCTCCAGCTGGAATCAGAGCTCCTCTACTACAGGTAAAAACACTGGGAACTGTGTCACATCTAGCATTTTAGAACAACAAAACTCTACTACATCAATGTTAAGCCAGAAGTATAACAAGATATTACCACAGCTCAGGAATTAATCAATAAATGACTCAGGATAAGACTGCATCCTATACAATCACTGGACTATCTTGACAAAACAGGAAGTTGTTACTCTGTGAGGGCACAAACATTTACATTTATTTGGATTGGCATGTCAAATTATTTATGCTTTGTTTTCTCCATGACACCCCTCAAACTATGTAAAATATATCAATTTTAGAGTTGTTATTTCTATACGTGGACATATAACGATGTCATCTCATCCAAATAGGACTGCAGCTAACAATTATTTTCATTATCGATTAATCTGCTGATTATTTTCTCAATTAATTGTTTGGGCCAGAAAACAGTGAAAAATGTCTGTAACAGTTCCCTAAAGCCAAGATGATGTAATCAAATTCACAGCAGTATGATTATAAATAGTGATACGATAGTGATGAGATTATAAAAATAGGCAAAAGACTTTGCTCTTCAAGAGAGATTGGTGAGACAGTTTGGTGGCAGGCTTTACACCTCTGCTTTCGAGTGTGGCCTTTTGGAACATGTGCAGTTGTATATATATATATATATATGTGTGTGTGTGTGTGTGTGTGTGTGTGTGTATAGACACAATTACCTTAAGATGTGGATCAACAACACATCTGGGGACCTACTCATTTGCAGCATGCTGAGGCATTAACTGGAAGGTAGGGCCATTGAGGACAGTGAGGTCATGCTTTCTGTATTTTTCCAGTAATTATGTGAAATAAAATTTACAGACGATATACAGTAACTCAACAGTTAAAACTGAGTGCAGAGTGCAGAATTCCAAGAGTGATGCAATTGCAACACACTCTTTGCAATATACTGTAAATTCTGATATGACAATTTCATTCTTTTTACCCAAGAAATAAAGATGTTTCTTCAATTTTTCCCTTGATTTGACTTTAAAGGCGGGTAGATGCAGTAAAAAAATAAACAAATACTCCCCTGAGGTCATAGAGAAGGGAGTTTGGAGTATCTTTTTTACCTCTCCATTAGATCTAATCAGCTGTCAAATCCAGTGCAGAACAAGTGTCTGGCTGTTCATCATGTCATGAAAAAGAAGGGGTTTGTTTGGGCAAGTTATCGCGTTATCAAGGCCTTTTTGGATTGAATGAACCGTCATGAATTGTAAGTTCTCCTAGAATAAAATGACTCTGTTTACTTCTGGCTGCATGCCTGGAAAACGCTGCCATGCTATTTATGAAGGTTTGATGTGGTTTACTATTCCACTTTTCAGCCTTGTTGTGTTTTACTTTATTTAACAGGCATCGTGTGTGGCAGGTTGGTCCTGCCTGAGCTCCACTACTGTTAGGAACTACTCATTTTGGTGGAAGTAAGGGTGTAATTGGACTTTTAAAGTACAAAGCCGTTGGTTTAATGTTTATCTCTGTGTATGTTGTCCCTGCTCCAACCATGTAATCAGTGTCTGCAGGTCTGGCTTTCTTAGATAGCAGATGTCTCTAAATGGTTGTAATATCTATATAATGCTATTATTATGGGCTCTAAAGCACAACCGACTCATATGATTAAAGTCTTCACTGCTACCTGCCTTTAGGTGATTCAAAATAACAAATTTAGCCAACACAATTCCTTTCCTTTAACACTAAACTCCACTAATCTATGCAGGCTGTGTCCCAAAGTCTTTTCACTGCCCTTCCATTGATACCCTAATAGCGAATAATTCAACACCACAAAGGCTCTGACTTGCCAAGAGGGAGCTCCATTGAGTGAGAGCCTCAGCAGACTAACCATTCTCATCAATCTCCGTTCACTTCTTTCACTGCACTCCCAAATGAACAATACCACATAGGCACCCCCGTCCTATGGATCTTAGCAACCAGGCTCCACGAGTATTCCCACTGAAAACCTCAGTCCTCGCTCGGTCACGTCTTTTAAGGACACAGTTAAGAGAGAAAGGTGCCAGTTGAGGTGTTTTGAGGTGTCTTTTTTGTCCCTTAAACTATATGGCACAAACTTAAGATGAAGTCATTACTCTGTCAACATGCTGTTCCAGTATCAAATGTCTGGGATCATATGTAGCGAGGTTTAGAGATGCAGTAGTGTGTCAAGGGGTCTGTTGAAATGATCGACCGTAACTTTATCCCTGCGGCTTATTTCTAAACTGCTGTGACAAATAATGAGATTAACTCAGATGCTGCTGGATCTCAGCGATACAGAGTTACAGGGCCGGGGGGTGGGGGGGGCGAGTGCTGGCACTGCTTCTCCGCGGTGGATTCCACTTAAGCGCTGTGATAATAAAGATGAGGATAGACAATGCTTAATGGATCCTTATGATGTTGAAAGCCCCTAGTGTGAGCCCTATCCCGTCAGGATAGCAGCCCATTTTACCTGGCCTAGTGGACCACTAAGAATATTTTTGCATCCAGAATGTTTAAAGCAACAAAATACACTAAAGTTGCTGCTGAGTTAGATGAGAAGATCAGTATACTACCCGCATGTGAGAGTGGTATCAATCATCTCATCTAACCTCAAAAGAAAGAACGCGAATAAGCATTTTTTCCAAAAATGTGGAACTGTTCTTTGAAGTGAACATGTGTTTCATCTTGATTCCCTTTTTTTTTGTGTTTTTTAACATTTGATGAAGTACCATTTTCTCATCTAGTAAATCCCTGTTAAACTTTCTATCAGAATCGCAGCACAAGTCTGTTTAAAAAAATGTGGTCATCAGTATGAAACCTAAGATGTGTGGGTGTTGTTGCATAACATGTCTGTGATTTGTTTGGATTCTATGCTAGAACGGAGCAGAGGCCGAGACCTCAACAGGAGTTAATGAGTACAGAAAAGTCATTGTATGGCCGTGATTGTCTAAAAGTGGCACTTTTAGCTCTGTTTCTTGAGCAGCAGAAGGTAAAAGGAGTCTAAATCAGTCACTCTGGCCTATAAAGCTTTGTGTGGGCCAGAGGGATTAGACAATAGGAAGCACATCGAGAGGAACAAAAAGACATGAGGGGGAGGAAAAGCCTACCATCTGGAGGAAGAGGCAAACACTCAACTGTTTGTTCATGAAATGACGGACATGTTTTGCAAGGCCCACAGGAGAGGAACAGCTCCCTTCAGCTTTCCATCTTCTTTTTGTGCTTCGAAGAAAACGGAGTGGGGAAACAAAATCACTCATTCAAAGGACTCTAGTCGTCTTTCGTCTACAACTTTTTGGTTGTATCATCCTCTTGATTCCAAATGTCTCTGTTTATATAGTCCAGGGATTTCTAGAGAGCATACCCAAGCACGTATATCCTAAGTGCTGCAAGTTTAAAACTCACTTTTCGTTTTAACGGCACGCCTGCAGGCTTCTTCTCTGTATGCCTCTAACCCCTGGCCCTCTGAAGGCAGGCCCCAGGGGAGGCATAATCTCCCAGCCTTTTCATGCTCTCTGCATGGCGCCTGAGAGCGGAGGGGAGAGGAGGGTCTAGCAGACCATTTATCTGCCTCTGCGCAAGAGCAGCATTGTGTGGAGCAGGTGCTGCCACGGCATTCTTACCCTTTAAATAATGTCCAAAGGACACACTCGAGGGATGTCTAGGACCCATGGCATTCTGCTGCTGCCTTACTTGTTGTTCTTGAACAGCCTTCAAAAACCTGCACTGCCAAGTGGGCTCGTTTTCACATTGAACCGCTGCCCCACTCTCCCTCTCTCTGGTTTGGAGGTATGCTGACATCAGCAGAAATACATCACACACAAAATATCTATAAACTTATGCCACCCACCCTTGCTGGACTTCTCTCCCCGTATATTTCCCTCCGCTTTTAATACCCTAGTTTGTTTGACTTTGGGGGTTTCTTTGCACTTTTCTCGCTAAGGAAAGCTTAAACACCCTCTGTAAATGTTACAGACATCGGTTTTTGGATTAAGTCCTCAGCTGGTGCTAAACGATAATCACATCTCTGAAGCTGCTTTATTTGTATCCCAGAAACCACCTCATATGTACGAGCACAACCCAAGAAGACTTGATTGATAACCATCAGCTATGTAAACACGACCCCTCACCCGTCTCCGTCATGCTGCAGGACACCAACAAGCGGTGAACTTCAAGTTCAAGCTCAGGTTTACAGTGTGCCCTCATTTGTAACCCCTGCAAAAAAAAAAGGAGACTGTCATTGACTGATGACACCTGAAAGAGGAAACTGCTCTTCAGGGAATGGAGGAGGGGAAACAAGGATGAGGGGGGGGTAGTGTTGATGGAAAGTTCACTTCAGCGCTGCGCTGTGATAAACACAGGGAGGACTCAGAGTGTCCTGGCTCTAACAACAAACAGCTGGACTACCCCCCACTGGCCTTAAGAACGGCTTCAGACTTTTGCTAATAGGGCAGAATACAGGATACTATTAATTAGAAATGCCCTGACACAGCACAACGGAGCTCTTCATGTATAATTTCACTCTTCTGTGTTCTGCCTTTAGGGATGTAGCAGTAATTAACTCTACATTATACAGGCTACAAAGTGCTTCCAGCTCTTTCCCTTAAGAATAATATAATATATAATCACATGTAGTATAGAGAAAGTAATGTACATACTCGGATTTCTAGTAAGTTTACAGCGGAGACTTTAATGTTATTCTCAAAGTTTAAGGGCATTCCAAGTCTCAATTGACAGTAATTCTGTCTAGAGATTAGCCAAGAGGTGCCTTTGAGGAGTCTGATAAGCCAGTGGGAAAAGCCAGATACCGTAGACAGTTCAGGAAATGTTAAACTGACCATCTATCTGTTCAATTTGAGTAGTATTTCCTTCTAAACAATGAGGTCTGTTTCAAACTTCAAGGGTAAATTCTGCCTTCATTCCTTCTAAAAAACCTTTTAAACCCTCTAAAAAACATAACCATCAGAAAAATGTGTTTATTTCAGTGTTTATCTTCTGAATGGGACCACAGGCAAACAGCACAAACTGCAAAAATGTTCTTATATTTATAAGATAATAATAAGATTTTATGACCAGAATATTTTCAGCAATAGACATTTCATGTATTTGCACTCTGTCTCTAATTGTCTCTTTGTGTAGTGTCCTCCTTTCCTGAGCACTTGCAGTTGGTAGTTGGTTTTGCCAAATAAACCAGGATTGAAACCTGAAGGATTAAAACTCCAAAATTTAGGGGCAGCAGAACAAACTATAAGCACATTTAGCAAGCAGTTGCCTATTTACACGCCCAGCAGACACAATGCAACATTAACTCTAATTTGGGGTCGTGTTTCTGACCACCTGATGGATGTAAGTCCAATATTCACTGTCCTTATAACTCTGTTTTGGTCACTGCTCTCTAGATATCTGCCAACCAGTGTCTGCTTTTTGGTGCTGAGCAGGTAGCATCCAGTCGGATTGTCAGAGCTTTTAGCTGAAAACAGTTGCTAACTGCTGTTGGAAACAAAATTAATGAAAGCAGTGAGACGGAACCAAAACAGTAAAGTTGTGTGCCAGAAAATCAAAAACACTGAGCTGAAAGATGCTAAAAAGCTCTGTAGAGGAGCTGTAGAGTCGCTGCAATTGACCACTTTCACATTACATATAGTGAATTGATCCATTGTTATCGTACTGCTGTATGTGTAAAAACAACATATATGAACTCTCCAGGTTGAGTTGCAATGTGGGTAATGTAGGCGTCAGGTTTTAACTAGGAAAAATAATGTGTGGAATAAAAAAGACAATGTCTCTGGTTCTGCTGCATCGATGTTGATCCTTTTTTTCCACTGTGTGTCTGACAATTTTACAGAAGTGCAATGCAAAATTGGTGGCATAATCTTCACAAATTATCACTCATTGGCTCAATATGCAAAAAGAAAATAAAAAACTACAGGCTTACACACATTACACTTTGAAGTCTGCAATATATACTTTCTCTCTCTCTCTCTCTCTCTCTCTCTCTCTCTCTCAGCAAAATATGTTAAATGAATGGATATTTTCATTTTGGCAAGTCAAACCCACCCATGCTGCTTTTGCGTTTGGTACATTGGCGAGAGTTATGGTGCCTGTCTAATGAAACGCTGATCAGATTTAGTCTCTGTCTGCTGTATCCCACAGTCTGACCACTTTCCAAGATGTCTGTCTGGACTACTTTCAGGTTTCTCTTCTCATCTTGTTGGAATTCCCATGCTCAGCACCACCACCTAACACTTCAGGGTACCTCATCACAGTCAAACCATGTGATCAGGAACCTTCCTTAAACAGTATAAATCTCATGCACGGTCAAAAACAAGTTTAAAACTGAGCTAACAATCGGAAAGTCTTTCTTTTTTTGTCTTTCGAGACACAAAGCCGTTTTTTTTTTTTTTTAACCTCTATGCATATCAAAAGCCTTACTACAGTATTCACTGGACACAGGCTGCAGCCTCTCTACAACAACTGTCAATTAAAGTGCAATTAGTCACACCAAAGCCTGCATTTGAAAAAAGCCCTCCACCAGTTCATTCCAGAGTCAGAGTGTCTCCACAGCAACCAGTAAAGTTTTGTGTGTGTTCACGTCCATGCACCAGTTGCATGTTGGTCCGGCTGCAGCTGCCGGTCCTCGTGAACTACACAACTCCTTCTCTCCTCCAATGTGGCCCCCCAGTAACTTAAACATGACTCTCTGATTGATTGCCTGAAATCATGCTGCAATTATTGACTTTCAGTGAAGTCAGTCGTTTCTCCCCACACAAAGAAACCTAAAGTAGTACACAGATGCAGAGTATAATGTTGTCTTACAGCAGAGCCTGCCTCGTGCCAACAGGATATAAGCATGAGTGCTCCGTGACTTTTTTTTTTTCTTTTTTCAGAGAGTCAGGCTGTTGAAAACCTTTTCGAGATTTTCTCTTTTTTTTTTTTTTTCTGCAAGACATCATCATCTGGAAACACTTATTCTGTGATTTACGAAGCCCCCTATCGGATTTCCCCCAACACAAAAGAGCAGACAGCAGGAGAAACCTAGAAAATTCAAACCATTACAGAACGATTGATCCGCACAAACTGCAGTCTCAGTCTTTTTTTTCAGTTACAAATGTTTGAATGTATCCATGACACAAGGAAAAACAAAACATATGCTGTAGACTATAGATGTTACATGTCTCTTTCCTACAGATGAAAAAGACGTGCAGAAAACTGTTTGTGTACTTAAAAATGCTCCAATTTTGTTCCATCCAGTGTCAGCCTGTGTGCTCTCTCCTCACATGTTGCACACTAATAGCTCCATTCTACCATTGACCCACTTTACTGTAAAAATGCCTTAAAGATACAATGTCTGGCTTCAATTACCCCACCCAGATTTGGCATACAACATCACAGGCCTTTATAAAATTATCATGGCGGTTGTAGATGTGGCTTAATATGCATTGCCTTGCGTTACTTGATATGTTCTCTTTGATGTTTGCAATTGGTTCGGACTGAGCTGTTCTCATCTGTGCAAATTTGAAGAGCAGTTTTAGCCTCTTCAGTGTCAGTTTATGTACAGAGACATACACAGCAGCACAAACAGGACGCGTATTTGCACAGAACATGCATATAGACCCGACTGTGCTCTCTTTCAGGTCAGAGGTGTCCAAACTCCAACTTCCAAGCAGCTCCAGGGCAGAGCAGCAGCTGAGTGTCAGCAGCAGGCCGGGCCAGAGATGTTGCTCGGGCTCCCAGCACGATCGCTGTTCCCCGACAGGGCGTGCTGTGACAACCCCGGACAAAAGTAAGACGCCTTTTTCCTAAAAGCACAGAAGGCAATGCTGGACGTCTAAGCCATGATTAAATAGGGATGAGGATAATTATTAGAAAACATTATTGTTTTTGTATAATACATCAATAGTACTGTTGGCCGTTGGGAGTAACTGCACTGCAACAGATGAGGGTTCACTAATTTCCAGTCTCCAGAACCAGTCTCAATATTCAATTGTAGTATAGTCACAGTCCTTTTCTCCCCTACAGCTCTGACTTCTACCTACCATGACAATGATTGTATTAATGATGATGGTGTGTTGTGGCGTTTAGTGGAGGAGCAGCTGTTTCGTTCAGTGGAGGGCCAGGCAGCCTCCGACGAGGAAGAGGACAAGTGGACCGGAGATCAGCAGCGGCAGGTGGACGAGGTGAAGAGGATTTTGACCAGGCTGTCCTGCTGTGGGGAAAGGTACAGCACATTCATATCATCACTGTCTCATAAAGCAGCTTACAGCAAGCTAGTGACACAACTGACAACAAGATTTAGTTGTTTGCTTTCGTTAACTGTCTACAACGGAGCACAGTGTAAAACAACATGTGTACATTTTGTTTACATATAGTTTTGTTTATTTGAGCAAAGTGAAATGTGGAACAGAATACAATATGTAACAAATAATTCTTAAAACAGAAGAAGGACTCCAAAACAAACTGAGAGACACAGCCCTGATATATTCGGCTTAATACATTTTTATGGCTAACTTGTTAGCACACAGTTCTCTATTTACACATACAACAAACACAAAGCAACGTTAACTTTCATTTGACGGTCTTCAGTTCCAAGGAACTATAGCTGCCCTGTGTTGTTTTCTCTTTGATTTACCGATTTCATTTTGCATTTTCAACGCTGACTGTTTTGGATAATTCAATATAAATAAAGCGTTCAATACACACATGTAATAGTGTTTAATGGTTTTACATTATGTAATGTTTTTATTCCAAACATAATTTAAAAGTATATTATATTCTGGAAATTAAATGAATAATTTAAGTGATGTGTGAACATATACCAATCATAGGTCAAACCATTGCTGAATTTCAATGAATTATAAAATAGCCAGATTTCACATTACTAATTTAAATGTGTGTTAGCTGCTACATGTTTGACTTTTTTCTCCAGCTAGCTTAGCGTTAGCTTTGTCTATCTGCAGTTTGATGTTGGGCAGGAAATGTACAGTGGGTTTATCAGAGCTTTTTAAAAAAAAAAAACAACAACAACAACAACAGGTGCCTTTTGCCACTGACAATGAGGTTAATAAGAGCAATTAGAGTGAACGACATAGTAAATGGTCCTTAAAACCAAAATAATATGCTAAAAGAGGCTAAATAGCCCCGTAGCGCTGCAGCATTGGGTGTTTGTCACTCCCAGTGACCACTTTCATATTACAGATATAAATTTGATTCATTGTTAATGTGAAAAACAATGATAGGGTAAGCTTATGATGATTTTCTTACTTTGTGTGGCTCCTTTATGCCAAAGTGTATTTAAATTTTGTGCAGGTATGGTGGAATCTGACATCAGTAAGGGAAAATTGTGATACAGAGGTGCATTTACAGAAAGAAATAAAGCATCTGCTTAAAAAAAACAAAAGCAAATAAATGATTAATTAATAAATTATTCATGCATTAAATGTACTGTAAAACCAAAGCAATAAGCTAAAAAAGGCTAAATAGCTCCGCAGTGCTGCAGCACTGAGCATAAGTTTATCACTCCAAGTGACTACTTTCACATTACACATATTAATCTAATTCATTGTTAATATAAAAACCATTGCTGCTTTAATTGGAGCATTACATGTCAGTCTTTAAGATTTTCTTATTTAGTGTGGTTCCTGTATGCCAAAGTCAAGTTATGCAGGTATGGTGGAATCGGCCTCTAATAAGGGAAAACAGCGATGTACAGATGGGTTAACACAAATCAGAATACATTTGCTAAAAATAATAATAACAACATTGATAATACCAGTGACATAAATTATCCATGCCTTAAACTGCATTAAACTTGCATTTTCTCCACTGCTTATCCTGTTCACAGTCATGAGAGGTTTGACCCAATACCAGCAGCACTGGATGAGAGGCAGGATACTCTGGACAGGCTGCTAATCTATCATAAGGCTGTATACTGTAGCAAGACAAACACATTTACATACAGTTTGACACATCCAGGCAAATAAAGTGTCACATAAAATATTTATATGATACACTTTGCCAAAAACATACACAGATGTCAAAGCTTAATGCAAAATACATTGGAGAAATATCTGAAATATTTAAAAGGGATGACTGTGGAACAGAGCAACATATTCTAACAATGCTAGTGTGTTTAAAAGTGTGTCTGCAACATGTCATAGAAATTAAATAAGGACTAAATATATAGAAAACCACTGCCAATGTATTGTTGCTCAGCTGTGACTTACCTAACACAGACAGCCAAAAAAGTGGCATCATGTCAATCTCTGAACCAATATGACAGCTACTGTAGCTCAGAGCTTGATAGACCTTCGCTCTTCTGCTATGTGTCCTTGATCAGGTGCGAAGACAAAGCATTCAAGAAGCTGATGTCTAATTTCGGGAGCTCAAGGAGTGAGGAGAGCTGCAGCGCTGTGGTGGAGCTCCTGGAGAGGGTGACCAAGTTGCATAAGCAGCTGCAGCTGAAGGAGAGTCAGGCAGAGATAAACATGGACCAGGTACAAACCACCACTGACCTCCATCACACCAGGGTGGGCTACTACACTATCCTCAATAGGATCCATTTACATCCAACTGTTCTTTCTGGACAGTGTTCTGCCTCGCTTTACATCATACGTTGTGTGTATGGTGTTAAACTAGATTAGAGAGGACTGCTGAAGGTTGTTATGAAAGTGGAGGCCTTCAAAGGAAAAACCACAGCTAGTGTGGCGTGATCCTGCAGCTTCCACCTAACCAAACCACTAGCAGCAGCTACAGACCCTCCCTCTGTGTGTGTGTGTGTGTGTGTGTGTGTGTGTGTGTGTGTGTGTGTGTGTGGGTGGGTGTGTTTGCAGCTGTTTCTCACTGGAGCTGACCACAGAAACACTCCCCCCTTGTCCCGCATGACACTAAGGAATATCGTAAATTAAAGCTCTCTTGTTACAGTCGAGTAGTATTTTCACAACACAGGAAGACAGGCAGAAGGGGAACCATGATGTAATGTGTTCCCAGAACGTCTCAGCACTCAGAGAGGAAAAGTTAAAACTAAACAAAGTCATGACTGTGAGGCTTTGTTTATGTGCAGGATGTGTGGGGTGAGACCCTTGTCCTTCAATACGCTATGATGTAAAGGTGCACTGCAGGGATTTCCAGTGTTTTTGGCAGGCGAGCCTACAGTACACTGAGGGTTGAAAACCTACCCTAACCTCAACATTTTCAACATTTGACATGGATTTATATTGGGATATTTATGTTGTATTTAGGAGGCCTACAATGCAAAAATGTTACATTTTCATAAATGACATATCAAGCTACTATTATAAGCTTGTCAAATTATGTACAGCTCAAAAATACACCTTTCCAAGTTATTTAATCTGTGTTTGGTCTTAAAGGATAAGACTGATGATATTCTGTATTTTCTTTATTTTCAAAAAATCTCATGAAAAGACCAACAATGAATTTATCTACTAACAGTATTGCGTATTTATCTAAAACCTGAAATATATTAATCTATGCTATAGAGCTAAATTGTCCACAAACTATTAAAAACACATCAGCGAGTCACACTGTCGAACTGGGTGAAATGCTCCTTTATTACCATGAACACACACACTCAATTTATTTTGATGTAATCTCACATACACCATCCTACTGCTAGAAATACTCACTAGCCTCAAATGTGTATTCATCCACGGCTGAAAATAGTCCCCAACAAATGCACTGTTGACTCCTGTTTGAGTAACCCTTGCTAAAAACTACAGTGCCCAGCTGTTTTAGGAAATTATTGAGCCTTTTTTAAAAATGAGGCTCCATATGACTCACCCTAGTAGACTACTGGTGATGCCACATAACGTCTGTGGTTGATACTGGCAGTAGACTTTTGTTGCATGTCATTCCCCATCTCTCTCTCCCTGTTTCCTGTCATCTCTCTCTGCTGTCCCTATCTAATAAATGCATAAAATACCCCAAAATATATTTAAAAAAACAACCAAAGCCGTGTAAGATTTACATTTTCAGCAGGAACTAATTGGGCTTGTGGCAGTGTGACACAGACAGAGTAGGGAAGTCAGAAAGTATTGAGGGACACACTAACACACTTTTTATTGGATTTGTTTAAAATAACAAAAAATATAGAATAACACCAGCCTTGTCTTTTAGAATATATTTTTTCTGTTTACTATCTATTTGTGATGTAACCCTTTTTTTTGAGTGGACTGAGTCTCATGACACTCAGGTGACAGTCAGTTTTCAAATTAATTTCTGTTTCCCTTTACCTCAACTTGAACCCAAATGTATCCACAACCCCAAACAGTCTGCAATACATAACCTTCATCCAACTTTTCCCCAACCAGTTCACTCTCAGCACTAACCCCAACCACAGATGTTAACAGGACGGGAAAGACTATTTGAAGGAGCGGGAAACACTATTCGAGAGGGAAACAGACTTTGACCCAAGACCGGATCTCTGCTAACTTTCCAGATAAATTTAATTTAAAAAAAAATGTCCTGCCAACTAACTATCAGACAAAGCAGTCTACACAGTACTGTACTGGCTGCCCTGTAGATTAACTGGTTTGTGCCTTGTCCTCCAGATGAAGGACTCTCTGGTGCAGGAGCTGCAGCAGAAAGCAGAGGAGACCGAGTTGCTTCAGATGGAGCTGCAGATGTTGGAGACAGAGAGGGTTCGTCTGTCCCTGGTAGAAGAGAAACTTGTGGACATTCTGCAGCTCCTCCAGCAACTCAGAGACCTGGTTAGTCACAATTACAGTACAGTTCAACTGCAGGTCAGTTCTGATACCAATCATTTTAGGATTAAAGCGACTGATTGCAGAGGATTTGCGCAAATATTGAACATCTTTTTACTGTTTTAAGGCTCAAACACATTTTTGTGAGTCTTCACACATCTTGTAAACAGCAGTTAGACAATCATGTGAACTAGAACTCCACTGAAACTCAAAATAATGAAAATCATTTTGCTGGGTTGGCAGTTAAATGAAATCCGCCCACGCTTCACTGGAATGATATTTCTGGTCAGACATCTGAAAGAAAAACAAAATCAAATTATTCACTAGCACTGTGCAAGTACAAACCTCCATACGGACATACCTTACTTATATCAAATTTTGAAATTAAATGTCCACTTTGCCCTGTTGAATCAGCATACAGATGTCTTACTTGTGTTTTTGTACATTTTTTTGTGGTCCAGCCCTGACAGTGTGACAGTGATTAGAGAGCTCAGAGCTAATTCATTTCACTTGTTGAACACGTGTGAAAGGTTTTGTGGTCACAAGAGTCAGATTGCCCGTTAAAGTGCCTGTTAATTGCCTGATAGCCATCTGAGAATAGCCCTCTCTTGTTTTAGAATGTCTCCCGGAGGTCTCTTGGGAAAATCTTGCTCAGCACTTTGGAGTCTTGCAGCGACCCGCAACATGGTAAGTAGAACTCACATTCCCAATTAAATCAATACAAGCCTTGTGAAATGTCATAATCAAAATTTACAGTTATCAGGGCAGGGAATGAAATTAAGTTCCCGTCAGTTTGTCTGTAACACGATTCTCTCAGTGCTCACATCTGTTACATTTTTGCACAGGGAAAGCCCACATCTTGGAGGTGCTCAACGCTCTCTATCATGAACTGGCTGCCTGCGAGATTCTGTCTACTGGTGGACCTTTGGAGCGAACACAAAGCCAGCAGTCTTTGAACGCCCTCATGATCTCCTGCTAAACAAGACTGCCTCCTGCTGGGCCCAGGACCCTTCTGCACGTCTGTGTGGAAGTGAACAGCTGTTTTAGAGGACACTGGAAGCTTATCAGTGATCAAGAAGCAGGCTGATTGATGTATATAGTGTATTATACTGTAGCTTATGTACTCATAATATCCACAAAGGGAATTTACTTCCTCCTTCTTCCTCAAGGCTAGAATGTTAATTATTGTAGGAAAGGACTTTTTTAAATACATATAAAGAAAATACTTGCTTATACATGTTTTTTCAAGAGCTTTCATTGCACACAACTCTTTTATGATTCAATATGGATGTTTTTATTTTGTCACAGCAGAGTTCTGAATGTGAAAATGTTGTAATAAGCTAAACTTCAAAAGGTCTTTAAGTAATCTGTGAAATTGATCGACCTCCACTGGTCAACAATTGGAGCTGAAACATCCCTGATAGAACTTAAAGGAATCTGCATCCCATTGCAGGGGCTTCGTCTGTCATTTCAAGGTCACATGTCATAACAGGTCGATGAGGGTCTCTCATGATAGCCTACTTTTGACCAAATTTGGAGGTCACAACTGGCGCGTACCTTGCAGCCCTCAGTAAGCCTCAATCTTGTTTAATGGTGCATTCAGGTGGTCCTCATTAACTTGTAATGTTAGGAAGTAACGTGGAACCATGTTGTATTTCCCAGGTATTTGCATTAAGGTGCTCATCTGTTATTGGTAAATGCACCACATGAATGAGACCAATAAAAAAGCCCCTGCAAAAGTTGTAAATACAGAAAGCCAGGTGTAAACTTCTTCTTGTTGGGAGCCTGTAAGCTGTTAGAGGTAATATCAGGTTATCTAAGTACAGTATATTCACCATTAACCTGCTACACTGTTTGTCCATGATATGTTGAAGTTGAAAGTTAAAACTGCACTAATTAATATTAACAATGATTCCAATGACTATGTGTGATGTGAAAGGATTTGCTTATAGTGCTGGAACCACAGACGATTATCACCCAATTCCGCATTTCCCCTCCACCATACGGAGCATTTTAGTGTCTTTCAGCTCATTGTTTTGGTTTTACAGCTCACAGCCTTACTCGTTCAGTTCTCATCAACCTAATTTCCAGCAGCAGCAGGCAGTTGTTTTCAGTAAAAAAAGCTCTTAAAAATTCCACTCTACATTACCTTTCCAGTACCAAAGACAAACAAAGTTAGCAGCTAGCTGGTGAACATAGTGAAGCATTTAACTATAGAGCCAGATATTTCCCCTAAGGGGTTGGTAGAGACTAGACCAGAGTTAAAAGGAGAGTGAATTTTGGATATTTTATCAGGTGTTCAGTAATCTGATCCATGTCTGCTGGATGTGTAAACAGGCATCTCTTTGCTGACATGAAATGATTTGTCAATGTTAAGTTTACAATTTGTTTCACTACCACCAGGTGGCCAAATGAAGTCAATGCTGCTTTAACTCAAACTAACTTACTTGTACCAGTTTACCACTGACACTTAACAGTTCTAAACTTGAAAATTTTTAACATTAGAATTGACAAGGGTTGACTGCATCACTAGTCTCTGTGAAGCTAGACTGTCTCTAGTGGGGAGGAGATGTGCAGGCTTAAACCAGGTATTCAGGGCCTGCAAGGACACACATTCATGGTTCACATTAAATTAATCAAATAACAGTTTGTCATTTGTTTTATTAGAGAAGGTAGTTTTTTAGCTTTCATAGAGTAGATGAAATGTCTTATGTGTGTTTCTCATTAAAGTAGAACACACAGGTTGAGTCATGGCTGGTGACAGAATGGTTAAAGCTTGCAGCTCTGGCCCACACTAGTGCACTAATTCTATTACAATATTAACAGCAGTGTCTACTGTAAGTGTACCTGGTTGCCACCTCACACATATTTTTCAACATAATAAAGCAGATTTACTTCTAATAAAATGCTCATTCTGAAACATGAAACTTGTTCATATCAGTTGGATGAGTTGCATTGTCATTGGTGTCTTGAAAAGAGGGCCTTAGATGCAAAACCACTCACTGGTGTTGGTGAGCTATGCCATTAAAGCCTTTGACATACACAGTCTGGATTGCTGTGATTTGTTTATGGATGAATCCTTGCACTTGCTCTTTACTACTAGTTTTCAATCACAAAATACAGAATGTTCCTGTTTGTGTTACATCATTTTCTAATAAGTCATTGTTTAAAACTTCAACTTTTCTTTTCTTACTGAAACCTGGCTGAGATCAAGAGACAATAGATCTGCAAACCACAAATATCTTTACTCCCTTCTGTTCTGTTCTGTTCAGAGGTTGCAGTGTTGTTTCAGTAATTATTTTAATTGCAGAATTTTATCTCCTGATGAATATTCAAGCTTTGAACCTCTGCTCTGCCGTCAAGTGGATTGTGCACTCACTTCCTCCTCCTAAATTTAACAACCCTTTATTAATGGAGTTACTGATTTACTGTCTGTGCTATTTTCTTATGTCAATATTCCCATTTGCTGTCATTCAAAGTGAGTTTCTAAATCTAATTGACTTGATTAATCTTTCAATGCATGGATCCTGTGCATGCCCACAGTCATACTCATGACCATGTCCTAACATTACCAATATATTCCAATCTCAAATGTGGTGGTGATGTAAATTTATCAGATCATTGGCTCATTGTCTCTGCCCCTCGCTTCCCTACAATAAGTCCAGTCTTTGCTTGGCATATACAGTGCCAGTCAAAAATTTGGACACACCTTCCCATTCCCTTGAACGAGAAAATGTGTCCAAACTTTCGACGGTTACCGTATGCTTGTTCTATCACTATTTCCACTGACCAGGACACACACAAGTACGACTGTTTAGGATAACATAAGACTTTATTGTCCCAGAGGGAAATTTGCCTTGGACACAATGCAAAGACACATGTCCCTCTGGGACAATGAAGTCTTATTCTAGATTCATAATGTCACTACTGCTAGTAGCTAATAGTCCCACCAGGAGAGTTGCGTTGCTAAGCAACCTCCGAAATCCCGCGAGGTCATTCGCGTCATTAAAACAGAAACGCGCTTCCTTCAAAAACAGTTTACCTGCTAATTTATGCTATAGGCGGCAGGGAAATGATAAATAAACGGAGGAAAATTGAAAATTAAATGGGACGTGAGTTACAAGGACGACAGAAAGGTCTGCAAGAGAGGAAACTTTAAACGAGTTGCCAGGTTCTCGCGGGATTTCCGGGGTTGCCTAGCGACGTGACTCATAGCACAGTGGCATACCTTTTCCAGTGTCTTCTTTACTTGGTCGCATGTGCTCCTTTCTGGCTTTCAGAACTAAATAAATGTATATTGGTAGAGGTAGTCGTTATGTGTGAAAAGTCTTTGTAGGTTTGTAAGTCTGTTCGCAGATTAAAAACAACTTAAAACTCCACAAAAATGGCCACAGTAGTTGCTCAGTCCCACTTCATCTTCGGTCTACGGACAGGTGTTACAAACAATTTATGTTTTTTCGATGAGCAGACTGTGGTCTTTCCCAGTGGAAACAACTGTGTGTGCTACAACACCGTCCAAAGATGTCAAAGGTTCATTCCAGGTAGGTTGACTTACTATTAAGTGTTTGACCTCTTCTTTGCAATAATGAAATGGTTTTGAAACAGTCAAACTTCTTTTAAGGAATGAAAGTATCTTGCTAATGTTGTTTTCATCGGTTAGTTCCAGTTTATGTCATGTGGTATCTCATTTTATTTTGATAATGCTCTGTTGTTTATTGCCGTTTGTGTTGTCTCTCCAGGTTCAGAAAAAAGCCAGGGCATGCGTGCTCTGGCCATCAGTGCCAACAGGCGTTACCTGGCAGTGTCAGAGTGTGGAGAGAAAGCCAGCATCACAGTCTTTGACCTGCAGCATGCACAGGGCAGAAGGAAAAAAGTTCTGACTGCAGGAGACATGCTTGTTGAAGAGTTTGTATGCATGGCTTTCTCCCCTGATTCCAAGTACCTGATTGGCCAAACGGGTGGTTCAGAGTGGATGCTGATCTTCTGGCTTTGGGAAAAACAGAAAGTCCTGGCCACAGTGAAGACCGGTAACCCCTATAATCCTGTTACCCAGGTGAGTCATTCATGTGGTATCAGTGCACCCTCCAACACTTGAACGTGCATTTATTAGATCATTTTAATGATTTCCCATCAGGTCAGCTTCAACCCTTATAACAACATGCAGCTCTGTGTGAGTGGAACTGGTGTGTTCAAGTTGTTCCGTTACTCAGAGGGAGCCCTGAAACAGTGCAGCTTCCCAAAGGTGGAGTCTATCAACTTCCTGTGCCACACCTGGATGACTGCAGAGCGGGTGATCGCCGGGACGGACACAGGCAGGCTGCTGGTGTTTGAGTCTGGAGACCTGCGAAGAGAGATTAAAACGGCCACTAAGCCTGAGCAGGGGCACTCTGACAGGTCAGAAGTTGAACCACATTGATACTGTATCAACACATGTATGTCTCAGTTTACATAAATAATAAGGCTGGTGATTCTTTATTTTTCTTGTTCTCAACAAATCCAATGAATTGATCCTACTAACAAGCTTTCTACTTACAAGACTGGACTCAAATGAGATGATCAGAAGACTTTAGACGTGACGAAATCAAACAAGTCTTGCAACTTTCTTTTGACTTAAACACCAATAACGTGTGACCTCACTTAGCTTTTAGCCTTTAGACTTGCAATGACTGTATATCCTCCCCAAGTCCAAACATGAAAAACATATCATAAAAAAGTGTGCAACAAATCAGCTGTTTAACTTCAGCGAATATGACTTGAATCAATCTGACAGCGCAGACTAAAACATGGACAAAAGATGTCAACTTGGATTTTCACTTTTGGAGGTAAAGACACTACAAACTCCTGTGGTCAACACATAAACAACTGCAACATGCAAAATATTAGTAAATATCAATTTGCTTTCGAAATATTATGACTTTATTTGAAAGTAATAACTACAATTTTAAAAATCATTCAAAAAAGCAGATCAGTAAGCCAGAGTATGTGTACAAAAAGTGATATTTATTGACAAAAATATTAATGAAACAGTAAAATGAATCCCAGGAAAAATAACTTAAGCCATAGCAACAAACAAATAAAATCTGCAGCCTCACAGCACGCTGCCACCTACTCTCTTCTCGATTGGCCACTGAATGGTATGTTACCTTCTCTTCCTCCTCACCTAATTGGAGCAAACCACCTGCTCAGGTAAGTATGGGGGTGAGCTACCCTGATAGTAGGCTTTCAAAGCATACAGAACATCACACAATTATAAACACTTTATTTTTATTTTTATGTTACTGTTGACAGTCACAATCCACTATAAGCACACAAATTATTCATAAGTGCACAAATGTCATTTACTACAGAACAGTTTTACTTCCCCTCATCCTAACAATGCCCAGTCCCTCACTGCTAAGAGGAGCTGATGATGCAAACCAGGGGTGCATTCAGCCCTGACAAAACATAGCAAAACATTTATTTAAATGGAAACAGTGGTGCGTTGAACACCCTGTTGTGTTACGCCTTTTTAACATGGCGGGGTTTATACACGGCGCTGCTGATTGGGTGGGTGACACACCCGCCAAATGAGAGAAAACATACCTTAAAGCCCATTGCACGCCATTTCACACCGTTTCGAGGAAACATGTTGTTCAACCTGCAAACTGTAGCGAAACAGTGCACGTGGTTTTCAGACTGAATGCGCCCCTGCTTCCACTCTTCCTAATTGAGCAGCTGATCTACCCCCAACAACCCAGACAGATCAACTGACAACATATAGAGTGGCTGATCCTTCTAACAGATCATAAACCTGTAAACCAGAAGAAACCACACATAACAAGCAATGTATTCAATTATTAAAAAATCCCTAACAAATTAATGGAAACATTTGACTGAAAATAATGATGATATAACACACAAAACAATGATAATGTTGGGGAGCGGGGCGTAGCCAACTTTACTTCATGTGAGTTATCATCATGGTTTTGGTGCATCCTTGATTGATCGGTATGTTTTTGCTGAATCTGCCTGTCATATATTTCATTACTTCACTGCATAGGCAAGTGGAGATGAAGAAGATCAAAGACACAGACATGGATGAGGGCCCCGCTGTGTCTCGCATCACGGCCATTCTGTCCTACTCCAAGGGCTTCGCATGCTCTATGGGTCCTGGCTCAGTCTGTCTGTTTGAAAAGACAGAGGAGGACAGTTATAGAAAGAGCAGGGAGATACAGGTAAGTGTTCATGCATACAGGGAACAGTGGCACTGTAGGAATAGTGTATCTTTCAAAGTAATCATATGTATGTGCCTGCATGAATTTGTGTCAGATCCCTCCAGACCCATGCAACAATGAGTTGACCCCGGCAGAATGCCAGGAGATTGACACCATGTGCATCAGTCCAGCAGAGGAGACGCTGGCCATCAGCACAGACAGAGGACAGCTGTACAGCATCAGCCTGTTCTTAACTGAGATGAACAAGGTACAGTCAACACTAAACCAAACAATAAAGTCAGAGCAGTTTTCCTTCCAGCAATAAGCCATTTCTGTCTTTCTTTCTTTCTTTAATTATCATTCACTTCCCCTTCATGTCACTCAGATAGATTCTTGGGTTGACTCTGAATTTTATAATTTCTAACTCTTTTCTACCAGAAGGAACAGCTACATTTTGAGTTCCTGTCCCAGTCCTTCCACTCGAAGTCCATCACGGGTTTGTCTGTCTGCATTCGGAAGCCCTTCGTAGCCACCAGCTCTCTGGACCACTCTGTCCGCATCTGGAACTACGAAACAAAGTAAGAGACTAAATCACACCCAAGCCCTTTGTTCTTATGTCCATGTCGAGTGATGTGTTCTCTTTATTGCCTTATGCAGTCTAAGGTATGGTTGTTGCAGTCATACCGATGCAAATCCAACAGGTTTCTATGTATATTGCTGAATGAGGGAGTCATAACCTGGAAGTGTCATAGTTATGCTCAAAGGCGTCATTTCCTTTTATGGTTTCAGGTTAATTTCCTCAGTAAAACCTCTCTGAACTTTATCCTCTTACTGTCCAGCTGACATAATCAAGATGATGTACAATGTTCATCTGGCGGGTGTGTGGGTGGTACAGCGAGAACTTTATGTGCCCTGAGTTTCACCTCTCAGGCTACATACAGGTTTTTGCTAGAGGCAAATGGGTGGCTGGGGATTGTTTCGGCTGTGTGCAGCAAGAGAGGAAGCCTGCAGACAGCACTCAGGGCTGAAAAAAACACCTTCTCAGAATGCTTTTAAATATTTTTATTTAGACACAAAAATGTAACTATCGAATCAGTGAAAGATAAGGCAGAGACAGACATCGCTCTTTCTAGTAAATATGCAAATATAATGTTATTAAAGGCAGAATAAGTAGGATTTTCCTAAAAAACATAGACTCATACAAAAATAATCCCTCTCAATCATCACTTATGACCCACTAGAAATGTGCGGTGGTGTCTGCATCTGCAGAGACACTGCCCTCTGCCTGTATTTTCTTATTTTGCTGTGTTCGGGATTTCTAGGCATCAATCTTTTGGCAGTGGGTGTGTAGCCCCCAGCCAGTGGCAGCATGCGGGTTGTGAGGTTGGGACTCTATGAAGCAACATAGCGCTGCACTGCAGTGTAGCACTTCTGGTGTCATTGAGCTGGGGAGGAGGGGACAACTTTGAATGTTGTGTTTACAAACTGTAACCGATAAATCCTACTCATCCTGCCTTTAAGTATCAGGCCTCTGTCAAGGAAACTAAACATGATTGGCTCATTCACTTCTGAAACTAAACCTACATGCCTGGTTCTGCTTGTAGAGGAGCAGTAACCTTTGAACACTGCTGGTATTAAAACTTGATTTAGCAAAGTGACTTATCAAGACCTGGTTTCAATGTCATGTATGCACACAGAACCCAAATGACAGTAAATGTAAGGCTAAAGTATGGCACCCTGAAGTCATGCTAGGACCCATTACTACTGTGTTTCTTTGTTGCGTCACCAGAGTTTTGGAGCTGTACAAAGAGTTCCAGGAGGAGGCGTACAGCGTGGCTCTGCACCCCACTGGCCTCTTCATGCTGGTGGGCTTTTCAGACAAACTCAGGCTCATGAACCTGCTTATCGATGACATCCGCACCTTCAAGGAGTTCACTGTGCGCGGCTGTAGAGAGGTGGGGTATACTGAGCGTGTGTTGATTAAATCGTTGAAACTACAGCACTCATTATCTCTGTCTGTCTCTCCACACCCCTAGTGCGCTTTCAGCCACGGCGGCCACATGTTTGCAGCTGTTAATGGAAACGTCATTCACATCTACTCCGTCACCTCTTTTGAGAACATCCTCAATCTGAAGGGGCACAATGGAAAGGTGAGTCAGGCACAAAGTCTCCACCTCACTAAAACATAATTCTGCTAATATTTGTCCCTCACATTGCTGAACAGGACGTTTTGTTTCCGTGTTTTAGGTGCGTGCCATTGAATGGAGCCTGGACGACAGCCGGCTGGTGTCATGTGGGATGGATGGCGCGGTGTACGAGTGGAACACACAGACCGGCAAGCGAGGATCAGAGAGTGTCCTCAAGTCCTGCAGCTACACAGATGTTGCCTTCTCTTCAGACTGCAGGACCATCCTGGCTGTGGGAACAGACCTCACCTTGAAGGAAATCCAAGACTGTCAGGTCATTGGTCATCAGCACACTACTGTATCTGTCCTGTTGAGTTTCCACTGTGCAAAAGTGTATTGAATTGTTCAAGACTTTTTAAAAGTAGTTGTCAAATCACTTCCTGAAAGAGTTTTGTAATCTGTAAACTTTCAACCAGAAAACGTATAAAAATTCACAATGGGCGGAGTTGAGACTACTATTACTTTGCAAAAAAGTTTAGTTTCAAGAAGCTGAATTACTAGTTGCTTAAATCTGTTTCAAGCTTTTCAGTATTTGAATTAAACAATCAAAACCAACAATTACCAATAGTTGCCAACAATTCTGCAACATCACACAAAATACACACAGGCCAAATGTATCTATTGCTATAAAGCAAGAAGGTTCAAGGCATTTAGTATGTGACTAATTCAGTTCAACTGTATATGTTTGTATGTGTATTGTTGAGTCTTGTGCAGTTTCATATGTATTTTACTGATGTATTTTAAAAAAGCCCATCTAGGAACAGGCATTGCAAACTAGCTTAGGCTATGAATGCTGTGGTATGTGGAATAAGTTCATACTATTTACTTGTCCCTGTACCAATTAACATAAATAAAACTAAAATAAATGTCATCTTAGAATAGCACACAAATATAGACAATGACAGACAACGCAGACAAAATAAAATAATCATTTGCACAAAACTACCAACAACTAACAATTAATAAAAGTGAGAAAAACAAGTATGTATACACAAACTGTATGCAAATACAAACAAAAAATGTTAATGAAACATGGAAGTAAACAGCATCAAAAATAAGAACATATGTGAAATGTTGCATATGTGCGTATAATCTAAATGGAACGAAATGGTTTTAAATATGAGGTAAAGTAAATGCAAATGTTAAAATAAATGCATTTCAAAACAGAAAGAAACCAATTAAATGTCTCCTTAAGTCATTACCAAGTAGGTTAATGTGACACCTTAAATCAACAAATATTGTGGGCTACATTTAGATGACTAAATATTAGACGTTCTGATATATGATTTGGACTAATATGGTATATCTTACATTTTATGGTACATACTGCATTAAATATGAAATATAAATATCTGTCAATGTCTTTTTGAGATAATTTAATTAAAGAGTTCAGGTGATCATCTGGTTCCACAGATCCTGAGGGAGGTCCCTGCTGATGATGTAGCTCACACAGCTGTGGCAGTGTCTCACTCTGGTAGGGTCGTCTTCACCGGGACCTCCAGTGGTACCATCAGGGCCATTAAATACCCGTTACCCATCCAGAAGGAGTGGATCATGTACCAGGCCCACTGTGGCCCCGTCTCCAAGGTGGGTATGGACGTCAGATGCACAGCTCACTGTCTTGTCCTACACTGACAGAGAAGCAGAAACCCGTATGGTATCTGAGACAGATTTTAATGACATTACTGTGAGGTTTTTATACTGAATATTAGAGCAGAAAATAAAAGAAGGGTCTGAGAACAGTGTGTGGTCCCCAGACATGAGGTGTATCACTTCCTTTAGGGTTCCCAAAAATGAGATCACTCTCATCAGTGGTCTTTTTTTCTTTTATTTAACCAGATTTGAAAATGCTTATGTTTCCCTGTTAGAAACTTTAAGTAGCGTTAACATAATGTTTTTGTCCCTAAAAAACTAGCTAAATATTCTTTTTTGTAGTATGTAAAGTGTGAAAGAAATATGATATACAGGTGATCATAGCCTGTTGGACAAGCTAACACTTATGCTAGCCCTCTAAAACCATGTGAAACAGATTCTAATATAATATACAGTATATGCTCTGTTGTCAATGTCACTGTTTGATTTCAGTGAATTATGTGTGCTTAAACTCATACTGTCTTCAAAAGGTATAAATTAAATATAGAAACATGGGGCATCCTGATAGCCTATGCATGTCACACAACTGCAACGTCTGTAGTTTAGCTCCAATTCCCCAATGCTCTCCCCTCGTTTCCTGTCATCTCCCTATTATTACCAGCTTATAACAATATAAAATTCTCCCCAAAATATTTGAACATAACATATTTCCCAATATTTTGTAACCCTTTCCCACGAAGGATAAAAAAGTAACAGTATTTCATTGGCAATCACAAAATCACCACATACAACAAGCTAATCTATAACAGCACTTTAGCTGACTAACGTTCAGAGTTAGCATTAAGTTGGAATATGTTTTTTTGCCTCACCTTGCTAATGTTAAAATGCTAATGTTAGTGACTAATGTCTATGTGTTCTATCTAGTAATAACATTTCAGTCTTTGTGTTGCTTTCTTGTAATTTTATTTCATTTATAGTATAACATATTTTTACACAGAAGTTACAGTACTGTTATCATCTCCACATGAGCAAAAAGGAGTTAGATTAACTGTAAAAGTAGGACTATATGCTTTTATACTTTTGGAGTATCAGGGGCCCCCATATGCCAGGTCCACATTCACATTCACGTGGAAAATACTGAATATGTTATCTAATTCTATTGGATTTTTTGATAGCAAGAAATGAATTGTCCTATCATCAACCACTATATGATAATGATAAGAAACTGCAAAAGTCAGTCGGCAAACTTTGTGTCCTCAGATGGCGATCACATTCGACGATCAGTTCCTGCTGACAGTGTCTGAAGACGGCTGCCTGTCGATGTGGAAGATCATCGATAAGGAGGGCCGAGGCCTGAAGAGCCACAAGCAGATCATCCACACTGAAGAGATCCTCATCACCAAGTCGGACCTCGAGGAGAAGGTCTGTCTGTTTTTCTGCATCAGGGCTCCAGACTGCCAACATTTAACCTATGTACTCTACATATGCTTGAAATCTGCAGTGTCACTTCAATTTTTATTGGTTGCACCAGTATGACTGAAATCTAGCTGAGTCATGACTCATATATTGATAAAAGCCTACACCCTTTGCATGAACATTATTGCAATACAAGGCTTCTTATTATGGATCAAACCATCACAGCCATTAGCTACAGCTAAATAAAATGTAGATAGACATAGAAATCATTACTTACTGTTATTATGTGGAAGAAACCAGAGGATTGTAAAAATACTGCAAAGAGCCCAAATACCCCCAACACACCAGCTACCAACCAAAATTTTCTGAGTGTTTAAAAAAAAAATCCTTTTAATTTATTCAGTTTTTAATGTTTAAGATACTAAACAGAATCAAACAAATACCAGAATCAGCCTTAAAAAAAACAACTACATGTGTAATATTGGAATGTAAACTCCACTTGATATCATTAGGCTAACCCCAACCCCTAAGTTGCAGAGAGGATATCAACATGAGTTTAAAAAAAACATTTATTTGTATTTATTTATTATTTTTATAATATTATATATTTATTTATTGCCATTTTTCTCATACACACAGAGTATAGGGAAACATCTTGGGAGAGTTGGCACATGCTGTGACTAAAAAATAAATGTCCTGTTAAGGCCACTAATGTAAATATAAGTAATATAACTTTATTGATCATCAGGAGAAATGTAGCATTATAGCAGCAGCAGAAACAGCAGCTCAGACAGTGTGCAGATAAGTGAAAAAATACAATACATACAAATAACAAATAAATCAAAGTTAGAAAGCTGTGGTGTATACAGTGCATTACCCTCGACCAGTGTGCATATATAACATGTATATGCAAAACCAGTGGTGTAGTTTCCAGATATTCCAGTTCAAATTGACATAGTAGGTAGAGTGTATTTGAGATAATGTTGTATTTACTGTATGCATAATAAAGCATCAAGCATAACATAGGATAAGGAATCTAATTGTCAAACCTGAATGCATGGGTGCCTGTGTGTATGTGTGTGTGTGTGTGTGTGTGTGTGTGCATATATACATTTATATACAGTAAATATGATATAATATACAGATAACAATGTTCAAATCAATTGTTCATTTCATATCAGCTGATCTCATTGAGAAAAAAACCAGTAACACCACTGACATGGAATAAAATTAGTCAATAATCACGTTCTAATAATCAGCCAGTAACATACAGTGACATTTAACATCATATGCTCCTGTGTGTGATTCAGACCCAGAACATGCTGGAGCTGAAGATGCGTCTGGAGGAGCTGCAGATGGAGAACGAGTACCAGCTCAGCCTGAAGGACATGAACTACAATGAGAAGATGAAGGAGCTTTCTGACAAGTTTACCCAGCAAATAGAAGCTCTGAAAACAACACAACAGGTCCTCTGGCCCACCCACCTCCATTTACTGTGTACTCGCTATCCAGAGTCACAGCACTACAGTCCACCACTTTGGTCCAGACTAGAATATCTCAACACCTACTTGACAGATTGCTATGCTATAAATTTCATACAATCTTGAGGCCAACTTTGTAAAGACAACTATGGTCCCAAGAGGATGAATCCTACAGGCTTGACCTGACTTTTCCTCTAGTGCCACCATGAGGTGGATTTCTCAGTTCTTTGTTGAAATATCTTGACAACTACCAGATGGATTTCAGTGAAATTTGGTTCATACATTCATGGTCCCCAGATGATGAATTGTAATAACTTTGATCTCCTGACTTTTCATCTAGTGCCATCGATCAAGATTTCATTTCATTTTTTGTTTTTCATTTCATTTTAGTTCATGACAAAATACCTGCAAAACTAACAACAGTACATGCTAAACATCAACATGCTAGCATTAGCTTTATGAGCCTGTTAGCATGCTGATGTGAGCATTTAGCTCTAGTACAGCCTCACCAAAAACAAACAGTGCCTGTATTTCATTACTATGACTCACATTCTTGCATTAAACTGCACTGGAACAAGCCTTACTGTCAGTGGTATGTTTTTGTAGAAATAAAAAAGTAATATACACTTTATTTTCAGGGTTTGCATGCTTCCATGCTTCAGAACAGTGGATGCTTTTGCCTTTGGAATAATTAAGGACTTTATTATCTATTTATAACATTTACTGTGATTATAGGTCATGAAGACAGAGATGGAAAAGCAGGTACATGAGCACCAGCAGAAATCTTCAGAGGTCACTATGACACACTCAAAAGAAGTGAAGGATTTAGGTAAGAGGACACAATCAACGTCAGTGCAATCCAGACGCGGTTTGTGTCTTTGTTCCTACACAGATCATCTGATCTGTCTGTCCTTCTATCCATCAATCAAATGCAGAGTTATCCTACAGCCAGAAGCTGATTGTGGAGCACGAGAGATACCAGGAACTGCAGCAACAATATCAAAGAATGCAGGAGGACTATGAGAAGCAGCTGAAGAATGCAGCAGAAAGCAAAAGCCAAGCAGTGGAGGAGCTCACACAGCACTACGAGGCCAGACTGCAGGACAAGACTCAGCTGCTGGCTCAGGTCAGTCAGGACAGAGGAGCACGAGGAGGTGGCAGAGCTTTAGTGACCAGACTGGTTTCAAGTGAAGTTCTTGTGTCCGATTAAATTTAGTCATAGCTGCGTTTTTATTTCATGCAGTGCCAGGAGGAAGCACAGCAGCAGATCAGTGAGTTTAAAGAGATCATAAGGCAAGTAGAGGAAGATGAGGAGAGGAAGATCCATGACATCCAACTCAAGTATGAGAAGAAACTTCACACAGAGAAAGAGACCAATGCCACTCTGAAGGGAGAAACTGGTATCATGACGCAAAAGGTGACCAAATCTCCTCTTATTCAACATGTTTTTTATTTCTTTCTTCTAGACTGTCTCTCATGTAATCTCCCACCCTCTGTTTCTTCTTCCTCGTTGGTGGACGGTGCTGTGATTACAGTTCTACAGTCTGCAGCGACAGATCGATGAGAGATGCACAGATATAAACCAGCTGAAGCAGGAGCGGCAGAGGCTGCTAGGGTTGATCCGCTCACTGGAGAGCGACATCGGGGACCTGAAGAGGCAGATCTCTGGACATGAAAAGACCAACCAGGACAAGGTGGCTGAGATCAGGGCTTACCAATAGTTTGATTCCTTCATTTGTTACATTTTTTATTGCCTTTGCATTTTTTTCATGTTTCAAATACATCTGCTTGTTGTGGGGAGGTTTGGTTTGAGGCTTCAGCTTGTCCCTGTCACTCCGTACAGTACAAGGCAGCACCAAATTCAGCACAGCAGGGAGTAAGTAAATGAAGTAAACTCAAGATAACTCTGGATACCCTCTTTGACTAAATTCCCTCCACAGGATAGGACCATTTCTGGGCTGAAGAGGAAGAACCAGGAACTGGAGAAGCTGAGGTTTGTTCTTGATTTCCAGTTGAATGAGTTGAAGAAGCAGACTGAGCCTCAACAAGATAACATTAAAGGGAAGAAGGAGAGGATCCATCAGGTGTGTGTGTGTGAGAGAGTGAGTGTATATGGGGGGTGGGGGTGAAGTTATTTAAAGCTAAAAGTTCCACAGTTGTGTAGATACAGTATGTCAAATTTCATTACAAGTCACTAATACAGTGAATACTGCAACAAATCAGTTCATGTACAGTATATATCCATTTGAAGAGGTAATGTTTTTATTTTATTTTCAGTCAGCTCAAAGATGGTAATCCAGATTTTTCACTGTTTTTTTAAAAAAAAACAACGGTCATTTTATTAAAACAAATGACAGCATCTTAAAAAGTGGAACTTCACTGGTATGAAGGTGTAAAGCAAGTTGACTTTTCTTGGACACAACTGGTATCACTGTTCCAGCAAACATACCGCTTTGGGACCCATGTGGGGCCACTGTGGGAATAAAATGAGTCCCGCAGGGACTGGGGCCCCACATTTCACTATCCCACAGAGGGGCCCCATATAGGCTTACTTACATGGGGTCCACGTGGGATTAGTGTGGGTTTGCCCTGCCCACACTTCCCCACAGTAAACCCACACATACCCACAGTGGGCCCACATGGTCATGTTTGCTGGGGTAATAGTTGATATTTGAGTCTTAGGTTTGACTACTACATGACAGGATGATACCTCAGTGAACTGTTTTGGGGACGTATTGGCAGAGTTGTCAGGATAAACAGTGTGTGCAGTGATGTGCTGTCTGTCCTGTTTGACAGCTGGAGGAGGAGCTGGTGCAAATGGACAAGAGCAACACTCAGCTGAAGCTCACCGTCTCTGACCTGAAGCTCAAGCTGAGGACCAGAGATAAAGAGATGTACAAGGAGATGCAGAAAGTGAGTGTGTACCATATGAAGTCACTATAACACTGTAAATCTATGTTTTAATTTTACCGTCTGACAGTTACACAACACACAGCATTTTTCATGATCTTTGAAGAATGTGGATGATTCCATTAGTCTTCTAAATTCAAAACATACTAAACACTGTACTATTTTCACCGGCTTTACACTTGCATCTTTTCTCTGGTCAGGTAAAAGATTTGGAGACACATCTTCAGCGGCTCAAGTCAGACCTCCATAATTGCGCCGGCTTCATCCAGGAGCCGAGGAAACTGAAGGACAGCGTACAGATGATCTATGCCCAGTATGTTCAGACTAATGGGGTGAGTGGCTCATACAGATCCCTTACAGCTGATTGGATGTTGAGGAGGTTGTAGCACCAACAATATGACACTGTAAGGGTGCAGGGTTTCATTCTAGCTGTATGTGTGTTCCCAAGGTGGAGAATAGTAGTGCTGACAATGAAATTCAGAGGGCGTTTCATCGCCAGCGCGACCACCTGGAGAGGACTGTTGCTAGTCTTAAGACAAGGCTGGCCAAATCTGCAGAAGAGCACGAGAAAGTCTACGTCAAGATCATGAAGGTAAATCACTCATAGTCGTTAATAATACAAGTCTTATTTTTCTTAATTGATTGCTAGATATTTCTAGTGCAGAAATAGTTTCCAAGCTCTCTCCAGCATGTCAAGGCCAAAGCCGCATTCTTCCCGCGGTGCAGATCTGAGCACAGTTTTGCTGAGTAAATGATATTTTAACAGTGACCGTTGACTACTCTGCAGGAGAATGTGACTCTGATTACTGAGATCAATGAGCTGCGTAAGGAGCTGCGTCTGGCGAGGACTCAGGTTAAAGAATACAAAGCTCAGCTGGCCATTTTCAAGAAGTCCAACAAGTCACGTCCCAACTCAGAGGAAGGACCCAAAAAGGAGCCCACACATGAGGACGTCAACCCGCAAGACTAAATCCAAATCAGAGAGCAGCTGACCTCATTGAACACGTCTGTGGCAGCTGTGCAGAGAGAATTCTTAGAGGTACTCCACCGATTTAGCATTTCACTCCTGTAATGTTACTCCACGACAGTCTTCAGCCCCAACTGATGCTGACTCAAGTGACATCACCTGAGTCAATTTATCATGCAGCTCCGTCTGGAGACACAAAAGGCTTTATACTATTTTTCTTCACTTATGTAGGAGTATTCCCTAAAACCTTTATACAGACTTTGATCATCAAAATCAGTGGAGTTCTCCTTAAAGGCATCACCATGAACAGCAAGATTTGATATTTAGAAAAATATTATTTTGACTTAACTTAAGCACTCTCTGGACTGAGTTTAAAGGTTGTTTTTTTTAAACATACAGTATTTAGCAAGAAGACCAGCTGATTTAAACATTGTTTTAAACCCGTTTAACCCCTCACAATGTTTGATTATTGATAATAATAAACTCCAGCAGTAGTTCAGAGGATTCTGTTTGGTTTTCTAAGTTTGGTCTTCAAATAAAGAGAGTAATTCAGTTTTTAAAGTCAACATGAACATGTAAAATTATTACTTATTAATACACATCAGGCACATGATTATCACTGTTTTGGGATTAACCTTTTAAGTAGAATTTAAGCATATGTTATATATTTGCTGACCGTTTCTGAATGTATGCCAGAGCTTTAGATGTTTGGCTGTATTTCTGATGTATTTCTATCAGGCAATCATTGGTTCCCATTCATATCTGTTCTGTGTGACAGTCAATGAAACCCTTGAAACTTGCTTATGCTGCATAAACCATCACATTCCCAAAAAATCTGCATTCCTTCGTGTATGTTACATTAGAACTGTGTGATAAGTACAGACTGAAGAAGAGTCTGAACTGCATTGCAAACAATTAACCATGAAAATTCATGCATTAGAAAACTTGCAAAACTACAAATTTCTAATTGATTTTCATATTGAACAAATAAATGTAAGCTATGGTTAACAAAGTGAGCAGCTGTGATGTTAGGTTGCAGTGATTTGTAGTAAATGGGCTAAAACGTGTAAAATGCTGATATGGTCCTTTAAAGGCAATTTAGTCTTGTGTTGTGGAAAGAATAAAAAAGGACTTTACACACAAACAGTTCAAAAATCAACCCTCCTTTTTATCAGCTCTTACTTCTCTGTATCAGCGGTTATACAGACATATAAAATCATGACTGTCTTTGCAATTTAGTGAAGTTGTTTTATTGTGCTGTAAAGGTTTGCAGGGTTGCTGCACACTTTGAAATCAAATTTAATGCTTAAAACCTCGACAGATATTTCAACAGCAAAATGAATTCACATGAGCTTTGCTAGAAATCAACTTGACAAATATTAACAGGGATATGTTTCTGGATTATTTTGTATCTCCATATAACAGTCTTTAGCTGAGCATCATCTGTACTGTTTACCTTGGTGAGAGCAGACGGTCTGTGGAGAACCAATTCAAACATTACCAGAAAAAGAAAAGAAAGAGCTGGACTGAGTCATGACTGAAGACCAAACTATATTTAAATTAGTGAATCCTGTGGGGAGATATTTCTAGTACAACTATGCATCACCTCAAAATTTAAGACCTACCATAATCTAAAATAAGACATTTTATGACCTTAAATTCTGAAAATCTAATTTAAGACTGTCTAAGGATCCATGGGAACCTTGTTTTAAAAAGAAGCTGAGTCATGGAACAAATGGGCAAAACATGACATCAATGGTAACAGTGTTAGAATGATGGCTACTGCTGCGCTGTCTCTGAATATAAAACTGCTAATTTGCACATCGTGAGGCCATAAAGAGCTGCTTACTTACTGAATCATCAAATCCTTTCAGTTATATATACACAGGACTGAACAGATTCATTGTGTCAAAGATTACAACATATACTTTTAATATACACAACTCAAACATTTAAATAGTAAAGATCAAAAGGCAACAAAAGGTTAGAACACATACAAAACAAAAAAAGTACTGACAACACACAGTAATATAAAAAGGTGAAAATGATTTAGAAGTTTTCAGACATCTTGGTGACAACTTGTTTCAGGTCCACTGTCTGCATCTCGATTCTACTGTGCAGCTCGTCCATCGAGGTTGAAAGAGTGTCATACAGAACCTGGACACAGTCAAGTAAACCATGTTAGTCTCAAACTATGAATGAAACAAATAGAGAGGAAAAAAAAAAAGACATGCTGGAGATCAGTTCTCTCTCTCGTGGTCGTACCTGAGCTTTCTCTGTCTCTCTGCTGCAGACGTCCTTCAGACTCTGGATCTTGGCTTTCAGCTGCTGCGTCTCCCCGGAGATCTGTTGGATTTTGTCGACCATCTCCTCACGCTTATGATGGATCTGGTTACACTGCCTGAAGGATAGTTATATATTTAACACAATGGGCCTCATAAGAACATTTTCCTATTCTTCTCCTGTGGGGTTTGCTCATACAAGTGTTCTGAGTCAGATTCAACAGACTCTCTTAACTACACAAGCTTGTTGTAAATCAGCCTGATGAATGAATATTTATGATATTTTATCATTAACACCCCTACAATTTCCATAAAGGCAAACTGTTCTGCTCAGTTTGTGGGCAAGTTTCATTCACAAACATGTTAAGAAGGCACCAGAGCTTCACTTCCTGCTGTCAAAACATAACAAGTTTATCCGTGTTGGTAGGCGTATTAGAGGACCCCAAAACAATTAGAAAATGTTCATACTAATTCCATGATGAGTGTGTGAGGTGAGGTGTTTAAATACCCCAACATGTCTTGAACGTGTTGCTCCTTCATCTCCCTCTTCTTCTGTCTGCGGAGTTTCTGTTTGGACTCTTTATCCTGCTTCATGCCCAGAACTCTCTTCAACTGGCCTTCCTCAAAGCACAGGTTCTTCAGCTCCTTCTGACTCTTCTCATACTGGGCTGTCAGTTCCTGGACCTACATGAAACACACACACACACATCAATACATACATGCTGTGTTTCTACTAAACAGATTTGGAGGAAGTTCATTTTAAGAGGGTAAACCCTACGCAGAACCGTCATGCCTTCTCTGACTGACATTCAATATAAACTACTAGAAATAAAACCACTCAATACGTTCAGCTCAGATCGACAGTCAGTCACAACTCACTGTTGAGTCTACGTGCTCCAACACTGTGTGTGTATTTAAATATAATAAAAATGCAGCTTTTTCTTTAAAGTAGTCATAATGAATCCTTTTTTTGGATCAAATCTGACAAAGACATTTTAATGAGACTTTATTGGAGGATCATAATGGGATGTTAAATTCAGTTTTGTTCGTCTTGTTCTCTTGATTGCTGATCTTTCTGTCGTACTAGTGCTCTAACTTGTTGTACACTTGCTCTCTTGATGAAAAGTCAGCTTCAACTTTTATTTTAATGTCAGTAAACATTAGAAATGTAGTCATCTTATTATTGACTAGTGAATGATGTTCAGCCCTGCATACTCTAATACTTCCTGGGTCATTGGAAAGTACTACTACTCTGGTGGAAACAAAGGTAAGATTTCTAGGACGGATGAAACGATTAGTGGATTTAACAGAAAGTCGGCTACTAGTTCCCTAATTCCAACCTCTCAATTGTTAGGAATAGCTGACAGTTGAGAGGCAATTTACAATACGATTGTAAATTGAATGTCTTCAGTTAGACAAAAGACATTTGAAGATGTAACCTTGGCCTCTGGGAAATTGTTATTGTACCATTTTTCACAATTTTCTGATATTTTGCAGTATAAAAAGTTAACCAATTCATTAATAAATAACTGGCAGATTAATCAATGGAAATAATTGTTAGTTGCTGTTCCTTGATGGTTCTTGGGCTCCTTGAAAAGTTCCAGCGATGGAAATGGGATATTTGTTGCTATGAGTTGTAAAAACTTACACAGTGATTGTGGATCTAGTTCACTTACTCTGTGCTTTATTTAAGTCTATGTTAAATAATGAGAGTCTGAGCAAACCTTTAGAAATATTTTTAAAAAAAAAGGAGACTTCATTGGTTATTTTGATGGTTAAAAAGGATTTACATTTGTTTTTACTGCTCAGCGGCACAAAACGCATCGGCTGAGGTTGATGGTTTTGTTTTGTTTTTTAAGAGATCCATACCTCCTCCTGTTGCTGCTTGGTGTTGATCATGCTGCTCTCCAGCTCCTGCAGCAGGGTGAACGTCTGCTGGATCTCCGCCTCAGTGTGGGTCACATTTTGCACCATGCTCTGCAGCTCCACCACTCGCTCATCTGTTTCTTCCTGAAATGAATCAAAAACGTATCACACATGTGAGGGGAAATAACTGGTCCCATACACCGCTCCGACTCAATCAGCGGACGGCAGCTTTGGAGCCGAAGGTCTCCCCCTTTTTTCTTTTCCTACTCACGATGGAGTTCTTGATGTTCTTGACGTTCTCCCTCATCTTCTCCATCTGGCTCTTCAGCTCTTCTGGAGACTCCACGATCTGAGACTTGAGTTTGGTGATGTCTTCTTTCAGGTTGCTGACGTCCACCTTCACCTGGGCCTGAAACACACAAACACGTTTTTAATTCATCCTTTTTTCAGCAGTTTAGGACGTCAGACCAAAGTACTGTATAATCATTTACAGACACGTACCAGTTTCTGAGTCTTCTCTGCGATTTTTGTTTTCAGCTCTGCGATGCTGTCGTTTTTTGCGTTCTGAAAGAAGATTAGGTTACTTTCAACTTGACTGAAAGCACACACACAAGAACAGGTTTTATTATTTGGACTGTATTTCATCACCGCCTACCACTTCCTGGTATTCATGCACGGTGGTGGCCTGCAGTTCAGAGAGAGCGGCTGCCAGCTCGTCAGACTCAGCCTGCTGCTCGGGTGGGATGGTCCTGAATAAGGACAAGAAAAACATGTGTACATCTGACTGTGCAAAGTCAAGTACCACTTTCATCTTTCTTTACAACATTTGTTATCCTACTAAGGATTATTTTCATTCTTGATTGATCTGACAATTTGTTTTGATTAATCAAGTAATTTTTTGGTCTATAAAAAGCTGGAAAACAATCAAAAATATCCACTGAAAGCTCCCAGAGTCTGTGATAGTGTCTTCAAATTTGCTTGTTTTGTCCAACAAGCCAAATCCCCAAAATATTCTGTTCAAAATGACACAAAATATCAAAAATGCAGCTAATCCTCACATCTGAAGTGTTGAAGGTTGCAATATGTGACAGTCAGCCCCACTAGATGTCGCACTAGCACCAGCATCTCAGACCAAAACAAATGTGCCCGTTGTTTACTTAATAAAGTTGGATAAAAAAAAATTTAAAAAAAGAGAAAGTGGTCTGTGAAGACAGCTCACCAAACTCCAATCACACTGTCAAACTGGTCAGTGCTGATCAAATATTGATCTAGATTCTCTTGCTGCGTTGCCTGTTTCTCACCTCAAAGCTGAAACATATTTTAGTGTATTGTTTAGCTGTAATGTGAGGAAGTTTGTGACGCAGCCACCATGTTGTAAACAGACACAGAGGGACTCACATGCACTAACATGCACGCTCACACACACACACAGGGAGTGTGACTTCATTGTCTTCCAGGTCTCCATCACTTCACTATATCCTGACGTAGCAAATAGTTGTTTGATGACATCGAGTGGGGCTGAATGTCATTTACTGAAACTTTAACAAACAACTTACATGATTAATCGATTATTGTGGATCAGCTGATCAATTAATCAACTAAATGTTTCAACACAACTGAAATTAGCTGACAAAATAATTATTCCTGTGAATAAAAACAAAACTGTTTCAACGCTTTATGTCCAGATGAAAAATATTAAAAAATAAAATAGAATTAAAAAATAAATAAATAAAATCACTTTACACATCCTCTCTATCCTCCTGTGACCATGAGACACTTTTTCAGATAGCTGATATAACCATAGAGCATTTTAAAGCTATTTACTAAACAAACAAATAAAAAATAATCACGTTTAATTCAAGACTTACGTCAGCATCTCAATCTTCTTTTCTGCCTCCAGGTTGCCTTTGGTGTAAGTCTGCAGCCTGTCCATGTCTGCCCTCTAACAACACAAAGAGTCACACTTACAACTTCTGCAACTCCAGAAAAAGTGGTTTCTACCTTGTCAGAAAAACAAGCGTGTGGTTATAAAAATCCTTATCAAGACAGAGGATGTCCAGCAGTGTCCGTTATACTTGGAGATATATGCACAATATTAGAGGATATTATTAAAAATCTATTTGCGCTGTCCTGTCCTGCAGTTCTTTGAAGCTATTTGATGTCATCTTGGATTTCTACAACTCATAATGATAATTTCATCAGTTAGTTAACATGGTTTAGGTGAAAAGTAATCAGTATATTCACACTACTAGACTTTGCTGAATCCTGCCGCATCCTGACATCATTCATTTCAGCAGCTGCTCCACAACTACATCTTACCCACTATACCCACATGTACAAACAGAACATACTAATTTAGCCTGTTTCTCTGAGATCACATCCATCCTCTGCTTCCTGAAGTGAAGAAAGTTCATGATGGCGCTTAGAACAGTCAGAGTTCTCTGTTTCTCTAAAAAGGAAGAGCAAGAGCATAATTACATTATTATCACTTGATTAGCCAGTGGAATATGTGGAGGTTTTATGACATATTTGGAAAGATTAAATTTCAAAACAAAACACTACTTACTTGGTGCCAGAAGGTCATTCAGTGAAAAGTCATACACCAAGCACATTGGCAGAAACTGCCGCCTAAGAAGATGATGCACAATATTGTTAAATAAATTAAAAATATATATCTTTCATAATATCCAAGAGAGACAGAATGAAAACCTACATGCGCACGTAGACGCTCATGATAGCAGCCGCCCCTTCATGATACTCTGGATACTGAATGTTCTCCAGAAGTGGAACCTGTTGGACGATGAAAATGACAATCAAGCCCTCAACTAAATGTAAAGACAACAAGTAGCTGTATGAGGTGATGATTAGTATTCTCGTTACATATTTCATCAAATGCAGTACTTACCATGGAGTGACACTCAGGTCTGAAGCGATACAGGAGATGCAACACTCTCATGTATAGCATCTGAACCGCCTCTGGCTGTAAGACAAGAATTGAGCGTTGTGTTAATGTTCTGTTAGTTTATCTGACCAGAGAGGACCGACGACCACCGTGTCCAGTACGTGTCGTCACCTCAGTCGCTCAGCAAGACGTCATCTACAGCTGTTTCCAACCCGATTCCCAGGGTGTAAAATTGGGAACTTTATTAAAAGGATTGGTTCAGATTTTTCCAAATCTATAATACATTACTCACATGTCTGCCCGTATGCGAATTTTATAAACAACGACATCAGCAAGAGACAAAGGCCTTAACGTTAACGAAAAATCCTTATCAAGACAGAGGATGTCCAGCAGTGTCCGTTATACAGTCATTGTTAACGTTAACGTTACAATGACTGTTCTCTCTTTTCTTTTTGTGAACGTACAAACAGTCAAAGAAAGACCAACAACGACATTAGCAAGAGACAAAGGCATTAACGTTAACGTTAACGTTACCTTGGGAACGGGAGTCAGGTCGCCCTTTGTGAAGTGTTTCGATTCTTGGCCGACGAGAACTTCTGTTCTGTAAAAGTTCGTTATCGCATCCGCAGTGTACACGGGGAATGTGTTTTCACCCATTGTCGCAACAAACTGAAAACAAACCAACTATTTCGACGGGACCATATATCCATGGACGGAGAAATTACAAAAATTGGCGCCTTCCTTGTCGATTTCTAGACAGAGCATCTGATTGGTCTTTTTGTTCTTCTTCTGTTGTGTATTAGATGATACATGACTCAGCAGCGCCCTCCACCTCACCAACTATATAGTCTATGTGTAAAACATTATTTCCCCTTCATGCTGCTTGGATAAATGTGTATGTTAGGCCGGTCTTTCACTAAACAAGGTTTATTCATGAATAGAGAACAAAAGAACAAAAGTGTTTAACAACATATAGCATTATGTTAAGAGCATAAAACAGCAGCTATTGTTACACCAACAAACAACTGAGATAAAATAGAGCCAGGGGAAAACTACACAAATATTGCCAAAAAAGACATTAATTAAACACCAAATGACAATTAGCGTTTTTGTTCACATTAAGCAACGAGAGAAATATAGGCCTAGTTTTAAATTTGTCCTGGCCAAAGTGAAATTTAAAACGAGACAAAATATGACAAAATTCATCAGGTAAAAGTAGTCCATAATGTTCTTGTCAAAAAGCTAAACACATTTTTCTTTTTTCCTTCTAACACTTGACAGTTCCACAATAATAAAGTGTCGGTCTTATTAGAGCCCTTAGAGTTAATTGAAAGTATTATTGTATCTTTCTAATGAAACGTGGTTATTCCAGGGTTGCCTTTTATCTCTTAAGTGTTTCACTCTACATGTTACGTTTAATGCCTGGAGTTGAGTCTCTGGGCTAAATCACGACATACGGTATATTGATCATATAGTCAAGCCATTCATATGGATAAATATGGATTTGTGTTCACACTCCGGAGCAGCAGAGGGCGACAATGAACCAACCCGAGCTTTTCATGTCATGTGACACAACACGGAACTCGCTGGTGTGCAGCTGGATGTTGGATGTCCGCGAGAAGAACATTAATTTTAAATTTAACGTTTACTGCGTGCAATGACTTTGGAAAGAGTTATTGAGTTTGATATTTGAGTGATAATGGCGGTGAGCTGGGCCGAGAGGACTTCTGCTTTCTCCCGCAGTCCGTCCCGCTTCCTCTCCGGGACTACAGCGGAGGCTTTCCTTGCCGAGCTGCTCCGTGAGCTCCGGGATGACAGAGCCAGCTACAGTGTCAAGGTAAACAACACAGATATATAACGTTAGTAAGTTAACACCCGGTCACCTCAGCTATGCTTCAGAAATCTGTTGCACTGCTTGTCGAAGAACAAACATTTTTCCGGTATGAGTTATCCAGAAACTAGTGTTTAAAATAGTGAACTGAAATGTAACGTTACTCTGGTCTAAACGTTTTACTTCATGGTGGTAGATATAACAAGTTTTAGTGTTGTTACATCAACTGTAAAATCTCGTCATAGCCGTAACACTAAATTGCCAAAATTTTAAACGGAGTTTGGCAAGTTGCACTCTGAACACAATCACGAACAATTTACTGGGTCGAAATGTGTCTAAAATCCAGGAAGATGTACTGATAAGAGCTGAAACAATTAGTTGATTCATCGATTAGTCAATAGAAGTAGCAGTTTTGATAAACAGAAGCATTTTTTACAGCAAAAATTCCCACTGAACCCAGCTCCTAAAAAAAACTCTTCTTTGTCTTTTGGACTGTTTGTTGCACAAAACATTTCATGCAATCTTAAGACGAGATCATGTTTCTAGTGTTGTGATCAGTGATGACTCCATATTTCATCCACCTCAGGTCCTCTTGCTGTCCCCGCTCTGCGAGCACCCGACCCTGCTGTGTCCCTCAGACTCTGTGGGAGAGGAGACGGCGCTGGAGCTCATGTCAGTGTTCACCCAGTGTCCCCAGTGTCCCAAATCCGTCCAGTTTCATTGTCACCTCCTCCTAGCTCTTACTTCTGTCCTCGTCTGCACTTCCTGTGTGAACGGCCGCTCCCGTGCGTCTCAAGACTTCCTGGACCTGCTCCTCCAGATAGCCCAGGACACCGGTGACCTCCACGGTGACGGGGCTCTGCGCTCTCTGCGAGCCACGGCGTGTGACTGCCTGCGGGAGCTGGAGGCCTGCTGCCCCGGCCTTCTCTCACAGCGCCTCGAGCTCTTGGGTGGACTTCGGCACAAAGAAACCTCCAAGCTCCACCAGGCCTATGCAGGACTTCACACTCTGGTGATAAGAAACGCTGTGTATCAGCTTGCCCAGGAAACAGGAGCAGGTGCTGATCATCTTAAAGCTCTTCTGGGAGGAAATACATCTGTTGCATGGGAAGCAGAGCAGGACTCAGACCTGATGAATAACAAGGACTCATCCATACTGTCTTCCCTCATCCTGGGCCCAATGAGTACAGCCCCCACTCTCCAGACTGGGCCTGACTGCAAGGAGTTACGCTCAGTCCTGTCCTCCCTCCTGGAGGAGTCCTACCTCCTCACTCCTCTATGTCAAGCTGCACTGCTACATAGATTGATAGAGGTGGTCGCCATGGTGCCTGGTGTCCCGCCTGCCATCTTCAGAGCTCAACTGCTGCGACTGCTGGGCACAAGCGAGGTTTGTTTCAAATGGAATGAAGTAGAAAGCAGTGCCCGGTTTATGTGTTAAATCTTTCAGTGTCCATGTTATTCTGGATAATCCACAGATCACACTATCAGCTGTTTTCATCGGGATTATTTCTTTGGTAGAAAGTAGTCCCTTTGAAAAACTATCCACAGAGAGGTTTGTGAATTATCCAGAGTAATCATAACTTTATCTCTTGAAAGACATGTTGTTCATGAATTTTTTAAATGTAACTTTTCTATGCTGTGAGCACCACATGTTTAATACCAGAGATATCCCTGAAACCTCAGCACATACAACTGAAAAATATCTGCATGTTTTCACCAGAAGTAAGACAGATTATTTTTTTTTGTAATAGGGTGAACCCTTTCACTTTCAGTTTGATTTCAATAGATAACGGCTGCTAAAAAAGTGTAGTTTTACATAAATAGAATATAGGTGGTCAGAGCTAGCTTTACTTTTAGCTCATCCTTCTTCTCATCAAAGTGTTTTTCAATGCGTTTAATGACAGTAGCTCTAGATGGCACAACATACTCGGGCTCGAGGTACAAATAGAAATAATATTACAAACATAAAGCGACCCTGATTATAAGACGATCCCCTCTTTTCCAACAGCTACTTTTGGAAAAATAACGTTACTTTTTGAATGTAACTTACATCATAGTATAGTTACATACTCACACACTCTCCTACCAGACTCTTGGAAGCAGTCAAAAATTATTTTCTCTAGCAGTTAGCATTTACATGACTACCTGTTTGTATTTTGGATCGATATTTGGCAGCTTGACATATTCTGTTTCTACAGTAGAGATGTCGGAAGACACTTTGGACTTGTTTTCACTCATCATGAATTCATTTCCTCCGTGGCAGAAAAACACATTACACAAGTCTTCAGAAACTCCTGCAGGTTAAACTGGACTAACCAAACACTTTTAGATCTTACATTGTGAACACGTAATTGTCTAGCCGTTAGCAGAGTGTGTGTATGAAAATTAGACTGATATGCATAACCAATCAAAACTATTCTTGGCGGTTAACCGATTAACAGTTAACCGTTGACATCCCTAGAAACAACTTATGGTGGAGGAAAGACTGCTGGCAAAACTGCTGGTGATCATGGCCAACACCTCCCACCCCCTCTATGACATGACAGCCAGGCTAAGAAGCAGCCTGAGTATCAGCAACAGGCTGACTCAACCCCCGTGCCCCAGGGAGCAGCACTGGGGATCATTCCTGCCAAGTGCTGTCAGACTGTACAATTCATCTGACTTTGCCTGGCCCACTGACATCACACTGTCTGTGGATTCACTTTAATCTGACTCCTAACTTGATGAATATTTATCTATTTATTCACTCAGTCACCTGCTTTTTTAATCCCCATAGCCTCTGTGTCTGTATCTGTTGTGGTTTTATTGTGTTTTCATGTCTTACTGGTGTTTTCATATATTTTTGTCATCTGTCATGGCTGCTATGACAATGTAATTTCCCTTCGGGGATTAATAAAGTTTTCTATCTATCTAGCTATCTAATGATATGAGATTGTGATCATATCACACAGCCCTGCTAAACATTAAGTTAACCACCACAGTCTTGACATAATGAAAGTTTATGACTTCAAAGTTGTTGTTTTTTTTAATCTCTTCTCAGGTTTGCCTCCTTCACAGCACTCTACTGATGAAGTGTGCGTTCACTGACAGCCTGTTTAGTGCAGAGGACGAAGCTTTCATCCTCAAACGGCTGGTCGTCCTCTCGCAGCACCCACTGCTGAGTACACCCGAGAAGCTTTTCTACATGGACTGCATCCTGCACTTTCCTGAGAACCGACCAATCAGCTGTGGCGATGGCGATGAGTCCCTCCCCGTGCTGCTGACTCCCCAACTATCCTCCGCTCTGCTGCCTACAGTGTTCAACGACAGCGCCACCATGCTGGCCCGCCTCAACCTGCTGTCTCTGGTCTACCTGGAGGAGGGGGAGGGGGAGGGGGATGGGGAGGAAGGCAAGGGGCTGGCCTACCTCTACGAACACCTCACCTCGCTGCTCCGCATCGTGGAGAACGGAGGCAGCAGAGAGATTGTCGTCACCTTCTTCAGAGCTGCCTTCCTCTTTCTCTACTACTTCTGCCATGTGGAGAGCTACTCCAAAGGCCTGACCGAGAAGCTGTGCGAGCTCTACCTCCGACACACCCACCTGGCCCCGCACCTCATCAACCTGGCCGACCAGACCCAGGACAGGCTCTCAGAGTCTAACTGGGCTGTCGGGCTCCTCCGGGCCCTGCAGGGGGTCATCACAGAGGCCCCGCTCGCCCAGCTTACCTTGCAAGACTTCAGCTGGCACCTCAAGATGCTGTCTCGAGTGGCAGAGGAAGGAGAAATCCCTCAGTGCAGCACCCTCAACTTCCTCTCCAGCATCATCACTCCTTCTTCCTCCTCGCTGTGCGTGAGCGGTGACTGGCGCCTGGGGAACAGTGTTCTGGGGGTTTGCCAGCGCCTGCTGGTACACCCCACCCTGGACTCGCTGCTCATACCTCTTGCCGACATCCTGCAGCATCTCGCCTGTCGCTACGGAGACACAGACATCCAGGACCACGCCCGCCTCTACTACACCCTTCTCACCACTCTGTCCAGGGAGAAGCTGGCCGGGGTGTTGGCGCAGGGAGCAAGCGAGGGAGGGCGGCAGGTCAAGAAGCGGTCTCTGTCCTGCATCATGGCTGAGAGCGAGGGGCTGACAGGCGTGCTAACCGTTCACCAGACGGAGAAACCGATATTCAGGCTGGTCGAGCTGGATGATTCTGAGCTACGAGAAGAAAAACAGACCGATCATGAAAGTGACTTGAACACGAATGAGACGCAGAAATGTCCAGGTGAGGCGAGCGCAGCAGTGGAAGCCTACAGAGCCCAGTTCCACCACCCTGGCTTCCCCTCAGAGATCACCTTACACTACCAGCTGACTCACACCGAAGCTCACGACTCTCGCTTCGATCAGCTCTTCAGCATCCGCCTGCACTTCACCCTCACAGACGACCACTATGAAGAACTCTGCGACATCAGTGTGCCCTGTCTGTTCAGAGAGAGGCCGTCACCCGTGGTGAAACTGAGACTGAAACCGAGGCGGCCTTACCCCACCACCCTCCACGCCAGCGCCATCTTCACCACCCAGGACGGGCTCTCCTGGCACACCCTCCTGCCAGACGTCCGCGTGTCTTTCCAGCAGGCCTTCATGCCTTTACCTGCTCCCACAACTTGGGGAACAGGCAGCAAATTAAACGTGTTCGAGGGACTGTGGGATGAAATCTGCTCAGAGAGCGGGGAGAAGGATCAGGCCGACTGCACTACCAGCCTGTTTTGTTGCCAGCTGGAGGAGGCAGCTCTTGGGGCCTTGTTGGAAAAACACTTCCTCCCCTACCTTATATCAGATCCGTCCCATGAAGAAGAATTCAAAGTGCTTTTCTTCCTCCCCCCGCGCTCTCATATGCTGCTGAAGATCAGGTCCAAGGAGGATGCTGTTCACTTCAGTATCGCCACAGATAACTGGCAGCTTCTGCCTCACACGAGCTCTTTTCTACTGACTGTTACATCCTCGCAGGAAGACAGATGACCATGATGCATCTTACCAGCTTGTTTTTAAAATTAAATAGCTGACTTTTACCAAAAATCAACCGTTGTTTGTCAGCGCTTTAATAATTCAAATGTACTTAAAATTATATTACTGAAGACAGTTGATTTAAAATAAAATGATTGCACTTTAATTTTCTTGACCTGAAGTTAAACAAGTGTGTAACATGAAATATTTTGTAATTTATTAACCAAATCCAGCCATTACTATTGACGTGACATCGGTTATTTTCTACAAATAGAATGCAACATAATTTATTTGATGAGTTGCACAAGATGTCACTGATAAATGGCTCAGAAGTTGTATTCTCCCAACATGAAAAAAAAAATAAAAAAGGTAAAAAAAAATCAAAGAACAAACTTGCATGTGGTCTGTAGGACACATTAAAGGTACACTGTGTAGTTTTTGACTACTAGTGGCTACTAGTGGTACTACAGAGCAATGTTTAAACAAGTGGTCCATGTTTTCTTGCATCAAACACACCGATTGGGCGATTAATTGAATTTTATTTTCAATTTCGATTTCAACGCTTCCAATGATTATGAAAACAAGATAAAATGATTATTGTGCCACATTCTATTTCGCAACGATGATCTTGTTTTATCTTGCGTTATAAATCCAGCGCACCCCTTTCGTTAAAGGCCCAAACTCACTGACCGGGAATCCACATAGTAAGTGAGACGTGAGCTGCGTGTAAGCTCGGTCTATCCGTTCAGCATCTCTGTCTACAGAAACAGCCGTCTGTTAGCAGCAGCTCCTGGAGAGCTGAGAGGACAACAGCCAGACAAACTGTCTTCACCAGGCTGACTCACAACAGAAATTTACTGAACCCAAATAGTTTTCATATCGACTCTGCGGAACAGTGTTTGTGTTTATTGATTCATTGATTTTAATTCCCCGCCCACTGTAGCGAGTGAGGGGAGTCTGCTTGTAGTGAAACAGGCAGCTCACAGACAGACTGGGAGCTTTGATCAATCAACATATACTGTTAATAGGTTCAAAACACATATACAGTGGGATATTTGTGTGATTTAAACAGTTGTCTGTGCAGAAATAGACTGGGAGCTTAAAAAGCATTGGGGGGGGGGGTCTCCATGTGTCTCAGAGTGTGTGGATTGATACATTTGATTAAATGGAAGCATTTCTCCTGAGACAATAATGTGTTAAATAATCGGAATCTCAATATTGACCAAAATAATTGTGATTATGATATTTGCCGGGATATTTTTCAAACTATTGCGGTTTGGGAATAATAGGCCTTCGGACTGATGGGCTGTCCCGATGAGGGAGTGCCACACGGCCAAGAGAGAGAAGGGAGAGGTCCAAGAAGAACCAAAAAACACCTCGTCAGACCACTGAGCAACCGGTCCAGACCACAAGGACCATATAGACCACTGGTTCATATTTATAAACAGTTAAATGAAATAGCTACTCACATGCTATGCATTAATATATATAGATAGTAATAAATTATCTATCTAGGTATAACCACACAAACTGCAATACACAACCCAACAATAAGAATATATTTAATAGACAAAGGATTATGATCTCTGACATTTATTCTGCTAACAGTGTTGCCAGAGAAGGTGGATTAGGACCAATCCACAGACCACTCACTACTATACTACTACAATACTCACATAGACTGTAGAAAATATCCAGACCACTGGCTTCAGCACCCCCAGTGGTATAAACCAGTGATTGGTGTTAGTGACATTGGTCAGTTTACAGACTGGACAGACCACTGAATTAACTACATCTGCCTTTCTATTAAAGCTTGGGTTCTGGGTGCCAGAACAGCTGATCAGAGTCAGATCAATCAACTCTGAGTATGTTCACTCTGACTAAAGCATGCATGGTGATTGAAAAAAGCCATCATCGATGGAGCACTGATACTACCACTCACCATGAGAACGGGTAAATAAAAGGCAGAGCCTCCATTTGAATCCAGTGGATGTAGAGATATTAATGCATGTGTATGTGGACGATGCACATTTATCTTTCAAAAAAAAAAAAAAGAGCCAGAATCAGAGTGGGAAAAGTGTCAATAAGTTAACACAAAGTTTTATTCAGTGTTGTCCATAAATTCATCATTTACCAGACTTTCATTTTCTTAACAATGATAAAGTGGTATCTGACTGTATCAGGCTGTAGCCTACATTACATATAAAATATATGTCTTCAGCTTTGACCTGACAGGGAACAATCACAGGAGGAAACTTCAGATGAAAAATGTAGTTAAAGATTTAAAAAATATATATAAATCAAAGACAGAGACATCGCTGCCAAGCTTTAACAGCATTCAGTGATCCTACCCACTTGTCTAAAGCTTCATACTGATTTTATAAAATTTAAACTGAGGTTACACATAATATTAGAACATAGAACGCATTATATGTAATATAATGCGTTCTATGCATTTCAATGCAGAAACTGCTCTAACAAACTGACAGCTGTCTTGCGTACACACAGTCACAGTGTTATAAAAAAAAACAAAAAAAACTTTCACTTGTAAAAAGGACGTGCAGAGGTTTTATTCTCAGCTGAAGCTGAATTCACGCTGTGTTATTACTTAAGAAAGTCCTTGAGAAACAATCTAATATCCAACCTGGATTTTGATTCTGACAGACAGTAAACCTCTGCTACTTCAATATGCACTTTGACTAAATGAGGAAATGAAACAGTGTGTCTGGCTCTGTAAGAGGGAGGAGACAGACAGAAACCCAGGGTTTGTTGAAGACATCGGCCAGCGAGCAGGTTAGCTTCACAGAGTAAGTTACCATGGTAACTGACCCGAGTTTAAGTTACCTCTCTTTCTGGAACTAAAAAAAATCCAGAGTCTCCCTCATCTGAGGATTAACAAACTCAGAGTTTTAACTAAACCTGCTTTCTGGAATACCAGCCAGATGTTTTATGAGGACGGAAAAGCATTCATCACATCTGTTAGATCACGAGGAGTACCACTGAATGTAAACACAACTTTTGTTTGTTTACAATGCAAGAAAACTGCACCTTTAAAATTAATTTGCGTGATGGTTGTTGGTATGATCGACTAAATCTGAAGTGAAACGTGTCTATGCACATGCTTGCCAATATAGGCTAAATTGATATTTTCAGTTTTGGAGAAACTTTCCCTCATTTGCTGTTTTGATGATGGTGAGGTTGCAAATATGATGACTACAAACAAAACTAATAGTAATGCATTATGCAGTTAAGGCAGTGTATGAAAGTCATCAAAACACTGTGTGACAGATGCTTTCATATCAGCAACTCCTACCCATGTGTGGATTTTTGCCAGTTCATACTGATATCCATTAAAACTACAGTTAGCTTTCACCATGTGTCCTTTGTAAAATCCCAGTCCTTTGTTCCAGTTCAGTCCTTTAATCAGAGAGGCCCTTGAAGTTGGGCTCTGTGTAAGGTGGTAAGGCGGTCTGCTGGCTGAGAAGTTTGTCCATGATAGCGATCTCTGCATCCCGCTTCTGCACCTCGTCTACGGGGGTCCAGGACATGTCATGCTGAAGTTTGAACGCACCGACAAACTGGTGAGGGCAACTTGGGCCCCATTCCTTTCAGACGAGAGGAGAGAGAAAGAATATTATAATGAGATGTTTGCATTACAGAGTAGAAAAAACTATTTTCTATTTTAGAATCAGTTTACAGAGGAATTCCTTCCTGATTTAAAATGCTATGACTTCTCTAACCTTGGCACACTTTCAGATCAAACATTTATCAGTTTTTTGTTCTAGAGCTGAAATGATTTGTGGATCAATCAATTAGTCTACTGACAAAACATATGATCTGCAGCTATTTTGATTAAAAATGCCTCTTAACTGAGTATTTTTTTAATCTTAACTGGCCATAAACTGAATATCTTTAGGTTTTGAACTGATGGTGAGACATAACACACAATTGGAAGAAGTCACCTTTTTTTGCCATTTTATAGACCAATCAAAAATAATTGGCAGGACAATCAAAAATCAGAATAAGCACCCTTATGCTGTTCAGTTTCCAGTTAATAAATGGCCTTAAAGAGTAAAGCAACCTGGGTTTAACTCTAGAGAAAAATGTCTTAAGGCGTCTTCACTGAACCAAATATGTGCGGGAAAACAAAAAATTCTAGAAATTCCATGACTGTTAAAAATCCTGCCTGGAAGCCTTGCAAAGCGCACATAGCTAACACTAACCAGCCAAATCCAACCATAACTGCCTGTGTTTTGACCAGATGTGTTTTGACCGTCTGGTCACTACCACCTCCCCCCAGAGCTTCATGAACTTTGAACACCACACACCTCCAACTCTCCTGTTACATACACACACTTGCAGGTGTTAGGTTAGGCTGTCACGTTCGTCATCTTCACAAGACTCTCCCTGAACGGATGTTAGGTAACAGACACTGTGCTGGCATGATGCAACATTTCCTCAATGCTGGGTGACATAAGATCTATTTACAGTAGTATCTATCAGTATAATGCAAACCTTAGGAGAAATGATGGAGAAGTATTTCTGTCCAGATGGCCGTTCGTAGAGATAATACATGTTGCCTGGTTTTTTCACAATGTTACAGGCAGCATGGTGGAGGTCAGCATCTCTTTTGGCCTCTTCTAAAACCTGCAGAGAGAGAAGAAAACAAAAGTATGTGCTGGGCTGAAAATATGTCTTTTCTCCTTTCTTGATGTCTGGTATACTTTTACGCCAGCATGTAAATTTACCTTTGCCTGAAAGTTTTTTTTTTTTTTTCTTCATATAGCCTTTTGTAATTAAAAAAATCCAGAATACAAAACCTTGGCAGAGCTGAACATTCCAAAATCAGATTTTGATCCCCTTATGATTACATAACCATGACCATGATCTGGTCTTATTTGACGGATCACATTCCACAAAATTCCAATATAGATGGTTTAAATCTGCCCGGTTTATGCATCCCAGCATGACCAGCTAAAAAAAAGGTTGCTGTAGTATTTTAAAACAACAAGAGTAGCTGCAGCATTTGAGTATAAGTGCAGTATTATCTAGTCCATTCAGTGAGTGTACTGGTGTTTTTGCTGATAGTCTTACCTTTCTCGCCTGCTCCTGTAGGTATCTGATCTGGTCAGCAATGACTGTCAGCCTGTTGCAAGCATTGGCTTTAATGAAATCATCTCCCTAAAAAAAAAAAAAAACAGTTAAGATACTGTCAGGACTGTTGTATCCATTTGAATCAAGAAGTGCTGAAGTGTAGAATTTGCCAATCAAAGAGTTTAAATATGATTTAAATTAAATACATATAAATAATCTTAGTCCAAACCTTCTGTACTTGAGCTGCCAGGGCCACCAGGTCTGAGGGGTCCCCTACTCTGTTGGTCTGGTATGAACTGACCAGTTCCAGCCCACCGGGGGAGCTGCTGCTCTCAACCAGAGTCACTGTAAGGCATCCAGGTGGAGTTACATCACACTGATCTCACACATGTAACACAGCCATCAGCAGGAATACTACTGCAAATATTGCTGTACCACTGCCACTGATGTAACTACTACTGCTGTTGTTTCTGCATCAATTACTGTTACTATCACTGTTGCTTTAGCTACTATCAAATTAGTCAAATTTCACACACGTAGTAATGTCACGTTAATGTAATGTAATGACTTCTAAAGACAAAAATCTTAACTAGACTAACTTTAAGTTACACTCTCGTCTCGAGCTCGTACAGTTCAACAACCGATGAACAAAACAATTGCTTAAATTTACATATATACAGCAGCAGTTACTCTGGCAAATGCAATCAACAACAGTGCAGTTGCGATGTTGTGCAAGTTCAAACTTAATATTGGATTACATTGTACTGTCGTTACATCACAGCTACTCGCACAGTCACGTTTCCACTGTCACAGAATGGTTTAGCGTACGCAGGGTTACATGTAGCTGACTTAAGACAAATACACCTAACTATATTAACACTGACTGTGTTCTTTGTCGGATAACTTTAAAAATCTCGATATTGTTCAGTATGGTGATGTTAGCAAGGTCTGACACGAAGTTTACAGCACGTTTGTTACCTGTTGTGGTTTTGTCGGGCTGGTTGGGGAGGCTGACGGTCCTGTCCATGTTCTCCAGTATCAGTTCTCGATATAAACTTGTTTCACCGATGATTTCAATCGCACCTGGCCACCTCCTAAGTCCAGCTGCTGATTTTATAACTGCTGTTGACCAAAAACACCGGAGGCGTCAAGGGGTCTTAAATCTCCGCCCCATTTTGCCTATAATGGTAGCTCTTATGTGTGCCTGCATAAAATACTTAAAAACAAATCTCTTCATTGCTATTTTACTACGTTTACGAATTCAGGTTTTTTTGAAATGTAATTTTATTTCCACGTTGACATTAAAGAAAATGTTTTATACTGTATATGTTATATTTTATTCTCATTATGACTAGTCTTTATTTTCAGGCACGTCACCAACAAAGCAGCCTCACCACAGAACATTTAAACAAGCGAAGATGTGTCACTAGTGAGAAATATATTTTTATAGACAGACAAAAGTCGGGATATGACCACATTAAACAGTAGCTGTGATATGTCTTTCACATAAGCAGCTTCAAACCAACCATAAAACCACCGAGGTGTACGTTCGGGTATACTACATGTAACGGCGTGACCTGCTGCAGTGTTATTGCTTTTTGACTGTCTGTCTGGTTCCTCCTACTAAATACTATTTCTCCCATGATTCACTGGGTGCACACTTACACAAGTTTTTTCCTCAAAAAGTGATGGTAATAGTAGATATTTTCTCTTTATATAAGTATTTCTTGCACGTTTCTTTTCATTTTTGGGTGATCTGAGTAAGATCTAATATAAATTGCTGCCATTATGAGAAAATGAATCTGCACAGTTTCTCTATTATGAGAGAATTTGTTCTACTATTATTAACAAGATGCTTTCATTGCGGCACATTTGTCATAACAATACTACATACCAACTTATTTTGTCATAACATGGAACTTAACAAGGTAGATAAAACTAAATAAGTTAATTATGTTATTATGACAAGAAATTGTCATGTTGTTTTAAGGAGGAAAAATATTCACTCAAAGGTAAAGGAGACATAAGAACATCAGACAAACTGACAGTGACACCTACATGATTCAGTAAAACACAATGAGATTCTGCCAGGGCTCACTGTGATGAGTATTAAAATGTAAATTGTGTTCTTTGGTCTTCGTCGTCACCAGACTTCAAACCAACTAAACAGCTGTGGAAGATTTTGGAGCAACTTGTTAGACAGCGCTCTCCACCACCATCATCAAAAACACCAAATGAGGCAATATCTTAAATAAATGCTGTTCATCCCTCCAACAGAGTTCAGAGACTTGATGAATGATGAGACTTGATGAAGACACCTAATGTTGCAGACCAACAGCTTGAACATGTGCAGGTTAAATCATTTTCCTCCACAGAACAAAAACATTTCTTGTTCTTACAAAATAAGTTGGTCTTTATCACATACGTACGTTGATACGTTTCTTATTATATCAAATGAGTCAAACTTAATATTTTGTCATATCAAGAAAATAAAAAGCTCATCATAACATTAAAATACAGTACAAAATGTACTCTTACATTTTTCGTTTTCATTGGTTTAATGTTGTCTTAATAAATTTCCATAAATTAGGTGACAACTATTTTATTTATTTATTTTTAATGTTGAATCCACTTTGAAGTGTAAAGCAAATGGGGTTTGGAGGCAGTGATGATGATGATGATGATGATGATGATGATGATGATGATGATACTGTAGATTTTTCTCAGGTGGTTTTATGGGGTTTTCGGTTAACTAGAAATGATTTGTTTTGTACATTGTAGGTTCACAATGGGACCGTCCTATAGCGTTATGATTTCTGCGTCTGTGTGTGTGGAAGGGGGCGGTGGGGAGAGGGGGGTGCTACCGGGGGCTCAACTATTCAAACCCCACCTCCAGACAAGTTACTGCCGGGGACAGAAGTTACACATCCTCTCTGTGCCGGTCCGGCCCCTCGGTCTCTGGTCCAGGCTCGTATCCCGCCGCAGAGCGCTGACTTTCCGCATCATGGAGCTCCGTTATGCGCTTCCCTTTCTGAGCCTTTTGTTGCCTCTGTGCACGTCCGACACTAACTTGAACAACCACGTCGTTTTGGAACCCTTTGATTTCCTCTTCGACACGGCCGTGGAAGCCTACTATAAAAGCGACTGGCTCACTGTTATCCTGAATATGGAGAAGGCGCTCAGGAACAAAGCTACAGTCCGCAAGGTTAAAGCTCAATGCCGGCTCAACTGCGCCAACCACACCGCTTTCGGCGAGCCTCTGGCCGGCTTGGGAGTCCCCATACCGGGGGCCGGGTCTGTGGAAGACCTGGGCTTCTTCCAGAAAATCCTGAAACGGGCGGATTGTGTCAACTCCTGTGAAACTGAGAAACTTGGGACACCAACTATGCATCAAGTCACTGCAGAAGTGGAGTTGGAATTCAAGAAAAGGACCCCTTATAATTACTTACAAGTCGCCTACTTTAAGGTATAAAGCTCCAAAGTATAAGTATGAAACTTTGACTGAAATCACTGCTGTTCTTTAATAAAATGCATCAGAGATAATGTTTTTCAATCGCAGCTGCATGTAAACATGCAGGCCATACATTATGAAACGCTTTCACTAGCTTTAGTTTACATTCATTCAGGCTTTCCATCAGAGTTAGGATGTAGTTGACTACTGTAAATGTCCCAACCCCCTCAAAACCAAGACAACCATGCCACGTCTTAAGGTGGAGTCAGCCTCTGAGGAGTCTGACGTTAGGACGTAGACTTTTTTGGATACAGCTGTTTAAAGGCCTAAATGCTGCTTTCAAATGCTCACAATAAACTCGTACTTGCTAGACAAAGTGCTAGTTTTTAGAGTGCTTTTATCTGTAAAAGATTGGCCAAGATAGATAGATGTTTTATCACTTTTATATCCACAATTTTCTTTTTTTTATGGGATTACTAGGAAGTAAGACTTTTTAAAGCAGCAGAATAATGAAAAAAATAGTGCAGAAGTTTAATCAGCCTTGATAATGTACTTTTATGTATTTCTATAACAATTCCTATGAATTTTGAAACATTCAGAATTCAGACCTCACAGTACAAAATGACAACGGACACATTTTCAGTATGACAGAGTTGTTAACTAGTTATGATTCAGCCATTAGGCTTAAATTTATGACTTTCAGAAGTCTGACACCAGGTGTTGGGGGACAAAAGCTCTTTATCATCAGTCTTACTGAATCACATGATGCAGCTTTAAATATTTTATTGGCCTCTTTTGTGAAAATGACATGTTGTTATTTTAATTACAGGCCATTATGGGTGGGAGTTTCCGTGGTTTGTTAGAAATAAGTTGCTCCAATTCCTACAGGTCACCAGAAAAGAGCCTACAAGCTACACATTTCCTCTTTCACATTAGTTACTAGCAACAACACAGCTGATTATTTTGAAGTAAGGAGTGATTTAAAACCAAACTGATGAGAGGTTGGTCAGTTAGAGAAAGATTTAGAATGACAGCTTGTTCCTGTCAGCCCTGTTTATTAAAGCTGCACTAATCAATATTTTTAGCGATGGTTCAAATGACTATGTGTAATGTAAAAAGGTGTCACTCATATTAACAAACCCACAAAGAAATATCATGAAATTCTGCAGTTCCCCTGAACTCTACAGAGCTTTTTAATGATTTTCAGGCTCAATGTTTTGATTTCATGGCCGTCAACGTTACAGTTTTGGTTCATTAGCGTAGCTTTTTAGCCACAGCTGATTTCAGCTGAAAAGTTCGTACACTACCTATCTGCCCAGCACCAAACAGCAAACAGATAAAGTTAATAACTTAGTGCAGCATTTAGCAGCTAGAGGGTCAGATATTTTTCTCAGGAGTTGGTAGAGAGCAAAAACAGAACTAAAAGAGAGTGAATATTGGACTAAAATTAGCCAGTTGGACAGAAACACTACTTCACAATTAGTGCTAATGTTGCTCTGTGTCTACTGTGTAAATAAACTATAAGTTGGCTAACATGTTAATCATAAGATCTTTATAATATGATAAAATGTCAGTAGCCAAACAATCAATGGATGCTGCTTTACCTTGAGGTTAGGATAAACTAAACCCAGTTTGAGAAGCACATAGAAGCAAACACATTATAAAATATCACAGTGCAGCAGTGAACAATCCTGTCATAGTGAATTAGTCCGTAGTTTTTCCTCCCAGGTGATCTGATTAACACACCTTCAGTCTAGACAGGATGAGTTGAGCTTCTATGTGTTTTCAGATAAATATGCTGGACAAGGCGGTGGCGGCAGCCAACACGTTCTTCCAGGCCAACCCGGATCACATGGAGATGAAACAGAACCTGGACTACTACAGGATGATGGCAGGAGTAAAGGAGGAAGACTTCAAAGATCTGGAGGCCAGGCCACATATGGTGAGTGCAAACTTCTTTGACCTCTTAGTCTTCTTAGGAAAGCCTTCGAGTCTAAATTGTTTTCCTCACATTTGAGTTATTTTATTGTTCCGTTTATTTCAGAAATTGACATTTTATCACATGATCCGTTTAGTGCAGTATTATTTTCTGACTGTGACATTCCTGTGTTTTTCCTGTGGGGTAATCACTATATAAAAAAAGTAGAGAATAAACCTTTATGCTCTAAAAGTAAAACTCAACCCAGACAAATTGTTTTAAGCATCTAGTGTCAAAGCTTTTCTGTTACTGCTGTTAAAGAGCCAATAACATGTCAAATAGAAGATCACATTGCACTCGTAACATTGCTTTTATAAAAGGGATTGAAACTATCTAACAGGGTGTCTACTTGCTCTCTCCTCAGGCTGAGTTCCTGCTGGGGAAGAGTTACTACAGCGACGACTCTTTCGGTCTGGCGGCTGAACACTTCGAAGCGGCTTTAGATGAGCACTTCAAGGCCGATAAGGAGTGCAGAGCGCTGTGCGAGGGATCCTACAACTATGACGGATACAACTACATGGAATACAGTGCCGACCTGTTCCAGACCATGACAGGTGACACAGTACATCCATGGTTATTGTGCCAAAAAGATGTATGAAAATTGGAACTTCGATGATCTTATTCCTTTGTGTAAATGTGTGTGTGTGTGTGTCAGATCACTACATGCAGGTACTGAACTGTAAGCAGCACTGCTCTGTGGAGCTGGCTTCAACTGCTGGAAGAGACAAGCCCTTTGAGGACTACCTCCCCTCGCAGTTCAACTACCTGCAGTTCTCCTACTACAACAGTGAGTCTCACAGCCTGTACTCTGTGGTGTACATGGCTTTAGCTAATGCCCCTGATCATAATGCAGTTAATCCCTAAATCTGCAGTGATTTACGGCATCGCTGATTATGCATAGGGTCAGATATAGCTTGCTGAAAAATGTTGGCCTTATGAAAAAAAAAAGAAATTACCAATTTTCTCCTCTGATGTGAAGGAGGTTCCTCCCTTATCGCAGTTAACCCTTTGCATCCGATGATACCAGAACGCACAGACATGATATACATGTTGTTAGATTCAGATTCAGACGTTTTTTGGGGTTATAAAAAATCCTAGGAATCTCTGACATCCTGATGACAGATTAACACCCATAAATTAGCTTTGAAGTCAATTTTTAAAAAGATGCTCCTCACCTGCAGATGTTGCCTTCTAATCATCATGTTTTGAGTTTTCTGCAGTATCAAAATGATCCAGTGAGAGTTGTCTGTACGTTCATGGTCACAGTGCAAACAGGAAGTGCTAATAGTTCATTCAGCAGGACTTTTCATGGTGACAATCTCCCAAACTGTAAAGAAATATAGGCTAAAGAAACAGGACCCAGGTGTAGCCCACTACATCTTCATATTGTTATTAATATATTAGACTTTTTTCGGTTTGCATTATTATTTGTTTATGACATTATTAAGGCTTAAAATGTCTCATCAACATGGTTCTTATGTCCCTGGAACACTGACACTCTCCTTTATACATCCTTGTACAGAGATTTTCCCTGTGATGAACTAAATGGCACAACAACAACTTTTCTCAAAACCCTGCTCTAAAATCATGTGTAGTACAACTCACATGCAACTTGAAACTGGCATTTCTGAGTAGCCCAACTTATTCTAAAAATAATATATGGCATGTCCGGCAATGACATGTAAGCCTGTAAGTAAAGGGAATGAGAACTGAGCAAAAAAAGCCTGGAGTTCAAAGTATTAAAGAAAAACACCAAAACGCCCAGTAATACCTCCAGTCAGATTTGATTTCTGCATTTTCTCTTTTGGAGCCATAAACCACCAAAAAGAATTTTTCCAGGTTCAGGTTCAAGTTACTTTATTTGTACCAGTAGATAGATTTGGTTTGCAGTAGACGAGGAATCCACCTCGACACACGTTTTACAAACAACACAGACAGTAGACAGATATAAGGCTCCAATAATTAGGACTTAAAAAGGGATAAATAACAATAAAAATCACTAATATAAATAGCTATTAAAATAGATAAGGTAAAATGTAGATAAAAATAAATAAATTAACGTTGCTTCTATAGCATCTGTGCAATGTTGCTACGTCTTCTTCATCTGAGTGATGGCTGCTGCAACAAAGCTATTTTTATACCGCTTTGTTGGGACTATAAGCCTGTATGTCCTGAGGGAAGAAGCTGGAATTCACTGTGTGAAGGATGGGAGTCGTCATTTAAAACTGAGCTGGTTATCTGCTGTAACTGTCTGGTGTACACAGACGCTGATCAGCCTACAAGACCTTTTAACAATTTGATTCAGAGAGTTTCTGTTCTTTAAAGATCGGTTTCCAAACCATGAAACCAAAGAAAAAGATCAAATCAATTCGATGGATTCTACAGGGATTACCTAATCTTTTCTGTTTCTCTAATTTTAATTTGAAAGAAGCTAAAAATCACATCTAAACATAGTGGATTTCAATATATTCATTTTGAATATAATCAGAGCCTGACAGTTGTATGACTATAGTAGTAATATGGATAATGACTCCTCTTGTGGCCTGTTTAAACCTAGTTTCAAGTAAATTTGAGTAAATCACTCGCTCAGTGACTAAGTTAAGAAAGAAATTATGCAGACTGCGATTTTTAGTGTGACATCAGAATAAAGAGGCTTATTAAAGAGGGGGTTTCCAAAATAGTAAAAGGGTGAGTTTCATGGCAGCTCCTTTGAAGTATACAAGAGAGAAAGCGTTTGAAATGATCCCTGCGGGGAGTCTTGAAACTCTTCCTTTCATTAAAGGGGTACTCTGGTTCCATAATGCAACTCTTTCTTTAGAATAGCTGTTTCAGACTTTATCCCTACTCTTCACCCTCCTGCTTCTGTCTCCTGACTCCAGGTGAGAAGTATGAGCAGGCCATAGAGTGTGCCAAGACCTTCCTGTTGTTCCACCCTAATGACCAAGTGATGAACCAGAACCTGGCTTATTATTCTGCCGTGTTGGGGGAAGACAAGGCAGAAACCATATCAGCCAGACAGGTACAGTAGGTCGAACCTCTTTAGTATAAAGGCTTCCATCCAAACAACCTCACTGTGAGTGCAGAAAGATTAGCAGTGAATTAGCAGTGAGAGGAAAAAAAAGCACTCAAATGTACAAAAACAGCATTAAAAAAGCACTGATGGTAATCTAAAGCACTTCAACATTTGCTGCGTTTAAATGGTGCAATAAATAAGACTTTTAATGTCCATATTATACAGCATTTACTGCAGCTTAACAGGGTTGTTGATCAATACTAATGACTAAGTGATTCTGTCCTGGGGTGCTTAGATTTCTGGCTTTCACTAGTGAACTCACTCTCCAGCTTGTGTTCAGCTTTGAATATATTCTTCAAAGGGGTTTTTAGATTTGGTTTCAGAAATAGTCCATCACAAAGAAATATGTTAATGCTTTATGCTAATGTTTACTTAACAAAATAATTAGTAATGATATGTAGGAGAAATATAAAATAGCACCAGACATATCCTTTAATAATCCATAATGTTGCATTTTCATATTTTCCTTTACATGAATTCAATTCTACCTTTATTATTAATGTTCTAAAATAACTTAACATCACATTTAGTTTGACTGGTAGAGACCTGATACTTCAAGAACAAGTCTGACGATGTTGTTTTATTGTCAAGGAATCTCATGAAAAAAATCAGAACCAACTAAATTGATCCCATTAACAAGTCTTCCTTCATTACCATGTAATTACTCACTAGAGCAGCAAATGTGTATTCATCCACAGCTGAAAATAGTCCCCAACAAATGCACTGTATACTCCTGCTGGGTAACATTAACTTAAAACTACAGTGGCCAGCTGTTTTAGAAATTACTTACACCCCTCCACCCCTCCTAAAAAAAACATGTTTAGTTTATTGTTTCCTTCTCTCAGATGTCTGAGCTTCTCTGTGTGAAGTAAGAGTCATTTTGTGTCCAGCACTTAAACTTTTGAGATGAAAAATATTTGCATATTCAAAGATTCTGGATTTTTCAATGAGGGAGAAGGAGTGGGTGTCATTTGAAGGATTTTATTGTGCTAATTAAACTTTTTTTTTGTAGAAAAAACATATCAGACAGTATTTTATAAACAAAGAAATGTCTGGAGGGAATCTTTAACATTTCCTAAAATTTCAGTAGGAACCAGTGGGCTTGAGGCTGAGAGCCACAAACAGACTGGGAAAGTTGGAACTTATTGAGAGAAAAACGACACATTGTTGGTTTAGGTTTTTAATAAGATAGATGATGAGGAGATTAATTCAATGTTTTTTAGCATTAACCTCAACTTAAAGCTTGGCACTTTTATTTTGTACCTTCTGAATATACCTTTTTTTTTGCAGGAATTTCAACAATTAAAGTAAAACAAATGCTTTGTTTTGAACTCCCAGGTGGTGAAAGATTATATTCGGCAGTCCATGCTGGAGAAAGAGCTGCTGTACTTTGGATATGAAGCCTTTGGAATCACCTTTGTAGATCCAGTGAGTGAATAAACCATTTGTTATCCATCACCTTCGTCTCATTTCATGCCGTGCTGAAAAATAAACGGAGGACATTTGAATTAACGCCACATCATTTTGTATCCAGGACACGTGGACTCCTGAAGATGTCATGCCTAAGAAACTGAGAGAAAAGCAGAAGTAAGATTCCACACACACACACACACACACACACACACACACACAGACGTTTGTGCAGTGTGTGTATAAATTTGTGGTTAAAGTGATGTTAATCCGTCATTTTATCCTCATTGCGTCTCAGGGCGGAGAAAGAGGCTGCAGCGAGGATCACGGAGGAAATAGGAAACCTGATGAAAGAGATTGAAACCCTGGTTGAGGAGAAGAAGAAGGACTCTTCAGACTTGACCAAGATCATTGCACCACAGGAAGGTGAATACTTCTCTCTGAAAATTTGAAATAATCCAAACGTCCACATGATTGACTTAAAAATCCATTTATAACAAATGAAAATGAAGCGTCTTTTCACCATCCAACTAGATTACAGTATTGATTTAAAAAAAAAAAAAAATAGAACACGACCTCCAAGCAAAGTCAAAATGACATCTTCCGCAGCCAAACTTTTAATATCCTCGGCTGGTATTGTGTGTTTAAGTCTTGACTGTGACCTTTCTCCTCTAGGTGGCGCTCCAACATATGATGACATCAAGGTGACCATGACATCCGCCCAGCTGAACGGCTCTCAGCGGGTGCTGCTGGATGGGGTGATCACTGACGATGACTGCAGGGAGCTGCAGCGCCTCTCCAATGTGAGTTATCTAAAGAATGGAGTCGCTCACAACTTAGTGAGTTCACTTTACTGCGCTTACAACAAACGTTAGGAACTTACTTTGGTATTGCAGCAGTACGGACAGGACGGGTAATTAAACCATCATATGAATAGAAATATTAAAAATACACAAATACCTCTCTACACAAAGGAACTCTCTCATGTCTGTTTGTGTCCTGCCTCTGTTGGGTTTTCCATTGTGTGTCTCAGCCCATCATGTCAGAGTGTTGATGTTGTGCATATTTCCCAGACTGCTGCTCTGAAAGGTGATGGCTACAGGGGGCGTCCTTCCCCCCACTCCCCCAGTGAGATGTTCCAGGGAGTCACTGTCCTGAAGGCTGTCAAGGTCTGTATCTCTGCTGCTTAGTAAATAGCCATCCACACACATATTACCTACATTTCTTTAATCCGGTACCTGCTGTTGAATCACGTTTCCTCCTCCCACAGCTGGGACAGGAGGGGAAGGTTCCGCTGAAGAGCGCTCGTTTGTTCTTCAACCTAAGCGAGAAGGTGAGGAAGGTTTTGGTGTCGCACTTCCGTTTGGAAACTCCGCTCTACTTCTCCTACTCCCACCTGGTCTGTCGCTCCGCCATCGATGGTAAGTCAGACAGTGATGCGATGCTGGTATTATAATAATGAATACATAAATACAATAAAAAGATGATTGGATAAAAAGGATGCAGCTGTGTCTAGTCAGACAAAGAGCATACAACAGGGTATGAAAGTTGTATTCTGATAATAACCTCAATGTTCTACAACACAGCAACATACGAGTCTACTGGATAATTCACTATAGCTTCTAAATATTTCAACTTTGTTTCTGAGAGATGGTTTGTTTTCTGTAAGTCTGGCATGACAAATGACTCTAAATACTTCATTAGACATGAGACTAAGTGACTGTTACTATTGACACGTCAGAGTCAGCTCACTATTATGTAGTTGTAGTTGTGCCTCATTCCTGAGTGTGCAATAGGACATTTTGAACACAGAAAAAGATCTGTAGCCAGCAGAGAAATTATTATCACACAAAGAAAAAAACAACCAACATCAGAAATGACTCACTCTAGTAGTCCCTACTATTGGGACTTGTGGAACATTGTAACAAAACTGTTGAGCAAGCATGCAGGCAAACCTGAGAGCACACAAGGCAGAGATGCTGACAGAAAGACACTGAGTGAGTCTCCGGGCTTGTGAGCACACAGAAGAGACATTGAGAAAGGACAACTGAGTAAAAACTCAGTGAAAGAGGTTTTCATACAGCACATGACATGTTAGGGATTGGCTCAGAGAGGAGTGCATCATTTATGGAAGATCGTGAGCTGTATCTTCATGGAGGTGCAACGACCAGCGCAAGCAGCGCTCCGACTGTTTGGTATTTTCCTGACCTTGAAACTCGCTTTGCGTGTTTGTGAGTTATTTTGGTGACCAGCACAGAGTGCACGGTGCACAGGTGGGAGGAGAGGCGCAGACAGGTGGAAGGTTCATTCAAATGAAGCAGCGTAAAGACAAAGTTGTACTTTAGTTGAAATTTGGTCAAACTAAACTATGCAACCGTGTACAGGGTGAGGTAGATTACAATTATTGCTGAAATAGCAAATACATTTTTTTATTTTTTATTTCTATCGTTATTATAGTAACTAACTGATGAAAAAAACTACTACTTCTTTGGCTGCAGATTTGTGGTGATGTGTGTTCATGTCGTGGCGCTCTGAACTGTCTTTTCCTGATGAACAGCTTTCCTTTTATTGAGCTGTCGTTATCACATTAAACTGTGATTGGCTCAGCTGTTTCAGAGCTATGAGAGCAGTGATGTGACTAGTATTTAATAATCACTACACCTGTTGATTTATATCAAGCCCCCAGGAACAGTGCCGGGCTGTGAAGCCAATTTGACACAGTGGCCAAACTGTGTAATTACAACGTCATGTGATGCTATTGGGCCCAAAAATACTTTTACCCATAGACTTACATTGTGAAAGACACGTCTGTAAATCAGCGGATAATTTTTTTTGAGCATCACAACCCCCGCAAAATGACTCGTCTCACTATCAGAATTTGATCCATTCGGTCTGATCACATTCCGACAGTCTAGAAGAGCTGCAGGATTGAATTGTTTTATCCCCGTTCAAATTAGCGGAGGGCTAAACTGGAAGTAGCCGGCTCGGCCAGCAAAAGTCACTAGTGCGCATGCTCTATGGGCCCAATGATCCCAGAAGATCCGGGTAATTCTATACCCGGAAGTTGAACTTTTTTTGCTTCATGCACCACTGAGCAACTTTCATAGGAATGAACGGAGCCCTGCCTTCCACGCTGTATCCAGTTGTCTTTATACATCCATGATCTGTATTCACCTTCACTCAGTTTTTTTTACAAGTTGCGCTGCTGCACATACATGAACCAAAATAGCAGGTGCACATGGAGACGCCCATATATAGTCTGTGTGACTAAGACCTACCACCTTGCGTTTGTTGTTACACTTGCATGGTTAAAATAGGACACTGTATGTTAATAGAGTGGGAGGAGCTATTTAGGGCACCGCTGGTTTGGGGAGTAAAAGTCCCTCTTATTTTTCTCATAGACAATCTTACATGACTTGGAGCTCTTCTATGGCTTGGATCGGCATGAACTTCTCCTGGTTGAATTATAAGTACAAAAGATGAACAATTCCATAAGAAAATATCCAGATAAAAAGTCAAAGGTGCAAGTCTGTGTACATAAAAAGAAGTTAACTACGACTCCCAAGGTGCATTTCGATAAAAATCATTCAATCACAGTTTAAAATCAGAGCTTAAAATTCTGTGTATAATACAATCAGCAGCTTAAATGAATCCACTCTCAGATTCTCAGTTAGTTTTGGATGAATTTAGCAACTGCAACAACAAACAAAACAACTATAACTCTGATACACAGCTCTGACTAGCTTCTTCTAAATAAGCTGCAGAAGCTCATGGGTATTGTAGTATATAGAGCTCTCCGCCACACCAAACTGAAAAGTACATAATCTCTCAGAAAACAAAAACAATGAGCTAAAAGACACTAAAAAGCTTCAAACACAAAGGGTGATAATTCTCTGTGGGTTTGTTAATAAAAGTGACACCTTTCACATTACACATTATTATTAGATCTGCTGTAAATATAAAATATATTGATTAGTGCAGCTGTAATAAATCCCTTTAGTTTGACTAAAATGAATCAGATGAGTGTGATCACAGCCTGAAATGTTCGTCCTCTCTCTGTACTGCTGGTTATTCAGAGAAGAAGGACCGTGAGGACCTGAGTCACCCTGTTCATGTGGACAACTGTCTGCTGGTGTCTGAGCTTAACGAGTGCATAAAAGAGCCTCCTGCATACACACACAGAGACTACAGGTGAGCGCGCACACACACACACACACACTACAGTGGTTACAGAGTGTGTTGATGACAAGCAGCTCCATAACATCCTGATGTGTCTCCCCCTCCAGTGCCATCCTTTATCTAAACGACGACTTTGAAGGAGGAGATTTCATTTTCACAGAGTTGGATGCAAAAACTGTCACGGTAAATATTCAGCCATGCTTTCATCTGCACTCACAGCCCGCGTCAGTAGAACAGTTGTACATTTAAAGCTATGAAATTGTCTGATATGGCACGTTATATACTGTATTCTCGGACTCCTCCAGGCTGAGGTGCGTCCACAGTGTGGCCGCGTGGTCGGGTTTGGAGCGGGAAAAGAAAACCCTCACGGCGTCAGAGCTGTCACCAAGGGTCAGAGGTGTGCTGTAGCGCTGTGGTTCACCCTGGATCCTGCTCACGAGGAAAAGGTACAGACCATCTATGTAGAATAAGAGTAGTATTAGGCCTGGTAATTGTTCAATAAACACAGGTGTAGATAATGGTGTTTTACTTTTTGACTGTCAGCAGATATTTGAGGAAAATGAAACTGTTAATGCTGCATAACTAGTTTTCTGGGGATACATACAAATGAAAGAACCTCCATTCTGCAAAACTGATCCAGTGTCATTAGAGCTTTTGTTCGTCTCTGATCCTGGTATTTTGATTCCTAATTGGGTCATTTTGCTTTCTCTTTTTTTCTCTACTATTTCCTTTTGTTCTGCAGGAGAGAATCCAAGCTGAGGATATGCTGAATATGTTTTCAACCCCCGTGAATGCAGAGTTCAGCAAAACAGATAGCTCAGAACCCCGGTCGGCAACACCGGAGCCTCCTCCCCCACAGGCCGACCAGGGGAAAGCAGATAATAAACAAGACGATAAACCGACAGAGCAGAAGCAGGACGTACCGGCCGACTCGCAGGATGACAAAGCAGCCGGCACGAAGACGGACAAAGCGGAGGCGAAAACCGCCAGCGGAACAACAACAGGCACTAAAACCACTAAAGCCAAAGCCGCTCCCAAAGCAAAGGCCAAAGCTGGAGACCAAGCAAAAGCCAAGACAGACAAAGTGAAATCTGCTGCTAAAACAGATGGAAAGCAGACGGTCAAAACACAAGCCAAGCAGGTAGACAAAAAGGATGCAAAATCAGCTGCGAAAAAGACAGCGAAAGGAGCTGTCAAAAAGGATTCCAAAAAAGCTAAAACTCCCGACTCAGACTCTCAGAACGGCAAGGACGAGCTGTGATCAGACAGCGACTGTGACTCTCTCTATGCGGTGTCTGTTTTCTAGTATTTTCTACAAGATGTTCTCTGTGGGTGTGTGGCTGAATGAAAGGATGTGGTACTTTGCCTTTTGAGTCATTGGTTATGGAGGAACAAGTTATTATTTTTTGAAAACTCAGCCATTAGTTGAAAAACCAAGGGACTGCTGTAACACTCGAATCCTCACTCGACTACTTTCATACTGTTGCTGACAATCTGCTAATGTCTCCCAAATCACTGTAAGCATCTTTACTCTGCATCCAAAGCTTTGTGCGTGTGTACATAGTTTCATCTCATGTCAACCTGACTTTCCTTCAGCTGATTTCTTTTATTTGTGATGTCAGTTGTGAAACCAGGCACAGGAGGGTTAAAAGGGAGGTGGGGATGGGGGGGAGGGGACTCAAGCCAACTGTGGAAACTTGTGAAATAAAAGTGACGTTTCTAAATTGTAGTGATTTTTTTTTTTTTTTTAATAAAAAGAATAAGATCATGCTGTTCTCCATGCTAACACTGGGTGGCAGGATAGAAGCATTATTCAGTAATTTGTCACACACACTTACTGTAGTAGTGATCCATGACAAATCCTCAGGTAGTGAACTCCGAGGTTCAAGGAAATCCTGCTGCTGTCCTGCTGTGATTAGTTTGAAACCTGAATAATTCAAAGCCCAGATGTTCATTGTTCTATTATTACTTGACGTCTTTGAAGCTAAGCAGATTTCAACACTGTCTCTCTTTTTAATCTTTTTTTTTTTATCTCAGGGGCTGCCTTGGAAAACTAACTACTGCTATTGACATTCAGATTTCTACTCTTTCATAAAAGATATGTCACCTTTTTCTCCATCTCTACCTAACCCCCCCACAGAGTCACAACTGGTAGAAAGCAAATCCTTAATGGTACATCTCCAGTGGTGGAAAGTAACTCATAACCAAGTATATTTACTAAAGTAGGGGAGACTGGGGATGGTTGCAACACTTTTTTCGTTTGTCTCAGGTACTCAGAGACTATTTGGACTAGACCAACCAAATTTGACTATATTAAATTTAAATCTGCTTGATAATTACTAGGGGGGGGGGGGATTATTAGATGCATCGTGATGCAGACGTGGACGATTCTGCATCGATTCACAAATGTCAAAAATAGATTTTCTAAATGTTAGTTAATAACGTGATGTTGACGGAACAAAAAGGCAGCGCAGCACCCAGACAGTCTACAGCGCACACACACTAGTTATCTTGGCAGTTCATCTTAAAAATAGGCAGCAGTTGCAAGCATTTTTTGATTACATAACTAAACAATTACCTTTGCGAGACAAACATGAAGTATATTGTGAACTTCCTACATCATCACTCAGAGACTAATGTTAGTGGAGAAGAGCAGCAAACTCCAGCAGTAAGAAACAAGACCTGCTGACCATCACACACTGCAGCATTAAACAACTTAAACCAACTCTGAGGTGAAGAGAATAACTCTGTGCTCAGTCTGTTTCACTTCAAAAACCCTGCAGCCGCTCAGCGTCTTGTGCAGTGATGTCTTTCCCCAGAGCTAACAGTGCAGCAGAGAGGCTGCTCTCCACTGCTGGAGACATAACATTAATACTAACACAGCAGAGCACTCCGACTCCCCCTCATTTTGTTATTCTCCTACAGGCAGGAGACTAAGATGCTTTCAAATGAATTAATGAATAAATTATTGCAGTTTTTAAATAAAAAGGCAGTCCACAGCCTGGTTTGGCACACAGTATACTTGAGCAAGAGACTGAAAATTGTGCCCCCTTTTCTGTTCATTCAACTGATTATGAATCGAATCAGACACCAAAGAATTGGAATCAATTTGATTTGTGAGATTCCCACCCCTAGTAATTACCCATACCATAACAGATTGAAGAAACATCATAAATTAAACTGAACAAAACTCATGTTGAAACAGGCGAGTCTCCACAGATCTGATCATGAGAAAGTATCAAAGTGTGGTTCCTGGAGTGGGGAACAACCATAGACTGTATATAAATATAATATAATCTTTATATACAGTCTATGGGAAAATCCAATAGACCTGATCAGGAGACCTCAGAGAGCTGCAGCAGTGCAGTAATGCAGTCAGGTGTCTAAACATGCAGAGTGGTAAAAAAATTATCACAAGAATCCTGAACTGGATTCTGAATTTAATGAGTCAGTTTAAAGACATTTGTGAATTATCATCTCCATCAAAGCTTCATGAGATGTCCGTGTCTAAATGATATAATCAAAGTGTAATCACAACTGAACTTAATTTATCATTCAACCACAGCACAGTACACACAGTATATGCTCTTTTTTCTATTTCACATTAGTAAATGTGGTCCCTTCAAATATTTCTGTTATCTGTTGTAATTCCGGAGACACTGTCTAGGCAGCTGTTGGGACTCAGGAGCAGGTTTGGTTATCAGCAATAGTTAATAATTACCAACGATAATTATTAATTATTAAAAGTAAATCAAATTATTAATATGAATTAATAATGGCAGGGCACCACCCTGAGGTCAGGCACCAATAACCAAACAGTGAAAACAGTCTCAAAATGTGGTGTTCATCCAAGACTGTCAACATCTGAAAAATATTAAGATTATAGGATGAACAGTGAAGATTTGAATTTGAGCACTGAGCCCGTCAGCAAACTACTATCACAGTATGTATGCAAACAATCACATGAAACTTCTCTTTAAATGCACAACAGAGTTTATTAACTTTAGCAATATCAATTATAAATCAATGATGCTTAAAGCTATAATATGTGTTGTGTTGTGTACTTACATTATCCTAAATGTTTCCAACAATTTTCAAACCCAGAGAAATCTGTAATTCTAATCAAGGTAACAGTCTGTTTCATATTCATACCTGCAAGATACGTTGGCGTTGTGGCTGTTTGCCACAATGGCCTCTACCGAAGACTATACACATATAAGATAATGTGTCAGCGTTGTGGTTGTTCGACCAAAACTGTTATAAATGGACTTTTACTCAGTTTTAAGCCACATTTTTATGATAAACTTTTAGATCTTTGTTGTTTTTAACTATATCTTTTAACCGGATGAAGAATTTTAGTCATCAGACATCTGGACCTTAAGTTGTCAGAGAAACAGGCTGAGCAAATGTTAGCAGCAGCTTGGCTACCAGTCCCTTCCGGAAGTCCGATGCTCGCTGAACATTGTTGGAGAAACATTGATTTTTTTTTTACGTGAAACAGCTTTATTCAGTATTTTATGGTTTTAATCCCTGTGTATGTTTATTTTTGGAGAGGAGGAGACCTCTGAATAATTCTGCTCCCAGTAGAAACCTACTGAACGTCTGGGTCTTAATTTATCAGAGAAACAAGCTGAGCAAACGTTAGCAACAGCTCAGCTAACAGCCCCTACCAGACGTGAGAGAAACACTGATTTTTTACGTGAAACTGTTTTATTCAGTGTTTTCACCTGTTTTCTTCACTGGGTCTATTTGTTCTGGAGAGGAGGTGACACTTCTGTGGATAATTCGGCTCCCGGTGAAAACCTGCTGGATCTTAAGTTATCAGAGAAGCAAGCTGAGCAAACGTTAGCAGCAGCTCGGGTAGCAGCCCCTACTGGACGTCCTGTGCCCGCTGAACAGTGTCAGAGAAACATTGTTTTTTAACGTGAAACTGCTTTATTCAGTGTTTTACAACCAGCTTCTCTCCCAGAGAACTGGATGAAGGATTTTAGTCATCAGACAACTGGATCTTAAGTTATCAGAGAAACAAGCTGACCAAACGTTAGCAGCAGCTCGGCAACCAGTCCCTCCCGGAAGGAGGAGGATCAAGATGGTGGACGTGAACCACATGGGGTATACATCACGCAAGTGTTCCGGTCAACGGTTTAACTGCAAGATTTAAACAGAGGCTGTGATTAAATGCTGACTTCCAGTCAACACTTGCTTCTGATAATCACAATGGGGTCGGACAAAACTGAGTGTCTGTGTTACCCATCAACATGTGTCTGACTAAAGAATAGTGTGTGTGAGCGTCGAAACACGTGTGTGTAGATGCAAGCGGGGTTAGTTGAGAGTAGAGGGTGAAAACGCCAAAGGACAAATTGTGAGGAGAGAATGGTGCTTGCTTTTATTTTCACAGACATGGCATGCAAATATCCTTTTTAATCTCCAATTGTTTCTGAATCAATGCTTGTGTAAAACTTTTGACTGGTAGTCTCGCATGTGGATGTCACAGCAGTTTGTGAAATATTCATAAAATTTAATCTATAGATTCATTACATGGGCACAAATTTTCCATTTTTTTCGTGACACTCTGCACCAATTGAAAAACTAATGTATTTCAATTGGAAGTATGTTTCTTTTCCTGCACCATGTTTTTATTTCTTCAGTCTGGTCTCCGGAGCACAGTAGCTATATTTTTCTTTTTTTTTTTTGTTTGTCATTTATTTTTGAACTGTAATCGCTATATTATTCAAAATTTAATCACAAGATTTTATTCTTGTTTTTTATCCATTTATTTTAATTTGATCAGTACAGTCAATGGTCTGTGTCAGTCCGTTGGACAGACAGGAGGACAGACTGACTTGTTGTATCTACACCTTTATTCAAAAATGTTGACATTTAATATTGCCGTCCTTTTCTGAAGGAGGGCTGCTCACATAAAAATATGATAAAAACCTGTCAGCTTGACTGACAGGCTGACTGAATGTGAGAGTTTAACAACCAAAGCAGCAGGATTAAAATCAGAGTTTTTATGAACTGTTGAGTGAATCGGGCTAGCTAACGTTAGCAGCTTTGTTTCCAGCCTGTCTGTGATGATGCATCTGCTGGTTTTGTTTGATTTCTTAGAAAAAGGATCCCTGATTAACACAGTTCTGTAGATTTAGATTTAATAAGCTTCCGAGCTGTTTTATGTAACTTTCTTAGTAACACTGGTGGTAGCAGGTGCTAACAGGCTAAGCTAGCAGTGTGTTACTGGCGCTGTGTTAGCAGCAGTCCAGCTGGAGCAGAGGAGCTGTATGGTTCCCACCCTGAGTGTGACGTCAGAGGTATCTGGTCACCATGTGGTTCTATTGTATTGTGGGTGGTTAGCGCATTTGACTCCTGTTTTGGCTAAGATATTTGAAATAAATCAACATCTACTAAGGTAACGAATACACACTTATTCTTATTTTCAGGTGATTATACACTCATAAATTGGGGATGCCGCCACCATTTGTGATTTATGTGTAAGCAGCACTCACAGTGCGAGGGGAGACAGACCACTGGAACGGAACGTGTGGACTCAACCAGAGCAGTGTTTCAGAGAAACAAAGGTTAAACCATCCCAAATCTTACTCTGACCATGACCAAAAATAATTCCAGGCTACCACGGTAATGTAACTTAATCTAAGACTAAAAGACTAAAACTCTGTCAGTGGCCCTTACACCCAGCAATGTTCATTATACATCGCAATATCCGAGTTTTTTGAGTTTTTTTGGGTTTTTTTTTATTGAGTTTCATCAATACTGTTGTGGTTTCTTAGGATTAGGCTCATACAAGCCACCTTCCTGACAGTGGTCAATCAATCAATAGAACTAATAACTTGTGATGATGACAGCTGTACTTAACAACCAACCTGTAACGACTATAAGATACAACAATAAAGACAGAACTTTTATTTTGAAATATTTTCATTGTTTTTTTAATTTTAAGTTGAGTGTTCCACTGATCTGAGCTCCATGTATTTGGAGTAAAGTACTCTGAGACACAGGGAAGACCATAGAGACCCCACAGAGAGAACCCAGCCGGCAGGCTAAGGTCTGTCTGTGATGCAGCAGTGCTAACCACTGAGCCACCATGACACCCTGTGTTCTGTTATTGCCGCTTGTAGTGGAAAAGTCCATTCAGATGTTGAAGTCACAGACGTATGTGGACTCTTCCTCTGGCCTCTTCTTCTTTTTCTTTCTTCAACTTCTCCTCACTGATGTCAGCTTCTTCCTGGAGTTCTGAGTCCTGTAACACAGCGATGGACTCCTCTTTCACAAGTTCTGGGTCCTGTAAAACGGCAGGGGACTTATCCCTGTGCTCACTTCCCTTGTCTTTCAGCTCTTCCATGATTTGGACAATCTTTTTGTGGAAGGTCTTTCCTCAGCCTCGCTCTTGTTGAGGTCTGTTTGTGGAGTTTCATTTTAAGGTCCTCCAACTTCATACGAAGGCTCTTCTCCCTTTCAGCAGCAACTTTTGCCTCATGCTCCATTTTCTGAAACAGGGCTTCCTTCTCTATCGTCAACCTCTGAATCTTCTTGTGTCCTGACTCTTTGTTAGAATTGTACATAATCTGTGCCTCAAATTGCTGCTGAAGGTTGTCATTTTTCTCTTTTTCCGCCGTGAGTTCAGCGTCATACCTCTGCTGGATGTCGTTGTATTTCTTGGAGATATTAGAGTATGAATGACAAAGCTCATCATAGGAAGCATGGAGCATCTCCAACAGCTCTTCCACTTCCCTCTTCTTAAACACCACCTTTTTCAGTTTCCTCCAGTTGTTTGGCAGGCCGGATGTTCTCGGTGACTACTGGTGACCTTTGTCTCTCTCTGCCTGGTACAGTTTGGTCTCGTGCTCTCTCCAGTCTCTCTTGTGGATCTCATTGGTTAAATACTCAACCTGGTCCGTGAGATTCTTGTTTTCCGTAACATTTAAGTCCAGGATGCGGGAGAGCATACTGAGAGTAACTGTGTTCCTTTTTACTTTGGAGTTGAGTTTTTAACTCCTTAACCTGTTTGACCAGGTTCACCTTTTCTGTCCTGCTGTAAATTTTGTAACTCAGGTCCCGGGTCCAGTTGTAGGGTCCCAGGACTATTGGACTTCGTCTTGAAAGCGTAGTGTCTGGCGGTGCAGTCTGTCTGCAGTGAATGTAACAGAATGTTCAGTATGAGCTTGTCAGAAATGAATGCTACAGCTCTTCAACAACCAAGCCAAGTTTTGTTTACCAGCAGCTGAGTATATAGACAGGTATAACCCCAGAGTTAGCTTCAACTTAGCCCACTAACACACACACACACACACACACACACACACACACAGAAATTAAGGTAACCCAAATAATAGGCATGAAACAGTGGTATCTCTAGTGTCTTTCCACTGCTGCCCTACATATGAAGTCAGTGTGTGTGTGTGAGTGAAATGTTTAGTGAAACATTCCTTCAGCTCAGTTCAAACACTGCACTCAGAGCTGATGCATGCAGAACCTTTCCTCTGTAACACATGTGTGCAATGCAAATCTGCACACAACACCCACCAGTTCTCCAACACACAACCTACACACATGCATACACAACCTATACACTGTCTGTGTAAACACACACACACACAGACAAACACACACGATGCAGAAATTACTCAACGAAAGTTTGATTGAGCTCACTGTGTGATTAATGTGAAGCGGCCGTCATGCATAAACCAACTCCCAACCTCCTACAGCATAGAATACTTGAACAGGACCCCTCTGCAACTCTGTGTGTGTGTGTGTGTGTGTGTGTGTGTGTGTGTGTGTGTGTGTGTGTAGTTTACTGTCAGTGCTTTCTTTGTATCTTCTTACTCTTGTTCGATTGAAAGAGGGAGACACACAGGCCACTTTGTTTTTCTGTGTATTTGTGGCCTATGGATTTGACCATTGTTTCTCCAAAAGAGAGTAGGAGAAAGAAGGGAGGAGGGGGTTCGAGTTTGAGAGTACAGTAGACAACGAAGGTCTAGTCCGTGATTGGCACAGCCATCTCTGACTGTTCTTTCTACAGCCACACCAAATTTCAGTACACTTTCATATGTATCACAATTTCTTTGATTTTCCTTGTTAAATACCACAAAGTGTGTGAGTGCATTGCTATAGACCTGTATGTGTGGATATATGTGTGTGCCACATGGTTGTTCCTTGTTGCCATGGCGACTTGGCGGGCATGGAGACAGTGGTGGCAGGTTGGGGTCGAGCACAGCAGGGCGTGGAGCTGAGATTAACTGTGACTGAGGAGAATAAAACAGCAGGCTATCAAGGACTGACATGACCTCCGTCTCTCTGCCCCTCCGGCTACTGGCGGCACATCCAAAGGAAACTTTTCATTGTCCAACATTTTGGCTGCAACTTTCAAGATCAGCCTCTCACTTATCTCTGTAAACCCTTGCTCAGCAATCTTGGAGTGTGTGTGTGTGTGTGTGTGCGTGAGTGTGTGTGTGATGTATTGTCCTTTTATTGAGAAGTCATGTACAGCAATAGCACAATCCTGAGGGTGGTTTTTTTTATAGAAATTTTTATTAGAAATTTTAGACTCTGAATATAAAAGTTTTAATGGGAATGTTTAAGTGATTGACCAAAGGAGATATCCTAATACCCATCAAACAGGCTTCCTCTCACACTGGATGACTGTGAGGTGTTACAGTAAAAGACAAGGTCAAACTGTAGCTGTCAGTTCCATTGCTGCTGCCTGTCCATCTCAGCACTGTCCAGCCTCTTGTCTAAAACCAACGTTGTGTTAGTGGGACAGAGGGGTCCTTTGTTTTGGTGGCTGTTCTGACGGATGCCTGGTCGATGACTTCAGCTCCAACATGAACTGTCTCCTTATTCTCCTATAGGACTGGGATCACAGCCGTGCCGGTCTGGGCATGGGACCACAGCTGAGAGGGAACCAGAGGTCCAGTAAGATGCCAGGCATGTATAGCTGTGGAGGAAGTAGATCTATGGATAGGGACTGTTGACAGGATAAAACAAGTTTCTGGCAGACTGGACTGTCAGACCACTTTCATTAAAAATTTTGTATTTTTAAGCCCACTCAGTTACATGTACTTTACACTGTATACACCTTTAATTATTACTATTAATTACACCTTTTACTCCTTTTACTATTAATTACTGCAACCATTTTCCAAAGTATAGACAGGTGACAAATTAAAAGAAAAACCGGTAGAGGCCTGAATGCTTGACCCCTACAGTGAGGGGATCCTCTTAGCTTAAGCTTTTTGGACTGACTACCTGACTCCCACACCTGTGGTTTTGCATTTTTTAACCGTTCAACTAAGTTGCAAGAACCGGTCTCCAACCATTACTTGCAACTGCACTACTATGCAACTATAAGATGACATTGACATAAATAAATTAAAAAATCCAATTTTCAAATATAAGGTCATTTTAAGTATAGTGAGAAACAGATATCACCGATTTATTTTTGTGCAAACACTTAAGCATAATGTGTTGATATATACCACTGTTGTCTAAAGCAGGAAACAAAACACTACTTTTTAGTACTGTACTGTGGAATTAAAAAAAACTTAAGAAAAACTTATTTGTGTGCATGATTTATTAATTTGTGCTCTTGGATTAATAAATTCAAGAGCAAAAAACTTAATTCATGCTCTTGATTATACGCGCAGACAAATACATTTTGTCTCCTCCCCTCTTGTAGAGGGCAATAAACTCTTTTAGCTCGGCACATTCAGTCAGGCAAAGGTTTGAAGATGATGATAAAGAAGGTCTAAACACATCATTGAAATCTTATCAACTTATAACATTGTTATGGCGAAAATATTAGTAAACTGTTTCCTATTTTGCTCGACCTTAACATTCATTTGGGCCTCCCAAAGAATGTAAGTGCAATGCTCACTCTCCTTTTAGCTGCTACTTGAGGCTAATTGCTAACTCTTCTGTTGAGCCCGTTCTCCCAAGAAAACGACACTCTAGGTAATAAATTCAGTAGGCAAAACGACTTATAGTTATGTTTGAGTGACAGAAGCCATCTTGCGGCCATAGTAAGTGACAGGAAGTGACGCCGTTCTGATGACGTCAATATAAGGTGAGTTCCTCATGAGGCAGAAGTGGGTTGGGTGGATGGCTAGAGTAAGATGGAAAAAAGTGGCAAAAGCTGCAGGAAACTGCTGTTTGCTTCCAGTTTCCAACCATGAATGTCATGTTTTCAACTGCAAGTTGGGACAATTTAAAAAAAATGTAATGCGGTGTTTACTGTTGCCATGATGACGACGGTTGCCATATTTAACCATGTTTCAAGATCATTTGAACCCAAACCGTGATCTTTTCCTAACCCTAAACTAGTGGTTTTGTGCCTCAGCCTAACAGACCTTAACCGCTGCCTTGTCACTCCAAAGCAGCATATTACAGTCCTGTTTTGTAAAGTGGCATATTACGCTTGAGTGGGTCATTCTGGTGTGCAGGTACAAATGACCTATGTGGTCATTTAATTTGTGGGACTTCTTCTGTTTGGTGCAGGGCACATAGAGCTTATTTTCACTGCAACACAGCTGCTGGACAACCAGCTGGCAACGAGGTTGGTGAGAGCGGGAAGAATGAACCAAAAACCAAAACAATGAGCTAAAAGAAGCTAGCTCCACCGTACCATTTAGCCTTAAGGCTGCCACAAGTTCTAATTTTCTCAAGCAAGGCAACTATCACACCATATACTGTAGCATTTGTTAGCATGAACTGCTTGAGAAAGAGATTACTGCCTCTTATATTTCTTGTCCTGTATGGGCAAGTAAGGTTTAAAAAGCCAGAGAGTAGCATTTTGAGCATATAAATTACAGGCATTTTTCGCCTATGTCATTGAGAAATATAAGTTTGTTGAAGAAATACTATTTGTGTGTTTTTCAATTGATCATAATTCCAAACATAGCATGGTTTACTGGTGGTTACGGACATTACTGATTCCAAGTAATAGTTATAGTGTTACTAGGTGTTTTAAATGGCATGTCAGTAAATCTGGATGAATGTTCTAATGTTCTGTGTTTTAAAGTGGAATGATGGGGTTATATCCTTTGGTTTACATTTGGATTACAGATTGTGCCTTTATGAGAAAGAGTTGTTCAGCAGTACAGGTGAGGACTTGGTTAAAGTTGTGTTTCAGGCAGGAGATTAGCCTGAATGTTTGCTCAGCACAGTGTGGAGGAGCTAATGGGCCTGAATAAACTACAGCACTAACAGCCGAATGACATTTTTATTGGCTACCATAAAACTGGGTGTAGAAATAATGATTCTTTATGAATTCCATGCACTCCACATTATCACACAAATGTGCAATTTCACTGTGAGTGAAAGCAGAGGTCCAGCAGTAGGTCTAAGCACTATGTTAGCCCGTGAGAAGGCATTATCTGCTCTTTGGGGAACAAGTTCACAGTGCTAGGGGGTATTAGGTTAAACGCCACATTGATATATAGCGCTACTCCCTCCAGGAATCCCTACCTCCCATTCCTTTCTACCTGGACCTTCCTCTCCAAATCTCCAGCTCTCAGCCTGTAGGCAGCTGGCTAGCACCCATAAGCCCCTGCGGGAACAGCAGTGATTCTTGGAGGCCCTTTTGTCCCATCAAATGAAGACGTCGCCGCTAGTTGTTATGGTGAAGGCAGGCTGGGCGATGTTTGGCTCAGTGCCACCCACTTACAAGGAGACAGATGGGAGAATAAAAGGATTTGGAGAGATGAAAGTCAGGTTGGAAAAGATGTTAGCATGAGGACAGGGTATAGAACATAGCATAAGAGGGAAAAGTATTTTTATATGTGACAAAAGGTGCATAAGTTTATGGGAAAAGACAGCAAAAAGGGGAAGTGAAAGAGACAGAGAGGGGGAGATCCTCCCTCACGAGACAGCAGGTACATGACACATTTTTGGAATAGCAGCTGATAAAAAGGCAGCAAAGAGTGTGAGAAAGGTTTTGTGGACACCAGTAGCTAAACACTGAGCTAAATGCTCCCAGACAGTGTTAACACCTTGTCACTGGCAGGGTGGAGCTGTTTTACATTTATCCACAATTTAAATGCACTTTTCTTTGAAGTGACCAGTTTCACTGTTTTATTTGATATGGAAATTGGAAATGTATGCTTTTTTATAAAACTTTTAAAGAAATATTTTGCAGATTTTTAATGGTTGTTCATTTTTTTCTTGTCTCTGTTTTTTGAGTTGAGTTAATCTTACTGCCATTACTACAAACATTGGTAAGAACTTGCTTTGGTGAGCTGGACAGCCATGACAATGTTCAACACAACATAGGCCTACTAATAAACCCTTATACAAATTACCTGTTAAAATACACAAAATACCATAACAGAGGACAATAAAGTTAAAAACAACTCCTTAAGATAAAGTTGTCTATAGCAGGACTTAGTGAGCATTTTCTGGATGAGAAGAATGATCCCTAATGATATTCAGAGTGGTTTTGTGAAGACAAACTTTATAAATTGAAGAAAAAGATGGGAGGGAGTAGCCAGTTATTATACGTGTAGTCTTAATTATCTCCAATGCCTTTGTTTTAACAGTAGTCAAACTAATAAAAACAAACCATGAGGGAAAGTTAACACACTTTCCACTGATTTGTAAAACTGGAAATATAGGATTTCCCATGAAACTCTCAAAAAATACAACCTCTGATGGCCAACTATGAGATTTTAAAATATAAACTCATCCTCTATCCTGCAGTATTTGCAAGCTAACAAATCAGAAACCAAATTTTATTTGTCCATTCTGGATGTTTCACTTTGCTACTTCCTTATAGTCATTTGTATTGAACCCAGACCACAGCTGTCCCATCAGAGTGGTAACACCTCAGTGTTTACACCATGCACATAACACAGAGTCTGACCAGGGATTGGTGGATTCGGGAAAACGTGCTGGTTTCATGAAGGTGGCACATATTTGAATATGAGCAGTAAGGAATTCAACCTACTCCTCTTATGTTGTGAAAAGACAGGAAGTATAGAGAAAAAGGGTCATAAGAGGAGCAATTCAAGCATGGGTCCTAATCAGTGGTACAAAGTAACTAGTACAATTACTCAAGTTTTGTTCTTCAGTAACATTCTGAGGTGCTTGTACTTCATGTCTTTCAGTATGTGCTTTCCAAACTTCTCCACCACATTGTAGAGGGAAATATTACTTTTTTCCCCACTAAATTTATCTGAGAACTGTTATCACTAAGATCAATATTTTACATACAAAGCATAGACACACTCTAACAATGGACATTCTGATGCTTACTTTTTGATACTTAAAATACATTTTACTTAAATAAAATTAGGCTTGCAAGACTTTTAATGGAATAGTTAATGGCACATTATTATATTGAGGCTTTCACTTGATTAAAAGATCTCAACACTTCTTTCACCATTGGTGCTAATAATAATAAATACTTTAATTGAATGTTGTCTGACTTGCTGCAGTTGAACACAATCTGAACATGCACAATTACTTTTTTCTGTACTTTCTGTTTCTCTGAATGGTGAATATTTTGTCTGACATTTCTATATAGAAGCAATAATTTCAGAAACATGGAGAAATGCCTGACTCAAGACCGGAATGGACACTGATGAATCAGTGGGGGACCACCAAAGCCCAGTGGAACTCCCTCTCTCCTCGCAATGAGTCAGCACTTGGCATAAGATCTCTGCTGGTACCTCAGGAGCCAGTGGACGGCTCGAGAAAGATCAAGGAGGAAATCATACGATGGCATCACCTTCCTCGAACAGAAAAAGGCGTTACAAGCTCCTCCTATTCACAGTATGGCCACCTGTTATCACATGACTCTATACTTCAGCCACGTGATGACAGCTGAGCCAGCTCAATGAAAAGGTTGCAAACTCCATCCATAGAGGATGACCATGAGATACGGGTAAAAAGCCTAGACCTTGTATTAAGATTTCTCTGTCAAAAGAAAATATATATATAAAAATGAATGAATGAGTGATTTAGGATGGGGTACTGTTTTTGAATAATGATGATATTTACCTGCACGGAACAATAAAAAATCAGTCGTGCTCTTTACTCATTGTAACTTAAAGTAATAATGATATTGTGCTTGTGACGTAGCTGTGAAGTGAGGGCCGAGGAGGAGGATGGAGGGCATGACTGTGTGGATGTAGAGGAGGTTTGAGGGGCAGAGGGGCTGTTCAGTGTTTGGTTAAGGCCAGATGGCAGGAGAATGGCGTCTGTAGCCCCTGGTCTGTGTGCTGTGTAGCGAGGGCTGGGAGGAATGCACGTCTTTTCTTTGCTCTCTCTCAGTGAGTGGAGACTCAGAGAACTGCTGTATAACAATGGATTAAGTCCCACATTCCCTTTTTAATCTCTCTATAGTCACCTTCAGCTGTTCACCCTCAGGCCTTTGCTCCTCTACCTCCCACTGCCTGTCTGTTGATGTTGGGCCGTATACACACACGCACGCACGCACACACACACATGCACACGCACATGCACGCATCATAACCCCATCACTCAGGTGAATTTCTCACAGATTGTGACTGAAGGTCATCTGAGCGCAACATTTACCACACTGTACTCCCATCCTGTGTTGTTTGTGAGCTGGTATTCTAGAACTTATGACATATACACAGAGAGGTTTTTGATTTCTTATATTGACAAAAATCATATTAAAGTATTACCAAGGAAAGCCCTCGCTCCTTTTACAGATTTCTAACATCTCTCTCAAGCATAAAGAATTCAACAGAGTGTGTGACAAAGTCATGAAACATGAAATAATAATTAAAGCTTTCACTCAGTTTGGATGAAGTGAATAAATTTGGCTTTCTGATCATCAGAAAAACATCAAGAACTGATAAGTATCAGACCAATTGTTGTTTTTCTTTGGTGTAAACTAATGTCATACACATTATTCTCGTCATTCTGTCTAATAATTAAAACCAACAGTCATGTTAGTGGCTCTGTCAGGCTGCCCAACAGTGGTTTGAGCTAAATGCTAATGTCATCTGGCTAAAAAGGTCACAGTGACAATGCTAACATGCTGGTGTTGAGCAGGTATAATGTTTACTATGTTCAGTATCTTAATTTAGTGTGTTAGCATGCTAAGATTGGTTAATCTGCACTAAACGCAAAGTACTGCTGAGGTTGATAGGAATGTCATGAGTTTTGTAGGTATTTGGTCATAAACCGCAGTATTGCACAAATTCAAATTTTGGTCTGATGTAGGCGCTAGATGAAAAGTTAAGAGATCACCAAGGTGATTACTAGTCATCCTAAGGCCGGCATGAATGTGTGTACCAAATTTCATTACAGTCCAATAGTTATATAATAGAAGATTTTGCTAGATGAAAAGTCAGGGGATCACCAAAGTCATTAGAATTCATCCTCTGGGAACCATACATATCTGTACCAAATTTCACGGCAATCCATCCAATAGTTTGAGATATTTCCATCTAGACCAAAGTGTAAGACTGACTGACAAAACTGACAGACAGACCAACATAGCCATCCCCAGAACCCTACCGCTAGCATGGCTATAAACTGATCTAGTTATAGATCATTTTGTTTTTACCACTTTGGTCTCATTTTCATATTCTTTGGCCATCATCTCTATCTATTTGATAGATCAGTCAATTAGGGAATATGGTAAAAAGAGGTCTGGCAGGGCAAGAAAAACAAACACAAGCTCCCAGATAAGTAAAACTTATTTGGATGTGAAAATGAAGGTGAATGGTTAAATTATCACCCAAACTGTTTGTCATAAACATTCATCACAGTTTACAGACCAACGTCCTGGTTCAAGTTTGACCTCCTGTACTTTCCATAGTTGTGTACGCACACAGTTTTCCTGTGCAATGAGGGATTATTAAAAACATTTCAGGTGTGCTCCCTTTAGGTTTAACTCCAAATTAAGTGGTTTAGATAATCTGACTAAATTGTTTACAGACCCAGATCTTCTAACTGCTTGTGTTTGTTTCCCCATTAGACTTAATTGTAGCAATGTCCATCAGCTGATAAGAACTGCCTTACATATGGGATCAACGTTGCACACTCTATTTCTGGAATGTAGATAGGTATACACAGACCTAAACCTATGGTATAATTTAATTAGCCTATCTATTTCAATTTCTACACATCGTGTATTAAACAATAATAACTCTTCCACCTCAAGGGAACGTAATGTTTTGTAAACAGTGAAATAATCTTAGCACAATTAGGCGTTTCCATTTTGTTTTCCTAATTTCATGCATCATAATCAGCATTAATATCCTCAGATTGGAACTCAAAGCACAGTATGCTCCCCAATCCGTCAGCCTTTTTATCACCAGGTGGGCCTACTCAAGAGTGAAACAAAGCTGTACTGTTACAGAGAGAACTCAGAGGGCCCACTCCAGACCAGCTTTTTCTGGGGACCCTGTTAGCAGTCATTTTCCAGAGCCCTGGCTGAACCGTAGGCTACAACAAAGCTTCAGATAAATGCACACCCATAAGAGGAGCTCTCCACACTACCACCAGCACTACAGCAACACTAAAAGAGTTCCTGCTCTCCTCTGTGTTCCCTCTCTTTTTTTTCTTCCTCCCCCCCCCTCTCACATCTCTGATTTTCTTTAAGGGTCAGATCAGCACAGGGCTTTCAGGAATTCAAGGAACTGGATAGAGCCTGAACATACAGGTGCAAGAGATTTGGTTCCAGCAACTGTATAGTACAGTAGGAGGCGGGTAATATGGTGCCAAGAGGCAGAGGGCAGGAAGGGGGTGACTAAGGAAGACAAAGACGTGAGGTAGCATAGGCTGCATAATTTATGTTTCTATTGTGGATAAAAGGGAGGAGACTGGGAAAAGATAGAAGAGTAAAAGAGATCATGGGTAAAGTGACAAACAAATATTTATCAGAAAGAGTCAAATTCAGGTCAGTCAGTAAACCCAACTTTGTTACAGTTTACACCACGGGGGGGAAATCATTTTCTCCTAACCATGTCTGCTCTTTTAATTAAGTAGTTTATAGTTACAATCTTGAATCTTCTCTAATCTTACTGAAAATTTGGTCTGGATTTGGTCTTAGTCCAGAGGAAAAATCTTAACTCAAGGTCCACTTACTAGCTTTCTCTGGAGCTTTAAACAACATCATGGTCTTCCTCAGTGGATGGAGGTTTTTCAAACAGCCTGTTTTAGCCTCTCGTTAGCCGCTACATGGCTTTGTTCTTTTTGCAAAGTATGAGCATATCCCATCCATGACTGTGAGAAGTGGTTGAAAGTTCTGAAAAAAAGCTAGTAAGTGGACCTTGAGTTCATGTTACTTTTCTTTTTTGTTAAAATACTGTTTCCAAAGACAAGAATAAACTTTCACACTCACCCTGTTTTCTATTAGTTATAAAGGATTTTTCTATGCACACTATATATATGTTGTTTTTTTAAATCCTGAACATACATAAAGTAAAAACTCAGTTAAACATATATTGTAGTATTGAGAAACTGAAAGGTCAATCATGTGATTCGTTCCCATTTATATAAATGCAACTCGTGTAGCCTAATCCTTACTGGGACTGCAACTAACAGTTATTTTCAAATTGAATATTCGATCATTGGTTCGGTCTATAAAACATCAGAAAATAGCGGAAAACACTTGTCACACCACTAAAGCGCACACTGATGTCTCTAAATATCTTGTTTTTGCCTGACCAACAGTCCAGTTTACGATGATATAAATCACAGAAAGCAGAAAATCCTACCAACTGAAAAGCTAGAGCCAATGTTTTTTTTTGCTAGAAAAAATAACTTATATATATTTATCAGTGATCAAAATAGTGGCAGATTCATTTTCTGCTGATTGATGATTAATTGTATCAGCTCTAATCCTAACTATGTCATAGAATTAGTTTTCCCAGTTCCTTCAATGTCTCACTTGGGTGACAACCTAACATGTGACCTCGGATTTATTGTTGTGGTTACTGTAAGGCAGTATTTTACAATTTGACAAACAGCCTACATTTATCCATGATTTAACCATGTGTAGAATCCTAAATGCTTCCACACATGACTTCTCAGATGGTTTGGTGTAATAGCATTGGTCACTAGTTTCCTCCATTTTTATGTGAACAAAAAACAAACAATAGCCTAGTTTACTGACAACAGTGCAACAAGGCATGCAAAAGAATAAAGAACGCCCACTGACAGTGATCAAATGTTTAATTTTTTCCTACTTTAGACCATAGTTTAAAATTCAAACACAAAGTGACCCCCCTTGAGCAATGTGTACAAACATGTACAAACAGGCATCACTGCAAAGGATTGTGGTTTCCTTCTCACCAAAGTCAACCGATGGCCTACAGCAGGACAACAGTATACACTGTAAAAGCAGTATGGAGAAAACAGAGGGAAAAGGTCATAAAAGAGAAAAGAAAAAAATGGGGCACAAAGAAAGGAGGAAGAGGAGGGAAGCCTGCTAGGGCTTATTAGAGCGATAATAGGGGGCCAGAGCATGCAGAGGCAACTGGAAGGGGTCGACGTGACAAGAAGAGTGGAAGATGGAGAAGGAGGAGGGGATGATGGGGGTGAGAGGGAGGAGAGTAGTGGTGGGAAAAAGGACCTGGGCCTTCCCCATACCAAGGGGATGCTGGGTAATGGAGGGTGGCTTCTCTACAGAAGTAAAATCACTAGAGCGGGCCAGCAAAATATCCCATGGACCTGAGATCAACCTCTGCAAGAATAAATATGTATTCATAGGAAAACAGCCATTTGTGTACATCTGCCACACGGCTACTCATGCAGTCACGCGGGCAGTGTGTGTATCATAAGCTTCCATCCCTACATGTCGATTCTACTTACAGTAGGTCTATGGCGGTGGAAACCCCTGGGAGGTCCTGTGTCGTTGGGAACTCTCTCCTCTTGTTAGCCACTACATGGCTACGGTCTTTGATCAGCTCAGCTGACTCTTAAGCTCAGCTTAGTGCGGCAGGGGTCTGGAAAATCTGGGGAGAGGGAGAGAGGTGAGAGGTGGGGAGAGATGATGGAGAGAGGGAGTAACTGATGGCACCCATTGAACCATGTGTCCTCTGGTGAGTGGTTTGAGGAAAGGATGAGAAAAGATGGGGAAACAGGAGATGGGTGTTATTTGGTGGGGGATAAGGAGCTGGAGGGTCAATGGGTGGAGAGGATGGAGAAAGGAAAGGTGACTTTCCATTTTCCCCGTAATGTTCAGGCAATTGCACGCTTCATGACCATAGTCACTAGAAGGAGCTGACCCAATAGCTGAACTGAAGCCAAGCATGAAAGCAAGGTCGACCATAGTGAGTTTAGGAAACAGTGGGATGAAAAGAGTTCCTCTGTGTGTCATTAGATGTTTGAGACTTTCATGGACAGTGCTTCCACAAACCTCTCACAGTAGTTTTAAGATTTAAGCATCCAAAATTACATAATGAAGGCAATTAGGACATCAGCCAACAACAATAATGGTCGTCAATCATTCAACTCTCAAAATGAGGATCCAGCTTTCTTTCATGCACATTCTCAATGTTGCTTTTTGTGTGGCACTCGATGTTGCTATCGACTTTGGGGAAAAGACGCCCTGTTCAACTCTATAATGAGCAGAGCCAACAGTCTCTTCAGGGGCACTTGAGCTCGACCGGAGGAGCTGTCCTCAGGGCCCAGACATACATTATTCATTTCTGCGCTTAGTTAGCATTCATTCAGACGCAACCTTCTCATGTGGGCTCCCTGGGTGCAAAACATTAACAGGAGAGGCTTGACGTACTGTAATGTAAGTTTACTGAAGAGCTCGACACTGAAGAGTCTCTACAAGGTTTCTGCTCAAACTCATATCCGCATCCCAAGTGATTTCAATTATATAGTATCTTCCAGATGTATGACTGCATACAAATTTCTTTCATGTGACATCAAAGTGAGGCTGCTTCACTGAATAATCTCTATGTGTTACTTCAAATAGACTAATCCACAACCTGCCTGTTGTGTTACATAATTCTCCTCCAATACTGTTTACATGTCCACATGTGCCTCCCGGTAACCCTGACAACACCGGCTAATCTGATAGGCCCCTGATGTCTTAATTGTGTGAGTGGGTATGAGACTGTGCTAACCACATTTGCTGGTTTCCTGTTTGGGGAGAGTCATATCAAAGAGATAAGAACTGAAAGTAGTGAAGGGATGTATCCAAACTTGTTATAGTGGTGGAGCCTTGACTGACAATAAAGGGACATTGGGGTAAAGTCAGTAGAAATGATGACTTCATCTGAACTGTAACATGAACGATATCAATGTCATATCACTTCTGTCCATTTCAAAACAATGATGTGAATTTAAAACATTCTCTCTGTTGGGTTTATCTGTAATTACACCTTCTTTTGCCAAATGTAACAAACAGCTGTTTTGAACCAGCGAAGGGAAAGTGAAGATAGTTTAATGTAGTAGGGAAAGTAGGTAGTTTTTGGTTAAAACAAACAAAATAAAGTAATTTAAAGTAATGGTTCACCTATATTACAAAACAAGATCCTTCTGCCACTTACAGTACCTTTGGTGTTTGTCTGGCCATGATCATACTATGAGAAACTGTTTTATAGTCCCTATGAAAATGATTGACGGCATGTTCCTGTGGGTTAACAGGGACACTATTTCTGAAAAGAGAGAGAAAAAAGTAACTTTTTAAACATTACTTTTAAATGCTGTGAGCACCATAGACAAAAATTAATTCACCTCCATTGCACTGTGTCAGAAATTGAGGGCAGGGCTCAATTCCTCCTCCACACACACACACACACACACACACACACACACACACACACACACGAAGCGAACAGCAGGGCAAAGAGGTGGAGACAGTGAACCAGGTGAAGTTAAAGATAACATTTTACTCGAGTTGACCACAACCTTGTTCGTTCTTTGTGGGTAAAAAGCCAAAAAGAGTCATTTATCAAAATACCTGTTCAACAAGCATAAACATGTAAAAAACTGATATTTTCATCTACTTTGCCTGCAGTCTCTCATCCACTGCTGGTATGTTTTACACAACCACTGCGTACTGGTTAGGCCTAGAGTGAAGTGTTACAAACAAGCTAAAACGAAAGCTGTCTGTATGTAGCCTACCTATTTAGATTAGTTTGTAACATATATTAAAATCTGGCAAATTATGGTGAACTTAGCCACTGGCTGAGACTAACTAGCCCCTCCTCTCTACCAGCAGTACCTCCAGCAGTGGATCACATCAGCAGCAGAGGGAGGAGGACAGAGGACTGGAGGAAAGACTGATAATGACTGATGTCTGTGTTCATTCTCTCAAAACTTCACTCAATATTTTCAAATCAGAAATATTATCTATTTTATTGACATGTTTGTTAGATTTGTTTCCAGTGAGATATAATTGAGGTTATATGGTGACTTTCTGAGGAGACATTACTGTTGCAACAATATTTAGTTGTATTTAAAATATAAATCTATTCTAATCCTATTCTGAATGTATTCCTTTTTAAAATGATAATTTTAAAAAAAGCCAATTCTTTAGTGATGAAATATAACAGTATCAATAAAGAACCAGACTGAAGGAGTATTGATAAGAGTATTAGTACCAATAAAATCCTAACGATACCCATCTCTAGTCAGAAAATGTGCCTCTGAAAAGTTTTTAGTTTGCTCCTCATGAAGGAATGTATTTGTAGTCAGCTAAGATTCACAGCATGGATTCCCACAGTGAACCTTGGTCATGTAAAATTTCCATAAAAACCTCTCAAACTTCAAGCAAAATCCACTTCTCTTTTGTCTATCATTGTAATCACTATATTCCAGTCATATTTTCACCAATATCTGGAAAAATTTAGCTAAATACCCAGCCGGCATTTATCACTAGTATTGTTAGCTGTTTGTCGTTTGCAACCAACAAGTAAGCTAACGGAGTCGCATGTGGCAAAAGTAAATAGCTAGTTGTTGAATCAATGCTGACTATAGATGTTCTATCCAAACAAGCCTTTCACAGAAACCTTTTCAAGGAGACTGTTCCCGACACGCTCGTGCGGCCGTGCAAATTATGACCGTCTCAGAGAAGCAGAGGCAGAAGTACTTTGATATGGTGCTGCAAAACCTCTTAGGATTCCATGGTTCAAAAATCCTTACAAACTCACTTGGGTAATGGTTTATTTTACAGGTCCCTTTATTTTATGCTAATTTCCTGGAAATTGTCAGAGTAATTTGCAGGTATCCAGTGGTTCATTTTACAGAAAGGATGGTGCAATTTGGTAATTATAAGAAAAAACGGAAATAAAAGTTAAATTGGTTGAGATGTAGTTTCATATGTAGTTTTTTCAACATGTTTTCAACAATTTCCTAAATATAGTTGCTGTGTAACTGTTCATTCTTAAGACATTTCTTTGAAAGAATTATGTAATTTGGTAGTATATGGGAAATGCACTCATTAAAGAGTTTTTCATAAAGAATCTAATATGCGAACACAAACACAAACTAAGTATTTTCTGTCAGTTAAAGAATTGTTAAGAGTCTAATTTAGTGAAATGTTTGCAAATTAACAACTAGGAACCCAAATATAATGAGTATATATTTTCATTATACCAAAATATAATGAAAATATGATGACTATATAATTTCCCCCATTTTTTCTTATAATTTGTACCAGATTGCACCGTCCTAGAAATTAACTGTTAAATACCTGCAAATTACATTGAGCATTTCTAGGCATTTGTTATAAAATTAAAGGATCTGTAAAATAAAGCAGTACATTCACTTGTGTTGGAAGACAGTGAAAACTGTTTATTTTGGCGTTTGTGTGTGGGGACTTATTGCTCTTATGCCTACAAGCAGTCATTATTTCTGACTTCAAACACAAGTTTTCAAGGGAGAATTCCTTAAAGTTGAGTTTTTTACTTGGATTTGGCCACATCCCCACCAATGGCAGTGTGTTGTTATGATTCAAAATCAGAAAGTCCGCCTCCCACCACCACTCTACTGGACCTGAGCACTCTTTTTGCTCTTTCATCTCTTCTCGTCTCTAGGGCTCAGCTGACCTCTGTGCTCTGACCATATGTCAAGCCCTTCATTAGACACCGCAAACCTCAATTCACTATGGTTACAATCACACATACACACACCCTGAATATTTAAACCAATAGGAATAGTGTGAAAGAGAGAGGTTCAGAGGATAATAAACCAGTGTTGGTTCGAACCACAGGTGGACCTCCATGTATGGCTTTTTCTATCCATATGTGTGTGTGTGTGTATGTGAGTGTGTAGTGAAGGGTTTTCAAAGACATGCTTGCTGCTGGATAAGTGGGGTCACATGCATGTTCACATGTTCTGGTGTTTTTTGTGATGTTGTAGTAGATCAAGTTGAAGTTGAAGTTCAAGGTTGAATTGGTAGGAGAGGTAAGAAAAGAAACAAAAGGGTAGACAGAAAAAAAGAAGCAACCAAGTTAGAAAAAAATGGTGCAGAGAAATGGTTGCTCATTAAAACACAACAATCCCGTAAACAGCCTTCTTCCCTTATGCTTTTCCAATGACTCTGTCTTTCTACAATTCATTCTTAGGTGAATTTACCCAAAGTCTTTTAAAAACAGCTGTGAGAGTATCAGCAAGAACATGCTTGTTGTGTAGACAGACTGTGTGTGTGTGTATGTGTGTGTAAGCACAGGGTGGGGGTGAGACATGTCTCTTACAGATGTGAGAAAACGGCCATGTCTCTGAGACGGAGTGTGTTGACGGTCTAATTGGCAGAATAGAATTATTGAGTTAGTCTGAAGTGAATTGAAGGTAATTTAATGAGTAGAGTTAAAGGAGAGCTGACAGGGCGCGCAACTGTGGGAAAACAGGTTTCTACTCTCTCCACAGACACAAAAGACTGGAGTGTGTCTGCGTTTACAGCTCGCAAGGATGTACAGTCGGGTGAACTCTCACTCGTACTCTCTCTCTTTCTCTCTCTTCATTTGTTGGGGTTGCCATGGTGATGTGGGAGGCTTGTCTCGGCGGCCCATAATTTCCAGAGAGCCTGTCTGGATGTGACACGTCCTTTTCAGCTGGGCATTGTTTAGATGCTGATTTACGTGTGTTTGTTGCACTTTACCACCACCTCCTCCACACCTCCAGGTGGGCGGCAAACTTTCAAAGGATCAATACATCCAGTAGATGATAAAGCAGCATGCTGACGTGTTGTTTGGTTGACAGGTTTGATTAAATGATTTGGATACAATGAGAAAGTCTTAAATTGGATTAGAAGAATTTTGCTAGAAATGTTTGAATCTTTTTCATAAATGAACTTGTCGTTATGACTTTACCTATGCTGCTTCTTTGCCTGTTTGGAGCAGTCCTTATTTTCCCAACCAGCCCATCCCTCTTCCCTCCCAGTAGGCGTTCCTACAACACAGAAGAGTCCAATCACAGCCAAGCCCTTTACCCCATCCCTCCGTGGTCAGCCTGTTAAGGACTTTTTTGTGTTCACATGTTTTTTTCCTTCTCTTTTTACTTTTTTTTTTCTTCTACCCCTCATTGAGCCACTTGAGCCTGGAGCAGATGGAAAGATTGTAGTGGGGGGAAAGTAAGCGAGCAACAGAGAAAGAGAGAGAATTGGAAGAAGCCATGCAGAGATTGAGGCAGCCCAGCGACGATGCTTGATGAACTGAGCCACTGACCACCAGAAAGACTTTCTTCCACTTTGATTTAACACCAGAGAGACCAAAGAATCAGACAGGAAAACCCCGAGGAGAGACACTGACTCATCGTCCCAGCTGACGGGCAACAAGGAGCCCAGGACGTGGGGAGAAAAAGAAAGAAAGAAAGAAAGAGCTAGAGATAAGGAGAAAGAGGGGAGTTCTACAGATGAGAGTTAAAGCAGAGAGGCAGAAGGAGATGCTCAGAGGGACCAGATAGTGAAGAGAAAAGTGAGACAATTCACAGGATTGCTGCAGGTGTTGTTGTCTTCAAAGACTGCTCAAAGAAAGGGTGACACACCAGGGTCACCCGAACAAAAGCTGCTGCAAGTAAAACAGGGAAAAGAAAAAGTGAGCCCAGGCAGAAGTAAAGAGACTAGAGCTAGAGAAGGATGGCCAACTCAGGTCTCCAGTTGTTGGGTTATTTCCTGGCATTGGGTGGCTGGATCGGCATCATCTCCACCACCGCTTTGCCCCAGTGGAAGCAGTCATCGTACGCCGGTGATGCCATCATCACAGCTGTGGGTCTGTATGAGGGGCTGTGGATGAGCTGCGCCTCGCAGAGCACAGGACAGGTGCAGTGCAAGATCTTTGACTCCATGCTCTCGCTGGACAGTGAGTACGATGTTTCAAATTGGCTCGACAAAACCTGACTGTCTAACTTGTAGTGGCTTCTACTTTCTATAGCTGTTAGTGTTACTGACCCCCCTCCTAGACATTCTACCAACTATTTGATAAAACTTCTTCTCATGGGATTATATGTCATCATAAGTATATTGTGAGTTGACGACTATTATTATATTTGAGGCATGACAAAACGAACAAAATATGGAAAAATCTTAGTGGGGTGGGAGGGTTATCTTTGTAGCTGATGAAATGATGTTTATTGTGTAATTTGTCAGATGATGGAAAAGCACAATTAAAATTCAAGCGAGACAATAATCTTCTAATGCATCACCAAGAAAGGTTTATCCAATTATTTGAATCACACTCTATTCTTAATACTTTATTCTCACATTCTCAAATTGCTTTCTTTCTCGGCTGCCCTCATTGAATTTTATTTCATAAAAAAACAATAGTCTTATTGATAAAGCAGTGAGTTTTGTGAGTGAGACCCACTGGAAACCTCTGCCTTCACTCAGTCTTCCCAAGAAATATCTGTTGTGCTGTATGACAAACCACTACGGTTATTGAAGCTGACCCATTAATTTGGCCGCACGTATTAATCAGCAGCAAACACAGATGGAAAACAACTCCCTGAGCCCTCTCTATCTGTGACACATTAAACTTAGAAGCTGTAAATCACAATTAAAATGCTGCTGTTAGCATGTTTAATGGAGTTCAAATCAGCCTTTGAAACTCCAAAACATCATAAAACGTAATGTGTCAGCAGTGGGGAGGGGTTCAGGAATGCGGGGTTCAGACATAAATTAGCTCAGAATATGAGCCTCCTGTCATCTCCAATCTGTAAGTGGGACCTAGTGACTCATAATTAATAGAACACAGATTATATGAATCCATCCATCTACTGGCTGCTTAAATCATCCTATTAGAGATTCTAATGAAAGACTAAAGGGGGGTGGGCTCGGTCAGGAGTGATTTTCACAAAACAATTGAACACTTTGAATTTGTCTGTTTTTCTCTGTGGTGAGTGGTGTTGCTTATGCTTCCTGATGTGGCACGCTTGCCTTGGAGAAACAAATGAGGCACTTTGCAAACATTTTGGTGTCTTGGTGAGTCATTATATCAAAACATTTTCTGTGGCGTTTTGTGTGACGGGTGCTGGAGCTGATCTCCCATCTCCTTTGGTTCATTGCAGCAATAAGAACAGCGTATTGTCCTTGCAGATGAATAGGGGCTGTTAGGAGAAGAAAAGGGCAGTGTTGAGCCAAACACCAGAGATATTCCCAGAATGCGCTCTGTCTTCCCCACACGCTCACATTGTTCCATTTGTTCGTTAACACACCCAGCGAGTACAGATTCAGAGTAAAGACCAACACTGAAAACCTTTCGAAAGAGTTGACTATATATATCCGTCTGTACAAACACAGAACTGAGAAGTTGAGCAAAGCGTTCTTGATCAATCACAGGTTTACTCAGGTGTTTCCCAGACAGATCATATTGCTATGAAACGGCGCAGATCAGCATCCAATCATGTGCCCGGGGGTCAGAGAAGTCACTGCAGGTCTGAATCTTGATTAAACACTCCTCTGGTGTTGGTTTGATGCAGCAGTGAGAGTTCTGTAGGAACGTGGCTACATTCACAGCAGGAGCAGCATGTGACGGTGGGTGTAATTGTTCACCAGACTGTGCTGCACTCTCCTGATGCGGCCAAGCAGCAGAAGTGGAAGCTGTTGGATCTGCTGCTTGTTTACTGAGCATTTTGCTCAAGTAGGAGATGATGATCAGGATAAGACACGGTCGGGAAGGTATTAGCTGTTATTGTTAGAAGAGTGGGGATGGTGGTGCTGAAAGGACAGTTCTTAAGAGCCACAGATGTATGAACATGATATTAAAAACACATTGACCCTGACAATTTTGCTGAGAAAACAATCTCACGATAAGGTCCATTTACTAACTGTTCTGGAGCTTTTGATAATAATTATATGGTCTTCATCAGCAGATGGTGTTTGCCCAGTTGTCACGAAATTGTAAAGGTTCAAATTTCCATTCGTTTTGAGCACTTTAAGGGCTTCCTGTCTATATTAAATTTTCAACTTTCTTATTATCACTGGAAAAGTATCTCTGATGGGCTGCTGCTCAGGATCAATCGTGGCATTTAATTATAATATCACAATGGCAAATATACAATGGGAGGTTATGGTTTTGTATTCAGAATAGCAAGTGAGGTGGTGTGATGTGCATCGGCCCACACAGCATCCAGTAGTAGCAGCTACTCCAGTGCTCTACTGGAACAAATGTTTCTTTCTGTCTCATTTGTTGGCTTGAAGAGTTTGGATAATTGTGATACCACTTTGTATACTTAAACATGAACTCAAGAAGAGGAAATTGGTTAATGAAGACTTAACTTTTGGCAAATGAAGTGTGGTAATATGATAAAGAATATCATATTAGTATATTTGTGCTTTGAATTTGGTGTAAAACTGGATCTGGATTTGGCTGGAATCAAACATAAGTTTTGTTTTATGGTTGGGTAGTGAGTGGGTGAACACATATTACGTACGAAAGAGTCACAAGTGACCTCACAATGGGATCTTACAGTGCCTACACACACACCAGCAAGCACACACACTCATTGAAAGCTTGTGGCTGGCACCGCCAACCTTGGCACTGGAAAGAGAGGGCCTAGTGGGTGAGCCAGCCTCCCCCCACCCACCTCCCCTTTTCCCCCTAACCTCTCCTTCACCCCAAAGGCCCTCGAACTCCCTTCTGGTTTGTCACCGACTGAACTGGTCAAAATAGTGTCATTTAGCTTCAGCCTAAACCCCCGCACACTCTCAGAAGAAGAATGATGAAAGAAAAGAAAATCAAACCTCTCTCTGTTGAAGACCATTCAGATGCTCCTTCAAAAGGAGCTGTGGAGCCATAAATCAGACTTCAAAGATGGTTCCATCCTCTTCCTCCCATCATAAGTCCCTTCAGATCAGCTTCTAAAATGCTACTTTACTGCTGTACCATGAATGATGGTGTGTGTATTTCTGTCACAATGACAAATGATGACTTTAGGTTCTTGCTCAGGCTGTTGCTCAACAGCTCTTTTTGAAGTGACTTTCTTTTTCTTGTACATATAGTCACATTCCTTTCTATTTTAATATAGTTACACAGGACAATTTGTTTTCAACTTTCAAAACAGTAATTTGGCAAAAAGCCTTCAGTCAAGATTCACTTACTTGCTTTTTTCCAGGATTGCAAACCATGATATGTGGTTGAAATCCAGCAGAAAGATTTAGGTTTTTCTAGTTATCCAGTTTCTAATTTATGTAGTTATTGTAGTTGAGCGTGAAAGGTCATTCTTGACTTCGGAAGCAGTAGTTTGATGAAAAAATTGAATTCAAGGTCCACTTACTCTGAAGACCATGAGATGTGGTTGAAAGCTTTGTAAAAAGCTTAAGTACTATCACACTGTGTCCTACTCTGTTCAATTCTAGGTGAGCATAAAATTTGATTCTTGACCTTGGATCACTAGCTCACTAGCTTTTTCTCTGGAGCTCTGTAAAACATGAGATGCTGTTGAAAGCGCCAAAAAAAATCTAGTAAATGGACCTTGAGTAAAGACTATTTAAGATTTTTCTTGTTAAATTTTTCTATTCTATTCTCGTCTAGTTGAGTCATTGTTGACTAAGGAAACAGTAGTTTGACAAAAAAAAGTCAAACTAGCTGTTATTGAAGACTGTGAGATGTGGTTAAAAGCTCAGGTAAAACGGTAAAACTATTCTATTCTATTCTATTCTAGTAGAGTGTGACAGTTTGAGTCTTAAATTAAGGTCCATCTACCAGCTTTTTTCTGGAGCTTTAAAGACCATGAAATATGGTTGAAAGCTCCAGAAATAAAACTCATAAGTGGACCTTGAGGCATGATTCTTTTTTGTCAAACTTTCCTATTGCATTTTATTCTATTCAGTTTGTTTCTCTGCTCTAGTCTTTTCAGTGATTGTGGTTCTGATGTAATTTGAGTTTTGTTTGTCTCCTCTGATGTATGAACACTTGCCTACACTTCAAGTCATTGTTCTTTGAAGACAATGCCTGTGACCTTCACTGTTAAACCTGTATGGATAAGCTCAGTTATGTTTACTGTAATTACCATATATGTCAGCTCTGTCACATATCACACCCAGGATATTGGAATTTGCATGTTTTCTACCGCTGCTGGGATTTCAACAATCCCCTCACTTGTTGTAAATCAGATGCACTCCATCAGTATTTTGACAGTGTCATTAAGCGCTTAACATTGCGTTTGCATTAACACATTTGTGATCGGCTGTGTTTGAGGCAGTTATGTCTGATCGCTGTGGCGACAGCTCCGCGAAAACAATCTTGCTTTGTGACAAAGCCACACTAATCCCACTGTGTGAAACATGTAAAGCAGGCCCTCCTACAGCTGCTCCGTGTGAGAGGGAGTTGTGTGTTTCATCTGTGTCTATTCCACCTACTACAGTAACTCTGTGTCTGTGCACATATTGTGTATTTGTACATATGTGTGTTGTATGTGTGTGTGTGTGTCTGTGTGTGTGTGTGTAAATATGGTTAAATATGTTCCTCCCACTAAGTTATGTGTGCGCTGAGGCCTGTGTGGGCAGCACATTAGATTTTTCAGAAGGCAAAACCACTGTGGAATGATTTGGTGAAGTTTTGGAGGATAATTTAAGGTCCCAGAGCTTGGCCAAGAAATTCACCTCTGGAAATAAAGAAAAAGTTGGAATAATAAATAGGACAGTGGTGGACTCTCCCTAATGATAAATACATATCATAAATACATGTGGTCTCCCATCAATCCTGCAATGTGTGTGTAACGTCATTCCCTTATAATGATCACTTTTATGTCCAGAAATGTTTTATTGATGTGATGAACTTAAAGCATCTTCTTTATTTGTTTTCTCATTTCCTCACCACTTTTCTCCCTCTTCTTTACTTCCTCTGGTTTTCTCCCTCACTTTCTCTCATATCTGCTGTTGCATCACTATCATTCACTGCTCCGTGCTCCATTCTGCTGTCCCTCCCTCCTCCTTTTCCCGTCCGCCATCTAGTCCACATCCAGACATGTCGGGCCCTGATGGTGGTGTCAGTACTGCTGGGCTTTATCGGTATGATCGTCAGCGTGGTGGGCATGAAGTGTACAAAGGTGGGAGATAACAACCCGGCCACCAAGACCCGCATCGCTGTGACTGGAGGAGCTCTCTTCCTTCTTGCAGGTGTCATTTCTGGTTGTTTTTTTTAAAACAAGAGGCCTAAGCTGTGTTCTATTAATGTTGTGTTCAGTTTGCAAACAGAATTATACTGCAGTTGTTTCTATCTCCTTCAATCAGTGCATTTAACGAAAGTGGTCCGGCATTTTTCTGGCCTGAATCTCTCACCGGGGGTTTTCTGGGTAATTAGAGTCCCTGCTGTAAACAGGAAGTGGTCATTTTAGAGGCATTAGCAGCTGACCTCAGGCATAAACCACAAGCCCAGGGATGAAAATCAACTAAACAAGGATTCCCCAGTTCATACAGTGAATGTTTACTGTCTTAATTGATACAGAGAACTAATACAGTTCAATACATCTGCAGGTCTATGTACACTGGTGTCTGTGTCCTGGTATGCCACTCAGGTGTCCTATCAGTTCTTCAACCCAAATACACCGCCCAACGCCAGGTATGTAGAACACCTGTTGCCAAGCTCTTTACTCTAACAATTGTTTTGTAGGTCAAGAAAGGCATTTAACACTGAATTATTATAGTAAAACATACTAACTTAGATGGGAGATTATATGTGTAACCTTTCCTTTGTAGTTCTTTGCTTTAAATACTTTTGACTTTCTGTCAGAAATATTGGATATTGTTTTCAAGTTTTGAGGTCAACAATGATTGATGGTAAATAAGACATATTTTATCATATTTAGGTCTTCTTAAAGACCCCTTTCACTGTCATTATTATTAATATTGGCTGAGATAATGCCTGTTTTTAGGCAATAGAGATAAATACTCCCAGCTGCCTCACATAAAAAACTAATTGGAAGTTTTGTCATAGACCTAGTATCATACAATCTAATTGGTTTACCTCTCTTTGCCAACTGCTAACCGTACAGTGTGCACACATGAAACACTGGACACTGTCGTACACAGGATGTGGGTGCCTATGGGGACACCAGACATTTTTAATCTCATCTGTTGTGTTGTTAAGATACTCAAAACTCAAATTAACTCTCAAAAGAGTTGCAACAGTCACAATATAACCAGTGTAACTGTGAGAATATCTCATATATATCCCAAAACAACATGAGACCACCGCTATAAAGCTAGCATCTACTTGCCACTAAGTTCGCACAACAGCCAAGATAATATTTTATTGGGCTAACATTTCTGCTGTGTCAGACAGGAACAAGCAAACACAATAGTGTGTGTTCAGTACACAGCAATGAACAAAAGCTGCTTTTTGAGCTGTTTCACAAAATGAACCCAGGAACAAAAGCAAATCTTTGGTGCAGTTGTGTTTCCACTGTATCTAAAAAATGACAAGCATTAAATAGATAAAGCAAATAACAAAGTGATGGCCTCATCTGAGACTTCATTTTGCATATAATGAGAAAAAACTGTGATGTTTGTCTGAATTGAAGCTGAAAACAAAGAGAGAAAGAAAGAAACTGACAGAAAGATGCAAGTCTCTAAAATCACAACGAGCTAAGTGTTCAGCTTACATGACAACATTGAAACAATTTAAAAGTTTGAAGTTTTCTCTCCTTTCTCTCACTCTATCATTAATTGGTCTCCCTCTCAGGCTCCTTTAATCTTGTTTGTTGACATATTTGACAACTCTAGCCTTATCTCATATTTTTAGACCAGTCTGAAGCTGGCTATTGTTTTTTTTTTTTAATTAGAGGGAATTCCCATCCTTATTCCTAATATTGATTCTATCGACAAACACTGATTGCTTGCAGTCTATTTAAATGCTGTAAACAAGTCATAGCATTTGCGAGGCTCTTTGATCAGTCTGATGTTCAGCACTGCAGACATCCTTCCTATAGTTCCAGGAAGATTAGAAAGTATTGCTTTGTATTGTAGGCAACAAACAGGGCTAGCTTTAACTGTTAGCATTTCCTGATTATTGATGATACACATGGTTAGCTTTAGCTGCTAACTGTTTGATGGCTGATAGACATGAGTAAATGATAAACATGATAAACATTAGCTTTTAACAGTTACTAATTATGGCAAATGAATATGGCTAGCTTTAACAGCTAACAGTTCCTAATTATGGCTGATACAAATGTAGATATACATTAGCTGTTTTATGTTGCTAGGTAGCAGAGCTAATATTGTTTTAGAGGCACTTTAAATCAACAAAGTAGAAGCCAATTTTCACTAATCAAGTGACTTAGTCCTCAATATCACATTTTAAAAGTTAAGTGAATTCTGTTCATTTATATCACTATCAGCTATTGTCTTAGCTTTAGCATGTCGTGATACAAAAAGACGGAAGGATTTGTCTGATGTGGAGGTGGGCTTGCTAAAAATATGTGGTGACATACTCTTGAGACATCATCATCACAGTTTGAGGTTGCAAATAGGTTAAGTGACTTTTAAGTAACAACTACTTAAGTCACAAGGTCCTTTCTTGGATATTCTTGGCTATTTCGTTGATAAAAATGCTTGAATATTCTTGTCTTGTTTTTAACTTTCAGCAAGTCAGAGCTAACCATAAAAAAATCTTAAGGGAAGTGATACCAGCAAACTCTGATACACAAAGCCATACTTACCTGTCCTCCTTACATACTTTTCCTTCCTCTTTCCTCTCCTGTACAGGTATGAGTTTGGCTCGGCCCTATTTGTGGGCTGGGCGGCGGCCAGTCTGACAGTACTGGGCGGCTCCTTGCTGTGCTGCTCCTGCTCCAAAGACGACATGAGAGGGCAGCAATATTATCGCCAATCACAGCCTTCCACAGCCAGGGAGTACGTGTAAACCCCACCCCCCTCCAGCAGTCACCCAAACAGAGAGCAGAGGACACGCTTGGCACCAGCCCCCTTTATTCAGATTATGCCTGCTAAAACAAAAACAAAAACACGATCATGCGTACACATATGAACACAATTATGTAGCACTCACACGGGCATATACAGACACAGGTACTTATATATACACTATTATATGCAAACATAATATGCAACACTAGGATGTCATACTGTGGCAAAAAAAATGCTCTTTTGATAATGAATAATCTTTCATAACTTATCTGTGAGCAGAACATACAGTTCATATTACATGTCAATCATCTAGCTACAATTATAAGCTTGTGTTGTGAATGGAAACCTCTCATGTTCCTTAATGTCATTATTTAATCTACTTGAAAGTGCAGCTGCTTAAATTTGACTCCAAAAATTACAATTACAATCACTCTGTGGGACCTATTTTCTGAGAGATTGAAACAAATCGATTGGATTCTTGGTACAGACAAAATTACAGTTAAGGTGAATTGAAAGGCAAAAGAAAAGATGTATCACAGCAGATACCCAGAGAGAATGGACATGGAGCTAGACATAGTGGTACTGCACAACTCGCCAAACTTATATTAGCAAGTCCTATGCTTCCTGGTTGGAGCTGCATCTGTGTTTTGCCTCCATATTGCTTTGTGTATTCACACTCCACTTGTGCAGTTAAGTTGTGTAAAGGGGGAGTCCAAACCACTGTACAAAAACTAGGAGAAGTCACTGAGTAGCTCCTCTGCTGCTGTGCAAGAACCAGAGGTTGGTTTATACAGTTTCACCCAGGACAAGTCAGTTAGGTCGTGATCACAGAGGACACTGGTTTTTCCTGCTCAAGCTCAAAGCACAGCTGCTGGTAAATAGAAAGTGAGGCACGAGAGCTCTTACAGTTAGTTTTACTGCTGTGCAACTATCCAGTTAGCTACCGCAGGGACAAAGATGAATGATGTTTTTAAAAAAGGGCAAGATAAAGTTAACTGCCTGTTTTTTGTTGGTGAAAAGGGAAGACGCCCATTTTAAAATCAAGAATGTAGATAAAGTTTAGTTCACTTTATTCACATGTAGGACAGGACCATAGTCAGAATGCTAGAAATATTGAAGTCATGAGTCCAACTCAGCCTCCCTGACCCCCCACATAACACTATTTCAACACTTATTCATATTTTACATACACAATTACCTGTTCAGTTATATTATCTCTATATTAAGCGAAGTTGGGGGACTGCTGAATCCACTTTTAAATATTTTTTGTTAAGTAGTAAATTTAAAAAGATCCTCAGTACCAGTCAAAAGTTTGGACACACTCTCTCATTCAGGAGTGTCCAAACTTTTGACTAGTACTGTTCGTGTGATTAAATCAACCAAAATGACAATAAAGAAGCAGGTGTGTTCAGTCGTCCTATGTAATCAAGGCCTGAGGCAGCCATTTTACACAACAATCACTCGATGAGAACCACAATCTTACCTGCAGGAGTGGAGATGAATTGTTAGCAATAGGTGTCTGCTTAGATTGTAATGAGTGTGAATGCCATTGATTATCATTTCACCATTTTACTTAGAGAAAGTAGAGGTTCTCATTGACACATCATCATGCTCCATTTACTAACACCATCAATCCAGATTCAGATTCACTCCTTCATCTCATGATCTCTAGTATAACCGAACCAATGTCTAAGATCTACACTATTTCAAATACTTCTCATATAAGTATCATATAATCATAAGCTATAAGACAGTGGTACAATATTACACATCATTTAACAGTGGATCATATGATAACACCATGCTTATCACAGTTGTAAATAAACCATGTCATATTTAACTTCACTCTAGAAGACACTATTTGATTTATTACACATAGTGATTACAGACATTTTGAAAACCACTGACTACTCCAGTAGGATGGTCTCCATTACATATATGCAGCATTCCACATTAGAGCCTGTAAAACTCAACAGCGGGTCTCAATTGGCTCTCGAGTTCCCCCTTGATGCTCCCACATCACTTTGCCTTCATTTGTGTTTCTCAAAGAGCTGGTCCATCACTGTTCCAGATAATAAAGCCATTAACCTTTCTTAGAATTGCTTCTGGTCCCCCCATTTCCCAGTCATATGGCCTCTCTTCTTGGTAGACACTTGTTTGTGGAGTGCTCTTTTATTCTCAGATTGGGGGGAGTAGGTCTATAGGAAATTCCTTGGTCCCTTTAAATAAAGGGGGATGTCAGGCGTCACTAGTCTGTCAGTAGCAGCTGTGCTTTCAATAGGGATTGCTCAACAACAAGTCTGATAAAAAACTACCTGTAAAGCTTTGTCCAAAGAAAATAAAATATACATTTAAAGGAATACTTAAACATTTTGGGAAATACACCTATTCGCTTTCTTGCTGACAGTTTGATGAGAGGATCGATACCACTCTGATGCAGGATCTATCTAATTAGTGAACTTTATAGGCACTGGTAGGCTGTTTTTGAGCCACTCTAGGGATAGCACAATGTCAGTCACATGGCCAGTTAACGAATTTTGTCCAGATTGAAATATCTTGGCAACCATTGGATGGATTGCCAAATTTTGGTAATCTCCTGACTTTTCCTCTAGTGCCACCATGAGACTGACGCATGTTTTCATCTAACATCATCAGGTCCAATACTTTGGTTTATGATCAAATACTTGGAAAAGTAATGGCATTCCCATCATCCTCAACTGGACTTTGTGTTAAGTGCTAATAAGCTAATGTTATCATGCCAAGATGGTGATCTTGGTAAAAGTTATACCTGCTAAACATCAGCTAGTCAGTTAACATTATCATTGTGAGCATGTTAGCATATTAATGTTAGCCTTTAGCTGAGCCTAAGCCTCACAGAGCTGCTAGTGGCTGTAGACTCTTTGGGCCAAATCCACAAAGGGATTGCGTGGCTTTTGCAGCTGCTAAACATATGCAAATGAGACAAAAAGATGGCGTGTAATTAACAGAGCACCCGCAAAGGGTGAAATGCACCACAAACTGCGCTGCCAAGCAAATATAGTCATGTTGCGCCTCTTCCATTTGCATGTATGTAAATAAGGTAATATCCATACATTCAGTGCAAAATTGGTCCCTTTCTATGCACATAATCATTGTTGCAAAAACAGTCTAATTCACCAAGACCACCACTAATTGCCACGCGCAATTAGGGTGAAGTTATTAAGATTGTTGGTGTTAACTGCACTCACACTCACTCTGTCTCTCTGTCTCTCTCTCTCTCTTCAAATCTTCAAGCTTGTGAGGTTTGAATGATATTATGGGCGAAATCTACAGTCAGACAAGGGGGGCGATCAAGTGCGGTTTATGGGTTTATTATTGCAAAATCTTTTGTGAAAAGGACCTTCAAACGGGGCAGATTGTGGGTGCAAATGCTGTGCAGTTGATGGGTGCAATCCATTCTTTATAGATTTGGCTGTTGCCCCGGCTTCCAGTCTTTATGCTAAGCTAACTGACTGTTGTCTCTACTTTCATATTTAGTACAGACATGATAGTGGTATCAGTCTTCTCATCTAACTCTCTGCAACAAAGAGAATATTTGTATTTCCAAAATATCAAAATATTCCTTTAAAGTGCTGATGAAATTACAGCTAACTACAATACAGACTGAAAAATCTGACGTCATGTGCTGTGTTTAACCTTTACCATCATTGTTAATATTTATTTGAAACATGTAATCTCTTTAACTTGTAGATAACTGGCCAGCTGACATGTAGCATCATCTTCCATATTCCCACTCACTGACTTTCCGCCCTTTTCACTAACAATTTACAGTCGTTGAACATCCTGCTGGCTTTCTAACACTTCATCGCTGTTGTGAGAATCTGAGAGGTCTTGTTGTGTCTCTTATTTCCCCTCCTGTCCTCTAATCCTGTTCTTCTCCGACTGTCTTCTTCTCTCCTCTAATTCAGGGCAGAGTTGTTGAGTGAAACTAGTTTCCCTGACTGATCAGCCCCCGCCTTTTTATCGAGGACTGTCCGACTGTCCAACCACTGTCTTCCCTTTTTTCCTGTTACCTCTTAGACCCCAAATTTGGACCTCTTGTAGTAGAATATTTCCCTTTCCACAGTACTACATCTGCACCTTATCAGTTTTAATGGGAACCAAGATGCATTTTCTTCTCCCATTTTTGCCACCCTCTGAGCCTTTTCTGTAAATATGGACTCTTAAAGGACATGTGATCAGACCTTCTCTTTCAGAAATGAGGTGGCCTCATCCATTTCAGCCTGTCAACCCTCTACTACACCTCCCACACCCCTCTCTGTCCCATTCTTAGCTGAAAGCTAACACTGAGTTGAAACATGTGGTTTGTTGCGCTGATTTATTATTTCACTTATATCCTATGACTTCTGGGTTTATTGTTTTCTTTTTTGTAAATGTGTCTTTTGGGTTTGTTTTGTTTCGCTGTGACTGTACTTTGACTGAAACATGTCTTTTTTTCCCTTTTGAATTGCAGACCAAATGTTAAAAGTACCCCACCAGAGAAAAGGGAGCAGTACTTGTAGTTTGGGAGAGTCTTCTGGCCTTACCATGGTTTAGATTCTGTCAACAGACAAAACCCTCTCACTGAGGAATTCAAAACAGACAGACATCATTAAAGTGAAGTCGAGAGTTTATGAACAGCAACCTTTCAAGCATATTGCAGCAACATAAATTAGAGTCTTTGTTGAAGAGTAAGAATTTGTTTGGGGGGTGGGGGGGGTTTGATAATATGTGTTTAGAAATAGTTGTTTCAGGGGGATTAAGAAAGATGTTATCTTTGTCTTGTCTGTTTTGTTGACTTTGGGAGAGACAGTCATTCAGGTTATGTTTTCTATAACATGTTAAAATGCCCGGGTGTATATACCACCTACTCTATTCCTATTCTTTTATTTTTCTTTTTTTTTTTACTACATATATAATGTTTTACTACAGTGCCTTATAACACGTTTGTGCACATGTATGTTTTTGACTACATGGATTCTTTGTAGTATCACATCCTATCTGAGGGATGTGTGTCCATAGTTCCTCTGCCAGCAGTTCAGTATGCCTTTTTCTATTGTTGGCATTTTGTTGGATTTCTGAAAATGAATGTGAAGCTACTCTACAGTACCACTTATGAAACAACAGACATACATGTGATAGGTCTTCAGCATAATGTCTTGTGCCACTCTTTGTAAGAAACTGCGTGCCTGTTTCCAAGTAGCCTGGATTGAGGATATACCCAGTGCATTCATATGATTTGGTGTGAATGACAGAGTCGTTGTATTGTCGACTCTGAAGGATGTACTGTACTGTGTGCTGTCTCTTGTACTAAGGAACGCCAGTTTTCTGAGTGTAAACAGTTCAAAAGCCCTTCTGATGCCTGCATTTATTTACCATGCCATTCCTTTCTCTAATATTTACCTCCTCGATGTTGTGTATCATCTCATTTACAGTATACCCCTGTCTGTTTCTTTTAGAATAAAGTAAACAGAGACATAAAAATGGATCTGGTTATGAGTCAGTGCTTTATTAGTTGTTTCCTAACTTTTCACCCTTGCCTGACTTTCACCCACTCCCCCCACTCATTCCTCTTCTCTGGCTCAAATACTTCTTTTGCACCCTGTTGTTCAATAATTGCAGACGTGGAATTCCACTTCTGCTCCACTGGACTGTGGCACATTCTCAAAGGTGGACTCACAAAGTTAACTTGCTCAGCCACTGCTACAACTGATACCAAGGCTCGAATGTTCTTGTTTTGTTGAGATTCAATATATATAAAATATTTGTTAAAGTTTGAAACTAAAGTTTAGTGTCTATCTGAGTGGTTGCAGGTTATTTTTGCAGGTATCAAATATTTTTTATTCCAGCAGGTGAAAGTGGTGCAAAACTCAAAAAGATTCTTAAAGAATGGGTTCAGATTTGTTCAAGTCAGTTTGAATACAATACTCACACGGCCATAAATACATTCATTCACTTGTCCATGAAGTCATCCCTCCAGATGTTACAACAGTTACAAAGGTGGAGGGAATCCAAAGTCTAAATGCACTCTAAAATTCAGCTGAAACTAATATGAGGCTTCAGCAGTCTGAGTTAGTATATAATAAACAAAACAATACCTACCCAGTTAGTTGATTCAGCTAAATTGCACTAACTGCCCTCAGCTAAACTTTAGTGTGTATTTTTGCTTGGAACAAGGATTTTGGATTTTGTCCTGCCCATTTAACCCTCAAACACTGGAGACAGGATGCCACTCATTGTGAAATGAACCACATAATAACATCCTGGCGCCGTTGACAGCAACTCAAGAATTAAGAAACTGTGTGACCTGAAAAAGCTGAAAAAGGTTCAACTTGAAAATGTCAGCCAATCACGTTCATTTTGATTTCCTCACATATGTTAAAAGCTGATTTTGGCGGTCAGCGGTGCCCTGATTCTGAATGATACATGTTTATCACAGTGTACCAGGACTTGAATAAGGAAACAAATCATGGAAACACATCAGGAAACAGGAAACTTTTTTACAAGTCTGTATAATGGCAGTGGGAGCAAATAACTGCCCAATCAGAGCTGAATATATCAATTATGTGCTGAACAATAAACGCGCCTGTAAGTTTCAGGCTGGTGAGAAACAATAGTCTGTCACTTTGAGTATCCAACAGGCAGTTTGTCACATTTTAGTCGTGTTAGGAAGGGATGAATGACCACTAACTTTCAATGTGCATACAGGGGGCAGGGATATAAAAGGTAGCCGAATATTTCTTACTTAAGTAAAAGTAAGTTTAGTTGTGAAAAATTGAGTTAGATGAAAGAAAAATATAGGTTGTTTAAAATGTACTCTGAATAAATGCTACTGTGTTGCATTTTTTAAAGTGGTAGTGGTGGTTTCTCTGGTGCAGCTGCTGATTTGGCACATTTCTGACTTTGACTTTTTCATGAGACTTTTGCTCCTAAACTGGAAATGATGTGACTTAAAGTGCAGCAACATACAATACTTGAAATAAAAATTACTTAAGTAAAAGCAGAATTACTGGACACATGGGTGTATTGTATTAAAATAGACATGAAAGCATGTGAAACTCTTCTTAAGAAAATCACACAAGCGTAGAATAACAGTCAAAGAATATGTGGACCTTTCAAATGTCTTTAAATTGATGCAGGTTCTTGTAGGTGAAACATTCTTTCAGTTTCAAAGCTGCGCTCATAAATGATCTTTTTACCAAAGAGGCAGACCATCCACAGGTTTGTATAAAGATGTAAAAGAAGGCAGTTTGAGAAAATGCACACCAGTGGTGGGAACAGAGCATGGATGTGAAATCTCACATACACCTGACATATACGGATGCATCTATGACTATACAGGCTGCTCCACAGTGTTGATATGTGTCATTCAAACCATTTAGACTGTCATGCAAAAAAAAAAAACCTACGTGGACATTTGCTCCAACTGTACACACTATACAGAAGCATTTCACAACAACTGTGATTTATGGTATTTAATGTATTGGCTTCACATCCACATACAGCAGATGTATCAGCATCTGTCTCTTGCATTTTGCAGCTAAGCTCAAGTTATGTGGAGAGATATTTATGTACCTCTTATCAGTGATTAATCTTTTCTAAAATGAGACATTCAGCTTCGCACACATCTATAAATTCATATCTACTGTACATGAATATGTTGGCACAGAGAGCAGCAGCTACTTACATAATGAACTTGATGAACTGAAGCTTGCAGCAGAGACCAAATCATAATAGTAAACACAGTAATTGGTTTCCCCACTTTCTGCACTCCGAATGATGGATGATTTGTTACGCATGCGTTTGATTGGGACTTGGACAATGTGGTAATTTAGGAATGTGAGACTGGAAATTATCTGCTTAACTGCTAAACTGTAAACATCATTACAACTACATAACATGCTGCATAGTGAACCTCATCATTTATCAAATCAAATCAAATCAAAACTATAAAATAACACATATGGAATCATGGAATCGTCAAACTTTTGACTGGCACTGTATGCTGAAGAGGAAGATGAAGACAGACATCAACGCTTTATTGAAAAGTATCATTGACTCCAACAGTCTCAGTGATTTCTTATACCAAAAAATACCAGAAGATCTAATATTGTAAATTGGATAGAACTAGAAAGTTCCAATAAAGCTTTAAACGTAAGTCTTGTAGTTTGAGATTGACGTGACATTGTTGGTTTGGGCCGACTGACTATGAGAAAGTCGTGGTTGCATCCTTATGGCATCACTCATATGAGTCACACTCCTGATTGTCAATACAGCTGAGGTCAGAGAGCAGAACACACTTCCCACCATCAACCAGTAAGAGAGGCCAAACTCATATGTGATTCCTGGCATCTCCAGATTCACCTGTCAGAGGAGAAAATGCAGAAATAACAAGGTAAGCACATTATTTCTTACTTTGACTGTGCCTCTGTCTGTTCAGTAAGAAGAAAAATGGATACTGCAATTTTAATTTCTGGATTTTCTAAAAAAAAAAATTTGTGAACACCACTAAACCTTTGCTGTGGACTTATCCTCTCTCTCTTTGACACCTTTTTGTGAATTCCTCTGCCGACCTGCTACACTAGTTAGCGGAGTGTCTAACTGGATCGCAGCTCTTTCAAGTTATTTGAGCTTGACTTGGCAGGTTTGTCTCTGAGCAGGGCATCAAGCTTCATTTTCTGTCTGGCAGCAAAACACACTGTGACTGATACACAGCAGATTCAGGAGCTGAGGACTGGACTATATGGAATAATAACTCATAATGGTCCTATCATGAGTTCTATGCAAAGAGAAACATTTGTCAATTTTCAAATAAATGAACCTTCAAAACTTGTCATCATGAATTTAAGGTCGTACCACAGACATGCACTTTTTTTCCCCCCCCACTTAGGGGCAGCGGAAGAGGCTGCAAACATTGTCAACATTGACATGACCTTATAAAGTTTCTATAGCTAACATGTTAGCAAACACATGCCTGTTTACACATCCAGCAGAGATGGAGAAATATTAGCATTCATTTGGAGTCGTGTCTCCGGCCTCTGGACGACCGTAAATCTAATAATCACTCTTCTTTTAGCTCTGTTTTTTTGTCCACCATCTCCTGAAGGCTCTTTAGCTGCTAAATGCTACACAGTATCACCAGCTAGCTGCTAACATTACCCGTCTGTTGTTATCTGTGGTGCTAGGCAGGTGTACAGTGTGTTTATCAGAACCTTTATTCACTGAAAACAGCTGCTTCCTATGTCTGGAAAGGGCTGCTGATGAGAGAGGTGAGACTGATACAAAACATTGAACCTGTGGCTGTAAAACCAAAACAACAGGCTAAAAGATGTTAAAATGCTTTGTAGAGCGAAGAGGGACTGAAGAGTCTGGTGATAATTCTCTGTGGGTTTGTCACTATGAGCAACACCTTTCACATTACATAGAGTCATTTCATTTATTATACATTGCTAATATAAACATATTGAGTACAGGAGCTTTAAACTTATCATGTTAATTAAATATTGTTAGCCTGTTAGCATACTTCCCAGGATGTGCTGTTTGAATAAAGTGACTTAATGGAGACGTGTCTTTTCTTGTTTGTGTTTGAGAAGTCTATTCTCTGAAAACTGCAATTAAATTAAATCACATTTTTGTATCTATAATGCTGATAACTTTTACAGTGATTATTAGGGATCATAACGTGCAGGGCTAATGATAAAGCATTTAATAACTTTTTTAATTTTTTGTTTTGATCACGTAAATTCAAAACATCCTTTAACAGACACAGCTGTAACAATCCTCCCCCAATACCACCACCTGTTGTCAGTTCCACACTTAGTTTATGTAATAACTTATGGAAGTAACACGCATCTTGAAGGAAAAGGGATGAGATTAAATTGATTAGCAATGCAGTGAAAATATTTACATTGTTGTTAGTGTTGTGTGCTGACACCTACTTCCTGTCTGTATCTGGTGTAAGTGTCCACACCGTACCAAAGCAGGCCCACTGCACCACACACACCTGAGAGAGAAACACACTTTAAACCAATACACAAATATGAGTCAAAAGTTCAACATTACGACTCCATGAAGTGTAAACAACAACACACTAAATTGTGTGGAAATGTTTTTGAACCAGAGAATGATATGAATCTACAGCAGTCATCCGCTTTACAAAAACCACAAACCAAACAAACTGCTTCTGGCTGGATTTGATTAAGGCTGTTGAGTGAGCTGCAGTACCGACCTCCACACACACAGAGGGCGCCAGAGATCTGCATCAGCTTGCCTTGATCCAATGTGCTGGGGATTAATGTTGTGCACCTCAGGCTGGGTATCATGATTAAGATGGAAACCACAGACAGCAAACACATCCCCACCAACCCTGCTCTCATCGCCAACAAATCAGCTGTGGTATGAAAGAGACAAGGAAGCTCCAAATGTCTTCCTGCTCGGTGACAGAGTTCATCACATTACGTACACGTACAAACAGATACACCAGATTACTTTTTAAGCACATTTCATAGTAAAATAAACTCCTTATGGTTCATCAGTATACTTACTTACTTAATTTCCATAATTTGTGAAAATGTTTAACAGTGTGAGTAAAATGTAATGAAAGTATTTTCTACATTCTTACATGAACTTGAATATTTCTTTTCACGGGAGAAAAGAAAAACAAGTGCATTTGGTTATTATGTTTTAAATTGTTTGGATATTGTACATTTTTATAAATAAAAAAGGTAATGTAAAAACCTCACAGTTCTTTCATTCTGATTTTTTGAAAGTTTCTGGATAAAAATTAAAATGTTAAAGTTGAGTAAAATTTAAAATCAAATTATCATTTTTTGGCATGTAATTTAAATTACAGATATATTTATGCAAACAGTATTGGAAGATTGAACTTCATTAAAAATCTGCATTTCTGTGTTTATCAATTGATCATAACTCTCTATAATCTATCAATCTATCAATGACATATTTTTACATAATCTGTTTCATATACCATACTGCACCTATTGTACTTTGTATGTTTGTTAGTTTTTGTTAATTTGATGTTATATTATATTTTGGGTTTGTACAGTTTTAAACTGAGTGTGCCATGGTGCAAAATTTTATTGTATAGATGCCAGTTGATTCTGATGCAGATGTAAAATGTGTTGCTTATTGTTACTTGGATGTCTGAGCTTCATTGTGCAAAAATGATGTGCAGAGTGTAAAACTCGAAAGCTCTTTTCACGTTAATCTGCTTAAGATGAAAAGCTTCTCTGTGCTCTCCTCAAATCTGAGTTAAAGGCGAGTACAGTAGCATGATTTGTATTTCCAGTATGCAACTTACACAAGTGTGATGTGGTAACTTGAAAGATCAAGTGAAGTAGGAGGCATCCTGCCCAGCAGTTAAATGTTTGAAATGAACTACAGTTGTTTATTCATAAATTCTGGATTTTTAATGAGGGTGAAGGAATAGATGTTAAGTATTTTTTTTACAAGGTTATGGAACTATTTTTGTGGATAAACCATATTAGTCACAGATTATTATTCAAAGTAGAGTGTTTTTATATGTAAACGAAACATGTCTGGAGGGGAAACATGTCTGTTTTACTGTTATGTAATGAAACACTGATGGCAACAAACTTCATCAGAAAACAATAACGCTGGTTTAGTTCTTGTTGTTATAGTGTGTGTCAATTTAGAGGTGTCGCATTTGGATCACAATAGTACCATGATTGTAGTGCTGGTTACCTGGCAGATACTCCATGTAGGACACCGATACATCACATGTCCTCAGCCCGACCAGACTGTCATGAACACATTCACCCCAAAGGCCTCGACAACGGGAGCTCAGACCCACCGAGGTCAGCTGGTCTTTAGCTCCTTGCTGGACCAGGAGACACATTACAGGTTGTGAACAGCCTGATCGCTAACATGGACTTGATGATTAAAGTCAGGGAAGACTGTGCTGTAAATCTATCTAAACTGTAAGTGTAATGTATTGGTAATGTTATTTGGCATAGAATAACATGATTAATACACACTTCACATCAGTGGCCACACACTAAAGTTCAGGGTTTAGCCAGCAGTTCATCACTGCAGTCAGATAGACGACACAGTAGTGCAGCCTAGTGGTTACTCTCTACTCTCTTTACATACTGGGGTAAGATTGCAGATGTGTGTGTGTGTGTGTGTGTGTGTGGATGCAGACCCATGTTCCTACCCTCCAACAGTCCTTTCCAGCAGCAGCGATTAGCAGCAGCAGGCTTGTCACTGCCATCAGTAGCCCCAGGACCTCAGTCTGTCCTCTGCTCATCCTGTCCTCTAGTCAGCTGCTGGAGAAAATTAACAACTTCCTTCATAAAAAATATTACAAGTCATTTTCCAAATGCTGAACAAGTGCAGCTGATTTACAGAAAGGCCAGACTTCAAGTGACACAGAGAAGCAGCTCAGTATTCTCAGATGGACTTGCCAAAGCATTTCTGAAATAATGAGTTTTAAATGGAGTTAATGACCCATACAGTCATGACACCCAGTCAGTACCAGCGTAGGAAGAAGTATTCAGATCCTTTACTTAAGTGAAGAAATACTCCATTACAAGTGAAAGCCCTTCATTCAAAATCCCACTGAACTAAAATTACATGATTATTGGCAAAAATCCAAAAAGTAACTAGTAGGTCTAACTGTAGCTGTGTGAAGAGGTTGCTCCTCTCCTTTTTCACTAGACCATCGTTCCCAACATAACCAGTATTTTTTGGGTGTGTGAGTTAATCTGTTCATTTATCAGTCATGTCACACAAATAACGGAACACAAGTTTCAGTTGAGTCATTTGTATTTCACAAGGTTATGTTTTGTTGAAGGGCTTCAGTCCCTGCTGTAACGATGATGCCTGTTTGTGATGGTGTTTGTGATGCTTTATCAGTGATATTTAAAACAGGTGTGCATCATTAAATTATACTCTGTTAAACTTGGTGCACTCATAACTGTGTGTGTGTGCGTGTGTGTGTGTGTGTGACTATAGAAAATTGTGATTGTCAGCAGCAGCAGCAGCAGCAGCAGAGAAATCCCATAACAATGTTCTGTATGCTTTGAAAGCTCACCCTATGGTAACCTGAGCAGATGGTTGGTTCTAGTTGAGGCTTAGGAGGTAAAAATGACAGTCGCTGGTGTACAGGAGGAGCTTTCTGTGCTGCAACCTTTGGCTGTCGTTTTCTCTTTTCTTCAGTTGTAACTTATTATTGTTCGCAGAGTTCATTTGTGCCTATTTCATTAATAATTTTGTTAATAAATTCTGCCTTTTTTTGCACATTCTTCTGCTTCAACACCCCCTTTAAAGTTTTCCAGTGCCAGGCAACATCTTCTAAAACATGGCGGCGGCACTACAAGCTGTCAGATAAATTTAGTAAAAAGTACAATGATTCCCTCTGAAATGTAGTGTAACATACCATAAAATGAAAATACTCAAGTACAAATATCTTAAAATAGTTACTGAGATATAAGTATTGTCTGACACAAAAAATAACCAAACTGATGGCAAGATTGAGAATTTTTTTTTTTCCGTTTTGTCAAAGTATAAGTTAGTATAACCTGAATGTGGATGGACGCATGTTTTAGACAAGAGAAGAGAAGAGACACTGAAGAAACAAAATTTAATTCACACCTCAAGAGGAAGTCTGATATTCAACTCCAATTTAGCATATATAAAAAGATAGTCCTTAGACAACTTCTACAACTTTAAGATGATTACTGTACTTATAAGAAATCTGCTTTTAACATTTCAGGCACTGTTTTCAATGACGTTACATTATCTTTTAATGAGCAAAATTTCCTCAACTGTTAAAATTATCTCCTCATGTGGTGAAACTGCCTTTTCTTTAAATATCTTGAAACAAGCCTGAACAGAAATCATAGCGGTAATCTTGCAGCTGTCATGAGGGTAATGAACAGTGCTGTGGAAGTACTGAAAAAAAAAAAAAAAAACACTTACCTCTTAGAAAATGTTTTATTTCAAGCACTGACTCTCAAAGTGGCTCTGTTCGTTTCCCAAAGAGAGAGAGAAACGTGGGAGAAATGTGCAAAAGCAAAGCTTCAGAGTGTATACGAGTGTGTTCCTCTGCCCTTGTTCATTCCCAAATTAAGTGGTGTAGGCCTGTGTCAGCAGGGTTTGGCAAAGGGCTGAAATTAAGAATCTAAACACATTAACCATGCATGACCTTCATAAACTCAACTATGACTTTCTGAGCGTTTGCATTTTGCTCTCCTCTCTGTTTATCCTCTGAGAAGTTTCCCCCTCTGTTTCAACTTTGACTTAAATTAAAAAAAAAAGCAATCCTTCTCCCTTCAAACAGAGGAAAATGTGCCTCGTTTAAAGACATTTTCTGCCATTTAAAACTGCTCAGATGTGGGAGGGAGATATTTGTGTGGAGATGACAAGATAAAAAGGAAACATTTAAATGCATCAGAGTGAGAAAGGAGGGAGCGTGAGAGACAAAGAAGACAGACGGACAGGCAGATAGAGAGATGGAGAGAGAGAGAGAGAGAGAGAGGCGAGCCGTATTGAGACGTTCAGATGGATTATTGTGGGATGAAAATGCCAGCAGGCTCGTTGCCAGCTGCCTCCGAGCTGCTGCTGACAGGCTGAAGAGGGCAGTGTTTGTCTTCCTACTGCAGCACACCTCACCGGCAAGATTTGAGTTGTTAAGCAATTTTTAAAAAAAAAAAAGAAGAAAAAAAAAAAAGAAAAAAAAGCTCTTATCCATAATTACTTTCAGTGATGTATACTGACTCCAGAAAGCTCTCTGCATATTTATATGGAGCATTAATAGGTTTTACAATAATTAAAAGTGAAAAAAAATAATTTAGAATTTACAAAGATTAGTTAAGGTCTTATAAATAAGTGTGCTTTAATAAAAAAATTGAAAGATTTGGTTGCAAGAGTTTCTGCTGGGCCGATCATTAGTAACAGAGTTGAACACTGAGACTGGCAGTGACAAGTTAGCCATCCATGTGTGTGTGTGTGTGTGTTTGAATATTGGCAATTCTTGTTTTTGTATGTGTGTTTATCAGTTATATTGTGTGTTCTCGTGAATACTAGCAGGCATTTGCATGTTCTTCCATTTGTGCATGATTTCAAGTGCTAATTGTTTTTATGCATGGCTGTTTGTGTGTGTGTGTATGTGTGTGTGTGTGTGTGTGTGTGTGTGTATTCACTGTGTGTCCTGCATGGATTTTCAGGTCTCGCTCTATCCCAATCTTCTCTCTGCATTACTCCACTCCATCCTCCAAACAGTATGGCTTAAAGCATAATCACCTATTGATTCCTCATCATTATTACCACAGTTAGTGTTGTGTATGAAGCCTCATCTGAACGGGAGGGTGAGGCGGAGCTGCACGGGACCATCACACTCTGCCTTTGATTCAAACAAGGTCAGCGGAATCGATCCCCTTTGATCGGAGACTTGCTCAGAGAAACAACAATTTCCACAGGCGCTGCCAGCCGAGCACACAGTCTGGAGCTGCTCCTCACTACAAATGTCTGTGTAAACTCTGCCTCTTGTTGCAAGGCCACACATGAAAATGAATCAGATTGTCTTTTCATGAAGCTCTTCGGTTTTAGTTTGCATTTGTGATTCAAGCATGTTTAATACCTGCTGAGTAGTTTCTGCCTCCGGTTCCCATAAACCCATCTCCTGTAACTTTAAAGCAAGAATATGTCATTTTTAAAACAAGAGGTAACAGATTCTTCTTTTTACAAATGTAAGGTTGAATTCATAAGCAATAAAACAAACCCTTGCCCAGTTCAACACACTCAGGAGTTTTGGTGCTACAGCTGTTCTTGGTCTGGTATTGTTATTATTATTATTATTATATGACCAGCAGCTTATAATGGCTAATGTTAGCTAATGATAGCAAACTGTAGATAGATATTGCTGTGTAACTGACATGACTGAGTTCACATCACTGACTTTATGACCCTTCTCTACTTGTGCAACTGCTACACTGTGTTTACGGTTATCCTGTGTTCTGAATCTGCTGTAACATACCCGCGATATTTTATGTAAAATGACACAGTTCCAAAATTGTTACACAATCCAAAACAACATGTCAAATGCTCAGTGGCTCAGTTCCATTCAAGTGTCCAAGGAAGCCACACTGGTGAACCATCATGCACTACACCAGGGTAATGAATTTGGAAAAACTAAATGGGATTTAGCTGTCAATAATGTTATCAATTGCACCTGTGCTTTTCCTGCTTTGATATGTCAAAATGTCTACTGTGTAAAAAGTCTATTTTCTCTGTGTGGCACAGCTCACCATCTGCACTATTGCTCTCCTGACATCCTCAGGTGTGTTGTATCAGTGGCAAATTACGAGTCACACCCGTCCCCCCATGTGTGACGTCTGAGCTGACCGCTTCCTTCCTCCCATGTGCACCAATCTATCAAACTAAAAGACTTAAGATCAACACACACTTGCAACATATGACACACGTCAAAACACACACCCACACCCATTGTTTTCTACGTAAACCCACACACTAGTGGTGTCTTGACACGTGACTAATGTACAGGGTTCCCACACATTTTCACAAACAAAATTTCAGAATTTTTCCATGACCATTCATAACCTTTAAGTACACAGGGATTAAATCAACAAAAAAAATCTTTTGACTGAATTTTTTTTTTCAAGCCTGCATTCTACATCTCACAATTTCATACACCTGCTGGGCACACGGGTGAGGCCTACAGGACACAATTATACAGTATTTACTTTATAGAGTAACCTGTCATTTACTTTCAATTGCACTACACTTGAATTATGCTACGTACTGTGTGCGCTATCATTTGATTACCTATTCCTATTGTATAATGAAGACCAATAGGATGTCTTTACAGGCTAAATGGATGAGGAGAAATAAGTGTACACACACAGGCTCATCTAATTGCAAACTGTCACAATACTTTTTTGCTGAAATAAACTTTCCATATGGATTATTCTCAGATGGAAGATAGGCTATGGGTCATTGCAAAATGATTGCTTTGATTGCAGGTCAGTCTTTCTGGAACTGTGGCTTCTCGCACCGTCCTTGTTAACTTTGATTTTGATTATACAATATTGATTAACTTTATACTATTGCTATCAAAATTTCTATTGATTGCTGGACATCAAGACTCGTAATTTGGAGGGCTTGGGGTATTTTGTCATGTTTGTAAATCAATATTTTGGTGTTAATCTACTGTCAGCTTGTGTAGGCAGCTAACATGAATGTGCGTGTGTCCACCAAGATTTATTTTTTTATTTTATTTTATTTCACACGTATAAAGATAAAACACATGAATGAAATATAAAAAGTATGTGTGAGGGTGAGGTAGAAACCTATAATGGCTTATATGAAAACCACACCCAAAAGACATACAAAAGGTAAAATACAAACATACAAAGTCATAAATACATTTTAAATATATGTGTTTAAAAAAATGCACTTTAAAATAAGTGTAAAATTATAGTTAAAGAGTCTCTTTTTGTACATAAAGGAATACATTAAATGCACATTTTCATACCACAAGATAACTCCACGATATCTGATAGAAAACTGACCACGTGATATTTTATACAAAGGAAGATGAAGATTCTTAGCCTGTCTAGCTGGATAATTATGATATTGTGAATTATTAACAAAATTATATCTAAAACTCACATTAAATCTATCTATCTATCTATCTACATCTCACTTTAAAGACAAATGTACAGATTTGACGAATATTAAGGTAAAAAATAGTCAACAACTGCAGTTTAAAAAAAAGGTGCACTTGGTACAACAGCTTTGGAAAAAGTTGCTAATCTAATAAACTGTTATTGCAGCAGCAATATTTTGTACAGATAAGTTGAGAAAGTACTTGCCCATAGAATATTACAGAATGTTAAATATGGATAAATTAAACTATAATATGATGTTAAGAAACATGTATTATGTACAAAACCTCTTATTTTTCTCAGAATCCCAAGAGATTTGGTGATCTTACTGCAGGCAAAACCAACAATCAGAATACCTAAAACACATCTTAATGAAACTTTGATTATTTCTTCTTGATCAATATGTAGTTTAATTTGCTCACTGTCATATTTTTTATTTCCTGCAAATAACATGCAATTAGACTTTTTGACATTTGTTTGAAACCATTTGTTTGAAACTATATTAAGTAATTAAGAAGATCATGATTTAATGCTCTAATGAGAGTTGTTAAATCTTTAATTGAGACAAAGAGGTTAGTGTCGTCTGCAAAGAGCAAAGGGAATGTGGTGTTAGATATTGCAGCACGATCATTTATACAAATAAGAAATAAAGGTCCTAATATGGACCCTTGTGGTACACCATATTTTGACCATTAATAAAAATGCATTGTTTTCTATTAAGAACATAGTTACTGAGCCACTTATAAACATTACTATGAACGCCATATCTATACATTTTTGAAAGCAAAATAGCATTGTCAACAGTGTCAAATACTTTCAAAAGGCCTAAAAATATACCTGTTACATAATCATTATTATCTAAAGCTGAATAAATTCTATCAGTAAGTTTTAAATATAAGTTGAATGATTTTTATAGAATCCAAACTGATGATCATATAGAATATTGTATGACTTCAAGTCTTCAAGTTTTTCCAAAATCTTTGAAAAACATGGCAATATTGAAATTGGACAATCATTTGTAAAGGATCCTGGATCACCTGTTTTAAATATTGGATAACATTTTTAGGTCAGAGGGTATGTTGCCAGTTTCCATGGATAATGCAAAGATGAATGTTAAAGGCTCAGTGATAGGAGTCATGACTTCTTTGATTAGGGAGGTGCAAATTCAAGACCAGGAGCTGATTTTTTATTCTAATATAATATCATTCACCTCCTTAAAGTCAGGCAGATCAAAATGGTGGAAAATAACCTTTTATATAATCTAACAGATTAATTTTTGTATCAACTATCTTTTGGGGAGTTGTTGATGAAATATATTTATATTATAAGGATTATAAGGATAATTTCTCTTAGTATCAACAGAACGAGGAACCAGTGGAAAACATTTTGTGAAAGTTGAATTAAATAGTTGCACTAATGATTGATAAACTGAGTTTGCATTTCTCTCCCTATATACGTTTTCAAAGGAAACTTTCTCCAACATTTCTTTAAAATTTGATTTATTGCTTGGATTGAAATTTCTTCGTGACTACCGGGTTATTATTTTTTTACCTTATGTCCATCTAATGAGACAATTTGAAAGATTGGGAAATGATCTGATATATCTGTGTATAAAATTCCTGGCTTTGTTTCATAGTTAAGAGTATTAAATAATACATTACTGATTACTGTAGCAGATTTGTCTGTTACCTCAGTAGGTTTGCTACAAGTGGGATAAATATAACTTGCATATGGTTCAGAAAATCTGTTGGAAAATGAGTTTCACTTACAAAAAGGTTAATATTGAAGTCCCTGATAATATGGCATGTTTTATTTTCCGTATTTATAAGCTCTAAAGTATTAATGAGACTATTATTAAAACAAGTAATGTCAGTGTCTGGTGGTCGATAAATGATGACCACATTTTGGTTATATTTGTAAGACAAAATTTCAATGAAAAACAATTCAACCTCCACTTCATCAGAATTTAGAAAAAGGTCATGTCGATTAATCAATTCAAAATTTTGATGGACAAAGACTGAAACTCCTTCTACAGACCTGGACTGTCTAATGAAGTGAGTAGAGTTATATGATGGCATTTCATGACCTAGTCCTTCTTCAGTATGCCATGTTTCAGTAAGAGCAATTAAAGAAAACTCATGATTTAAGAAGTATAAATAATGTAGCAGCTGATCTTAATTTTTAGGGAGGATGTGAATATTTAAATGCAAAACTGAAAATAGTTTACATTCAACTGGAAAAGAATCCATGAAGCAGTTGAATTAGAATTCATTGTAGTATTCACAAGAATAGAGATTGTTAGTAGCTGAAAAGAAGTTAATATCAGGGTCAAAATCTGTATTATGACAAACATTTTCATTTTCATCTCCGTTAAGTTTAAATGGAATAAATAACATACTGTCATCGACTGTAAACCTATGTTTAGTGATAATGACTGTCAGAGAAAAATACATGAAATTCTTCATCATTAAGTGCATAGAAAGGAAACACTGAGGCACAAATATCACAGATCCCTGAAATCCAATTACAAGATGCAATTCTAGGAACAGTTTAAAGTGGGTTTAAATGAAATCGATTTTTAGAAAAGAGAACAGTGAATACCTGAACCCATGGTCTTCTAGATTTTGAACATTTTTTTTCTGACTCGTAAATATTCATAGGTAACTGTTTTAAACAAAAAGCATGTAAGATAGTTTCTAAGTTGTTCTATAGGGGAATCACTTCCCTATTCCTTAGATGTTTTAGAGGGACGGTGAGCCAGCTTATCATATCTCAGATGAGCAATGTCCCCTCTTTTTCTGGCCTTGTTCATTGCTGGGATCAATTCCTTGCGTCTCTGTTGAACAGGTTGAGAAGTCTTCATTAACAAAGATGTTTGTACCTTTGAGATACTTCACTTTCTCCAGTACAGCAAGCCTATCCTTATATTTGAGAAACTTAACCACTATTGGTCTTGTTTTTTCTCCTTGGTCAGGTCGTTTCCCAGAACAGAAGACACACTCTAGATCTATATGCTTGTGGTCAAGTTTCAGATTTTCTGCTATGATTTTTTTGACCTTTTCCTCAGAGTCAGACCACCTCTCATGGTCAGTCTCCAGAATTCCTTCAAAGATCATATTGTTACGGTGAGACTGATTTTCCAAGTAATCAACTTTACCATTCATGTTGTTAAGGCTTGAGTTGACTGTTTTGATGTCATTGTTCTACTCTTTACACTGAATTGACGAGGTGTCAGAAACTGATTTCAATTCATCCACATCCTTCAGGGTGTATTGTACACTTGATGTGAGGTCACATAACTCCTTTAAGACTCCATCTAGTCTTTTGTTGAAGACAAAGCCTTTGTAGGTACTCTCCTCTTGTTCAAGTAAATCCTTGTAAAACAACTTCAGTTGTTCCAGGAGGTCATGTAACTGTGCAGTAGTGATTAAGTCCTCAACTCTTTTCACAGCCTTTGGTGGCATAATTTCACTCTTGCTATGAGAGGAAGTAGTCCTTAGAAATCAAAGGCCGGGATTCAGCCATGGTATTCGACTGATCCAGTAGTTACAAATCCAACGTCTTTGGTGTAGGATTTACACGCAATGGGATAAAATGTCTTGTTGTTACCCCAGATTAGGAGTCTAGGGAAGATATTACAGAGCATTGCGTTGATTTCAGGTGGATTGTCTCAAGCCTAAGTTCTAAGGAAAGCAAGGTGGCAGCCAGGAATTTGCTTAATTGATCTTCATTCACCTTTATTATCCTACATAGTGGGGCTAAATTATTGTCTTCCATTGTTTCATTATTGTACATATTGTTATATTGTCAAGAAATGACATCTATGATTTTCAGTTTGTGGCGTTAATTATTAACCTAAGAGAAGGGCCAGTCTTATAGCAATAGTAGGATAGCCCATTAGGCCTAGTATTAGGCTATCAAATTGAAATTGGTCTCTAATAAAACATAAAGAACTGATAGTAGACAATCGTAGGCTATGGCACAAATGTGAGCTAATTTAGCCTAAATAAAAGATTATGCCATTATAGCCTTAAGCCAACCATATCTGAAATGGACATTGAGAGCAAAACCTATTTGCATTCTAGTTATAGCCTGATAGACAGATTAGGTATTCGAGAATATTAGCTACCTTTTAAGCAGAATGACAGACTTTTAAAAGAAAAAAAATAAAACAGAAACAATAAAATCATTTTAAAACAATAAAATTGTTTCAGTTATTTATTTAATTATATATTTTTTTACCAACATTTTGTATAAAATAATGTATTTATATTATAATGAGCCATGTATTCAGTGGGATTAAGTACAGCGTGATGTTTGGTAACATTAATCTAACAACAGTTTTTTAGTGGAAACAATACAATCATTTTAAATTCATAATTTGTATTAAATCATTTATTTCTTCAATGGTGCAATTGAAGCAATTACATTATTTAAGGCGAACGCTAGAGCATCAGATAAGCCTATTAATTCGAGTTGTAGGCTGTAATCAGTCGACGAGTGTTCTTTCACCAGTGGGGGATTCTGCAGGCTCTGGGTGACTGACTCTTGACTCAAAAACCTGACTCTCTTTTGTGAGAAAGAGACTTAAGTCAGTAAAAAGAGTCAAACCTTCCATCTCTATGTCAAAGTATAGCCAATTTGATATCATGGCTCTTGGTCGTTTAACAAAAAAATACAGGGCTAATTAGCGAACAGAGTTGCCAAGCACAAGGCTAACGTTAGCTGACCAGCCACCACCAGTAGTAAAACCGCAATCTGTCTATCCATTGTTTATGTTAACTCGTTTTCACTGATTGAACATTCAACAACAATAATATTAATCTTACTGTTGTTATTCTGTCATGTGGAATACCGATGTTTGATCTGTCACTTGGAACTATAGGGAATGTGAAGATACGTCACACTGCGTTGCATGTTGGGACAGGGGTGCTGTCTTTGGAGGAATGTGCTCTGTTACCTACCTATGCCTGCTACGGTGCTATGGTGGTTACCTGCTTACCTTTTGTTTTGTTTGGCTAATAAGTTGGTTAAATTGTTAAATAGTTTAAAAGTTACAAAAATTCACGAGCTGGCAAACTGCAAGAGCGCAGTCATACTCGCAAAGGTAAGATGGCACTCCTCTTTTTGGCTCAATTATAAACCAAACAAAATACAAAACTTACTAGACAGTCAAAGGACAGAGAGCAATGAAGCGTCTGTTCAGCATGAAGAACAATAATTATCTGAACTTTAGCTAAGTTTATTGTGACAATAATAATCATACTGAACAAAGGAGGAAAGTTGGTTATCTTTTGTATTTCAGGTCACATATTCTTATATTGAGCTCAAACTGATCTATATACAGTTAATTTACACATGATTGTATTTACAGAAGCAGCCTGTGCCACAGCTTCTGTACAGTGCAGGAGATGAAGGCACCTCCGGCCTGGACAGCAGACCCTCTACTGTCCATGTCCCCTCTGTCACAGGACAAAAGTTTGAAACATTTATATTTTATTGATTTTATTTTATTAATGTAGTTGTTACCTGAGCAGACTGTGATTCCTTTCGTCTTCTCTCAGTATTGATTTGAAAAGTTAACCCCATATTACACATCTAATTGTTTGAATGTAATGTACAGTAACAACATTAAAGCCAATATAATACAAAGTCAGTAGACTTGTCATCATGGATTATTATTACATTTTTGGCTGATATGGACACTTGGTAACACAAACAGCATTGGATAATTTTCAGTAAACTGTTGCAAATTATTTATGTTCTGGTTCTCTGCAACCATATTTACGCAAAACTGTACTCATAAGTTCTACATGTCACATTCAACACTAAAGTACAGGTTCTGTACAATATGAAGGAAAAAACACCACATTGGAATTGTATAGAATAAAACTTTATTTTACAAAAGGAGCATGTGAAGGATTACACTAATATCCATCAGCCACAGCCCAACCCCTGGATGCCTCTGTCTGAAAATACTGATCAAGCTGAAGCTCCCATCAACACACCAACACAGGTCACCATCACACTGTGTCTCCTGGCTGGGCAGACTGAGAGGATATTATTCATCTAAGGAACAGTTACTGGATGTTCTGCAGCTTCTGCTTCAGTCCTGCATCAAGCTTCCCTCTCTTCAGGCGTCCCATGTTGCATCACTCACTGTGATGCAGCTCTGGCCCTCGCTGCAGGCTGTGGGCCTGTTGATGGACAGAAGTATAACACAAGATGTTTCAAAGTTTAAATATTACATATTTCATGTAGACAGGGTAGTAACTATACTATAGAGTAAATATATTCTAAAATGGAGTGGGTCTTAAGTATTGTTCAGTTATGGTGAACATACATACCGGTTATCAACAGTAAGTGTCAAATAGCAGTCAACATTTAAGAACTTCATATTTCTTAAGAAGCTACAATAATCTGGTGGATTGTATAACATTGATGGATGTGAACTGATAGTTAACTGCTGGACATAAAAAATGCTGTAATGTTACTGAGACAAAAAGGCAGACGTGTATGAGTTACTAACAAGCAGTTACTAACAGCAATCACCATTAAAGTCCACAAACAAGGGAGAATGAATGTGAAGTTAACTCTCTCTCTCTCTCTCTCTCTCTCTCAACCCAAATGACAGAAATCCATCATAAAGATGGAGAACTTAAATCCCTGTAATTAATCTCATTACAGTCAACAAAATTAAATTCCATGACCAAAACTGTTGATGATTTTACTTAATTTTCATGACTTTTCCAGGCCTGGAAAATTATATTTTAATATTCCATGACTTTTCCAGGTTTTCCATGACTGTGGGAACTCTGAATGTACAGGCTTACAACATGTGGGGATACACCACTTTTCTCCAGAAAAACAGCAATTTGATCACATTTGTTCCCCTGATCCCTACATTCTGGTGACTGCACCTGGACTCCTGTCTGTATGAATCCTCCAGTGTGTGTTACAGCTGTCAATTTACAGGCAACAAATGAGCCGTGTTGCTCTGGTGGTGTGTTGCTCTTATTCCACCTCCATAAAGATGGGGTCAAAATTAGTGCAGCAGAGGTTATCCTGACCTTAGTATTAGTCCTTAGTATGAGACCATGTCCACACTAAGCCAGCTAAATTCATAAACAAATCCTTTTCTCTCCGTTTTGGCCCTCCGTCCACACTAAAAGGGCGTTTATCTCCCCCAGAAATGAAGCTTTTCTAAAACAGCCTCCAGAGTGTGTAAATCTTGGTAAATGGAGCTTTGTAGAAATGCTATCATATCGGTGACAAAACAGATGGTGGCAGTAGGGCGGCATTTCAGTGGAGGAGGATGAAGAAAAAACACGACAATAACAACAATGGTGGACAGCTTCATGTGAATGTTGTTCTCTATTGTCTACTTTGACAGCTTGTTTAGAGTTAAACGTAGCTATCTACCACCTTTCTCTCAGTGAAACTGTTGTAATCTGCTAGCAATAAACTAAATGTCAAGAAGTCGCCACGGAAACAGAAATAGTATACAGTTTCTTCTACAGTAGTCTTCAATGGCTGGCTTTGCTCGTCCTTTGCACATGCTCAGTAGGAGGAGAATTACCTGTTTTGGTGTTTAAATGTGGACGGAGGTATTTGCAGAAATGAGATGAAACTGCTGTGGACGTTTGCCGTTTTTGCACAAAAACTGCATTTTACAATTTAGCCATCTTAATGTAAATGTAGTCTGAGTCAATCTCCAAAGACATGGATCCTATGTTCTATATAATGCAATAGCATCTATTTATTACAGCCCCCTGCCTGTTAAAAAACACACACGTTTCCAGCTCCACTCCCACAGTTTGTAATACCAGATTTCTGTTGTAAATTTCAAGCCCAAAATGAGATAACTACAATGACCTCATTGGTGGATTAATTTCTCAGACTTTGACAAAGCTCCTCCAGAACCACAGAAGACATTATAAAACTCTTTTCACAGGCTGAGTAGCACTAACCATAGTACTGCAAATTGATTGTCACGTGTAGAGTCAGTGGAGTGCCCCTTTAATCTGTATACTTCACTTTGAGTGCAATATTAAAGCAACTTGGAATCAGGAGTTCCATCCAAAGTCTAGAGGAATCTGGACTCAACAGTGATGGGTAAAACAGTGCCAAAATAAAAACAGCGTTTCACCATTTCCCCCTCCATCAGCCACTAACAAACAAACAATTAGAGGAATATAAAGGAATGAAGTCCTTCAGACTTTCACAGTTCAAACGGTGATGTGTCACTGCTGCTTGCGCCAGTGTTGCCTTGAGCAGCATCACAAATAAAACCATCTCTGCATCTGTTCTGTTGTCTGGCTGATCTTTGAAGTCTTTCCATTGAGAGAAGACAGCGCTGAAAATTCATGGTATTTATTACCTTGTATCACTCCTGTTTGTGTTGCTGTGAGACTTTCCTGAGATCTAATTCTTTTTTTTTTCTAGATGGCTGAGAGCAGAACTGTATCTTTGATGCTACACTACATTTAAACAATCCAAAACAGCCAGAGGATTTTGGGAGTAATTATCTAAATTTGCCGCCACTTGTCAAGCTGGACCACAGACTAGAGCTTTGTCTATTCCACCTAAAACAGACAAAGATAAAGCAATATTTTCTCATGCAACTGTTACTGTGACTGCTGCCAAACTCTGAGTGATGCCTCCACTGTGAAGTTGGCTGAACTCAGGACTGCTTTTTCATTCCTTCCCTCAGGTTTTGCTGGAGCGTTAGTGCCGACTCAAAGGACTCCATCATTATATTAACCGCACACAAGTGATTACTTCACTTTACTGGTGTTAACTTTCCAACCGCAATCACCAGAATCAAACGCTGGCACGCGTTCATGCCCAACATTCTCACACACATACCCAGACATACAAACACAGTTGAACCCACAATAAGTCAGAGATACAGTTAAAAGTGTGTTCTCCACAGCTGCACGCCCAGCAGCTGACAGCTGGAGTGTTGTGTGATAGAGAACGGGCGAGAGAGACTGTTTGTCAGTGTGTGTGCATGATAAGCTGCGAGTGATTATCATTGTTGTTGTATCACAGTTTATCACGCCACAGGAGAACTGTTACACTCACCTGGCCATGTTTTCCCTGGAAGCATCATCATTCTGACACGCACACACACACGCACACGCACACACACACACACACACACACACACACAGAAGCGTAAAACTTAATCTATTCTGTGTGTTTTCTCTCTGCTGCAATAATACAGCAGCCTAATTGGCTCTGACAACTTGGCCAACTCAATTCCAGCCAGTCTCGTCCAGAATGCCTCTCTATGTCTCTAATTAGGTCCAATCAGCCGGAGTGATATTTATCGGTTCACCTCATCCCTCTTTCTCTCTCTCTCTCACACACACACACACGCTATCTCTCTCCTTCACGCCGGCCTCCCTTCATTCTTCCTGCGCTGCTTTCTGAAGGAGACTGTGTTCCTCCTCTCTTTGGCTAATTTTAGTATGAGTAAAATAATTATGATTGATGCAGGTGCCTCTCTCTTCCTTCAAAGCTTTTTAAATAGATAAACCCCCCCCCCCAACACCCAAAAAAGAAGCAAGAAGCTAATTAGCGCACGAGGATGAGCGAGGAGAGAGGCCTTATCGAGCCGTTATCAGTTCGCCTGCCCCACAGCTTTAAACATCATATTGGATATCTTAATCGTTCATTCTGACAGGGGCGTCAGGGACAAACTTTCTCATTTGATGTGCTCTATTTTCCCCCCTCTGGTTCCTAACATTTTTTTTTTCTCCCCTATTTTTCTTTTTTCCGAGAGACACAGCCGTCAGCTACGTGTCGGGAATGCTTGATGCTTTAATTCATCTAAACAACCTTTTAGCCTTGCTCCGAATGTAATGCTGTGTTTGAGAGTCTGAGCAAAGCTGGAGCGTGTATCATTTCGAGGGTATTGACGTGCCAGCCTCACTGCTGAAGACATGTCTGCAATGACATTGGAGTTGGTGGTTGTTTCTCTAAGTCTGTGATGGGACAGTGGCATGCAGACAAAAGGAAAAGGGCAGGAGAAAGATTACCTGCACATATAGTGTGTCAGAATGAAGCGCTGGTTATAGCAATGGCTGAGGTAACATCATTTTTATTTCAAAGTCAGCTTTGCTTTGATCCAGGACTGTCATGGTACTCGACTGCTATGAGAAGACACCCAGATATTCCTTATAATATGAATAATTGTTACTCTCCATTAGCAAAATATACTACCTTATCCAATATTTATGTATTTTGTGAAAAAAAGGATACACTATGAAAGAATGCAGTGCTGAGTTTCAAAATGAATTAAATTGTTAAAATTGATGGTAGCTCATTTAGTTTTAAATTGTGATATAACATCTTACTATAGAAATGCAAGCAAGTCTACTGAAACATTGGTAAAATTACATTATATTATTTGCAAAATAATTAATTTATTGGGAAAATGCCTCATTAAAGCGTCACTGAAATATGATTTATTTTTAACAGACCTTAACTGATAAAGAGAACAACTTTCTTAAACTATTTTAATATTTGTGATGATTTTATTTATATTTATTTTCAGTCTTATCAGATCAGAAAAATATATAATTTATTAATAATTTATAAAAAAAATAACTTATTTATAATTTATTTAAAAATCATGAATTTATAATGTTCTGATGTCTAGAGGCTATTATACAACTTACAATTATACAACATAAAGCTGCACAAATCAATATTTTTTAAATAATTAATGGCTCAAATGTAACATGAAACATGTAACATTAAAGGTGTTACTTGCTTCATTAAAAAAGACTACCAGAGCACCAATGCACCCACAGAGAATTAGCACTCAACTCTGCTGTTCCTCCCTGGTCCAATTTTTGCTTCTTTCAGCTCATTGTTTTGGTTTTAAAGCCTGCAACTTTGATGTGTCTCCAGCAGCCAGCTGTGTGAAAAAGTCCTGATAAACTGACTGTACACTACCTGCACAGCACCAAACAACACACAAAGAAGTTATACTATAGCTGGTGAACACAGTGGAGCATTTAGCAACTAAAGAAAATATTTTCACCTATACTTTTAAAAAAAAAATGGGCTGCTCCTTTTGCCTTAACTGTAACCACATTAGTCACATTGTTAGCATGCATCATCTTGATGACGTTGCTAGGCTAATTTGCTGGAGAAACGGAAGGGCTAATGTTGCAGTATCTTTTAACGGTAACACTAATTAGTAACTACTCGGAGATATTTGATAGCTGTTTGATAACTGAAAGCGCAACTTTTCCATAGGAGAAAATGAAAAACAGTGCCAGTGTTTTTTTTCCATAGGTCTTGTTAGACATAGCCTCTTTAGCTAACCTCCTCTCAAGGCCTCATCAATATCACATCAGACTTGTACCAACCAATAAGAATGAAGCAGGGTGGGACCAAGAGCTGGCTAACGTCGGGCAAACGTTAGCCTAGCCAACGTTAGCCTATGGTCCGTGCCATCTGTCTCCATGACTCCCTGCAGTAGCGCTCACCTGCCGCTGCCAAAGCACTTGGCCCCAGCGCTCAAGAGGTCTTCGGTTGACACACCTATTAGTGTTTTCCTACTTCTGTTTCTTTTCGGCACCTGAGGACAAATGATTTTATGTTTCAGGAAAAATACAAACTTATGGTACCGCTGATTTTTACTAGCTAGTAATTTTTCACTTTCAAGATTTTAGCAATTGTAGCAGCTGATGCTTTGTGCTATGTTTAGTTCCACATACAATTCCATGGTAAATGATGATGTATCATTTTCACAACAAGATGCCGATGCACCTGTGGTGAGTATTATTGTTGACTGCAGTGCTATGTTGGCAATATGGCCATGACAATCATGATGACGCTAATTGAATTCTATCAATCAATTATTTTCTCTTTTTTTTCTATTCCGATTAGCAGGCAAAACACTGCTCAGATTTTTTTTCGTCTTACTGGAGACCGTGGGAAACAGCAGTCTCAGCTATTATCTCTGAGTATGAAAGTGGATGCTTAAATTCATTTTGTTATTTTGAACATGTGACAAAATTACAAATTAGCATGATATTTATTGCTTTTTTCAGATAATGGCCTTTGCAAGGGCTGTATGGACAGAAGGAGATAAGCAGTATGAAGATGTCATTTCATACAACTGGATAAATATGAGGACAAAGGTGGTGCCAAAAAGCCAAGTGCTAACAGCACGTAAATGATGGAAAGATCCAGCAGAGGACTGGCTCTCTTTCCATCTTGTAAAAATTAAGATTACATCAGGAATTAATCACTGTCTTTTTTTGAGGGTTTTTGTTTTGTTTTTTCAGTGTACTTGTTTAATGTGTCAGTAATCTTTGTAATAGAAAAGGAAAAAATTTGCGAAGACTACAATTATGCATCTGCACAAACAGATGAAGATTCCATTATCCCAGAAGCAAGTGGCAAAAGAATTGGCAAAAGGAAGAGATATGAGGATTATATAGAAGGTAAATATAAAAATATATTTGCATTTTTAATATTCACATTGTTCATCTCACAAAAAGGTAGCAATATATGTAATTACAGGACCATTTCCCTCAGAAGAAGACAATGACACAGCTGTCAAGAGGAAGAGATGCAAAGGTGAATACATTCATATGGAATTACCATCTTTCTTTTCTAATGTCCACTGTGTCTAGACGTAATTTTCTGATTGTTAAACATTAATTATTTTAACGAATGCTTAGGGAATGTTTATGTTCCTGCTTTACATCTAGATAACAGTACGGGTCTGGAGGCATTTGTTATTAGGTTCCACAAGTTTTGAAAACAAGATTCAGAAAATAGGTGAAAACAGCAACACAGCTGCTGTGTGGATATTGGTTTATATTGTAACATCTTAAACAATCTCCACATTGTCTACACATAGCACACATTGGTTTCAGGATTGATTCAGTGCAGGTTTAAGTTGTTTTGTAACCAATAGTGCATTTAGCTTACTGACTGTTTTTCATGAGTATACTTTAATTTGACAGGGAGATCCGAAAGCAGAGAGCGTTGCAGATTCCTCTCTCCATCTCTTGTCAACCAGCAAAACACATCTACAGCCTATGTCTATAGCGAAAGTCAGGATGCAGTTGGTGGGCACGTTGTGGAAAGAAATGCTGGTCTTATTATGATCCAATAAATAGTCTGCTCTCTAATGGAATAAGGTATGGATAATGTATGTTTTAGCAGCATCATATACTTCGTAAGAGGGCTGGAGAGTTATTTGTCTGTTTCCCCTAAGGTCAACTTATTATCAGCATCAAGGTTATGTTCCATTTCCAGCTCCAGACATGAGTGTTACTGTTTATGTGTTGACAACATTTCGGAATTTCAGAAGTGCATTATAGAGAAACAGGTGGAGATATTGGAGGAGGTCAAGTGTGTTGGGAGAGCAGAGTCAAGGAACTCCAATTATCATGTCAGCAGAATGGGGAGGACGGATGAATTTGATTGACTGGAGGAACAACTCAAAAGTGCTGAGGAAAGAAATCTAATGTTAAAGGAAACTGCACACTTGATAACCCAAATGATTTGCCTATACTCACTCACCCTGACACTAGAGCTGATGAATGTTACTATCTGTCTTTTGGTGCTGTTTATGATGGTATAGCCTGATGTTTTCTATGGTCCTTTGCATGATAATATATCATTCCAATTAACCTAGATTTGGCCCTCTACATGTATGCTTACCTTTGATTATGGCACAAGGGATATATCTTGTGTATTGATTAATGCTCGGGCATTTGTAGTTTTTGATATTAATATATTCCATACCTGTACTGAAAGCCATTTTACAGTGCTGTTAATGGATGCTAAATTATATCCGTTTATGAAGTAAAATTTCAAGTCTTGGTAATTTACTCTTTACTGTCAGATTGAACAGTTGATCAGAAAGAGAGGCAAAAACATAAAGACAGTGCAGCCAACATCATTGGACAGGTATGCCATATTTTGACACTAAGTAGTGATGCAAAGGTTTTTTAATATGGATATTAAAATCACAAGGCTTATTTCCACTGCAGTACTCTATTGACCAGTGAAGAGGACCCTCTATGTGTCTTTCAGGGTCTTTACAAACAGTCTTGTGTCCAAGTTCAACATGAAGGGCCACCGTTCCAAGAGAGCGTTTGAAACCAGTGCCTTGTACTCCATTTTGAATGGTATATACTAATCTGGTATTTTTCTTTAGTATGCTTGTAAGTTATTGAATATATTTCTTGTCAGCTGTTCATTGGTAGTTAAGGAGTGATGATTATATTGTGAAATAGAAATTGATACAGTTTGATCACAAGTAAACCTGATTTGAAAGAATAGTTCACCCAAAAATGAAATAGAACAGCATTGTGTGTTCACGGTTGAATATATTTTACTAATTTATTCATTATTCATTCATTTTATAATTTATATTCCTCTGTAGAAGCTTTATTTCTATCATTTTGAGTGCATTTATTATAACAAGTGGCCTACATGTTTGTGTTTTTGCAGCTGACAAGACAATCTGTTGCTGACCATTTAAAGCATGACCCTGGTCGATCTGGGAGTGGGAGGTAGAAACCCAAAAATGTGGTCCAAAGCCTTTACCTTTGACTAGATGGAGAAATGGAAGAAATGGAGAAAATAAAGGAGTTTGAAAATAAACACACAATTAAGTGTTAAGTAGGCAGAGGTTCTGATGTAAATTGAAGTGGAAAAAGAGGAACGGTTAATACACAATTCATGATTGTAGTCATTCATAACAAAAACACTGAAAACAGTGACACTTGTTTTTAATTGTCAAATGTTTATTTTATGGTTACTGCTTTGTCAACTGTTGTTTGCACGGTTTCTAAAAGGTTTTTAAATTTAGTTGAAGGACCAGTTTAGTTGAAATGAAGTAGTTTACAAGACACTGAAACAACTGTACAAAATAGACGTCTTTTTAACATTCACTTTCAGCTAAAACCAGACCTAGATGGACATCTGAAAATAGTCACCTTTTCAACAACATGAAAAAAACGTCTTTCACTTTCAACATATTTTAGATGACTGGCAAAGCCGGGGGTTTTACAACTATCAGGATAAACCGCGTATGATGAACGCATCGTGGGGGGTGGGGAAAAAGAATCAAGCACTGAAATGTGGGAACACCACAGTGAGGATTTTTCAGGATTTCCCAGCTGCTGTTCTCTGCAAGTGTAAATGATTTGACGGGGTGAAGAAACGCCTGAAGTCAATCAGTGCTGAGTACATGCAAGTCTACCCTGCCTCTCTCAAATTCACTTACTGCAGCTCCACCAAGATGTTTCATCATCAAGCTTTTTCTCTACAATGAATCTATGTAGGTTAAAATAAGGGTGATGCCTCTTGGTGTCCGGCGCAGATAGTTTTGATGTCCCTTTTGAGAGCCCTTTCACTTGAGCTGTCTTCAGATTAGAGAAGGATAGTGTTAACTTTGATGCCAATATTAGGCAAGTTATGCCTTAAGTGCATGCTTTTTTGTTACATGTATGATAGTTGAATGTTGGTTGTTACTCAGCTCTTCTTTCACTTTAATGAGGTGTCAACTTATGGGAAAAGAATGTGGTCTGGAAATATCTTACTTTATAGCTCATGACTATGTCAACATTGAATTTATGCACCTGGAATGTTAATGGCGCCCACACACCTGTTAGCCAGAGAAAGGTTTTGACTTATCAGGGAGGGGCTACATATAGCATTACTGCAGGAGACCAACTTAAATGATAAGGAACAGTGACAAATGATAGATAGTTGTGTAAGACCATGCTACTGTCTTCATTCAATATAACCTCAGGAACCCGGTTACTCAGACGAGACACTGGAGGATTAACCCTTCCATTCTGATGGCTCAAAAGTTCTTATCTTATTTCACAGAGGAATTTAAATCATTTCTATCTATTAATTCAACCTCTACACAAGATCTATCACTGCTTTAGGAAACATCCAAAGCCTTTTCAAGAGGTCTTATCATATATGTCCAGTAAGAGGCATAGGCAAGCTGAACAAAGGGAGATCTTAGAGCCCAGACTTAAGCTGGTTGAAAAAGATATGTTCAAAGTCTGTCTACTGTACATGGAAACTTAAAGAAATATCTGTACTCTGCTCTGTTTTAGACTCTTTTACCAAAGCATGCAGAGGGATTTGCCAAACAAAGACTATACAAACATGGTGAAAGCGGAGAAATAGCATATCTGACAAAGAAAAAGCAAACTCCCAAACTATCTCTTCAATACAGACAGACATGGTAACCAATCTTTTGACACTGCAACCATTAATGACACATTTGAGAGCCTCTATGAAAATACACATATAAATCAGAGCTACATGCTGATGCACCAGAGTTAATGGACACCTTTTTCGTCCTCCCTCTATCTCCCCAGCTCGATCAGAAATCTACTCTTTGATGCTCCTACCTAGGAAATAGGTGCTTGATGCTATTAAGGGGCTACAGTCTGGCAAAACACCTGAGTCAGACACGCGCAGTAGTGAGTTTTATAAAGAGTTCCAGAATATATTAGTTGGCCCTCTGCTGAATATGTTAAGTGATTTCTTTAAAAAAGGCATCCTGCCTATGTCTTTAAGGGAGGCAAACAGCCTGAGGACTATGCCTCCTACAGGCACATCTCTTTGCTAGACGTGGATCTGAAACTTCTCTACTTGCAACACAATTGGAATGCTTACTCCCTCTACTTATTTATGAGCACCAACTGGTTTTATTAAAGTTCGCAATTCATGTAATAACATGGGTAGATTACTAAACATACGTTCATACGCTACATACACTTGGTCTAGGTGAAAAACGTATTAAATGAATAAAGTTTCTCTATAATAATCCACTTTTCTATAATAATCCTCTTTATAATAATCTTTCTGCTGTACTCACCAACGGTTTGTGATCTCCGATTTCCAAATCTCCGAACTTCCACATTCGGAGAGGTACAAGGCAAGGCTGTCCTCTCTCACCTCTACTGTTTGCCCTAGCCATAGAGCTGCTTGCTGAGGCAGTTAGGACAAACACTGACATAACCATAACCATTGACCTAACCATTGCAGATAGATAGCATAATATTGCTCTATGCTGATGACATCCTGGTCTTTGTGACTAGGCTTTTTCAGGTTACAGAATAAATTTCAGCAAGTCAGAAGCAAGGTACCTTAGGTAGTTTGAAACTTAAACTCCATCACCCTCCCCTTTCAAATGATCCTAAGTGGGCTTTGTCTATTTAGGAATATATATAAAACCCATTTTTGACCAAATTTAATTAATTTAATTACTTTTTAGAGAGATGGAATGCCCTCCCTATTTCTTGGTTAGGTTGTGTTGCTCTTTTAAAGATGAACATTCTCCCTAGGTTATTATATCCAATTCAGATGATTCAAGTTATCTTCCCACATGAAGCTATCAAAAACTGCTGGTTTAGCTCCTTCATATGGGCTAAGAAGAAGCCATGCCTCAAAATAGCTACATTATGTCTCTCATCCTCAGAGGGTGGTCTTGATCTCCCTGACATTCGAAAATATCAACTTAGTGCTCACCTGTGCATTATAGCTGACTGGGTGCAAAATAACCCTGTATCTCTTTGGTTTGATATAGAAAGCTCTATGTCCAAATTCCCCTTAACAAAAATATTATATATGAAAAACCTTAAATCTATGAAGCCTGCCTGTGATAACCTGATTACAGTCTGCATCGTTGAGGCATGGCGGACTATTAGAAGATTAGAGGGTAGATCTTGATTCACCTCTGTCTTCACTCCAATATGTGATAACCCTGATTTCTTACCAGAAATAACAGACAATGGTTTCTGGGTTTAGACAACTAAAGGGCTTTCTAATCTGAATGACTTATTGGAGAGATCTACTTTAATGTTTTTTAGTCAATTAACCGGAAAATACAATATTCAAAACAGGAATTTTTCCCGTTACTTACAGATAAGGGATTTGTTAAGAGGGACACTACAATCCTTGACAACCAAAATGTCTCACTCTGAGAGGCAGCTTTTCTTACTACAGTTAGGCAACCCCATAAGCTCTTTCTATATGCTCAAAAGGTATGACAGAACAAGCACTTTTCACCTCAAGGAAACATGAGAAAGGGAACTAAATGTAGAGACTATAGATGATGAATGGAATGGTGCTTGGAAGAGTGCAAAAACCTTGAGTGTCTGTAACAGAGTAAAAGCAATTCAACTAAAGATTTTCTACATAGCTCACGTATCCCCCTCCCAATGACATAAGATTAATATTGACTCCTCCCCCCCCAGTGTCCCAAGTGCTAAATTGAGACAAGAAGTCTCCAACTAAATAGAAAGGGAAACTCTACAAAATGATAACATTCTGTGCAGGAAAATGCATTCTTATTGACTGGATAATAGACAAAGTTCCATTTAAAACATATTGGCATAAGGTCATACTTGAATTTGTATCACTGGACTATTTGACATGCATCACAAAAATGATGTATTTTGCAGAACATGGGAGCCTTTTATGTCATATATTAGTTTAGATATCGCTGCTATTCCTACAAGAGGGTTTATGTAGTATAGACCTATGTGATACCTGCTATTTAGCGCTTTATTTTCATTTTATGTAGCTCCTGAGTCACTTGCCTGTTTGAATGTGAGTCTGTGAGCCAAGATGTTCTGTTTTGTTTTGTTTTGATTTTGTCCCTTTTTTTAATAGTTGTTTTTGTTGATGTGTGTCACTTTGACACAATTATAATGTTTTCCGAATCAAAAATCAATAAACACATATATAAAAAAACCCCAGCAGATCGCTGTCATCACTTTCAAAGTCCAACCTTACAGTCAGTGTACTGTACTCGCGGAGGCTTTCTGACCTCCATATGACCCTGATTTAAGACAGAATGTTACTCTGATCTCTACAGCTCTCCCCAAACCTCCTCCTCTCACTCTGTGTCGGCATCTCTCTCCCTCTCTGTTCTGTGCAGTGTGTGTACAGGCTGGCTGTTTGTGTACCTGCAAACTGACAGACTCTGCTTTGATCAGGTCCGAGCCCCGGGGGCAACACACCGCTGGCCCTCCTCTGGTTGTCTGTGCGTGAGCACACACTCTCAGGGTTCACATTCACACACACTCATTCGTAGACACATCACAGAGGCAGAGCGAGAGATGATGTGAGATAGACGGTGAGAGAAAGAAGGAGAGAGCACAGCCTTTGATGTGCTGAATATTTTCTGTGTTCACGTTTCAAACAGCAGCTATCACAACGGACCGGAATGTAAGTGGAGTGGCTCTGAAAAGATTGGATGATGGCTGATTGACCCTTCAAACCTGGCCAATCTTAACAGGGGCTGATGGGAAAAAACACAAGGATAGGCTCATTGTCTCATTTCCTCTCGACTCTGAGACCGGCCCCTGCTTGCCCCTCCGACTGACAGACATAGTACCCTCTGCCTGGCTCTTAAGTGAGCACCCTGCTACGGTGATTAGCAGTTTTCAGTTATCCTGCCAGTGTGTGTGTGTGTGTGTGTGTGTGTGTGTGTGTGTGTGTGTCTGATATGACCGAGAAAGAGTGCTGGTACTTGGAGACATTTTAAAGTGCCGAAATTGGCTGCTCACATGCCCCGGCACTGACCCCTCTCCATCGAGCCAACAAGCAGATGGCATTCAAGTGGTTAGACTGCGGGTGGAAGGCGTGGTTGGTACAATGAAGTGGCAGGTTACCTCACTTCTCCTTTCCAGTCCTTTTCGGACAGGCGTGGAGGGCCGCGTTAAGTGATTTTTATTTGGGTGATTAAACTGTCTATTGAGTGACCCAGCTGAATTCCACCCCCTACTGTGCCACAGGCGATTATGGAGGTTATGGATGTCACTTTTCTCCCTGTGGATCATCTCCCGCCATCATCTTGAATATCTGCTCATCATCCCCTCATCATACTCTATCTGTTGCATCAGCCCTGACACGCAGATGTGTCATTTATTCCTCACTCTGGTGCTTCGCTGATGTAAAAATGATTTTGTGTCCAGGTAAACGTTTCATGTTCAAGACATGGATCTCGTCTGGGAAATTAAGTCTCCCTGGACATTTTTCCTGGCTGGTGAAACACTTGATCAGAAATAATGATCCCCGGCGCCGTATTGAGCATACATGATGGTGATTTGGTGCTATCTATCTGCCATGTAGCAATCCTTCCTTCCTCCCAGGTTGCAGGTTATTAACTGACAACACAGGATGATGAGAAATGAAATATACCCATAGCTTCCACACTGGATCTAGGTCAGGCTAGATCTAGACGAGGTAGAACGTTCTGGTGCGAAGGCGAAGATGGGCTACGATGCTGGAGGAGGAAAGGCAAGGCCCAATGAATGTAGGATTTTAATTCTTTTAAATATGTTTTTCCTGCTCAGTAAAACACCCACAGCCTGGAGCCAGATGGGACAGAGCCAGTGTATTCTGCAGAGAAAAAGCAGGTGTCTACTATATGACTCCCATCCCCCTCGCTCACAATTACACCCTATTTTGGTGAGCTGCTTTGTTTGCTGACAATTAAAAATGAAGAGAGGAGGGATGCATTATAACAGCCAAGCTTTTCCAGATGTATTGCTGCCACTGATAGCATGACATTGTCTCTGCTGACCTTCTGGATGCTGGTCAAATCTGCTATTGTTCTATTGAGGGCTATATTCAGCCTCTGCAGTCTATGTATACGTAGGCTGTCAGAGTTTAAGGCAGCTAATTGTCTCTGAATAGTAGATACATACAGTACAGTGTATCTATACTACAAAATATATGTACTTTATAGTGCAAAAACAGAAAATGCCAGCTTTCTATACTTTAGGTCATTACTTAAGAGTCTGTCCTCATTAGAAAAATGAAAACACTGGTTGACCACTGTCACTTTACTATGTCATTTTCCTGATAAGTGACATGCTATAGTCACAGGAATAGTTACTCTTGTCTCTCAGAAGTAAAGGTGGAAGTACTGTGAGGTTGTTATATTGTTGCAAAACCTCTTTAGCAGCAGTTTGGAGTGGATGGTTGAGTGTACAAAGCTTGCAGCCAGGATTTTAGAAATACTGAGGTTATGAATCCAAATCCAAACAAACAAATGACAAAAAGCATGAATTCTTCCGATCATTCTAAATGTGTTATTTCATCCATTCATTTAACTGCTCATGTTAAATTTTTGCCTTAAACAGTAAAATTGTAAGTCCCCCTCTACTCAAAAATGTGTGTCACATTCATCTGCTGAAGGGGGAAAGTTTCTCTGCACTCATCAAAAATCTGAGTTTAAGGCATGAACCTATATGCTTGATTTGTGATATCACAACTAATTTGGACGCAGTCATGGTCCAACAGGCAGCTTACAGGAGTGTGATGTTGAAAATTGAAGAATGAACTTTTCATTGAAGTAGGAGACATCTTGTGTCTAGCAGTTAAAGTTCTGAAATGAAAATGATTTGTATATTCATAGATTCTTGTTTTTTTAATGAGGTGGAAGGAGTAGATGTATTTTTTATTTTTTTTTTAAATTAATAGTTCCATTTTAAAAAAACAAATTAACAAAACCTTTTTGTGTAAAATCCAAATCAGATGCAAATTAATATACTGAGTATATTCATATAACCTATGTTAAAACTTGTCTGGAAGACATTTTTAAAGATAGTCAGTCTAGACAATATCAGAGTTAGGACACAAATTACTGAGTGTAATTTGTGTGTAGTTACAGATCATCAGATGGTTAAAACTCCCAAACTTCCAGAGGCAATACTGAGAAAATGACCTCAGTGTCCTTAATGGTAGCCACAGCCTTGTTGAAGACGGCTGTTCACTTCCTGTCTCTTACTAACAGCCAACACTGTTTTCTTTTGACCATGACCACAATCTGTCCCCAATCTGCCTTAGTTGCCAAAAAACCAAAGCAAGCCTCTTCTGCTATTGTCATGCTGCACTAATCGAATCTGATCAATGAATCAGTCTTCAAAAACCTAGAGAAAGGAAGATATATACTGAACATTCAGATTATATACATCTTGGGTCAGTTATTCTGTCTTTGGGTATAAGGACAGACAACAGGGAGGCATAGCCCAGATACTGTTGGTTGTTTTGATACCTGGGTTGCATCCATCTGCCACATTCTGGCCTGGTTCATCACATGGATGGGAGAGAGAGGGAAACAAAGAGAGACACTTTGAGACATGTAATGCATTGAATCATAAGATGAAACGTCATATATGCATGGATGCATAAACAAATTGTTCATAATTCACAAAACCCAAAGTTTTCTTACCATGATTACAAACATACTGTATATATGGTGCAAATACTGGCTTCATCATATATCCCACAACATAGAAAAACAAACTATTTAGCAATTAAATACAGCCTTTAAATGATTAATTATATCTATGTATGAATTGTTACTCCTGCTTGCCTATTTTCATGTGATCTTTTCATGTATTTTTTATGTATACACTACTGTCACAGAAAAATACTGTATTATCAATATTAAATTAATTAATCATAAATCTTTTGTGTAACTGTTTCTTTGTCATAGTTATTGTTCTTGACTCTAAGGAACTTTTTGTTAAAATAATACTGTTCAAATTAAGTCATCACCGTTATTATTATTAGAATCTATGTAGTTCCCTAAGGAAACACAAAATGTATGCGCTTTGTTCAGTGTGTGATCCCATGGCAGCAGAGATGCATTAATTAGGACAATATTGATTGATGAGGTATACTGCTCAATCTCTGTAATCTGCTGTGATCTTGAGTTGCATATGCTCCATCACAGTTTTCAAAGATTGCAGAGCTTGCTGAATCCTGTGGCTGACTCTGCGTTGGCTGACAGCATCTCTTCAGGTGGTCTGGACTTCATTACAGACAGGGAGTCCATCTGCAAACAGCAAAAGTCCCCTCATGTACTCAGAAATGGCGTGTCTATGCCGATATGAGGCTGGAGACCGACACACACACACGTTAGTTAAGATATGTGGCTGCGGAAAGATTATCTCTGTCTACAAGATGCATGTAAATGTTCCAGTTTTCTCTTTCTCTGGTTGAGGGTTGACCGCTGAAATGGAGGTGGCTGGCCTTTTGAGCTTTTGGAAAAATATGAAACAGCTGCAAGTCTACGACTTCCCATTGCTCTCTTGTTGTGGACCCGAAAAGAGACTGCAATTAACCTAAGTGAAAAAAAAAATCTCTTTACTCTAAATCATGTAAATGAGTGAGAACAAGGAATAGAGGCCTGGAGATTTCCCTCGCCACACCTGGCTGTGAGTAGCCAGCCAAGGGACGTCACGTCCCTTTCGGGGTTCAGAGGTCAAGTTATTGAAGTGGAAATCAATGGCGGAATCCCCAGTGGCCTTAAGAGGACTAGAAAGAAAAGGAACATTTCAAACAAATAAATAGCAGCATTTTCAAGGTGCCCTCCCTACTTCACAGCTGTGGATTGATCTCGCCGGTTTAACCCAGAGGAGGCAGAGAATGGGCGAAGCAAGGAGAGCCTCGCTCAGGCTTGCTCCCTTTTATGTAATTGCTACATTTTCACCTTGCTGCTGACATGCTTCTTCTCTGTGTTGGCGCCAGCAACGCTGGGACTGCAGTCTGTCCAGATTTACCGGCGGCTAGTCAAGGGTAATCTACTTCACACACAGCCTAGGCTAGTCTACACTTTCATACAGTCACATCGCACTAGTCTTTGAAAAATTATTTTTTTAGGTTTGATTGATGCGGACGACTTTCTGATGAAACTAAAAAGGCAGCTGGGACTTCAATTTTACCCACACAGGAAGCCTTAACGGATATACATTTTAACATTCTTGACCAGGAACAATAGGAAAATAGTAATTGCAGTTAGTTTGTGCATCATATAGCATTAAGAGCAGTGATGTAGCTGAAAGGTCGATACAAACTGTTACAAACTTAGTTATCGGGAGATAATAATTATCAGGATATGTAATTCAATCATTGTAGAAAGCACATCACAAATATACTGATTTATGCTTGTTTTGTCCTTTAAATACTCTCATATTTTACTTAAATGTTCATAATAAGATTTATGTCAGCCCGAAAAGAAAGCTAAACTCAGACCAAGCTTAGAGTGTAGATGGGTTTATCCTTGGCTACATGACTGATTAAGAAGTGATGTGTTAGGGAGTGATCCCATCCAACACCCTGCCACCCCTTCTTTATGCATGTGGGTGCCACTTTCCCTCAGATTGTTCTTTTGAGCCAAGCTGTGATGTGTGGTGTTATCTCCCTGGGATACATGCATAGAGCTGTTTAATACCAGGCCGCCGACTTTCAAGACCTCTCTTGGGAGTGACATCTCCTCTTCTGCTCTGCCTTGGACAGATAAATATCAGTGAGAACAAAGAACCTGCCTCTCATATCCGCTCTGATTCGAATGGATGCAGCATGCCCCAGCCTCTCCAAATTGGTTTTTTTTGTGGTAATCCATGCCCTTGGCTGCAGCAAGCCCGGGCAGAGGGGGTTTTGTGTGGATTCGTATGATTATGGCTATCGGTAGCCCTAAACACTGCCTTCAGCCAAGGTGACTGACAAGCCCTCCACTCGTCCCCTATTCGCATGAATGACAACCTCTCCCCCAACAGTGCCAACCATATTGCCCCAGCAATGACAGAAAGGAGGAATGTGAAGAGGCCTAGCATTAAGGTGAGACAGCTATTTGTTTGGTTGTGGAAGGGTACAGTTTCTGTTGTTCCCATGAAGTCTTATTCTTTTATCTGGACTGCTGTTATGTTTTCACTATATATTCAAGTTTAGCGATGAGCTAGCCACATTCATGGGCATTTTGAATTCCCCAATGATTGACCACTACTGACTGCTTAATAGTTTATTCAAAGCAAAGGATTTTTTTTCTTTTGCTCACTTGGCAAGAGTTAGATGAGAAGATCAATATCAATCTGATGTTTGTGCGTTAAGTATGGAGCTTAATCCAGGACATGGATAACCTAGCATAAAACAGAACAGCTGGCCTCTGTCCAAGCTTTTATCTTTAAGAAACAGTTACAACATGTTACTTTTTTTTTACACTTCTGTTAATATACAGGTTAAACATCAAAACACATTGTGTAACAAAGACAGCTTTTGTTGGTAGGCTTGCTGTTTGCTTTCACTCATTATGCTAATTAGCATAATAGCTAAGCTAAGCTTCCAGACTGTAGCTCTGTACTTATTTTACATTTGTAAAATTGATGTTGGTCTTCTTATCTCACTCTCAGAAAGAAAGAAAATAAGTATATTTGCAACATGTTGAACTTTTTCTTTAAATTGTAATGTGTTAATCAAAAAACATTACATAAAAAGCACTTGCGAGCCTCCTTACCTGGCAGAAAAATAATGATTATAAAATAGGGACTGTCTCTGAATAACCTATTTGCATTTCTCTTTGATAACGTGGTTTGGTACAACAGCTTGAGTTCGCCTGTTTTGGGTTACAGGTGAAATTCTGATCTTTTATTAGATTTGAATCCCTGAATTCAGTTGACCCTGCAGCTGATCCTGTCACTGGTCTGTGTTTCATTACAACCAAGAAGACGAGGTCAGGCCAGCATATTGGAACAATATTGGACTGTTATTGAAACTCAGGTATCATCCAGTCACATCTGAGATGTCGTCTGATGCCATCTGATGGAGGTTCCTCCCTGACCACAGCTAGTCGTGACCTTTTTTAGTTTTTGTAATTATGTTTCTACCAGGTGTCTGACCAGAGAAATGACTCCAGTGTGGCTGTCTGTAAGAGCTGCTATGGAATTTACCTCACCCTGCCAACCTGAGACATCCTACATCTGATTTGATTAAATAAAATTAAAGAGCCCTAAATTTGATTTTCAGCATGCCAGTAGAGTAAACATATGACAGAATTAATGTAGAATTAAAGGTTTCTGGTTCTCATGAGCAAGAAAACCTACATCCATGTTTTTGTCAAATGCAATTGTAACTGGTCGAGAAAGTGTTTCTGAATTTTGTATTTCAGTCTCTGGCCCTATTTCAGGCATCTGTGGTTCTGGAAGTAAAAATCCAATACATTTTTCCCATAACGTCACATAACTCACAGCACTTCTACAGCTTGGATCAGCATGAAACTCTCCTGGTTAAATCATCAGTACAACAGATGGAAAAATATCTGTTTCTTTTGTAAAAAGTCAAAGGTACAAGATGGTGTACATAAAGATTTAATTACAAAGTTAACTACAACTCCCTATGTGCATTTCAGCAAGAAACAGCCAATGACGTCACTCAAAGGCGAATCACTTTTGAGTGAATTCAGCAACTATGGTGCTGTGTTTTGTTGTGACAAAGGGTTTTGAATTCAATACGCTCTGATTCCAGCCCATAGCAGCAGCAGCCGAGACTTATGGGTACTGCAGTATTCTTAGCCGTCTGCCATGACGAAATCACTGACAAAACGTGATTTCTCAGAAATGTAGTTGATAATAGAAACTGGTGGTCATAATATAATCTGATTGTTACATTGAGGAGATCGTTTATAGAAATATTTGAATACAGAATGGGGAAATACAACCAGAGGCCCTTCCCAGTTTGCAACTCTATAAGAGCTGCAGCATGAGATGTGGTAGTCACAATGCTTTATGGCTAAATATTGGAATTTGCCTTAAAAAACAGTGTCAATGGAAGCCCATAATCTCAAGAGGTTAAAATTGACAGAGAATTTTACAACACTCTTCCATAACTAATTTGATACTTACAATAAAATGACCTCTGAGGTTTGTCCGATGCAACAACAGTAACACAGCAGCAGACTAGAACAGTAACAGACATGTACAGCAGAGGGTTATGAGTCTCAGCAGGGCAGTTTATACCAGTTTAATGTCCCATTAGAAGAGGATTCAGTTACATTATACTCCAACAGATGAAGCAACAACACACTACAAGCCTTATTTACTGTACATCACTGTTGTCTTTGTACAAACGAGGAGACAGCAAAAGCAACAAGAACGAGATGAGTGTTGAAATTGGACAATTCAATTGGACAATTAGACTCAATGACAGTGTCTTTTTACATTGAATGCTAATTGAATTGCTAATTTTAAAATTCTCATTTTCTCCAATGTCAGCACATGGCAACTTCAGTATGGTAAAGGTTAGGGAAGGATCATGGTTATGGCTAATAAACCATGGTTAAGGTGGGGTTAGCTAAAACACTTCTACAGGCTAGGGAAATATTATGCTTACTTAAAAAGATACATTATTTGCAGGTCTGTCACAGCACATGAACTCCAGTCTTCTGCATGACAATCAGGTGTGCTACACACCTATCCACTAGGACCACATCCTTATTTTCTGCCATGATACATAAAGGGCACACTACTTGCTACCTTCTGAATGTTGGCATTGGACATCATCCAATATGGATGGAATTTCTAGGAATACTGGGCTGCAGCTCACACTACCACTACACTGGTTCACGATGAAGTCATTTCACATCCCAAATGGTCTGTTTCCATGTTTCTTGTTCAAACCCCAGTAGTTCATTAAAGCTATATTGTAGAGACCGACCAAGACCAAGTTGAAGTTCTTTTGCATAGTTGAGTGGAGAACAAAACCATTTTGTGATTCCATTCATGCTTCTACACTCCACTCAAAACAAGTGCAGTAGGTTGTTGCCAGGTTGTAACTCCCATGTGTAAGTGAACATTTTCATAAAATTGAACCTTCTCAACTTCCCTGTGACACCTTCTGAGTCTTTGAGTAGTGATGGCTGATACCAGTATTTTTTTTATAAAGGTTCATTCACAATAAATCCTGTCATGTCTCAAGTGCATGAGACTGAATGTGTGAACCGGGCATTATGTAAAAGGATCAACTCTTCACACAAGATATCTCATAGGTGAATTGGTTTAAAACTGTTTAACTGTTCAAAAAAACTTAAATTTTACATTTTATAACTCCACTTATTTACACCAACACCAACAAAAGTAAAGACACTAATTAGTTTTGACTTTTGTAGTGATGGAATATAATATACAGTGTATTGCACCAGTGCTAAGAAGAAATGCGTCACTTTGGAGTTTCAGAAACTATCAGTACAGTTCAGCGTGGCCACACTGCAGCTCTTCAGTCAGTTGTATATTCCCTCACCCCCCAGCCTTTTCCTCTGGTCACGATCAAGCAGCCCCAAGCAGTACCTCCCCAATCCCAATTCAGCCCCTAGTTATTCCCCAATCCTGCCTGCAATAAGGTATGGATCTCTTGGTACAGTAATGTTATGCTACAATATGGCAGTTGGCTGGATGAACTCCCTGTCAACCCTGTGTGTGTATGTGTGTGTGTGTGTCTACCTTGCTGCAGTGCTTTCAGGGGTGTCTGCCTGCCTTCGCCTCATCTCCGTCCCTCACTCCGAGGAGACTTTGAATTAGTCTAATTATCATCGCCTGTGTCACGGAAACATGAGGAGGAAGGTATCGTCCCCAGGAGGCCTAGATTTTACGCCGTATGTGTGTGTGCGTGTGTTTATGGTAATGTGTGTGCGCAAGTGTATCTTTTATGAATTGCCACAGCTGTGTTAGACAGCTGCTTGAGGGGCTGCATTCAGCAAGGATGCCTCCCCTTTCGTTGCTGGTGAAAACATGCCCTCTCTTCCCATACACAAACAATTATGGGCACAGTCTATCGCACACACTCAGGGCTTCACATAATTACAGAGTTCAGCGCTTACATTTAAGAATATATGCAAATTCATTCTGATCACCCGCGAGACCAGTTTGAGAGGATGATGGCAACCGGCATTTGAGCGCATTCAAGCATATGTGTGTGTGTGTGTGTGTGTGTGTGTGTGTTTTCTTGTTGATATTGGCTGACGTTATGAAGACCATTTCATCTTTAGCCTTGGGACACAGTTCTTAAAAAAAAATGTTGAGAGTGCAGTAGTGAAAAATCCTCCTTCCCTCGTAGCAGTTGTATGACATTAGCTGTGGGCAATAGTGGCTGCTGTGCGTCAAACACCAGAGGAGTTGTTCTCTCCCCACTGTGATCTGTGTGCTGCAGACTCAGCAGATTGCTCTGTCATCTCATGCCCCATGGAAAGTTCATAATGTTCACCGTTCACAATACACCAGCCGCTCGCACTGGACCCCTTACGACGGAGAGAAGTGATAAATTCTCTCCCTGTGGTGAAGTTTGAAGCGCTCTCCGGCTATGGGTCGGTGTTGAAGGGACTCGGCTGGCGGCTACATTAAAGCTCCATTTGTAGCCTGAGCGGGTTTAGAGGATAGCACTAGCTGTGGGTGAGGGACTAATGAAAAGGTCTTTTCATGTTCACATGTGATTCAGCTATTTTAAACCAAGAAAGTACAAGTTTAACTAACTTCTGAAATGTATTGATTTTCATTGCCTAAGTTCAACTGCATTTTAGATTTATCCTTCATCTTGGCAAAAAAAACCTTTTATACAGACTGCTATTGTATGTCATGTCATTTAAACGTTCCCTGATGGGTGGGAGGTGAATTCACCCCTGCTGCCTTTCTCCACCCACAACCCATTTTGGTGCCCTAATGATTTCCTCCATTGCAATAGTGAATGCTAGAGGAGAGATGTGCACCCTGCCATGATACCAATTTCCAGGTGCTGCCATGCTGTGGTGAATTACATAGCTGTGAAGCATATCTGTATGTTTTGGAAATAGACTTTAACTAGATTTTTACTGTGAGGAAATCGATTGTGGGCCACTGGATTGTGTGGTAACTGAGCCAAATGTGTTTTCCAGGTCCAGATATTAAATCCGGATCTCGTGCCGCTGTTGAATTTTGAATTTGAAGGCTGGTGTTTCCTGCTTTTTCGATATTCTGTCAATTAGTTTCGAACGGATTTGTCATCAAGAAACAATTTCCTAAACTTATTAAGGATTTGTTCTATGTGCTGCCTGCATTGAGGTATGGGGTTGTTTGCGTCTCTCATACTTCTTTCATGAGCTTCCATAAAATCTCAAACATCTGGTGTATGTGTGTACCTGACAGAGGACTCCACTATGCCCTGAGGCTGACAATGCTCTCAAAAGGTTTTTTTGTTTTTGCTTCCATCCATTTTTGTTCATTGGTTCTCTGGCACGTTTTACAGAAGGCATATGTCTCTGTGCTTTCACTGTCAGTGCATCTTTTCTTAATGATTTTCTGCTTTGTTGTTTGCAAAGTACCATTTGTCCTTGGTGAAGAGTAATTTGACAAATGTAAAGGGATGCTTGTAAAAATTCTTGCTTATAGGCTATCATTTTTCATTTCTACCCGTGGTTCTCTGTCCTCTGCAGAACAATAATTCAGAAGTTTCTGCTACCTTCATCCTTTGTCTGACCTGGGGTTATGTCTAAACTTATTTACTGTTTTTTTCTAAAGTTGCTACTGAAAAGTAACTGTCTTGCACTAACCCTTAAAACGTCTGTACTACTGTGAATCTAAATACAGTCCTCATATCTTACCAGTAAAAGGTCATTTATCAGTTCCTTTCAAAATGAGCCATATGTTTGTTACAAAAATGAATCATATTAAGATTTTCTGACTTGTTGTTTGCCAGGTTTGGGCAACAAAAACTACTTGGTAAAGGTTATTGAAGGTTAAAGATTGTGGTCGTGATTACGGTTAGATAGGGATAATCGGGTTAATCAGTGAATGGGTTAGGGTTAGGCTTGATCCTAAGAGGCTGATTGTGAGGATGCCTGATGAGTGTCAACCCTCTTCCAGGGGAGCTACATTTGTTTGTGTTACTTCCATTTTAAGATGTACTGGACAAACAAAACCTCACAAAAAAAAAATCATCAGTATCACCAGACAAGAACAATGGGTGTTGGACAATTCCATAAAACCTCAGATTACATTTGGTGACCCAAATCCAGAATGTTCAGGTGATATTTGCACTGAGAAAAAAACTTTCTTTTTGCTTTACTCACATCAGAAAATGTTCTAGTGTGGGTAGTCAAAGCTGAAAGCACTGTGATTTGCTTTAAAGTAATTTTAAATCATCCAAATATCTACCATAGCGAATAATTTCCCCCAGATTCAGTGATCAGGAGTAATTTTTCTTAAACGAGAAAAATCTCTGCCAGTTGGGTAATTAGGTAATTCTCATGCTTCCTTCACGTAATGCTTTCATGGTGGGAAAATTGATTTTTGTGCACAGAGCTCCTATTTGCATTTAAACACAGCCTACTAATTTCACAAGCAGGCTCAATGGTGGTAGTTCAGAACATCTCAGTGCAAAACTCTCAAGTTTCATGTCTGCCCCATATAGTGAGCCATATAGGCTCCAAACGGATGTGCCTATATGTCTGACATTCCATTGTTCCATCACACTGTCTGCTGGTGAAAGGTGGGCGGGGAATTGGGAGAACTCAGACAGGAGGTGAGATGAGATCTATAAGCTGCATGTGCACGTTGACTGTTTACTTTCTTCCTCTGGTCTCACACTGTCTATTGTTTGAATGGCAATATACTCAATTTGGTCCACTTTACTTATGTTTCACACAGACATACACACAGACGCCACTCCCACCCACACACCGTCGCTGGCACACACACATACAGATGAGGCCGAGTCTCCTTTCCCTGCCTGCTCTCAAAGCCCTTGGCGTTGCTTGTTTACCCTTCACTGTGACAGCTGTGTGTGTGTGTGTGTGTGCGTGTGTGTGTGTGTTCGTGTGTGTGTGTGTCGATCTGAGATATTGCGTGTCAAGTGCTCTCCAGGGCTAAACTATCATTTCTGAGTGTTATCACACCATCCTACTTCCCAGGGGCTGGCTGTCTTTCTCTCTGTCTCTCTCTCTCTCTCTCTATAAGACACAGTCTCTGTCTCGCTCACACACACACATACACACACACACACAGGAGGAGCTCCAGACAGTGTTAGCCCAGTGAGGCGTGCAGTCAGAGAGGAGAGAAGAGACTGGAGTATCTTGACCAGTTGGTGAGCACACACACACTTTTTCAGACTGGAAAATCAGTCATGCAATGGTCCCATTCAGACATGCAGCACTGCAAGACCTTTCTGACCCGCAACTACCACGCACAGTACAAGGATCAACTGTCAGACCACTGAAGTCTATGGACCACTAATGTATATTACTCACTGCAGACATAAATAGGATGAAATTAAGTTGCACTACTGTTCAGCAAAGAGTTCAACTCAACAGAGTTTTGAGGGCCAGTACTAACACTGATATCTCTTGAATTCCACATTGTAAAATGTCTTGTTTTTTTGTTCGTTTTTACATCTTTACCCCTTCTTTTTCCCTCACTGTATATTACAATTTCCAATTTGACCAATTTCCGACACTATAGTCCTTGTCATTGCTAACTTCCTGTGTTGACATGCTGACAGGCAGTACACACTGGCGTGAGTAGTGCGTCAAAATCCCCACAACAGTTGTTTTCTATGTAATCCTGCACACCAGCAGCGTCTTGACACGTGTCATAATGGGTTGGCATGTGTCATCACAATCAAATCACCACAATATGCCAATGGACTATTTCCCAGTGTTGATGTGCGTCAACTCAAGCAGTAATTTAATAACAACTTAATCACATTTGCTCCCCAGATAGGTACATCCTACTGTACCATAAAGCTAGTTCTTATGTCTGTATAACGCATTTTGTTGTGTCAAGTGACAAAATGTCAAATGAGCCGAAGCTTGTGATGGCCCAGAGTGTACATTGCACTTGAGGGTGTGGACAGATTCATCCCCCATGGAGTCGCCAGCTACCTCTTATTCACCTCTCTGTAAAGATTTTCACAAGTCGTGTTTCAGGCCAGTCCCTCAACAGCTTCCCACCAGATGTGTTTACTAGAGCGCCTGCCAAGTTGAGAATCAAACCCATTTTTGCTATGTTGTTGAGGGTGAGCGTCTTTTTTTCTGTGCTTCATGCAAAATTTAGCTTACAATCAAGAATGGATACATTGTTATGGCGTAGCAATGGAGCATACTCATATAATATCTGTATCTACATGCCAGAACTATGGAGATGGCACATAGAGACTGCAAGATCTTAAGCTTGGATGACTTGTGTTTTTCAGATGCTGGTGGAAATTGTTGAAGTTGAAGATAGACAGTCAGCAATAATTTGATCACAGCAATTAGTGCTCTTCATCAAAAAGTGAATGAAATAATGTAAATATGATTACTTTTATGAAGAGATGTGTTTTCAGCAGATAGCTAGACAAGGCAAACCTTCCTACTGTCACTCCATATCATAAAGTAAATGAAAGAATGTAAACACAGTTAACTATGTAATTAAAAGGCCAACCTAAATCCAGTCTGACCCTTCAGTTTCTGTGCTTTTCAGTGAAGAAAGGAATCAATGGCTCTCAGGAGCCTTCTGGCCTTACCATCTGTTAGAATATCACTACATGGGATGATGGCATGGACATTGCCAGTGTTTATCAACCAGTTAACAGCGAGTATGAAGTCCATGCCAACAGGCAAAGAGGAGAAAAAGCATTAGTGATTAACACAACGTTATCAGCACAACAGTTTGCCTATTGTTCCGTGGTGAGAAGGCCTAATCCTGCTCTTAGCAGTCTGGAGGAGAGATGGAGGCTTTTGTGTTTTTCTATCCTGTCGGGTTTCTGGGCTTGATGAGTTTGCCCTTTACATGTCTGGAACTTTTCCTTTCACTGACAGTGGCTCATCTGTGGCATGCAGGTTTGGAGTGATGCAAACACACTCGTATGAACCCAGACACCCATATGAATTCACCGTCTCAACAGATAAAGCTGCGGTGAATGTGGATTCCCTTCAGAAAGATAGTATAGTGTGTTGCAGAAAACAACAAGGCATTCTGCTCAGCTCTGGACTGCTGCTGAGAAGCACAGATGCCACTGTTTGTCCAAGGGCTGTGCATGTATGTGTGTGTTTGTTTGCAACTGCTCAGGAGTGCAGCAGATGCCTCTGTTTGAGATGTCCTTGAAATGTGTCCCTGACCGCCAATTAGCGCTGCCTTATTTGCCCACCTCAATGCCGCCCCAATTAGCATCAAACCAATACCTGTTACGACCTGCCATGAACCGCTATGAGCCGCCGCCACAGCTCTGCTCTGCCACTTAGGCATCAGGACCCCAGGTCATCACTGTTAAATGGCTGTCACCAGGCATTTAATTATACTGCTGCTACACCTAATGGAATGGTTGCTGCTCTTATTCGTAGAAATAAAGTGCTGCTGTTTAAATTTTTTGTTGATTTCATCACAAGATTAAGGAAACTATGGATGGGTCTCTTTCCATTAATTTGTTAGTTCATCCATCCCAAAGTGTCTTACACTGCACTGATCAGATTGTGTGGAAACTCTTCTCTTTTCATTGTACTCACACTTTCATTACTGGACAGTAACATGTCAATCTCTTCTTACACGTGTAAGTAGGGGTGTAAAGATTAACAAGTACATATCTGAAAACCAGTGATCAGAGATACCACTATGTATGAAATTTCTCAAAAAACATTTTTTTTCCTAGTAACTCTCTCTCTCTATGCTCTTATGCCCCTAACATTAGTGTGTGTGTGTGTTTATGTGTGAGGATTTAAATCTCTTTATACTAGGGGTGTGCCTGAATACAAAGACGTTATTTAGCAAAGCACAAAAAGTGGGTTTTTTTATGAATATTTGTGTCATACAAATATTTTAGCATTTGATCCCATGCTGCCGTGGTCCTGCGTGACACCCATGCCTGCTATTATTATTATTATTAATCATATTTCTATTATTACTATCAGTGTTATTGTTATTATTGTTGTTATTGTGCTTCTCTGTGTCTCTCTCTCCCCTCTCCCCCTCCCTCTTTCTCTCTCAACCCAACCGGTCAAGCCAGATGGCCGCCCACCTAGAGTCCGGTTCTGCTTGAGGTTTCTTCCCATTAAAGGGGAGTTTTTCCCTGCCGCTGTTGCCAAGTGCTGCTCATGGGGGAATGTTGGGTCTCTAAAATAAAGAGTACAGTCTAGACCTGCTCTATGTGAAAAGTGTTAAGTTCCTCCATTCATCCTTCTCTGTATAGGGGAATATATTTCATTCATGAACATTCCCCCTTCATTCTATGCTGGTCAAAAGCATGCCCCAGTCACGGAATGAGTCATTTACACACACACACCACACCCCACACTAGCATTGGAATGCATGTATTTTTAATTGATGAATAAATGAAAAGCAGAGGAAGTAGAGGAGAAAGTTGTAGTAGAGGAAGATGAGTGTAGAAAGATGTGATCCTCCATGTGTCAGGGTGGGTCCATGTGTGTGTGCGTATGTATATGCTTTAATCACTCATTAACCCTGCCCATACATCATGTCATGATGTCGTTTTTAGGGGCAGACAGACACACTCACAGACACACACACATATCTGGGCCTGTGCTTGCGTGCAGCACTCTTTAACCCAACATCAACCCAGATTAAAGTGGCTTCCATGTCGTGTCTGAAGGCAGAAGCACTACACACAGTCTTACACACTCACACACACACTCACACACTGACACAGTCAGTCAAAAATGTTGGTGCACATAGTGAATTTTAAGCTGGAGAAACTAAATGAGAGAACATCTTGTGGAAGAATGCTGTTCAGACTACTGACCTTTTGTTAAAGCCGCTACCTGTAGAATTTATCTGAGATGATAGCATCTTTTGAATTATTCTGATGCCATATGTCTGTGTTTGTAGAGAAATGAGACAATCTCGAGAATAACTGGTGTCTGTCTATTTGCTGCTTTTAGCCCATACACCTCATTGGCCCCTTGTTACATGTGTGGTGAGAGGTTGTACCAGCCTGCACAGCTGTCTGCCACAGTCTCTGTTTTGATTCTATCTTTGGGGGAATTTTAGGGAGATTTAAATTGATTCTTTATTTTTGTTTATTTTAAAGTTGAATTTATGATGTAGTTTTAGTGTGGAGTTTCATTCATCATCAGTGAATTGGTAATTTGACAAAATAATCTTAATACAAAGTATACTTACCAGTTTTTTAGAAAGCTTTTACCAATTCTCATGGTCTTCATCAGCGGATGTAGCATGTAACTGCAATTGTATAATAACAGGTGGTTGCATATGGGATGGACGCTCTCCTTGATCTTTTTCCAGCTGTCCACTGAATCCTGATCATTGACTTTTGACCCCGTCTCAGTTGACATTCTGACTAGTTTTGGTGGTGTTCTGATGTTCACAGGCAGCTGATGATTTCTGTTTCTGGTGTTCATTCAGTCTCTTGTCCAGGGTCTTTGCTATGTCAGGTTTCACCATTCAACCACCTGTTATCACATGATCAAAGTGCCAGACTTAATGAACATAATGAAAACTGTACTATTTCCATGACAATGATGATGGAGACTGTGAGATGTGGTAGAAAGCACCAGGAGAAACTACTCAGTGGATACTGAACTAAAAAAAAAAAAAAAGAAAGTCAAATATGGTTTTCATTTCCTGAAAATGACTAGTTTTTATATTGGGGGAGCAGCAAATAAAAAAGTTACCAGAACGTTGAGTAAGCAGAGACTAACCTGGATATTAAACCAAATATTTAATATCCGTGTTAGTCTCTGGCTGCTGTGGTTCAGGAGGTAGAGTGGGTTGTCCACTAATTGGAAGATCAGTGGTTTGATCCCCGGCTCCTCCAGTCCGCATGTCAAAATGTCTTTGGGCAAGATACTGAACTCCAAATTGCTCCCGAGAGCTGTGTCATCAGTGTGCGTGTGTGTGTGTGTGTGTGTGTGTGTGTGTGTGAGAATCAGCATTAGAAACTCCTCCTGATGAGCAGGTTGGCACCTTGCATGGTAGCCTCTTCCATCAGCATATGAATGTGTATGTGGTGAATAGGTGAATGTAGCTTGTAGTAACTAAAAGAAAAAAGAATTGAAGACAAACCAAATTCAACAAAACCAAACAGCTTATAATCAGTCAGTCCAGGTGAGCTGAATCTCAACCTGAGATTCCGGCCAGGCTCCTGCAGGGAGAGTTTGGGGAATCCTGTCCAGAAAGGATCGTCACAGTGATAAGCAATTTACAATGATGTAAGAAAGCAGCATTTTAGACATAATAATGACCAAAACCAACATGAAATTATTACTAACAAGTACTGTGTGTGAATCCAAAGCCTAATTATTCCAATGTGTAATAGAGTTTCATTATTGTCCAAAAACTATTAAAAACACATCAATGAGCCACACTCTGTTTCTTCATTACCACGGAGACACACGCTGTAATTTATTTTGACTGTTGCTAAAATACTCACTAGAACACAAAATGTAGATTAATCCACTGCTGAAAATAGTCCCCAACAAATGCACTATTTCCTCGTTTGAGTAACATTTTCTCAAAACTACAGGGACCAGCTGTTTAGGGGAATTACCCTAGCCCTTTGTAAAATTAAACTATATATTTAAGGCCTATTATTAAAAGATACATCTTCAGAAGGAACTAATGGGCTGAGGGCTGAGTGCCAGGGTAGGGAAGTCACAAAGAGAGATGGACTAATGCATTATTGGTTTCGGTCTTTTCATGGGATTTGTTGTCAATAAGAAAAAGAATAACCCAAGGCTGATTCTTTAATAGTGAAGTCAGTTGTAGTTGACAGAAAGGCATGGCACATACAGGTAAGTCAGTGTATGTCACAGCTCAGGTAAACACTGGACTCAAATATAAATCTCAGACAACGTGTAAAAGTTCAAACAATACCTTTATTAAAAAGACAGAACGGGGAGGGGGGGGGGGGGGGGGGGGGCACCAAGTCAGCAGGTAGGCATAGATCAGCAACAGGCAGCCAGTAGAACCAGGCAAACAAGGCAAAGTGAGTGGGCAAAAAGCAAAGTCCAAAAACAGGCAGGAGGTCAAACAGGCAGGCAGGCAGGCAGGCAGGGAGCAAAAAGGGGACAAAGGCTGGAAAGCTGTATGGCTGGAACAGCACAACAGACAGTCTGGCAGAGGGCAAGTGGAAATGAACTGGTATAAATGCAGGGGAGCTAATGAGGGAATGGGGAACAGGTGTGCCGATGGGTGTGGGGGAATCAGGTGACTGGGAAGGCAGGAAGGGAGCGCTGGAGTTACTGCAGGGCAGGTGGGAGAGGCAGCATCTGAAATAAGACAGTTTGAGAAAATGGCAAAGGCAGACAGAGAATGAATGACTGTGACAGTGCAGGCTAGTCTAGAGTGAACCGTCTGTGTCCATTTCTGCTTGACCTCAGGCCACTGCATGAGGTTTTGTACAAGGCAAAGCAGATGTTTAAGTCATAGAGTACAAGCAGGCCGCTGGCAATCAGCAGTTTCATTACTGAATAACCAGTACTGGCCTTTAAAACCTCATGTTGGTTCAACTCTAGTGTTGAGCTGTGTTGTTCGAGGAAGGCAGAAATCCTGCTGATGTTGGTCATTTTTATTTTGGGAGTGATTAGTCCCTCCATTTGCATATTGGTAGCGCCTGATCTCCCTGGCACTCGTTCATTCATCCATATGCAATACATCTAAAGAGGAATAATTTTCCCTCTCTAGCTTCAGGCTGTTAGAAAAAAAAGCACAACACCTCAAGAATGGTGTGCTGCTTGTGTTTAATGTATGAATTATATGCATGAAGCCTTTTTCTTTTTTTTTTTTTTACAGTTGATTTGAATTCCAAATTAAGTCTAGGATATGAAAGGAATGGGTCAACAAGGTCTGTGCTTTAAAAAAAGAAAGGCTTTAAAGTGGTTCTTATTGATCTCTTGGGGTTCAGTGGGTAAGAAAAGGTTAAAAAACACACATGAACAAACAGATCATGTGATCAACAGATGACTTGATAGCCTGGTACAGTTCATTTGCCTGATGAATGGGACAAAGTAGGACCTAAGTTTGAAAAGTATCTGTACAAAAACACTTTGGGTTTCTCATGCTGTCTATCCAAATACCTTTTCATATTCTGTTGAGTCACTGCAGAAACTTCTATTTTCTGTCCTCTAAAGCTGCTTCCTCTTCTAATGATGACATTAATCCAGCTCCACCATTGATCTTGTGTCTATCACACTGGATATGTGACTGCAGCCTGATCCTTTTCCATAATGTAATACAGCAGAGCTGAATATGCACAGCATCTTATCTTTTGGGAATTTAAACAGTTTCTGTAAAACAAGAACAATGCCCTGCAGCAACACTTCCCTTAAAGAAGCAGATTTGCAGCAAAACATTGAATCTTCACCAATCAATGGACAATATTGTGCTACGGACAACACCGTATGATTCAGATTAAGGTAAATGTAACAAAAGGGTGAGAGGTGAGGTCATCCTTAAAGGAGCAATCTGTAATATTTTAGTGGCTCTTTGCACAGAGCCATCATTTGTTTGCTAGGTTTGCTAATCAATGCCACCAGGCACGTGTACAAATAGACCCCTGGTGGTGCTCAAGCACCTGCCCTGGATAAGTGCCCTTTTTGCCTTTTTTTCTATTTGTTTTTCTAATTTCATACTTTAGTTTTTCAATTTGGCCCATGGCATCAATTCTCAATTAAAAGCCCGACAACTGCATGTGACTTTTAATTCTGTAAAACTGAACAAGCCCCTGCCCCTTCCTCTTCCTCTTCCACTTCCCTGTCACAGCCACCACAGGTAACGCACGCAGATCGAGTTCCCTGTGGAGCAACGTGATCCACGTCTCCCTGACCTGCATTCATTGGTGACTGCCAGGTAATGATAGTGTTTGGCCTAAGCCCTGGCACTGTTTGTCACTGTTGTGAAATTAAATCACTATTAAAGCGGCTCAATACAGCCAGCCAACTTAGGCAATAGCCCACCATTAAGCTTAACAACAAGCTAGTCTAGCGTAAAATAGCTTCGCCAATGAAAACAAGTGAACTCCGATAGATTTGTTAGTTCCTTTGTCAGGCAACTGAAACAAATACATATGCATTACATGGTTAATAGTCTATACAATCATAATTGGATATCAGAAACGTTAGCTGACTTGTCACTCATCACAAGAAAATGTGCAAATACATGATTCGCCCACTGTTTACAAGCTCATACTGATTAGCAAAAGCTTTAAGATGTAGACTAGTAAATTATCGATTCTTACTCCTGTGACACAGAATTTACTGGTAGTTGTAGGCAAGGCAACTGGTTGTCATTTCAGTACAACAGTCAATACAAATACACTCATACGTGTAATTGCCACGGGGGACCGGAGGACACGTCCCCCCCCAGTGTTCAAGCTCATGAAAATACACTGTCAGTTACCTTTCTGTGTTTAATTACATTTGGTTGGGTGGAGGCAGCGTTGATTGTACTAGTACCTAGTAGTGTACCACAAAAGAAACAAAAGAAGAAGATACTCCGTGTGCGCATGTGTGTATATGTGCGCATACACAAAAGAGGCAGACAGAAAGCAAACTGATAAGATGCGAGTTTGAGGTGAGCACCAAGACAGTGTATCACTCAAACAACACTTGCATAAAAATATTGTTGGCAGCATGTTGTGTGTTGTATTGAAGTTCATTATTTCAGAGTTTGTCAGGGATGAGGCAAAAAAGTTTGTAGAACTCGGCTAGCTGCCAACCTTCATATCACCAGCTGTTGTCCTGAGGTCTCTGTCTCTAAACACACTAATATTGCTTCTACCAGTGTTGCAGTGTTCATGTGTATGTATGCTCAGTATATATTAGTTAGCAAGTAAAGGGTCAAACTGTTTATTTCCCTAACAGGCAGGTGTGATAATGTTAGTTTTATGCGTATGGTTCCTCTATCAGTGCTTGACTTGCAGTCAGAACAACTCAGCAACTATGAGGGAGTTTCTAGGGAAAAGGATTGGCCAGATATAAAGCATTTCTTTATGAAACAGCCTAAAAGACAAGTGAGTTCCACAAACTGTCAGCATTGTTTGGGATGATTTCATTATCACATAGCATTGGCAGATAGGGAAAGAATGTCTTTGCAGTTAAAGGCAATTAAAGAACTACATGCTAGTGGTTAATTTACACTGATTCTTTTCATTCTCTGTGTTTGCCCTACTCATCCCAATTACAAAACTGAAATGGAACAGCATTGTACAGGAAAGTCCACTTTCTTTATCTCACTATTATTCATCTGCTGCTGTAATTCATTTAGGAGAGTCAGCATGTAGTCACAGGACACAGCAGGGAGGAAAGAGAACCAAGTCACTTTTCTTGACCCTACCTGTATTTTACTTGTGTTTTTTGAGTTTTTATTCTCTGTACTGCACGTCAATAAAGGATTGACACTGTAGAGAGCTGCTACCTGCCTCTCATTCCACACTGCTTGTCAATAATTTACAATATTTTTTGCACAATATATATGAATGGTGAGATTAAAGATTGAGAAAAAAGGTTGTATAGCGAACATATGAGTTCAGATTCAAAATCAGCAACTGTGAGAGAAATCTGAGCCTCAAAATTTCCTACAATATCTGTGACACTGAAATCACACATGCTGATATATTCAAGTTAAAAGCATGATTTTGAACTTGCTTTAACAACTAAAAGTCTGTAATTTCAGTGTCACACACAGTGTGGGATCTTTGAGAGCTTTACAGTTTTCCACTTTGAATCTTTATTCAGATGTACAAAAGCTGATATCTCACCCACAGATATCACCACAGGCTTTTAACTTATTCCCCAACATCATTTCACAGCATCTGTCAGGACAATTTTTGAAGTGCTGCTAATACACAACCATGGAAGCAAATAATTGCAATAATAATTGGATTTATATCAGCAATTGAATATCACATTTTGAAATTTTATCACTACTGAATACTTTAATGTTGTTAAATACCACAGAATTTATTGCACTGAAATGTTTGACTTTGAAAGCCACCTTTCTGAATTTATGTGGTCTGAATTTCACTTTGTGAAATCTCATTTGCAACTTTATTTCCAGTATATATTTTAGGGTTCTCGAATTCAGACAGAAAATTCACCTCCTTAATATTCAAAAGTTATATTCAAGTTGCTCGATTAGCTCAAATCAGATTGAAACATTCAAATCAGGTCAAAAACTGTGAAACTGGCTGCTCAAATACAACTGATGAGATTCAAATGCTAAAATTCAGATCTGAGGGATGGATGGCACGTGAATGTGAATCTGAATTTAAGAACCTTAAAATAAATATATACTGGAAATAACGTTTTTGGAATTGTACATCCTGAAAGTGACTATTGAGAATTTCAAAAAGTGAAAATTCAGAAAGATGGTTTTCAAAGTCAAATATTTCAGTGAAATAAATTCTGTGGTATTTATATTTCAACATCAAGTATTCAGTAGTGATTAAATGTCAAAATGTGGTATTCAGTTGCTGATATATTTCCAATTATTATGGCAATCATTTGCTTCCATATGCATTATCCTCACACACACACACACACACACACACACACACACACACACAATTATTCTCTCACTCGCTCCCCCCAAAGTCTGAGTGAGGATTTTGCTCTTGAATACACTCATGCAAATGTTTAATACTCAACAGACAGAATTATCAGTCCACACAGAGATGATGGTCTTTAGCATTCACTATTTCTACATTTATCACAGGAACAGGCAACAACAAAGACAACACCACACTGTGCATGTTTTAGTGGTCTATAAAACAAATAACCGATTCAACAAATCTTTTTAAAATTGAAAAAGGTTGTTCTCTGAATAAATAAAATAATAAACCAACCAATCTATTCTCCAACCTACAAATGGGCCTGTGTTCAACAATTAGGCTTAGTGTGGCTCTGTGTACTGAGGTGATTTTGATTAAAAAAATATTTGTGGGTTGTGTAGCAGCAAACATGTTTACTGTTACTTTTGTAGTTTCCCACGATTATCACAAGAAATGACCATCTCGTGTGCAATATTTGATTGATTATCACTATAAATGTTCCCAAAACAGATTACTTGTCATGATTTACTTTTGTGTGTTAAGTGCTTTTTTTCATTTTTTCCCCCAAAATATCTTCTCAAAATCTGTCATTTTAAAAATGTTTTAACAATATAAACAATGTGAACAGAATGATAATACATCCAGCACTCTATAAACTCTCAGCCCTTGTGTGAAAATGTCAATCAATGTGAGAGTGAAAGAAGATGACTTCAATCTAACGGATCAACAACCAACCCAAACCACTGCTGGATAACAGTGTTTCATGCTTTAATACTGCACTTCACACTATAATAACCATTTACAGGAAGGAGGCTATTTTCTTTTATTCCCCTTAAATCACCCAAGTATATACAAGTTTATCGATGTACTGTATCGCATGCCCACGCTCTGCATGCGAGTGTGTGTGTGTGAGTGTGTGTGTGTAATACACTGCTCCACTTGGCGTGCTCCCTCTCCTTTACTCTCCTCTCAGATAGCAGCAGGGGTGCTGTCACGCTGTGAACACAAACCATTGGCAAGATCTGTGGTTAAACTGGGACATTCCACACACTGCCACGCTAGACTAACACGCGACACACACACACACACACACACACACACACACACACACACACACACACACACACTCACGCTACATAGACATGCAGATACACATTCAAACATTCATACACCTGCAAACTTGCATGCAAGCTTTAACACATGACATTTAAAGTGCTGACACAGGCACACTCCTTCACTCTGCATCAAATCATTTCTGGCTGTTAAATTTATTGTATAAAGTTAGTCTGTCTACCTGTGTCATAAAGTCTGTGAATCCTTTTATTTTTATTCATATTTAATATGTATGTGTCTGTGATACATTGTGTGTATTTTTATATTGTGTGTGTGTGTGTGTCTGTACTGCTTTGTGTTTTCTGGTTTCAGTGCTCGCACGCATGAAAAATCTTTTATCAGTAGCGGCAACATGTCCTGCCTTTATTTAAGCCTTTTATTGGATTCCAGCTCTTCACTGCCTCCGTCTCCTCCTGTCTGCGCTCAGCCGAACGCCTTGTGTTGTCAGACACATGTTTACATCACACACGGCTACCCAAATTAATCTTACATCTCCTCTCACATTTCTTTTTTTTTTTTTTTAAATTACTATAAAATTAAAACAATTGTGAAAATCAAACAATTTTAAAATTAGTGTGAAATAAAAAAAAATAAATCAATTTTTCAATCTTTCATAATCTAAAGTAGAACTATGGGAGGAAGAAAAGAAACTGAGATTAACCTCTACTGACTATTTAATGCTGAAATTTAAATACCACTTAAATTCCACAAACATAAAACACAAAGAGCTTGTTAAGTCTCTCATAGACTGGACGTTCAAGTCTGTATTTTAGTGTTTTAATATTTTGACTTGACTTGATTTATTTTATATTAATTTTACACAGCTTGAATATATTGGAGACTTGAATTTGTGAAACCTAACAAAATAAATCATTTTTTTAAATGGCACAATAATAGTTAATATAAAACATAAAACATACATTCAGATGCAGTCTAGTCAGTGGCATTAATTTTCAGAATTAAGTATTGAGTAGTGATTAAATGTTGAAATTATATATTCAGTGCATGTAAGATTCAAATCCTCATTGCATTCCTTTGATGCCATAGAAAGAACCTGCGGAAAAGACTCCAGAACTCAACATGCATAAATACATTTTCAAAAAATGAATCCAAAAGAGAAGTGAGCCTGTGCAAACCTCAAACCTGAAGACAAGAAATTGATAAAAGTCCAATGAACCATTACGCCTTACAGCCGAGGATGTTGAGATGAAAGACGTTTTATAAACAGCTCCTCAGTCTGACCAAACCACTTTCAAACTGGTCAGTCAGAAGCAGTCGAACCGACATTATTCTATTAAAGAGAACTATTCTTCTGATTTAATTTTTAATAAATTTCACCTTCAAGTGAGCATAAAAACTTTTATGATATTGTGGATATTAAATACACAAGTCTTGAGGAAATAGAAGGAAACCCAGTGTCTGATTGTGCTGCGACTCCACTACATTACAAATCAGCTTGTTTTCCTCTGTCCTGGTGCTAAATATGAAACGTGCCAGTCAGTTCAGTTCCGACCTAGAAATCCTCATAAACTCATCTTGGTATTCATTAGCCTCGTGCATTGTTGCGGAGATCTGGCATTTTGCATATGCATTCATTTCTCCTTCTCTGAACTCTCCCTCTATCCTCTCCTCACCCTTCCTGTTTTTTCCCCCCACTCGAAAGAGTTAGTTTAGTCAGGGCGACATGCCTTTGGCACCGCTTGAAAATCAGGTTTCCCATTAAGCCCTGGAAAGTTGAATCTGGGGGCAGGATTGGGTGTGTGTGTGTGTGTGTGTATGTGTGTGGTGGCAGACTTTGTATTCTGGAGGTTCTTGGCAGGGAGAACCAGTTTAGTGCCAGTAGCCTTTGAGCTGCTGTGTAACATACTGCTGCTGTCAAACATGAACTACTCACATCTAGTAGAATTCAATGTATAATGTGGGACTAAACATGCCGTCTTTGCCGTCTTTGTCTTTGTATGACCACTTTTGGCAAAAATGGCTGAAAAAGTGTATCATCTGGAACATAAAAGTGATCGCTCGAATATTAGAATGCAGACTCCTTTCATATTATATTCATCATGTGTTATCTGTAGCTGTAATAATGCTGAATAGACATCATTTAGAAGGTAAATTCAGGCAAAGTAGCTCTTTATCTTCACACAGGAGGTGTGGGTGTTCAGATTTAACATTTCACCCTCTAGCAGTTCGAACCGATAAATGCTGTTATCAGTTGCTCCACGTCCAGGTTTTTAAATCTCTGCCGAGTTAAAATGACTGCAAGCGCTGGCAGTAGTAGATGATGCATTGTGAAATGACAGACAAGAGCGAGTCGTCCTCTCAATCCATCTCCCAGCTTTTCATTGCAATATTACGTCCCGGTTTATTGCATCGATTTTTGTTGCAGCTTAATCTTTCTGCCAGGTTGTGCCAAGCCTTCATGTTTTTGAGGTGTTCTTTGCTCCTTGTGTGCTTTCTACAATCCTCAAAGCAATCCCCTGTAACCTTTCCCCAAAATGCAAAAGAAAGGTTACATCATTGCAACTCTTTGGGCGTTAATATACCTCCCATCTCGATACAGTGCCACTGTTTGCCGGACAGTTTGACTGTTCTTTTAGCAAAACAACTTTGAAAGTCACCTCTTGTCTTTTTTTCTTTTTTTTTCCTCTCTTATTTTCCTTCCGTTGGCTTTGGGCATCTGAACTTCTCATCACACTAAGCGTGCTGTCAAGTTGGATTAGTCCATGAAGTTAAACTTGTGGGTATTTTTTTTTATTACAGGAAAGGCACTCTAGGCTTACATCTGACAAATAAACCTTGCTGAGTTGCAAGTTCAAAGTTTATCCATTTATTTTCCGCAGGGCCGTTTCGCCCCTCGATTATTTCTCCTGAGTCTAAAGTTTTTCTGCTGCAGCTTAACGATACACGTGTGGCATCATCAATGGCAAGGCAACAGAGAAAGAAGGCCAAGGAAAGAGTGGGGTGACTGGAAGGTCGGCTCCTGCCTTTGCCTTGACTGGGGGACTTTTCTATGAGGAGGGAAGAGAGAATAAGCAGGAAAAAAAAAAACCTCAAAAACAACAACAACAAGGGAGCAGTTGTTAAACAAAATTAAGGAGATCTTGTGAATTTGCAGGGCCCATGGCACTGTTTGAGTTAGTGCTGGGAAAGTTATGCAATTAAATGCTTCAAGTTTTTGAGCTTTTTGGGGTTTTGGGGTCATATGCTTGGCAAACGCTGTACAATTCATTAATCTTGTATGTTGTGTGAACTCATACTACATGTTTTAATCACTCTCTCTGCATGGACAGTTTGGCATTCTATTTGATTAGCTTCACGTAAACATAAAATCCCTGACTGGTTCTATCTGTTGCCAACTGCAATAAAAGTTACCCTTTAAACTGAAAGTATGAACAAGACTAAAGCCTGATTTATACTTCTGCTTTAGGGGGAGATGCTCTGCCTGAAACAACTTTGTGCAAAGACTCTGAAGCAATGCCATGGACTACACTGTATCTGACTGGCTTCTCCTTTTAGTTGTAACTACATGTCGGAGCTACGGTGGATACAGAAATACCATGTAGAAACAACAACTGTGATTGGCTCTGATGCTGGTAGAGACTGATCAGAGTGAATACAACATGAAGTATGTTGAGAAAAGGCTCAGTTATCTTCCCCTTTTCAGCAACTGACATCTAGCAGAGCCAACCCAGAGGGCTGTACTACGAAGCAAGTTCAACATATCCAGAGATAAGTGGTATCACGACGGTAGTTATGAACTTTCTTTGTTAGCCCAGGCTTTCTGCTTCAGGCTCTGTGCGCGTCCCCATGAAAGGGGGCATTTAACGCGTCATGTGACTATTTTTCCGCACAATATTGACAGATTGCGTGCCACCTGCTTCAGTCAGGAGGATCAGGTCATTATAACGGAGAGCTATGAAGAATATAAATACATTATCACAGCAAAAAGCAACACTGTTGCTGCAAATAAGGTGAGAGAGGAATGCTGGCAGAAATTGCTGATTGTGTAAATTTATTAATTAAAAAACTAATTCATAATTAGTTAAAATACTTATTATACTTATATTTTACCACTCAATGCTCTCTCTGCACCTCCCACATCCAGAGTAGCTCTTAAACTTTAAACTTGATGCAGCAGATTTAAACATTATACTCAGGAAGTGCACTCAGGTCTGACTCTGTCCCATAATGAAGAATAAGTGGAAATCACTTTAGGTTTTGGCCAAATCAAAGTGAAATTAATATTATAGATTTGATATTATCTGTGATAAATACCAATAGACAAATAAATTAAATTTTTTTTTTTGTTCAAAGTATTTCTTCATTAGTTTTTTTTGTCTTTATTAGTTTTTTTTAAAAAAAAAATTGAAATACAGTTTGATATATTGTAACAAAATCCCATCCCCTAAGTAACCCTAACCTATAGCACCATTACACCACTACAAATTTACAATATGACATATCAAATCAATGGTAAGTATGATAAAAGACTAGATTAGATCAATTTTCTAATCGGTGTTCTAATAGCTGCAGTACCAGCAGTGTTAAACAGACTTGGCAGAAAATCAGGTAGTTAGTTAAAGGGCGGGGCTTTTTATTGCTGATTTAAGTTGAAACAGGGAACATAACTTGCTGCGGACAGGTTAAGTTTGCAGCATAAGTTACCATGGTGATGTAGCCAGGTTAAAAGAGAGCCACCTGCGTGACATTGAAAACCCTGGCTTTAGGCTCAACTTACCTCACTAACCCACTAATTTCGCTTTGTAGTACACCCCTCAGGTCAGTAACTGGAAGGGAGTCCAAAACAGGCAACCAAGTCCAGAGGGCAAGGCAGGCAGGTCAAAACCACAGGTGGCAGGTAAGCAGGCAGAAAACACAGAAAGAGGAAAAAAAGTGTTCAACATAACATAATTGATGATCTGGCAGGAAACGGTGTGTAAGCAACTGGGACTGAGATAATGAGTAGCAGGCGAAGATAATTGAGGAGTGGCAACAGGTGAGCAGGTGGGTGTGAGAACCAGGCAAGAAAGTCTGGTGGACAGGTGGAAAATGGCAAAACCACGGGAAGAGAGAGTGTGGCAGGGATGGAGGCAGAATGGACAATATAAAAAATATATACAGGGCTGAGGGAGGAATTGTTACTAGTATAAATCCAGTTTAAAAGTCTACAACCATGCTAGCGGCTCTGTGAGGTTGTATCTAGGCACAGCAGTTCTCATAGTGATAATGTTAATATACTGATGTTTAGCAGATAATGTATTGTTCACCAATTTAGTTCAGTGTGTTAGCATGCTAACGTTTGCTAATTAGCACTAAATACAAAGTACAGCTGAGGCTGATGGGAATGTCATTAGTTCTGTAAATATTTAGTCACAAACCAAAGTATAAGTAAAGTAAACCAAGCACAAGTAAAGTAAAATTTTAACCCAATGATGGCGCTAGATAAAAAGTATGGCCAAAGTTATTACAATTTGTCCTGAGCACAACATGAATGTCCTCGGGGCACCATGGATATCCACAAAATCTCCTATCAATCCAATAGTTGTCAAGACATTTCAGTCTGGGTCAGAGTGATGAATAGACAGACCAATATTATCATTTCAGAGAATCACTGAGTGACCAAAAGGGAAGAAAATGGACCTGCAGATGGCTGACAAGATGCAAACATTATGATTTGTTAGTTTTGCATTGAAGTTAAATTTTAGTTAGCTACATTATGCTATGACATCTAATTGTCCAACAACCAGATTGCTAGTTGTTCGATCAATCAACTGTCTCTACCTTCCTCAAACTGAACATCAAAAGTCTGGCTCCATTCTAAAATTAGTAGGGGTTAAAATCTGGCTTAATCCCGACATTGTCTGCCCAGGTTTAGCTGTTGTGTACCTTTTAGGCCACAAGGGGGCATTGGACCCTAACAGGTTGTGCTAGTGGAGCTTTTATTAATGTCGGACAAGGTTGTGGATTAAAGGAAGCAGTACATACCAGTGTAGACACACTGCTTAAAAAATAATTTAAAAAAGACACATTACAAATGTTTTGTTTGCTCACTTTTGGCCAGCTCTAGTTTGAGTCTAACATACCCAAACTCTACCAGACCTTCTACTGTACTCAAGCTCCCATCTCCCCTTCAGTTTTTCCTCCACTTCCTGTTATCTCTGCTGAACTTTTTCTCTCCTTCCTCTTTCTGTGTGACTCCTATCTCCTCACCTCCAACCACATACGTCTCCTTCCCCCTTCTCTGATTCAGCACTGTCCCCTTGGCTGTGTCGCAGGAAGACGAGTTTATTATCATCATTATCACCATGTTAATTCCAGAGCCTTATCTTCCTAAATAAAGTGTGTGGTTTTGTCTCTTTGTGCTGACATCCCCAGGCTGCATTTGAATGTAGCTTATTTCAATCTTGCTCCACTTAGTATTGAAATGAACCAGTTTTTGGGGACTAGCACTATAGCGTAGCTTGCATCAGCTCTGTGCAAGCTAATAGGGGTATCAGCAGTTGCCTGCATCGGAGAACATCAAAGCGAGCAATTCCCTCTGAACACAGAATCTGAGTGCACACAGCGGGCACACATGCAGAAACACACACTCAGGCATGCACATACACACACGCACAGACGGGTGCATACAGCGGGCATGAGGGAAGGGGTAGCTTCTTGTTTTCACACAGCATTTCCATATATGTTAATAGCATTCTTGTTATTGTGCAGAAACAGCCGGTGGTGTGATGAAGTGATGAGCTGTCCTGGCTGCAGGGAAGAGGACAGGCAGGGTTAGAAAACAGCACAGACTGTTAAAAGTTGTTTTTTCAGACATTGATTTTGCTCCAAAACACACAGACTGTACACACACATACACACACACAATTGATTTCCCGCCATTGTCAGTGTTAATGCTGATATGAATGATGTGTTTGATGTGGAGCACGTTGAGGCGAATCATTGATGTGTCTGCTAACACCACATGATTACCCTGTGAACGGCTTCATTTGATGCCGCTTCTGAAAAACCTGCATGGGAACTGGGTCATGAAATTTCAGACGTTCAAACAATCATACTCCAAAGCTAGATGAATGGGGTTTGTTTGGAACAAGCAAAGCTTTTGACCGGTTAACTGATGTACTATCATGTGTGACTGGAGCAATCGCTGCTCCTTTATCTGCACTCTGCTGTGACAAACAAAACACATTAGGCCTATCAAAGTACTGTAATCATATTTGGTGAAGGCGCTTTTTTTTCTCCATTTGTTGTATAATTTGATTTGCTCGGTGAGTGGCCACAGAGTAGTGCTCATTATCATCTGAATAATTCATAATGAATTATGTTTGTAATTTCTGCCTGGCCATCAGATCTCTTTGATGTCATGGAACAAATGTAGTGAACAGATATAGGTTAATTTCTTTTAAATGTATATTTTTCTAAGAGTAATGACCCTGTCTCATCATTACAGAATTTCTTTTATAGGAAGAATTTAAATAAAGGCTGCCTGAAGATGGCCAAAGCTTGGTAAGTAGGTGTTGAACTTTGTCTGAGATTTTAAAGGGCAGAATTTTTAGGCACAGTAGACATTTGGAGGGTTCAGTCTGTTTTCCGTCTCTGCTCTTTGCTCACCGTAGTTCTGTAGTCTTCCATCCTCATAATTAAATGACAGTATAAGTCTAAAATTCAGCCAGCTAAAAACAACCTATAGTTATGTTTACGGCCATGCTGCTCTCCAAAACCGTTACAAATCACTATGAAAAAATAATGATGTTTTATGGTGTGACAATGCTGTGGTTAAGGTCTGGTTATGTTTAGGCACAAAAAACACTCAGGGTTAGGGTTAAAATGATCAGTTGAGATGTGCTTTATACTTTCTTAAAGTTATGCAACCCTCTTCATCATGGCAACAGTAAACACCAGTAATGTGAAATGAACAGTGGTCTCCTGCAGCAAAATCCACTCAACCCGCCTTAGTGAACATCTGAACTGCATCACTTCCCCAGGTCATAATTACTATGGCTGCTAGATGGTGTAAACATTAACTATAGGTTGTTTTTGCCAGCTGAAATTTAGATCTATACTGTCGTTTTTCTTGTGAGGATGTGTTGCCTTTGTCAGGCTGTGATCTCCCAGCTCAGTATCCTAATTAGATTCATATTGGGCAATTTTTCATTGTATTGTAGGATTTACATTCAATGCTAGTGTCAGTTGCATTACAGGAAGTTGTGGGCTCTTTATGTAGCAAGGTAGAATGTACGGGGATGGAAGTCGGGGTGGTGAATGGGCTTGACCTTAATGCAGGAGCAAGGAGTTTGTGTCCCCTTACAGACCAACATTACCATCATCTTTCCTTAACTTTAACCACACTGTAGTTGCAGACTGATGGATAAAAGTATAATTCGATTATATTACATACATCTTGTCAGCACTGAATGTGAAAAAAACACTGTAGTTGAATATAATTTTTGGCTTTGCAGAATAAAATATAATATCAATGTTCTTTGTGGCAATAGCGTTGGACCAGCATAAACTGAGGCCAAGTGTGAAATAAATGAGTTTAGAACCTACAGGTCTGGTGTTGTGGTTCTCTGTTCAGCTCACTCCAACTTGGTTGTAATCGGCAAGCAAAAGAGGATCTTGTGGAATTGCTCACAAGTAACTGACAGGTTGACAGATAAAGTGACTCAATTCAAAAGCTGAAACTGAAAACCCTGCTGATCAGCATATGTTTAAATCCCAACTAATAACTATAAGCTTTGGATAATAAATAACACCAGATGCAGAGGAAGACATGACTTTCAGTGAATCTATATAGAGTCTTTCTTGTGTGTTTGGAAAACTTTTTGAGTAGAATGGCCGCTCTAGTTGAGGTTGTTTAAGCATCTGATCAAGATGTCATCCAGATATCTCTCTGTGAAGGTATTACAGGCTGATTGGGAGGAACAAACAGAACAAGCTGGAGGGATCAGACTATAGGATCAGACTGTAAACTCCAGCTGACTCCAGAACACCGTGAGAACCCTCAGGAGGAGCTGGAGGCTGTGGCTGGGGAGACATGTAGCCTACACTGATTAGTCTGCTGCTACTGCGACCTGCAAAAATGGATGGATGGATGAACAGAAACAAACCTAACAAGCTAAAATCTTCATAATCAACATTAAATTGTCTCTTGCTCGAACATTAAATCTCTGTCCAATAGGGGTGTAACGGTATGTGTATTCATCCCAAATTGTCACGGTATGGACAGTACGAGTTCCTCCTGGAACGGTTTGGCAGCGCACCACTTAGCTGTAGTTATGCTAGCTGCTTTAGCCAAGGTGGCCTGGGTACCCTGGTTACCCTGTAGCGTCGCTGCCATCAGAAGGACATATGAGAGACCCATAACACTGACCAAGTGCAACACTATTATTAAAATACCGCGTCTCCCCATCCCCCTCCTCTCTGTGTGATGGTCAGCTTTTCACTCCGCCTTTGAGTAAAGCCTTTCAGAACAACTATAAACCATGGATGTATGATAAGAGCTGGATAGGGCACTGCTGCTCAGCCTTGCAGCCAATTTTTCCCAGTGGCCACTCGCGGAATTGCAGCAAAAAATCCGCCTGCGGCCCAAAAAGGATTTTCCCCATAGACCACCATTATAAAAGAGACGCCTGTAAAACTGTTGACAGGACCCCTCAAACTGCAAACAACGTCAATTATGACTCTTTCTATTATGAATTTTTGATCCATGGAGGTTTTATGTTTGTAAAACTTTCCTCGAGCCAAGAAAAGCAATTTAAAAATCTGTGACGTCATCACAATGTAAAGTCTATGGGCCGAGCGGGAGCTCGTGGGCGAGGCCAGCGGGGGAAACACTACTGCGTATATTCAGTGGGCCGCACAATGCAGAAGCTAACTCGGAAACTAGAAACTTTTTTTGGCGTATGCACCAGGTGAGCAATTCCTATAGGACTGAATGGGTGCCATTTTTAGTCCAGTATCCAGCTCTTATAATACATCCATGCTATAAACACATCTGATTTCTGACGTGGTCAGACAGCATGTCGTAAAAACCAGTTCTGAGAGAGAAAAATGTAGTTTCAGAATAGTGCAGGAAGAGTAGTGGTTTGGTCCCTCTGACTGATATATTATTACATATGCCATCATTATTAATACTGAAGCATCAGTGTGTAAGCAGCGTGTTACTGTTGTAGCTGGTGGAGGTGGAGCTAGTTTCAACTACTTTATATACAGTTAGACCATAAATCATCATAAAACAGCTGTCAGCATGTGTCCTGACTCCTTGCAGGAAACAGAAAGGTTGTTTTCCTTTTCAACTGCAGCACAACTGAACCGTTTCAGTAATAGTTTTGGCCAATAAGTCGTTGTTGGATGTTTACATTTTTCAAAATAAAGGACCAAAATATTATTTTCTACCTTTTTTTTCTGCTGTACCGAAAACATACCGAACCATGAATTTTGTGTACCATTACATCCCTATTGTCCATTACTTTCTAACATTTCAAATACATAGCTACTCTGCAACCTCTGAGGAAAATTATGATTTCATCCACCACTTCTTAATCATTCCATCAGTATGGCGTCTGTTTCATGAATATCAAAGTTCTGAAACTGCCCTTCTTGAGATGCCAAAGATCTTTTGATGAGCGCAGATCTTCACATCTTCTCCTTATGGCTACATGACTTGAGCACAACCCAAACACAACTCAGCAGGCGTCTTTTAAAGATCCTCTCCAGACATATATTAAGACGTATGAAGATACTCTGCTTGGAACAATAATGTGTGTCTGATATGGTTTTTCCACAGAAAAGTATAATTACCACTTTAAAATCCTTAAAGACATCTACTCCTCGCTCATTAAAAAGTCCAGAATCTATGAATATGCAAATATATTCATGTCAGCATGCAGCAATGCAGTGGTTTCTCTGGATCCCAGTTATGGTGTAAAGAATGTTAGGGACTCTTCTCTTAATGTGAGTAAGTGTACAGATAGTACGACCAGTGCAACTAGGCCAAGAAGGTACAGCCCAACCGAACTTCTGAACATCGAATCGACAACTCACCCGCCTCACTTCCACCGAGGCTTAGAGCAGCACTCAGCAGACTGCAGCTCCTTAGGACACAACGCCCTGCGGCAGTGGACTGCTGTAGTAGACTACAACGGCTCAGAGGCAAGAGGAAGTGGTGTACATGGAAGCAGAGGAGGGGTTAACAGGCTGGTCTGTTAGCCAAGCTAAAAGCTAATGTGACCAGACCAGCCATTCCATCGCTCTTCCTGGTCAACGCTCAATGGATAATCAAATGCATCTGATCCAACTGAGACTGAGCATTCATCGGGAGATGAGGAACCGCTGTTTTTCTCCTGATGTAAACTAGGATAAATAGCAATATGCCAGACTTGTGCAGATTGGAATCAACTGTCGGGTAAAATCCAAGGAGGTAGACTTTGCATATAATTATCTTTTATTATAAATGATTGGTTCCTTAGATTTGTGAGGTATGAAATCCTGCCTGACTGAATCCGTGTTTTTGACTGTATTTTGTACACTGCAGTTTAAAAGCGGTAATGCTCAGCCAGGGTATGTTTTGTAGCATATGAAAAACACCACATGAACAAGGTTAAAAACTTGATTTTCATTGGAGGGAGTCTTTAAAAAACTTATTTAGAAATTGGGCTATTATCTCAGAAATTGGGCTATTATCTCTGGGACTGTCAAGAGTTCAGACTGTGTCTGTTTCTTCTGTTTTGATTATCCATATTGACTGGTGTGCATCAAAGCTCAATTCAAGGCCAATATGGTTAAAGCAAGTTAAAAACTGAATATAATATAAACAAAATAATAAGAGAAGGATAGATAGATGAATTATCCAATATAACAACAAGAGTCAAACAAGTCTGACATGTTTGTGACAATCTTGATGTCAATTTAATGACTTCATGATTAGAGGTGGCCAGTAAGTGAACTTGTATTTCAGCCTGCCAGGCATCTTGGTGTTTGAAATACTGTCCAGCAGCTGACTAAAATCTTTATGTCAATATAATGACTAAATGCGATTCATTCTGAGCAAACACATGAATAATTGCAGCTTTAAATCTGTTACCATGTGGCAAACATTTACACAGCGATTATTATTCATTCGTCTGCATACATACATTATTTGGTAAACACTTAGGCTGACACTTAGAGACACAAGGGTGTACAAAGCTGATTTTCAGTGTGGGGAAAAGCTGTCATGGCTGTGAATGACAGATTTAACAGATTCTTTTATCTTTTTTTACTCTTTGGAAATAACACCATGAACTGACCGCATCTACACCCCCAACACAGTAACAAAATCCAAAGGACTCAGCACTATGTTGATTCTTAAGTTTACGTATGTATTTCATTTAAATTTATTTATTTATATTTATTTTGTCAGCCTCTGTGTACTTCATGAATAATATATGTCTTATTTTCAGAGCAGCACCATTAAGTTATGAATATATGCACAATATAATAGTGTTTGTGTAAAATGGTGCATAGAAAATATATTTTCAGATCCACAGTCTGCGACAGTTTTTGAAACTGTGAACTCAGTTTCTCCTGTTACGTGGTGGATGTTACACCAAATAAACTTTTGTCTTTTTTTTAATTTTTCTTTCTATTGATACTTGATATTCCTATTCTTGTAATTTCTCACATTTATAACATAGTGACACTGATGCACCTTTTTGTACAGTACAGAGAGGTGGTGGTCACGTGAGCTATAGAGTGAATGAAGAGAGTGAGCAGCACTGGCAACAGCAAAGCAATGAATCAGAGTAATAAAATGTTATTTTCTGATTGTTTCATGGCAGTTACATTCTAAAGCACAAATAAACACGCCCACACCACCACACAATCCTGCGGGAAGATGCCGCATTGACGGATTTTGTGTGAATGCAGAGCTTCATCCTGTCCGGTGTGGCCTCTCTACTCTGCGTGTATGTAGCTCAGCCCGGCCCTCAGTCAAACAGACACACAGACCTGCAGCTCTTTATACTCCACAGAGACAGAGAGCAGAGTGAAGCAGAGGAGACAGAGACTGCGATGTCACTGGGTCGCTACGCTACAAGTCCTGACCAAGCAGGTAGCTCCCGGTCTGAAAAGTGAAGCCAATGCAGAACTGCTTAAGACCTGCATTCTTATTAATGGCCAGCAGGGGGCGACTCCACTGGTCATACAAGAAGTCAGATTGTCAATGAGAAAATTACCTTACTTCTCTCTTGATTTATTGATTTATTACCTCAGTAAACACTTTCCTAATGAGTTTAGGATGTGGTAGCATTGTGATTGACAACTCACTACCACAGCGACAACGTTGATAACGTAACATAACCACGGCGTAACCCCAGTTACACAGAGTATAGGTGTAGCTGCTGCTATTTCACAGTGTTTTCAGTTCATGAGAGGTAACTGTGACATTTTAGTCGCCTAAAAAAGTTCAGGTTGTACTAAAAGACCCTCTGTGCTTGGTTGTACTAAAAGATCCTCTAAGGGTTCAGTTTTTCCAGTAAGTACATTTTGTTTTAATGGTTTTAAACCACAGTTAAGCATAGACTTTAAATGCACCATGCTAACCAGTGCTAACCACGCCAGCGCTAGGGTCAGCTCCACCCTCTCGTCCAAATATGGTCACTTCTGGCTCCAAAAATAAAACATGGGGACGGTCAAATCCAAGATGGTGTTGGTCGAATCGCTAAACTCGAGGCTTCAAAATGGCAGTCCACAAACCAATGGATGACGTCACTTTGACTATGTCCATTATTTTTTTAGCCAATGGTACCGACCTCACACCCTGTGTGCTGCCCAAAGGCTGACGCCTAGAAGTGTCCCGAACACTGTAAAATAATAAGAAAATAAGAAAGTACAGGCAGAGGGCAGAGTCTCTGTGGATAAATACAGCGTCACACACTTCTAGTGGGTCATAAGTGATGATTGAGAGGGATTAGTGGTACTTTTGTATGAGTCTATTGTGTTTTAGGAAAGTCCTGCATAGTATCTTTAATATAGAAAGATCCACTTTCATACATGTGTTGCAACATCATTTGGTCTTTGCATCAACTTCATTTGAGCAGATGTTACAGACCTGAAGATGTCAAACAGGTAGTATTTCACAAGCAAATAGCAAAATTTAGAGAAAAGTCAGTAAAAAATGTTCAGGTTTATTAAAATATATTTACTGAACTGCAGTTGAAATAAAGGTTACATTTAACCCAGATGTCTAAAAACTTCACAATTTTCCACAAACTTCAGCCCACTTTTAATCTAAACACCCAGACATCAAATCACCAAAACCATGAGATATTGCAGGAGAGTGATGGGGAGTGACATGCAACAAAGGTCCCTGGCTGGACACAAACTGGAGGCATTGTGATTCACGGAGCCTCAAACCTCGGAGCCACCAGGTTGTTCCATCAAAAATGTCTTCATGTTGACTAAAACTGGTATAATGAATTAAATTTTACCGCTTGATACAGAGTAAATGAAACTGCCTGTGAATGAATGTGTAGGATCTTGCCAAAAAGGAACATAAAGGCTGAGTCAATATATATAGATATAAATACCTACCTCATCCAACTTATCAGACTTCCGCTTAGATTGAGTTGACACTTTCACTTGTTAGTGCAAGAAACACTGCAGTAATCTGGTTACTGTAAATCCACTTTTACACATATGGAGCAGGTCAGTAATGAGATTTCTCCTCTAATCCTGACTTTATTTTGGAACCATGAAATATAGATTTACACGGACAGTGCAGTGAGAGGACAGGCTTTATGTGAGAGCATGCTGTTTTTCCTTACAACGTGAATGTGACTGAATTTTACAACCATCTAATTTAGACTTCTAGAGGCTCCTTGGTATTAGTTTCTGGGTCAGTCTGTGCTTGAATTAAATAATTGTGAATGCAAGGTTACGTACTGCTACATGTAATGATCCTTCCTTTCATCCTGTTGCTCTGCTGTCACGGCGGTACATTCTCTGTCTGAAGTCTTTGTTAGGTACTTGCTCACATGTAAAGAGCAGATTAGACATCCCAGTTATACATGACCAAAAAACTGCTTTCTCCAGGAGAAATCCAGCTGAGGGAATACTGTTTATTAATACTCCACTCTGATTGTGGAAACCGGGTTTCTCATTTACATGAGACCAAAGACAGAAAGTCTTTTCTACAGAAAGTAAGCTAAATGCATGTAAACACACTGACTGGTAATTTAATTCAAACATGACCCCTGATCAGGTGCTTTTGTTTCTGGGAGGAGCTCTCTGACACATTTGCAAAAGTCATATTTATTTTCTGGCTATTTTCCAACCAGTCATTAGTTTACTGCACAAAATACAAGGCTTCTGTGTTACTGCTCTTTTTGAGAAGGCAGGATGGCCTCACACTGAACTGAGGGTTTAGGCTTATTCAACAGAGAGTTTCCCTCTCCTCTTATAGCATATTAATCACATTTTGTGAAGAACAGTGGCAGGTCAATCCAATAAAATCCAGTTGGTAATGAATTTGCTCACCGTTTTCCCCATTCTGTCAAACAAAAGTGGTTAGAAATAATGGAGCTGAAAGATATTTTTTGTTTTGTTTAGCGAAAAGTCCCAATACAGCAGTGTAAAAATGATAAAGAACAAAACTAAAACTACCCATATAGCACCAAGCAGAGTGAACTGACAAGGCAATCCCTTGTGACTGCTTCTTGTTCAGCCTTCACCGATTGTTTACTTGATGAAATATACTGGTGGAATTACAACACTACAAGCTATACACATGCATTGTTCCAAGGTTGTTCACAAAGACTTCATTATGACTGTGCAGAGATTTACACAGATTTGAAAGCTTGTTAATGAATTTTTATTCTTGCTTCTTTACGATAGAAACAAACTTGACAATTAGTGCTCGAGTGTTTAAATCCATCTGCATTGTCTGCCGCTGCCTCATGTTGTGGACCTGCTGTGAGGCGATAAGAAACAGCAAAAACACTCTTGTCGTGATCGGCTTTGCGCTCCGTTCGCAGTCAACCACGGGACATCGAGGGGGACATGAGGACACAGACGCAGCCGAAGCTCGGAGGGTTCCTGATTGCAGATACGAAGCGCTATCACCGCTTCTCTCAGAGAAGTCAATCAGGGGACAGTGTAGATGGTCGTCAGCGATGAGGGGGAGTTGGCATCATCATGGGGACGGGGCTGCGGCTGATAATTGGGCGTGGGACTCGGTGGCAACAAAGCAACACGGCCTTAGTAATGAGATTAATGATGTTGTGTTAGGTCTTGTTTCACCAAGGAGAGGATTATCTCCTAACAGCCCTCCTAAGGTGAAGGAAAGGACAATTACTCAGACACAGATTCATCAGGCCCATTCCCTATTCAGACTGAGCTCAAAATGATGTTTCAGAGCTGGGTCAGGGCTCATTCCCACAGAAGAAAAAAGCAATTTACTCAAAAACTCAACAACGAGCATTAAGGAAGTCAAAGTCAATTGTTTTCAACCTGAGTCTCGCAGAGTGAGCGTTATGGCACTACAAAGTTCAGATCGACTCCTGATCTAACACCTCAGGGTGAATATAAATATGCTTGTTGTATGTGACCAACCAGAGTGAGTAATGATGGTTTTCTTTGTCAAAGATGATTCTTAAATGAATTTTCTTGAGCTCTGCCCTCTCTGAGTACAGGGCAAATATTCATTACAAATGATCTTTGGACCATGTGAGGTGATTGCTCCAATGATGCACCACTCCTCATCAAATCTCTCTCCATGGTCTGACAGACAGACACATTCAGAATGTTTTTCATCTTCATCAGGACGGATCCATAGATAATACCATGCAGGGAGGTTGAGTGCATCAGGATGTGAGTGCAGTTTATTTAAGGCACCCCTTGTGTTTTTTGGTAAACAGATATTATTTTTTCACCATAGGGAGCCAAAGTCCCAACATCTTTTTAAGCTAGATTCTGCTCCACTCGTCTCATTGAAACAATATATTTTTTCATTGAGGGGTTTCCATTAGCCTGTCTGAAAGGCTGAAACGTGTTGTCTATCTGGATATTCTAGGCTAAATTATTATTCTAACTAAAATTTGCATTTCATGAATAACCAGACTTTTTTTTGGCTCCTCATCAGTAGAGGAAAAAAGCTAAATAACACACAGAAAGTTGTTAATAGCTAACCTGTTAGCAAACAATTGTCCACTAACTCATGTAGTAGACACAGAGCAACATGAGCATTTGTTTTAGCATTCATTCAGGGAGGTGTTTCTGTCCACCTAACAAATTCACTCTCCTTTTAGTTCAGTCTGCAACTCCTGAGAAAAACACGTAGCTTGTTAGCTGCTATATGTTTGACTGTCTTTAGTTAATAGTAGTGTAGAGTGGGTTTATCAGGGCATTTTGTGGGTCTTTTTGAGCTGCCTGCTGCTTAGAAACAAGGTCAAACAGAGTGGAATTTGCAGACCTGAAACCAAAACAATGAGCTACTGTACTGACCCAAATGTAAGACAACATTTTTCTTGAATATTAAATTTGAAAAGTTGGAAGTCATATTATATTTGAGAACTAGATAATTATGTGTTCACAACATCAGATATTCTTTTTGAATAGAGAGTGTTACATCATGTGTTGTCTATAGGTTGTTTGTAGCCTTAATGTTACTAGGCTAGCAGATGTTCAGTAAGCCCACTTTAACCTACTGTATTGGGTTTTTTGACAGCTCGCGTTTTGCTGCCTTGGCACAAATAAATCCCTGCTTCTCCTGATGTATTAAGGCTGTATTCAGGACAAATCAGGCAGTGCAGCAAAAACACCAGTCCTCCCATTCATTTTAAAGGAGGTAGTGCATTTAGGCTGCAGGGGTTTCGGCCACTGTGGCGTCGGACTGGTCTGCGGTGAGAAAGTTGATCAAGAGTCAACTTTTGGAGACACACATCCCAATGTCACGCTGCGGTGGCCAATCACAGCCGGCGATCAGACTGATCAGAGCTGTAAAACCCTGCCATGAGGGAGTACAAAGACGTTGCTAGGAGGAGGGAGGACATTTCTCTTCATTTGATAACATTAAAAGTAAAGTTAGACTTTTCTTCTCGACTCATTTTAAGACGAGAGAGAGAGAGAGAGAGAGAGAGAGAGAGAGCAGCTGTGGTTGAGTGAGGAAGAGAGTGAATGAATAGAGGGAGTGGTGGTAGTGAGAAAGCTGGTAAATCAGATCAATAAAACGTTATTTGCTGATTGTTTCACAGTGGTTATGTTGTAGAGCACAAACACACCCACACCCCCCACACACCTCCACTCAACCCTGCAGCGGTGCAGCGCACTGCCTGATTTATTCTGAATACAGCCTAATACTGCATAAACAGGCCGAGGACAGAATCATCTGTCAGGCAGCAAAAACATACTGGTGTCACAGAATGTCACGGTGAGGAGCTCAAACAGACTGAAACATGATAACTCATTCTGACTGCTTCAGGAGCCTGACAGGAGAGAGTGTGAGTATGTGACCACAAATGTGGGATTTACGTTCTGCTTTAATGGAAGTATTTCATGTTTCACCTTTATATGAGGAAAAAGGCTTCAAAGATGAGCACTCTCTGTGAGTATCTTGGGGAAACTTTCCCAGCAGGTTTAGCCTCAAGGTGTTTCGGATCTTCAAAAAAGGCTAAGAAAAAATAGAGGGTGGATCATCTTATATTCAGGCCTATAATAAATGTTGAGGGAACTGCATGATCGGATGATAATTCTCTGTTCTCTGTGGGTTTGTCACTCGAGTGGTACCTTTCACATTATGTGTAGTTATGTGATCCACTGTTAACATGGAATTTTCGATTAGTGCGACTTTAAATCAACATGAAACAACATTTGTATTTGCATTCAACGACTACATTTCCCATGAGGTTTAGAGTGTGCGTAAGAACTGAAAGCTAGTGGAACTGAAGTGTGGTGGGAATTCGGTGGGAATTTATAAACAGGCGTAAAATCACTGTTGCAGTCACACACAGACAAACGTTCCTTTATTGTGTATTTATGGACAGTTTGCACATTTATGATTTATCATTAGCAATAAGGATGATTCATCAACTGTAATAAAACCTCTCAGATTTGTATTATTTGGAAAACAAATGAGCATGAATAAATAATAAAATGTGAATAAATCCGGTTGTTGTTTTTTTTTTTCTCTTCCTTCCAGTGACTGAACTTGCTGTATACATTATAAATCAATTCATCTAGCAAAAACATATCCTAACTTTATAAAATATGGGTTTTTCAGTTCAAGTCCAGTGTCTTCAAAAGCATCCTAAAGAAAAAAAGAAATCGTTTGAAACCTGTAGTGAAATGTCACTATAATACATATTCAAGAAATATCATGAGGTTCTTCTCTAATAAAAACTGACATCAACCATCGAGAGGAAAACCTACCAAGGTGAACAAGAAAAGACATTCTCTTGATGGCACGGAGAGGGATAAATTAGGGCTGATCATGTCGTTTTGAGAGCATTTAGATATAAACATTCTACTTACATGTTCGTCTTCACCTTTTCATCAACACTGAGGCAAACAGTGTAATCACATTTAATCAGAAGTAACACTTTATTTTACAGTCTGCGTAGCTTATGTGTACTATGTTCCCAGCATTCACAATAAAAATGTGTTCGGATATGTCCTCAGAATTATTGCACTGAATTGTATTAGCGCTGATGTTGATCCCAAAAGTGAGATCCACTGAATTAAATAACTTCTGTACCATTTTGTTCATAAATGTCAAGAGAATAAGAGGGCTTTCAGATGCAACACACCCCTCCCAGCAAAATATTATTCAGAAGATATTGAAACTTTTGGGTATGTTGGACGATCAACTCTAATATATGTCTAATTTTGGTTGAAAGCTAAAAAGATGCACAACACATTAATATTGGATTAGTATTTAGGAATTTTAAGGATTAATATTTAAGGGATTATTTAAGGAAATATAAAAATGTTGTTGAAAATTGCCCAGGTTTGGCGTATAGGCTAAATCAGGCTCCACTTAAGGATAATTTTGTTTTTTGGGCTTAATGATGATGTCATCGGACAGACTAGGTTTTGTCTGTCTGCTAAAACCAGTTCAACACTGGGTGCTTGGCGGGCCACTGGAAGCCATGTTGGAGACCTTGACAATCATTGTAGACGGGTGTCCTAAACATTTCAACAGAATTCAGCAGACATATACATTTTGTGCTGCCTTTTTCTACTGATATTTTTTTCACAAACACATTTGAGTCATTTTATATTTAGATATTATCAGCAACAGTTAGCTAACAAATCAGTATCTCACTCTGGTTGTACACTAGATAATGTACAAGCTAGAGTTACTGTAGCATCTAGTGGTCAATGGAAATTAAAACCAGCTGCTTTGCTTAAATGAGCCTGCTGCCAGCTACCTATTGTAGCTTACAAACAGCACTAAAAAAGCAAATGCTAAGGTTAACTGATGTTAATTTTGGCCATTAATACATTTCCAATATTTGGGATTTTCCAAATGCATTTCAAAAATCATTTTAAGCCAAATGATAATGTATGTCTATATATGTAATCAAGGAAAAGCATGTAGCCTGACATGCCTTGAGAAATATATATAGTAATATATTAAATAATATATTTGAAATAGATTCTTAGGCAGTTTAAAATATATATCATTTTAAACTGCTTAAAATAGTTTAAAATAATATATTTTAGATTTGCAACAGTTGCAATAAATTTCAAATATACTTTCTATACATTTAAAATATCAGTGCATTTGGAAAACATTTGAAATAGAGGCAAATGTATGAAGTGACCGATATATAATTTCATATATATATAGTTTTCTAATTTGCTGTCACAGTGAAGACTACTTTGTAAAGGAATCTTGATGAGACACTTTGGCTTCTAATACTAATATTTCCAAATATCTCTTTTTCTTCTTGGTTGTTACTGCATATGAATAATTATCTATGTTATATTTTTAAACAGTTAATTTTGTAACGGACCAACATTGCAGCTCACGTTATGGCTGCGAGGAGATTTGTGACACAACTTCAAAGCCTCTACAACACAGAGAGATTGTAGAATAAAGTGCACTGTAACTGAATCATACACGTCTTCCAAGTACAGTAGTTGTGCGCCGGGCAGCTTCAAACTGGGCAGAGGGCTCTAGGGCTCTCCTGGGGTCATTCATCAAGGTTGGACGGCGGAGAAATGTGCCTGTTGTTGGTATTAATAGCCTGGGGTGAAATAGGTCTTCTCCACTGTGGAGATGATCTGGCAACTCGGGTTAGCCCTATCTCACTTTTCTCCACTTTTTCTGACTCAAGCGTCATTCTGTGCCTCATCCTATTCCAGCTGTTGAGAGGCAGTGAGTGTCAGAACAGAACATTTGAACACACCCCCACCCCCACACTCTACATTACTCCATATACTCTTACTATTGTCCGGTTCAGTAAATCATATTACTCTGATAAATTCATGATTGATAAATTATCTTCTCTTTGTAGACAATAAAATTAAAATAATTTGTGGTAATTAAGGCAGTCTTTCCATTTATAAACAAGACATTTAAACTCAGAAAATGTAATCGGAAAGGAAAAAAAAATGAAAGGTTGGACTTGTCCCATAGAAGTCATGTTTACTTGCTCCATAGTTAAAACCTTTCACGTTTTGTTCTTCAGTCTCTCAAGGAAAAAGTCTTGTAAAGTTCCCGCATATCTTCTTCTCCCATTTATCTGATCATCTTGTTTCCCGTGGAGTTCCTCTAGACCTTATAGAAACCTGGGTTTCTAGATTTCAGCAGACAGAAACCTCAGCGTTGGAGTTATACATGCACTGATGGCACACTCTTGTTCAGGACCTGTGCTCTCATCAGCTGGACACTGGTCATGATCTTCTTCTGGTGGCCCATCAGCGTCACTCCGAGCCTCTGGATATCCCTGCATGACACAAAAAATGTACACAGAGCGTTCCATGACAGTCATAATGCTGATGACTTACATTGTAGGGAAAATAAAGAGGCTTTTTTTAGGCATGAATAATGTTCACATTTAAAAAGTTTTGTTGGAACATACAGTAAATTCGTCTGCTATTTGAATGAATTGTATTCGACACAGGCCTGTATTCATAATTTATTCATTGTGTTAATTAATAAGATATCTACCTGTTGTCTATCTGCTACCCTTTTACCTTGCTTTTGATGCTGTCCGCTGTTAATTGATACTCAGAACTTCCTTTATCTGTTGTCTTGACAAATTCTGGATATTGTTTCCTCAGCATTAAATCCATCAGTCAACTTTTTGCCTACTTTCTACTTTGCCATTCTTTCAATCAGTGTTGAATGACACACTGCAGCTATCCTGCACAGATATTCCTTCATTCCAAGACAGAAAGGGTGTAATCCCTCCCTTCCCTGATAGGCCTTTTAATGTGAAATACATAACTGCAGTAAGTGTTGAGCTTCACTGACAGAAGCTTAACACCGATCAAAAAAACAGCAAAGCAGAAACGGTTGGAATAAATAAGTGAATGTGAACAGTAATTCTGTTAAAAAAGAGAAACTCAGAGTAACAGATTGGTGAGTATGACATGATGTTGTTACCATGTGAGCATGTTTGTGATCAGCACAAATTATTGTGCTGATTATTACTTACCATTATTTGAAACTATGTCATTATTTGGATACATTGTTTTCATATTATGAACTATCTAAAGCTTCAGCCAAGAATTATTTGTAACTGAAATCCCTCCACACAACTCACAATGTGTTGGAAATATATTTAACTTTTACACTGTGCTTCTCGAAGGCCGGATGGAAAAGAAACTCCTGGCACAGATATAAAGGTACTGTAGGAGGGTTTATTATATTTATGACTGAGCTCAATGGAGGAAATGCAGTAGACAGAACTGTGGAGGTGTTAATTAATAGAGCAAATGAGTGGTGCTGAAATGACTGGCCAAACTGATTTTAGCTTGATTGGCTGAGATTTATTGGGAGCTTTTTTACAGTATGCAGAAACTAAATTTCAAAGTGTCAATCAAACAGTCAGACAGTACAGACTGAAGTTATTTTTCAGCCTGCAGGGTCTTTAAGCTACAAATATCACACAGAGTTGGTGGAGCCCAGCAGCTAACAGCTCAGCATCACCTCTGAGTTGTTATAACTCTCCATCATGGTCAGTACATACCCTTGGTTCATGCCTATGACGTGACCCAGAGTGTGGTACCCCCCTGCTGCAAAGCGGTCCTTGTAGCGGCCCATCTTTATGGTGTCCAGCCACTCGTCTACTGAGTTACAGCTACTGAAGTCGGGAATAGCTCTGTCCATCAGCGGAGGACTGTTTAAACTGCGACCGAGTGAGAGAGACAGATGGCCATAGATAGACAGAGAGAGAGAGAGAAAGAGAGAGAGAGGAAGATGAATGGCAAGACAAAAAGATTAGTTGGAGGGAGTACGAAAACGAGAAGAGTCAAAAAGTGAGCGAGAAGGAGAAGGGTTGGGGGGGGGAAGGAGTCGAGGGAGGTGGGGGGCTTTGAAATGTGCAAGTAACCGAGGCAGAAAATCAATAGAAGTTAAAATGATAGAGAAGAGGTGGCGGCTGTGGTTGCAGGATGACTGCTTTGGGTAGATTAATACAGGGAGAAATCCTTTACACTCCTCCTCTGCCTCTTCCTCTACCTGCCGTTTCCCTCACTACACACACACACACACACACACACACACACACAGATGCACAGACGTGCAGTGCCGCGCACCACTGACTTCGGAAGACCTGGGATCTGAACTAAGCAATTTACACAGGTCCAGCTTCAGCTGGGTGTCCTCTCAAACCTGGTCCCAGATTCACCGCGGATCAATGTCAATATCATAGCGAGGCTTTTACTTAATGCACAGCGCGTCTGTCAGAGATGAGCTTATTGGAAAGCGAACACGACCGCTCGCTTCATCTGCCAAAGAACTTTGAGTGAAACTTTAGGCTGCAACTTTATCCCACTGCGCTCATGTTTGATAGCAGCAGGATGAGACTGGATTTACTCTGCCTCCCACACCAGGACAGTTACTTAGTAGCCTAGCAGTCTGTCACCATATATTGTCCTGGAGATCATCTTCTCAACCCCACGCTGGTGTGTCTTGCATTGATTTGCTGCTTAATCCGCTAATCACATGAACCAATATTTGATTAAATGTTGGCGAACAGTCTAGCCAAATTAAATCAAAGAACTCCTCAGTATGTGACATAATGCACCCATGTTGCTTTGCTGCAGAAATGGATCTATTCAGCCGCCCACCCACCTGCAGAGCGTGTCAATAGACTTCAGGTTATCTGGGTTGCGGATTAGCTTGTCAAGAACGGTGACTATCTGGCAAAAGCGTGGCCTCTCGTTGCGATCCTTCTGCCAGCAGTCCAGCATGAGTGTGTGTAGAGCAGCAGGGCAGCCCATAGGAGCAGGAAGCCTGTAGCCTTCTTCCACAGACTTGATCACCTGCACATGGACAGTAAAAAATGGATAAAACTTCAGAGTCTGCTATGGAAATACATCGGTTAGCTATGGTCAACAGACAGCACTCACATCTCTGTTGGTGAGGTTCCAGTATGGTCGCTCTCCATAGGACATCACCTCCCACATGACCACACCGTAGCTCCATACATCACTGGAGGAGGAGAACTTCCTGTAGGCGATGGCCTCTGGGGCTGTCCAGCGGATTGGGATTTTCCCGCCCTATAGGGAAGAAAGAGAAGGACAATCAGGATGTAACAACTTTCTGAGACAGAGTTAGAAAAAATGTTATGGTTAAACATATGATCAGAGTCTGGCGAGATTCTTCGTTACCAAAACCAACAATGAATCTACTAACAAGAGTAGTTTGTGTATCAAAGCCTGATATATCTTATTCCACTGTAGAGCTTCCACATACATCGTCCTGCTGCTGTAAATACTGACTAGGGTACCAAATGTGAATCAATATGCTTCAGAAAATAGTCCCAGACAAATGCATTATTTCCTGTTTGAGTAACGTTTGCTAAGAACCACAGTGACAAGCTGTTGTAGGAAATTACTGAGGCTTTTTAAAAAATGAAACTACATATTGGTGACCCTTTTTCTTCAGTAGAAACAAATATTCTTGGAAGTAAGTGCTACAGACAGGGTTGGGAAAATAAGTATTTAAAGCCTTTACTTAAAGTGAATCAATATTTTTACTTTAGCAATAGATCAAATGACTCTTTGTAATGGGAAGCGTCACTCCTATGAACCCACAGAGAATTATTACCCAACTCTGAAGCTCCCCTCAGCTCTAGCTGCTTTTTAGTATCTTTCAGCTTATTATTTCAGTTTTACAACCAACTGAAGTGAAGTGGTAATACCACAGTGTAAAAATAACCCAATACAAGTAAAAACATCATAGGTATTATCAGCATAACCAATAAAATAAAAAAGGAAAAGTATTCATTTTGCAGATTGGCCTTTTTCATACTGTTATATTGTTATGTATATGTTTATTTTTTGTATATAGAATCTTATTCATATCAGTATCAAATAACTATACCAGTAAAATAAACGTAATGGAGTGACAAGTATACCATTATATACTAAAGTGTACTAAAGTGCAGTACTTGAATAAATGTACTTCCACCGTTGAGTAAATGTGCATGTTGGCAGAAACTTCAATGACACACTAGAGACTAAAGTGAGTCATTGTGGATATGTGATCAGGAAAAGATGTTAGCAAGTATGTGAACTACTTACATTATTCTTGATATAAAACTGACAGTTCATTAGGTTGAAAAATGGATACATCACTTCTTACACAAACAAAGCACTCCCTGTAGGTTATTTTAAAACATTTGAAGGTTACTCTCAAAATGCAGCCCATTATAGATACTTGATGTAGAGGTCTTCACGGGTCTAGATTGGCTGTGAGAGACTGACAGCCTAATCAGGTCAGATAGTCTCTCTTTTACTGCCATGGGCCCAGGGTCTGAGTCAATATGTCTAATATTTAAAAGGTTGAGTATCTGGTGAAAACAGGACTTTCAATTATATCTAAAAATTACTTTGAAGCATATAAACAAGTTATTTTTTGAATTAGTTTCTATGATTTAATTAGTTTGTAGGATATTATGATTATAGGATATATTATCTGTTATATAGCCTAAAGCTGCTCTTTCCCTCTGCAGCTGCTTATTACTTGATGATGCATCAAACAGCTGCAGATGTTAGTGTTCTTTCTCTAACAGAGTCTGTTCAAGTCTACTGCATTTCAGATCAGGCCAACATTTTGGACCCCTAAAGAGCTTGAAGCTTGATGTCCTGCTAAAAAATTAAAAGTGGCAACTTGCAACTGGAATTCTCTTACCCTAACTCATGATCTTAATACTTTCAGGTTCTTCAAAGTGACTTTGCTGCCAGCTTCCACACAATAAGCAGCTTTAGGGTTCGTGTGCATATAGTGTTTTTTTCTGAGCGCCAGCATCTTTTTTCAGTTGTTCCCAAAGAGGAGAGAGTGTATGCAGCAGCATGCAGCTGTCTAGAGAAAAAGCTGTGCACCCAGTGTCTTTTTTCAAAGGGCTCTGACTTTTTTGTGCCGTTGCTCTGAGCACCTCTAGTTGAAAATCACTGAACTTTTCAGAAAGGCGCTGGTGTCATCACTGACACTCCTGTTCAGGCAACCAATCATATATTAGATGGGACGGGACTCGTCACCCTGGTAACCAAGAAAATGGAGGAGAAGCTTGTTCTGGCTGTGTCTATCCTGAGCTTTATGATAGGACCTATGTCAGACAGAAACTATCAAGCATCAAAGCAAAGGGGCAATATTAGTCTATCATACAACGGCAATTAGAGAGGTGATATGTTGTCATAGAAATTGTCAAGATATTGTTGTCATAGAAACAAAACCCACTTGCAGAGTTTTTTTCTCTCACCGCACAAGCACTACATCCCAGCGCTCCCCAACGCTCTGCCAACGCTTTCTGTCAGAGAAAAACACTATATGGACACACGCACTTATTCACTTTTCAACAGTTCTCAGACAGTAATGTGAATTGTATTAATCATCAGCCATTATCAACCATTAATTCGAGATGTGCCATAATGATACTGTAGTGTACTGTAAAATCACAATCTGCAATCCCTTCAGAATGTCTCTGAGTAATGCTGCACAAAATCACCTTGCTTTCTGTAATCTGACTGCTGTGCTTTAACAGATTGTAACAGAGAAATGTGTTAAACTCTGATTTCCATCTGTGTGCTGTGAGCTGGTAGTATCAGACTCTGTGAGGAGCTGCCTTTTTTTTAGTCAAGACTTAATACAGTTGTTCCCATTAGGCTGCTCGTTCAATATTGGACTGCTGCCTCCTGGAGCACTTTACTTTGCTCTCGCTTTCACGTGACTTTGTATTGCTTTTGTACAATTGTGTTTGTCTCTAACTTTTATGTTGGTCTTGATGTAGTTTTCCTGGCCAGATCTCAGTGAGACTCCCTTTTTAAATGAAGGCTGTATCAGAGAAATAAATACATTTTACTTATCTTATCAATTTAAATCACTTAATATAAAACCTGTCCCCCAAACTGTGATGCCTTATATTTGCTCTAATAAAATAATCAGATGATTCTGGTGACATTATAGCTAGAAAAAGCTGATCACACCATTTCTATAGTTTGTCTTTTCAGTCTGAAGCTTAAAATTCAAAACATTAACATTTTGGGAAATACACTTCTTGGCATTCTTGTTGAGAGTTAGATGAGATGATCGATACTACTCTTATGTATGTGCATTAAGTATGGAGCTAGAGCCAGGAGGTGATTAGCCTAGCTTAGCATAAAGACTGGAAGCAGGGGGAAACAACTAACCTAGCTCTGTCCAATTCAACAATTCTCTAACTAGCACGATTCGTGCACAAACCGAAATGTAGAAACAACAATTTGTGGTTTTAGTGGGAGCTATATAGTGTCTTGTATGTCTTGACAAACAAAAGACTCACTTTCCACACTTCTACGCAATGTCTAAACTGGTGTGACAAGACTCCAGGAATCCACCGTTCACCAAGAAATTGTTCCAGTATGTATGGTACCAGTCAAAAGTTTGGACACACTTTCTCATTCAAGTGAATGGGAAGACTCGCAATTCTGTTTGTTTATGCATTAAACAAAAG